>NC_044346.1:24897274-25497274 GCF_007364275.1 Archocentrus centrarchus | reverse complement strand
TTTTAAGACAGGAAAAAATAGAAATTTGTGGCATCTACCTAATTAAAAAAAAAAGAAAAAGAAGCATTTTGACCTTTGAGCCAGTGTGCCTTTTCACTTTATTTCCAAGTACAGAGGATCAGAACTAACAGAGCTGGAGCCAGGAAGCAATTAGCTCAGCTTGTCACAAACACTTGAAGCACAGGGAAATCAGCTCGCCTGGCTCTGTCCTTAACAAAAGTAAGTGCTTAACTGAACCAGTCTGTTTCAGCCTCTTTAACTGCTTTGACAACTCTTCTTGCTATCAAAACTGCAGGTGTGAAATGTCTGCTGTAAATAGATTGGATTGAATTGGGTTGGATTCTGACAACGATGGAGTGGATAATGTTAAATTAACTTTTTTTTGCAGGGGACCTTGGTTAGTCACAGCAGTGTGTGCATTTCACAAGCATACGCACTGTTAGTTACCTTTGGCGGAACTGACATGAGGCCAAAAAATTTAAATGAGGAAACTTTAGTGTGGCATGATCACAGGACCGCACACTTACTTTTTTGTGTGTGTGTGTGTGGTGGGGGGGTGGTGGTGTTAGAATTAGGTGTAGGTTAGTGTTCGGTTTTGCCTCTTGGATGGGAAATTCAAAGTCAGATTATAATAATGACAAGTGCACCACAGAGATGAGTGAAAGAAAGACAAATTAAGAGTCACTGACACTTCGAATTCTCATCTCACATGAGACACTGTGGATACACTACATACCACACATTACACTAAGGTCATAAAGCCACAGGATGGTAATTTTATCAGCTGCAACACCTTTCTTATACATAAATAAAACGCTGTGCTTAAGCATTCACATCGCAGCCACAGCCAGCAAGCAGATAACCATTCACAATTCACTATCCCAACTCAAAAACTCACACCAGCTTCTTTTTACACATGATGAGGGATTCTCTTATTCCAGTTAAACACTGTTATGCCTCGAAAAACTCTTGGGTTGCTTTGGCAGTAGGCTTTGGGTCATTATTTATTTGCACTGTGAAGTGCTGTCTGATCAGTTTTGCAGCATTTGGCTGAATCTGAGCAGAGAGGATAACCCTGTACACTTCACAATTCATCCTACTACTTCAAGCAGCAGCCACATCATCAATAAACACCTGTGACCTGGTTCACTGGCAGCCATACATGGCTGTGCCATAACAAAGTCTAATTTGGACTTCCCGCTCTTATATATAACCAGTGGTTTGCACCTTGTTGTAAACCCTCTGTATTTCCACTCATGAAGGCGTCTCTTGATTGTAGGCCTTCACACCTTTCTGAGAGTCTTCTTGACTTGGTCAGACATTGGGAAGTTTTTTTTCTTAACCATGGAAATATTTCTCTCATCATGTTTAGGGATTTCCCTATCTGAGTTAAACATGGTATGGTGACCTGGTGTCAGATCTGTCATTATGTGGACTATTAATAACATAAAGTCCATGCATTGTGAACTACATCATTGGGCACAATATGTTCTGCTGTCAAGGCTCTCTAGGACGAGTAATTCTGCCACTGAGCAGTTATGACTCATCACTAGACTTCCTTTACACCCTGTCTCCTTTCTCAGCTTCCTTTTTGTCTCCTCACTGTATCTCTCCTACCCTACCCTGCCCCTCATTGCACCCAAAGCCCTAAAGATGTGAATGACATTATGAGCTCAGTTTTACACTCTTTTGACTCCAACTTTCTCTCTTACACTGCCATGATATGTTCTTTGCCTAATTAGGGAAACCATCACACTAACAGACAGATCAGCCTGATTAGAGACCAAAAGGCTAACAGGGGCGAGAAAGAGGCTGGGAAATCATTTAGTGTAGAGGAAAAATAGGGCTTTACAGAGAGTCTGCATTAAAACAAATTTTTAAAAAATCAATGTAAGTTTTTATGATAACACATTAATCATTTAAGTCACTTTCCTTTAAAATGTCATTGTTTTCTGTCTTCTTTCATTCATTGTTTGGGTATTAGACAAATCAACACACCTAAAGGCATCATTATCACAGACTGATGGCCATTTTGCTGAGAAAACGCTAATTTATGTAATAAAAATAATGTTACAAGGACACATAAATTGAGTGGATCGAGGTGACTTATCATTTCAGTTACTAATCTATAGATGATGCCAGTGTCCTGCCAAGACCTGCATGTGGTCCATTATTCTGTTATTTGAATGGCTGGTCTCTAAGTAACCTCACCTTACTTTTAATTAAGCAAGAACACAAACAGACACACACACTGCCACTCAATAGCCACCTGTGGATTCTTGACATTTTCAGAGTTGCAGCCTGTTCTGCCACTAGAGAAATACATTGATCTGGTTTATCAACGAGGAAAATGCCCTCGAAAAATCGTTAGGGCCTATTATTATGTGTTTTACAAATTCCTTCATATATATGGATTCCATAGTTTTGTAAACACAGTACATAAACTTTACATAATGCATATGTGTCAAACGAAACAAGTACTAAACCCAAAACGATATTAATATATTTAAAAGACAGTGTTGTTTGTAGGAGGCCTGCTGTTATTCTTGGTTTTGAATATGCTTGACACATTAGAATTATTAAGCTTATTAACTTTGTATCAAGATCTAATCCAAATGCATTCGTGTGTATATAGAAAGACATTGAGGTCACTGTAAGTTCACTACACAAATAAGACAAAAGACTATTTGTAGCAATGCAATGCTAATGAAAGGATTACATATAGTGATAACTCGGGAGAATTTAGTGACACTGTAGCTAACAACACACAAACACACTTAAGACGTCATTTAAACATGACTGACAGTATCGAAAACTAATTATAAACCAGCATTTGTTTTTTTTTAGATAACCTGCTTTGTTGGTGTCTCTGCTCCATTCAGTGCGCTCCAGTGAACCGTACTGATGCTTCTTATCCATCGGTCCAACAGCTGCTCTCCTATTCTCTGTGTGCTTCCAGTTGCAGAGGCTGGGAGACAGCAAAGACAGCTACAGGGGGAGGATCTTGCAGTTGCTGTGTTTCATTAAGTCATCGCCAGTCAGTCAACAACCTGCCGAGGCAGAGACAGCGAGATGCTCCAGTGATCCCCACCCGCTCCGACAGGTGACGGCGTGTGTCTGTGTGTGTGTGTGCGAGGACGTGCGTGCGTGCGTGTGTGTGCAGCCTTCTGAGAGATCCCAGTGTTAATACCTGGTCAATACAAAGACAGACTTGATAGCAACTAAATAGCGGCACCTGGTGGCATTTGCAGCCAATTACAGTTAGAGCCATAATTTGAAATCAGGTGACGGACTTGACAACTGAAGAACATCCCATTTTACTGCCTTGAGAAAGTCTTGGGTTGCTTTTTGGAGAATGTTCTGGGTCTTTATCCTGTAAAGCGCTGTCTGACTAGTTTTGCAGCATTTGGCTGAGTCAGAGCAGCGAGCATAGCTTTGTACACATCAGAAACCTTCTTGCTGCTTCTATCAGCAGTCACATCATCAGTAAACACTTGTGACCTGGTTCCAGTGGCAGCCATAGATGCCCCTACCATAGCACTGCCTCCATCATGTTTGACAGACTATGTGGTATGCTTCAGATCATTCAGATTCATTCTTTTTAAGAATCCACCAAGTTGTGGGTTTGACCACTCCTAAAGTTTTTGTTCTATTTCTCTGGTTTATTTATTTCATTTCCGTTTTAATGATAGCATCCTTCACTTTCATTGACATCTCTTTGGATCTCATATTTAAAATTACACTGAAAAGATAAGTACAAATTCAGCACTGGGGGTCTGCCTATAAAAATGACTGCAATTCCTAAACAGTTGATGCAAAACTGTCCTAAAACCCCTGAATTAAAGCTGCCAGTTTGAACTTCACTCACATCTTGACTGTTTGATTTAAATCCACAGTGTACAGAGGCAAAACTACTGTCTTTGTCCAACAAATTCTGGACCTAACTGTGCTTGTGAGAGTTATAAAAATCTAGGACTTGTTTAGAAAACAAAATTTATTTTACACAATTACATTTATTTACACAATTACATTTTGATTCATACTTTATATCACATATAAGAAAAATAATGTGCAAAATATATCATGAATTTCAAACTTGTGATTTTACCCTGCAAGGCTATTTGACACACATACACACACTTGACTGTTTTTGCCACAAATCTAATAATCATTTCCATTTCCTGAGGCTGAGACCTTTCTGCCTAGAATCATACCTGTAGCAACGCAACTGTTTTGCAACAACTGAGCCAACGATTGTGTTTGATCTCAAACATCCACCTATATCTCAGAGATATAGGTGGATGTTTCCATGGACGTTTCCACAATTATGACATGTTCAGTAATTACAATTACACAGTAACATGTTGCACATCTCACACAATGTTGTTCCTAAAATAAAACGATAAACATTTCTGCAGTTTTAGTGCAACTTTTCTGCTTCACCTAACACAGTGCATAAGTGAATGGAGGCTAAGGGTGATTTTCACACCTCGGTAAATTGGAGACATTTACTGGCATGTATGTAACTTTCATTTTCTTGTGTCCCCCACTCTTTAGCTATTTGTCATGTACATTATAAGGCAGGCAAACCCTAATCTGTCACCTCCGTTTGGTAGACAGTAGCTGTGTTGTTTTTGTTCTGTAGTAATTCCTGACATTGCGCATGGTTTTAGTTTTTACAGTGTGATTCTAGTAAAAAACATTTTTTTTTTTAGAAAGTTTCCAAACACTAAACCCAAGGCCACTGTCAGCATTAGCACCTTACTAACAGCTCACATTATGTAACAGGTACATGAATAAAAAGGTATTGTGTCAGGACAAAAACAACAGTGAACGTCAGCTGTCATCGTACTAGTTTTTCAGTTATTTAATCATTTCAGAATGTGACAGGTCATGTTTGTCAGTATTACTTTGTGTATACCGTGTGTGCATGTTTGTGTCAATGATGCAGTAAAAGGTAGTGTGTCTATAGAGCAACTGTTACAAAATCAAATCTGCTCCACTAAGTGACAGCTTTTTGAAGCAAAGTTTCCAGTTTTTATTACACCAGATGATTGTTGATCCAATTACCCATGTAATCAGGCCCATACTTTTGCTTACTTTAGCTTCACTGCTGGTCTCTCCAGTTTTAGAGACAAGATTGTTTCCTTGGCATTATTCCAGCTGGCATATATTCAATGCCTGCCTTAAAGTGTGCACAGCAGGTTATTCATAAAGAATGAACACTATCAGGTTTAATCATAACCTGCAGTAAAAAAGTTATTTACTATTTACGTAGTACTGTAGGCCATGTGCCAGTCACTTCAGACTGTCAGAAGTGAAACTCTGGTTTCAGAAGCAGCTCATCATGACTCAGAGGTGATTTCTTTTTTACGTGTCAGATTAGATGTTTAAGAGAGACAAAGACCATTCCCACTGCCCAAACACAACATGGGTTGGTCCTAATTCTCAAGCGTCTCTGTGGGGTCACTTCATCACATCAGTTGATGATGCCAGCAAATGTATTGATTGGTAGAGGAAGTCCTTTGTTCATGTACTTGCTCAGTCCAGCATCTCTATCCTCTTCCAACTTGTATTTGGACCTCATTGTCTTCTGGACGCAGTATCCTGGATCCAGACAGGGATAGACCTCGATGCTGAAACACAAACATGTTCAAAACACACATCAGTTTGGACTACACGGAAACAAATTAGGCCCTAATTTGAAACATTAACTGTAGGATTCCAAAAAAGCCTAAATCAACTGGAGCTCTCTAGCAATGTAGCATCACACCTATTTCTTTTCCTCCCCAGTGAAACACTCAGCACTTAGACCTTTATTCAGTGATATAAAAAAAAAAGCCCCAGACAATACAACAGAGCGTAGATGCTTACCTCTGCACATTTCTGTAGGTCCTACGATGATCTCTGTCCAGAGTAATAGTGAAAGATCGTCTTTCTAAAGTGCGAACCTTAATGCTGCTTGTTCGAATCTTTGACTCCTGTAAAATAGAATAGAATAGAATAAAACTTTACTGCCATTATACACAACAAATTATAAAATGTAGCACTTCATTGTTAAAAAGCATTTAAATTCCAAGAAAACAGCCTGCAAAATTACAACACACACACACACACACACACACACAACACACACACATATATATATGAGCATGTTTGTGGTATTGCCATAACTTACTGCAATGTTGTTTTTTGTCTTTACAGAAGGTTCATTCAGTATCAGTGTCAAACAGTTCAGATCTATGAGATAAAGGATAAGAAGACACAGAATTAAAAAAAAAAAAAGATTTTTATTTTTTTTAATGAAAGCACGAATCGTTGAGAAAGACAGACAAAATACTGCACCTTCTGCTTCATTGGAAGGAATGGCATTGATCTGTGCGCCTGTCATCCTGATTGAAATTCCTTCATCGGTGTCTCTGCCACTTAATGTCACCTGGACACATACAGAAACACACACATAGACACAAACAAGCAAGTGTCAGATACAATCAGGAAAGGAAAGTTTCTCAGCACATCTTCTGGTAATTGTTAAAATTTTGGGTGACTAGTACTGATAGTATTCCAGTAAGGAAACAAGCTTAAACAAAAGCCATGTACCTTTCTGTAATTCATTGAGACAACAGCGCCGCATCCCTCCCCCGAGCTCTTCTTGTGTTTATCTCCTTGTTGGTTAGAGGTATGTTGTTAAACTTGAATGTTCACAGTTACAGCAAAGCATATAATACCGGGAAAAACACATGTAAGCACAATTTACCTCTAACTGAGGCGGCGATATGCTTGAATTCAGGGAACTCCATCTCCAGATGGGTAAGGAACACATCCTCCACAGGCTCCTTTGTCATGTTGTTGAACGATATCTAATGGAAATGAAGAAACTTTTAAAAATTAGTTTATATTTGAAAAATGTCACCGCTGACAAGCAGACTGTTAAATTCATTTTCTTTCACAGAAAGAAGAAAGAAAAAAATCCACACAGAAAATCCGTAATGCTACCTTAACAAAGTAGATAGCGAAGTAGACAGGCTGCTGACCAGTACGGACATAGTAGGAAATGATGTCAGAGACGAAGGGCTCTTTTTGCCTCTCATTGGTTGCTTGTTGCTAGAGAAGACAAATTTACACATAAGATTAACACTACCACACAATATTGTAATAAAGTAATTTTGATCTCATACCAGATATATCAGAAACAGATACCACTGAAACCTGCACTTATGGCAGGAAACACTACAGTGGTTAATAATTTAGGTCCATTTAACAGAGTCTGTTTACACAGGCTGCTCTTCTTTAAGTTTTCAGTTTCAGAGTTTGCATTTCATTTTGAATTTTATCTCAGCTCTTATGTACCATATGAATCCCTGCCTCCAAAGATGAAGCATATACAGCTTTGTATTACAAACCAGATTTAATAGCTAATAGGAAAAGAAAGAATGAAATATCTTAGCCAGAGTATGCTGAGAATTTTCTTCAACAAAACAGATTTTTTTTCTGAATTTTCAGATGCAAAACTCACATCAAACAATGAACTGTAACAGTATTTTGTATGTGTATATATTACTGTATTCAGCTTCATTTACAGTAATTTTCCAGTTTCAGAGTAGTTCTAGTTCCTGTTTGAACCCACACTGCAGTGTCAAGATGTCTTTGACACAAGCTTACTTCGCTTGTGGTTTCAGTGAAATCAACATATTTGTTTTCCTCACAGTAAGTCATGTAATGCAGTTTCCTGTGCTTCACCTCAAGCATCTCAGTACACTTACTGCCATTGTCTGCAGTAATTATCCACTCTCATTTAATCATACATTATTTATACTTTATTTAAAAAGGCAAGCTTTTTAAAAAGGCCACTTTCTTTTAAACGTGTTTTATCATACCGTCTTGGCCAGGTTGGGAATCATGCCACCCAAACTCTTGATGTTGCAGTTGTACCATGGGTCCACATTGCTCAAATATGAACCAAGAGTGCAGAAATCCCCTTTGGATTGATGGTGGTTTTCCTACAAACGACAGACATGGAAGTGGAACCATAAATACCTCAAATTTGGCTAATCAAAAGCAGTGAAGACACAAGACAAGTCTTTAGGTTTGCATGTAAAACAGTTTGTAACTTAAATGTTGGAAAATTCTTAATAACATCAGCCAAGGAGTAAATAAAAAGTAATCCTAGCAAAGACAAATGAGAAATAAAGTGTGGAGTTTTGTATTCATTAACATGAAAAAAAAGGGAAAGTAGGAAATTTTTCTCAGGTTGCGCTGAACTGCAGCTAAATTAAACATTTATACACAGCATCAATCCAATCCACTACTACATGAAATAAATACGATGACAACTTTGTAACGGGAATCTTCACTACTAATCTGATTAAACAGAAGCCATTTGTTTCTTTATCTTTTGAGGTGTGTTGACTTTTACAAAATAACCAGTGGTGTGTTGACAAGAGGAAATTCCCTTACAATAACTGGGGAGATGGGACTTCGAACACTGCAAACAGGGATGTAGTAAAACTGGAGGCTGACTTTCGTAGTAAGAAAAAGCCTTCGCGCTTCCCTTTTCCTGCAATGGCAAACCACAGACTCATGAGAAGCTTAAAGTATGTTCAGCAAGTTTGGATTTTAACATACAGTCTGATACCTGCAACAGATGAAGTACTGTTTTGATTCACAG
The DNA here is from genome assembly GCF_007364275.1 of Archocentrus centrarchus. Classification (NCBI taxonomy): domain Eukaryota; kingdom Metazoa; phylum Chordata; class Actinopteri; order Cichliformes; family Cichlidae; genus Archocentrus; species Archocentrus centrarchus. The sequence goes on along the minus strand of NC_044346.1, from coordinate 25,488,606 downwards.
ACCATTAAGAAAGTAAAATAAGTGACACTTATTAATAATAATAACTGACAGACACCATTTCTTCACCATATCTGAGTGTGAACGTTTATACAATATGAGTAAATAAAAGTTTTAATCCAAGATTTGATGCCAATATCTACAGTAGCCTCTTATTGCTGTGACGACATAACTTCATTTCATTATTAACTGTTAGTGTACCTGCACAACTGTCACACAGTTAAAATATGTTCCAAAAACAAGAGAAAGTGGTTATTGTTAAATTGCGACAAAGATATGTTTAACATTACAAGTAAATACTTTTCCCTTCTGTCATCTTGTTGTAAAAACTGGATATCTCACGCTAACTTTATTTTTTCTTTGTAAAAAGATGTTCCAGAAAACATACTATATTTACTGAGAAAAAAAAACCACTGACCATCTAAATTCTAAATTCATGAGAAAGAGAAACCTACATAATTACATGTAACTCTAAACCACAAGAAATAGTTCTCAACTGCAACTATGTACAGTACCAGTCAAAAGTTTGGACGACTGGTACTGTACACACTGTTAAATTTGCTAGCTTGGCTTGAAGCCATGTCTCTGAAGCAGCTATAATATAGTGCAAAAAAGGAGAAAAATCATAAATGAGGTGTCACACCTTACAGTAGCAAACAACTGAAACCAATATATCTCATAAGAACCTAGCTGCAATACTAAAAGCACCAAAGCAAAATTCTCAGTGCATCTTCATCGAAAAGTCTACTCATTTTGTGATGTGAGTAGTCCCTCACCTGAAGAAGTAATAGGCTTTAGCCAGGCGGCCCAGCACCCTATCACTCCCCATGACAACTATCCTGGCAGTGAATTGTCTCTGTTGCTTGGGGAAGGGGTTGTGCATCATGCTGCTTCCTGCTCTTCTCTGCAAAGTGGTCCCTCTTCTTCCTCCCCTGCCCCCACCTCCTCCTGCCCCTCCGAGGCTTGCCTGATCCTCCATATTTTCCTGTATCAGCACCATACTGTCCTTTACATTTGGTTTCATTTTGATGCCTCCACGCCTTGACAATTTCGAGTCTTGCTCACTGGGAGAAGAAGTAGAAGAAGAAGAAGGTATGAGCTTTAAATATCTGTATAAATGTTTCCGACAGTAAATGTTGTTTGTGAGGATTTGTTAGTATAACTTTATTTCGCGTGACTTTGGGGCAATTTATATGCACATACAGTATGTGGCTCCAAAATTTCACAGCATGCTTTGGAAAATAGACAGCAGTTTTTCATTATGTTACAAGACTGGCATATTAAACCACACAAAACTACGAGAATTTTTTTTATTATTATTAAATAGGAAAGATTAGATTTACGTTTTGCATTGTTCCCATGGTCCACTCATGCTGACAGTGTCCAGAGATGATGATGGGGACGGCTCAGTGCTGGGTGGCAGGTCCCTTTCAATACCACTGTCATTGGACATAATGGAGAAGCGCGTCATGTCACATGGCATCATTTCAGTGGGCGATTCACCCAGCTCAGGGTCCTCTTGCTCTTGGATGATGGAGAACTGGTCTGACATGGAACTGGATCGCAACCACTTGGCCACCTCTCGCCCTGTCAACAGTTTGGACATAATGTTCAGATAATGTTACTCACATGGAGCTACAGTATACACTGAGCTGTGTGAGCAGACAGTATAGAACATTGCCTAGTCCTTTCAATATATGTCAACATCATCAACAAACATTTTCCCAGTTTTATGAGTTTTATGAAACCTCTACATCATCAGTCTGATTTTTTTTTGTCCCCCCCTGAAAACCCCTAAACCCCTAAATTGCACAATACATTTTTAAGCAACAAATAGCACACAAATGCATATAACTCATATATGCAAATTGATATTTAATTTCTTTTCTTTTTTTAATTTGTCAGAAAGTACAATAAAGAATTTTCTGGCAATTATTTCATGATTCAGACTACACAGGGTCAGATTTAAATTCCAGCAATCTATTCTCTAATGTGCCAGACTGAAGTGAACACATTAAGTTGCATTAAGTGGGCTAAGCTCTGATATACTGAAATCAAATTAGAGAGGAACGATCTATCCTCAGATATTCTGCAAGCTGATAGACATTACAATGATGTCATCTACTTTGACTTTATTTATTTTAAATATATTAAAAAGTGAGAATCAAAAGTACCATTTGGCAACTAAACTAAGTAATCATATCTGAACTAACTCTTTCATGAGGCTACTTCAAGTCAAAGAACCTTTGACTTGGACAGAATTTTTTCACAAGAAAACAGGTTTTTATTTTTACACTCCAGTCTCTGTTTGTAACAACATCCTCTAGAATCCCGCCAGCATCACAAGACACTCACAAATATCCAGATCCTCTGTCCACAGGTGGAAGCTCATCTCTGGGTTAGGAAGAGGGCAGTCACATAGCGGTCCACCAGACAATGGTGCTGCAACACACACACACAGCGGAAAGCAGAGAGAGGAAAGACCAAAACTGTCACAATGACTATAAAAAAAGCACTTGCCACCTCCACAACTTCCTCTGTGTGAACACCCCTGTCCATGCTTCAGTCATCCAGCTGTGATGAAGCTGGAGCAGGTTCATCAGATAAACTGATGTGATAATAGCAGGGAAAAGAGTGCCATGGAAATATATATCCGGAAATACTAAAAATACAGACAGCTGACTTTACACACTAGCCATGGAGGAAACAGCTAAATAGAAGGTCATGCTTGATCTTAGCAGCAGGCAGTGTGTCCAGCCTTTTGTGGTTATATAAAACATGTCCATCACAGATAATGTTTGCAAAATACACTGAACACTGCTAAACTGGTTCACAGTTCAAAGCTTGGTTAGTCTGAGATTTAGCTCTTTTAATGTTGAGATACTGTGGGCACGCCAGATGATGGCGTGTCACATTTGTGAGATGCAAAGTACAGTTTGCAAATCTCTACGTTTGGCAAACAACAATCACTTTTGAAATGTGACACCACAGGCATGTTTGATCTGAATACAAACAGTACTCGCAAATCACTTTTGTGAAACAGCCCGGAGCTTTAGTGTTTCAATATTTCTCAAACTGGGAACTTAAAAAAGAAGCTCTAAATGTCAAACAAGTAGGCAGATATCATACTTAAAACATTTACAAGAGGGCGGGTAAGACTAAAAATTGTGCGTGTGCTTTACACCCCAATATTTGGCCACTTCATGGAGACTGTAATTACTGTTTTTATCAATTAACATCAAGAGGGTTAGTACCCCAGATAACAAAGTACAGTTATGCGCATATGTTATCTCCTCTTGGTTTTTCATCTTCCATTTGGCTTCTGCCTCATACTCATGTGACTGTGGTTCTCGAAGTTCTTCCACTTTCACTGATGTCTACGTCCATGCTTAAGTTCATGTATGACTCAGACAGACTAACTTTGGCACATAGAGATGTGGTCAGCCATGGTTTTGTATTTCCTTTTCAGAGAAATCCTACCTGAGTCGGCATTGGTCACAATCTCGCTGTAGAGCTGTTGAAGGCGGTTCCTCAGAGCTCCCCCCTCCCCTCTGCTGCCCTCTTCCATGCTCTGCTCTAGTGTCGCCAACACTTCCTCAAAATATGGCTCAATGTCTTGTCCCATGTCCTGTTGCAAAGCACACAAACAACTGGTTGAACACACGATCACAGGAAAATAAACATATACAGATGATGTATTCATAGCAAAGAGGTGAGGGGTCATAAATGTGTGTATGCCTGCCCTTGTGTGTGTTCTGCTGAGCTGCTATATTAGGACCAGTGCCAGGAGATATTTCCACCATGCAGCTCAGAAACAACAGACCTTCATTCATAATGTTTGGTGTGACTCTTAGACAATTTTTAATCCAGATGCAGTAAATGAACACCTCCTTGCCAAGATTCGAACTTGTCTGAGAGTTTTAGTAGATGCATCTATGGTGCAAGTTTGGGCATCCTAGGTCACATTGTTAAGACCAATGTTAAAGTTGTTGTGGGACAGATGCTGCCGATGCCAAGGCTATGACAATAGCTTAACTTTTATTTCAAAACATCCGAGCTAAAAATAAATAAAGAATGGAATGGTTTTCTACAGAATGTGTTAAGAGTGCATCCTTAGTGTAATGCTAGCTAGTCATCTTTTCTGCAGTACGTTTACTCATACATCTGATCTTTTTTCCACCAATCATTGACTCATTCTAACAGGTTTCTCTAACAGGTTTTTTTTTGAGTGAGTGGGGGAAGGGTCCGTGATGTGGTCAGGATGTGGAGCTCATGTTTATTATGTCCAACCCACTTGCATTATTTGTCCACATTAAACTGAGCACTGGTCAGTCACATTTACTCAAACAAACCAAAACTTGCGTGCTAATTTTGTAAGAATATTGGATGAATTCCATGTTCAGCAACATAAAGCCGAGTCACATTTGATTTAGATGGTAAAGTTAAAAGGAAATAGTAAATTCTGAGCTAGGGTCTAATTTGAAATTTATTAAACAAAGTACAGCATACAGAAAATGTCCGCATTTAACTTTACAAAGCTACAAAACAACACAAAAGTCTACTGACCTTGAGGGCTTGAGCGAGTTTTGGCCCATGGCACTGCTCTGCTCCTAAAGCAGCCTGTATGGAGTGTTGGACCACACTGCGCATGTGATCAAGAGGATTTAGAAATTGACCTGAAGCTGTAGCTGATACCTCAAAATCCCCCGACACAACTGTCATCAAGGAATCAGAGAAGACCTCTGGTTCAGCTAAAACAAAAACCCTGCAGATATTTAAAAGAGAGACTTAAAGAATGAAAAAAGAAGGCTGATGGACTGTAATGGCTTGAGAAAATATAGAAACCCTTTTTAAACATTCAGTTCTAATAGGCTTTGACTAAACTTTAAGTCAAGAAGTGCATTATTTACACTTAACTCACCTCTCCTGAAAGGGATAGTGAACATTTTTTAGTCTCTGCTCAGCTATGACCATCCTCTGGTACATCAGACCTATAGATTAAAGCAGCATTTAATGTCAATGGTTGCAATGATCATACAACATTTTTTTTTCTATTTCAGTTAGTAGATATATTTTTAAAAACACGTGTGCTTCACCTTTGCTCTCTCGAAAAAGATTTAAAGTACACAATAAGTAATTTCAGCGTGAAATGTAAGTGTCAAAGTGTCAAAGCAGGTAAGGCTCAAGAACAAACTGCTTTAGAATATAAAATAAGATAAAACAACTACAACTAAATAAAAGCAAGCCTGCACAAGTGGGTTTTAAACATATACAAGCCTCTTACCACCCCAAATTTCAAATTTAACCAGAAAAAAAATACCTGGAATGAAGCGTTCAGTTTTTATCTGTCTCGAGTAGCTAAGGCCCACAGTGCAGTAGGGATGAGGAAACGTCAGGAGTCTTTTACAGAAGTCATAAATCCGTTTGTAGAGTTCATCTGGAATGTAGGCTGTCTGGAATTTAATAATAAACAATGGGTTGGGGAAATAACTACAATTTTATATTTTATGGTCACAAATGGTGTTTAGTGATGGTGCTAAAATGTGAGGGAAAAAGGCTTCAACATGTTCTGGGAATTAAAATATAAAATCCTTCTACATGGCACTACTGACATTACCAGTGGGGAAACACACTACATTATAGTACATGCTTTAAAAGTAATGCACAAGTTGTTTTTTAAAATTGTATGCCAATGAAACACTATAAATATAAAGAATAAGCACATGTCAGTCCACTATATTTATCTAGCTATATGCACTTTAACAGAACCAAGTATGCACCCCAAATGGACCAGAAGAATTGTCTGAATTAACTACGTTCAACAATTTGGTTAAAAAAAAAAAACAAGTACAAATAAGCAGGTCTTGGGGAGCTTTTCACAGAGTACCAATGTGGCAGAAAAACTGTACCTGGAAGATGGCATACATCAGCGTGTGGAGCAATGGGATAATGCATTTGCGAGAGTCCCATCTCTCAGCCTGCAGAGAAAATGCATCATATGACAGGGTGCCACATACTTCTATAAAATAATCAAATTTAAGTTTCTGTAAATTCCTTTCTCTGTGAAAAGCTAAAAAAACTTTCAGAACCCCCATTGTTTACAGTCAGCGTTTGCCAGGTTGTGGTGATGTATTTGTTTAAGAGTATCAGCAGTGCTGCTTCAGAGATCAAGTACCTTTTCCAGCTCCTTTATCAGTAACCACACCAGAGATAAGCTGTTTGCAGGATTCTTTTGAACCTTCTTATGAAGTGTCCATCTCAGCATCCCTGCGCGCGCACACACACACACACACACACACACACACACACACACACACACACACACACACACACACACACACACACACACACACACACGCATAAACTTTTAACACATGCAAAATTTCAGGAGAACTAAACACACTCATCAAATGTGTCAGACTTTTCACCACCCCAGCGCAAATCCAAGAGCTGACTGCTGATGACTACTTACAGAATGAGTCTTTATTTTGGTGACGTGGCTAAATATTCCATGGTGTGATTAATGCTAACACTAGCTGGTGTCACTAAATATCTATTCTGGGTGGAAAAGTTTACAAACTGGAACAGGTTTGGCCACAGAAAAAAATAAGTTAGTTTTGAATATAACCGCATTCTCTAATGTTTGTTAAGTCTCAGTGACAAAATCAAATGATGTCATTCACACAGAGTCAACAATAAACACTGACAAAGCATTTAAAAAACATCTTTTATACCTCTGATATAATTTTGGTAAGGTGATTGAGATCATTGTTTACCTTTGTTGAAACAGTCAGGGTGCTGTAGCTGGTCTGTTTCCCTGGGCAGCACAGCCTGGATGCTACGGTAGAGCTCTGGCTCTGGAACTGTAGGGGAGCCACCAGCTGACAAGAAAGGTTGAGACACTAGGAGTTTAAGTCTGAATGGTTTTGTTTGAAATTAAACACAGTGTCACAATTCCTTAAATGACACAATTCTAACAGTAACTCTGTATAAATCATGATCAAATAAATTACAGTCAAATTAAGACATTTTTCCTGTAAATATTTATAACTGAGTGCTTATTTGAGTGAGTTTTCCGTACCTGTTTGCTCCATACTACACATATTATTTGAGCTATCCCAGAGGGCCATGTTGGTCCTGTCTCACACACATCATGCGTCCATCAACTGCAGACAGGAAGAAGACATGGAAAATAAGCGTCACTTATGCTCTCTTGCGTCTGCGATCAAACACTACTTGGACAGACAGCTTCTCACTCCACCCCCCCCCCCCCCCCCCCCACACACACACACACACACACACACACACACCTCCACACTTACCCTCCAAAAGCATTAGAAATGCCTATAAATAATACAGCCGACTTCAAGTCCCACAGAGGTTTATGAGTCATCTGTCAAGCCCCCATAACACAAATCCATTGTGACATTTACCCAAATTTACTGAGAACAAACCATCCATTGTGACCATGGCTAGTTTAGTTTAGTCTTTATGTACAGCATAAATGATATGTGAGATAAGCAATAAACCCTGCTTTCCAAGGATCTGTTATGGAGACAAATTGCTATGAATATTTACACTTATGTTTTGCTCTCTTCTCTAGAATTTACTTATCATTAAAATCATCTTCACGTGACCACTTTTGCAAAAAATAAGGAGATCTTAGTGCTGAATAAAAAAACGTTTGTATAAACGGAGCAAAAGAAATTAACCTAATACACCAAGACTCCCAGAAACAAAAATAAGATAAAATGGTTTTCAAGTAGAGACTTGTTAGGTAATTTTTTAGTTACCAGTTTAAAAAAAAAAAGTCAAAACCTATATTCATAGTATCACACAAGGTGACACTATGATCATAAAGCATCCAAATCCATTGCTAACAGTAAGGTAAAATGGAGATAATATTACAAAAACTTACCCTGTTCCTTATAGAGACAAACAACTATATCCTACAAGTCTGCTAGACTCACACGCTACGCAGGCTGTACTAACATGTAAGTGACAAAGAGTCAGAGCGACTGAGTGCGAGTGAGACAGTGAATCACACGCAAGTGAGAACAACGATTTATTTCTGAATGCATTTCCTTTTGTATGAGGGTAAGAGTTATAGTATGAGCTCAGTTAATTCTGGTGATGAAGAATGAAGGTGTGTGTGGTGGCAGCGGGGGGGGGGGGGGGGGGGGGGGGTATCTGTGCAGGTGTGTGAATTGTCTGAACTGTTTGGATTTGTTTCTATTTTTAGACTTCTGACTCACCCCTTGTTTTCTCACATTTCTAAACTCTTACACCTGGCACTTACTCTCATTCTTGCATTCCTAAGTTTTCTCATTTCACTCTCTCTCTCTCTCTCTCTCTCTCTCGCACACACACACACACACACACACACACACACACACATACATTTTGAGGTCATTCCACCGGCCATATGTGTACAATGAAAGGACTTAGTATGCTGGATTTAGTGCTGATCCGTCTAAGAAAAGCAGTGCTTTCAAAAACAGTGAACAACGCTGCCTCAGCAGCTGAATGCTGCCTGTTTGACCACAAGTTTCCGGGTGCCTCTAGTATGATCAGGCTCCTTCTCACTGTTTTACATTCCCCCTTCTTTCTCTCACTCCTTTTTTTTTTTCTTCTCTCTTTTTACATATTCAGCTGTGCAACTGGTTCCTTTAATACACAAGAAGAATACTATTTTTCTGTTTCTCTATGGTAAAAAAAAATAAAAAATGCAGACACAAAACTAGTTGAGCATGCACACACACACACGCATGCATGAAAAATGTCAAGTGCATGCATGGGCTCTCACTCACACAGGGTGCAAGTATACAATCTATCTTGGCCTTTCTAAGAGAAACTATTAATGCCGCACAGGAGCTGACACATACGTAGCACTTCCTCTCTGTCAAATGAGTGGGCAGACAACGCTCTATATTTAGCGAGAGAGAGAGAGAGAGAGAGAGAGTGAGAGAGAGACAGAAGAAACTCAAGCTCAAATATGGCTTAAAAGTAGATGAACCATATCATTCAGAGCATTTCTAAATAAGTAGCTTGGAAAACCCAGTCTGCAGTAAATGTACTGCAAAAGGTGATTTAAAACATTTTTTTTTTTAACTTGTGTCAGATTAAAATGAAAAACAAAAAAAGATCGTCAAGCCTACATAAGATCAAATATAAGAATTTTCATGGTTGAAGCGATATACCGAAAGTTGCTTTATGTAGTCCTACCAACTTCCATTACAATAGTCAGTTTGATTGTATATGTATAAAAGTCTGTGGGTATTAACTATTTTACATGTCCTAACAAAACTCTTTTTGTATTTAACTTGGATGTTCAGGTTTGTTTCAACTGTTTGTTTGTTTTTTGCCACAAACCTGACGATTTTGTATGAAATCTTTGTTCACTGTTGTCGTACCACAATGTGTCATTATTTTACAAAAAAATAATCTAATGCTAAAATGTGTTATTGTACCAACACACACACACCAGGAAATATCTAGTCTGTGTCTGAACTACATAAAATCACCAAACAAAGTCAAGTTAAAGTCACCTAACACGCAGGAATTAGGACACGATTTATTGCGCTCATGTATTTTAGCTAAAACAGAATCAAAGACAGGAGATATAAAAGTAGGACATTTAAAAGTAACTATATGCACAAATACTATTCATAACATCTTTTGCACAACCAAGTCACCAGTACCACGGTGCATCTTACAAAAGCCCCTTTTTTCCATGTACGTAAATCACAGGATCAGTTTGGCACAGATTATAACACACTTCATGTTTGCATAGTTGTTAGCTAAAATGCTAAAATTGTCAATAGGATTTTGTGTATTGGTATAGCTTTTATTTGAAGTTTGGGGTTTGTGAATAAATTTCTTTATTTTTCCAATTGTGAGTTTGACTTCTTGTGACATTGTTGAGTCTTTGATTTAGTAAGTAAGTAAGTACATTTTATTTATATATACATATTTAAAACCAAAGTGCTTTACATCTCATGTTTCTTTGTTCCCCCACTAATTAGAAGAAGAAGAAGAAGAAACAGCCTTTATTGTCCCACAGAGGGGAAATTTGGGTGTAACAGCAGCCGCAGTTATTATAAATATAAATAAAATTATAATAATTTACACTATTAAGAAAAGAATATATATATATATATAAAATCAACAAACAAGATTAACCTTAATACTACTAATAATAACACTATATACAATGTACATGATGTGCCTGTGTGTTGAACCTTAACAGGCCGGACTATTTACAGTATATTATATATTATTCTACATTGTGTAGGTTATTGTGGTTTTTGTTGGGAGCAGTGATGGTTATAAAGTCTTACAGCTGCTGGGAGGAAGGATCTGCGGTAACGCTCCTTTGTGCATTAATGTCTTTCTTGGTTCAGCGTCTCGTTTCAGTTATTGTTGCTCATTTCCCGTTTTATTCGATAGCTAGTTTTCTCATTTCTTTCTTTGGGTTTTACTTACTGTCTGTTGATTGTCTTCATTACTGGCCCCTGCATCTCGTTCACATTCTTCTTCTCATTCCCAAAGCCTTAGGTGTATAAATAGTCCTTTTTTCAGCGTTCCTACCTCCCAAGCCTTGTCGTATTTCCTGTAATTTTGCATTTTCTATGCATTCCATTTTTGTTGCCTTGTTCTTACCAGCTTAACAAAAAAGCTTTTTTTGGTCTGGATTTGCATCCTGCCTTTAAATCTGACAAATTACCCGGAAAACTGGTATAAAAATTTGGTTAATATTTTATTACAGGTGCAATCTTGCCTCTTACTTCCTGGCCTCATGCTGGTGACACTAATTTCCCCTGAGTGTTGACTATTTACAATTAATGTTATTCAGTTCCTGAGCTAAGCTTCCGTTACAAAACACAAGTATCGACACCTTTCTTATACAAGCAGAGATCAATAAATATAGCAGTGGTCAGCTGAAGGCTCAGATGGCGCTACTTAACACAAAACAGGAGCACACTGAGGCACACTGCAGACATCTCAGAAAACAGGAAGGGCCTGACAGCTCTGTGTGAGTGGAAGTGCGTTCATAGAGCAAGAGAAAGGTGGTATTTAGATGCATGCGAGGGGGGCTGAGATCATACAGTATGTGTGTTTGCTTGATTGGAAATCCCCAACCTAGGATTGCTTAAGGTCTTTTGACACAGATGAGCTTAATCGTCTCTCAAGTCTTGAATTGGATAGAGTACAACAAAGAAAAAAGCATCTGCACAGGTTTGTTGATATGTAGACAACAAGTGATACCTGAAAAACAAGTGTGGCGCAACATATTTTGGATTTCCTGGTAGAAACGTTAATGAATGCAGTATTGTGTGAGCTATCACTGACAGTAAAAGCAGTATAATTAAGTTCCTTGACTTTTTCCACTTCTTAGGAAAAGAAAAAAAAATGCAGTGAAAATATGGAGAGAAAGAACATACTTTCTTCTCCATGCGAATCACCTCAGGAGCTACAAAACAGTCCTGCAGAATACTGTTTTCAATAGCCAAAAGACAGTCTGTCCTTTATGGTTCTAATAATGCAAAGATAACTAAACACTGTGAGGATTGTGTAGAAACACAAACCACACAAGTAAAAGTTGCAAAGATATCCCTAAAACAGACATTTGATCTTGTATAAGCAACAGGGGATATCAATCAAATTTATTTCCTGCATCAACATAATGGACAATATACGGAAGTCCTCTTAGATGCTTGAATGTGCACGTTTGTGTGTAAACTTGCCCAACCCAAGTATTATCTCCTCAAGGTCTGCAAACATTTTCTAAAATAATGCCCAAAATATGCAGCAAGCAGTTAAAACACTAAAAGAAAGATACATTTCTGATGGGAGGAGTTGGTGCAAGTGCAAAGTTAAGGCACGAATCTACATGCACCAGGTGCCGATTTATGCTGTGTGCCGTAGCATGCTAGATCCATCAGGCAAGAGGAAGTTGGACAAAACAAGACAGAGAAGCTTCCTGTAAAGGTTTGTGTGTGTGTGTGTGTGTGTGTGTGTGTGTGTGTGTGTGTGTGTGTGTGTGTGTGTGTGTGTGTGTGTGTGTGTGTGCGTGTGTGTGTGTGTGTGTGTGTGTGTGTGTGTGTGTATGTCTGGTGAGGCTCTTTCTGTGGAGCTTATACCTGCAAGAAGTGGGTCAGCTGGTCCACTAGTGTTCGTGTGAGGATGTGGCATTAGGCAACATGCGGGAACCAAAAACCTCTGCACAAATACAATATTTAACACAAATGATGATGAAAGCAAGTCCATATACTACACTGCATAGAATTCTGTGTCGTCACACATGAGCACATATATTATGCTGCATACAAAGAGCTTAAAACGTAACTCACACTGACTGATGCACACAAATGTACACAAGTATTTACGTACAAATCACTAACTTTTCTGCAGTTCAATAGCGTTAAAATTTAATTATAATGTTTTTTTCTGCTTTTCCTCAAACATTAATATAACAGTAAAACTTGTATGAAATATTAATGTTACATAAGTATTTCAGAATAGTGTTCAAATTCAGTCATACTTCCAAATTCATTCTTCTTGAGGACAGACAGCTCTGAACAAATGCAGCATTGTAAGAACAGTACAGCTTTGACCTGAGACAACCAGAGCATTGTGGAGAAGTGTTAATGATTTATATTTTTGGTCTTCTGGATAACAAGCTATTTCTAGAGACAGCTGTATCAGCTATTCAATCTTCACACGTAGTTCTGACATGCTTGTTTGCAAAGACATCATTGGGAAGAAGCAGCAAATCAGTTTCACATATTTTATTTGCTTATTTAGCAACAACAGATTCCCTTACATACTGTTCAAGAAACTAGTCTGGGTGGATTTCCTAAAGATCTATAAGCCTGTCCTTCAAACAGATGAGATGGTATCCCTGCTGTTAATGCAACTATTTAATCAAGTGCAATGTACCTCAGACATACGTGGCTAAAGTTAGCCTGACATGCAATAAGAAAATGTATTCTATTTTATTTGCACATAACATGGATTTACACTATATATATATATATATATATATATATATATATATGTATATATATATATATGTATATGTATATATATATATATATATATATATATATATATATATATATATATATATATATATATGGACACATTTAAATACATTTTTATACATTATTTTTGCATTATTCAATAATATTATTATTCAATAATATTAATGCACAAGTCTGAACAACAAACGTTGTTTGTTCCCCAAGATCACCAGTCTAACCACACATCAGATCTTATTCAGCCACTGTGGGCAAAACTGGGCAACGCTGAATCACAGAAGTAAACTTTCAAACAGTAAAAGGTCTTTAGGGGTAAAGTGACCCACTGCTACCACCACAGGATGTGCCACATGCGTCACCCAACAGCACAAATAGATCTTCTCATACTTGGCAACGATGGAGCCACTTCTTTCCAAGGAGCCCACAGGCGCACAACTATGCCAAGAAGTGCTGCCGTTTGTTTTTAATGTGCCTTAGAACAAACAAAAGGGCGGTGTCTCAAACTGAGGACAGTCTGCGGCTGTGTGTATTTTGGTATCTGCTATATGTGGAATTAAGGGTGTTTTATAATAACTTTCTGCGAGGCTGTGATTTTAAATGTGTCAAGTTTTCTGGGAAAATTCAAAAGTTGCGTGGGTTATCAACAGGTCCAAAAGTTATATCCACTCAGTGGGCCAAAAAAACTATAAAGTGGCAAACAAACTGTAGTGCAAGTGCAAACAAGTGCAAAGTGTGCAAAGTGAGACCTTGTGAGACAATGTTTTGTCCAACAGCGTAACTTCTAGAGACAATTTAGTTAAGATATTGACTTGTTTTTTTTTTTATAAAAGTATTAAATAGAATTAAATATATTTTCATTAATTTTATAAAGTCTCTCTTTTATATTGGATTGTTTATTTTTTTCCTACTTGCTTTAAAATGTCACTGTTTTATTCGGGTTTCTCTTTTTTTTTGGTAATGATACAGAGTGCACTGTATTTTGTATGATGGTATCTTACATCATGAAAACACATCAAGTAACCGGTAGTCTGAATTGATCATGCCTTTGACTAAGCTGAAATGGTCAAATGCTCAGATGAACCATACAAGTTAACACAACCTGAAGATATAGTGGAGATGAATGGGAAATAAATTTTCTGTATTGCAGTCTAAAGTACTTTTTTCTGTGCCTTCAGCATTCCAACTGAACATTTCCTAGCAGCCCACAACAACATATTGTCTCTAGGCCTGCCAGTGCCCTCATGTGGATCGGCATTCCCGTCTTTAGTTTTTGAGTTACTGAATGAAAGTAGATTTTTATCGTAGTGTTAAGATGCCTTCAAGATACATGTCCAAAAATGGGTCCAATTGTTGCCCTTAAATTGTTGATATTTTCTAAGAACTAAGAGTCCTTTGTGGAGAAAGGCCACTATGGCAGCACATGACATTGACCCTCATGGGGTGCGCCACACCGTCTTACACAGTGTTCATTCACCTCCCTGTGAGTCTTGTTTTGTACATTTTTTTGTTGTTTTTTTTTTTTTTTTACAGTTTGTGCTTGCTGCATAAATTCCACTAGCTGCAGGAGTTTGTGCTTATTATCATTGTTACACAATAAGCATGTGATGTAAATTCTTTAACTAATGATTAATAATCCTTAATATACTTCTATTCCACTGCTGAAATGAAACAGTTTTAAATGCAGTTCTGTAGCTCACGGTGCACCTGTTCTCATCCTTTCAGTGCCCCAGAACATCTTTGCTACATTACATCACTTCAGGCACTTGTCTCATCCCAGAAATTGTTTATGAGTTTGCAAGCCCTATCTCAAAACATTGACAACAGCACTGATAAGGTTATCTTCGTAAAGGAGTGCAACTAATTTCCCTCATTATGTGCATTTACATTATGAGAATGTGTTAATTTTCCTGCAGCTGTATGATCGATATTATTTCCTCTTGAACTTCGTCCAAAACAAAAGTGAGGCAGTGAGGTAATAGCCTAAATATCTGAAGCAGTTTAATCACTGAGCCTTCATCTCCCACTGGAGAACCTCACCCAGTAGTTGACATCAGAAGTCTGATTTTGAACAAGATTAGAGATCTGTTTGCGCAACTGGATGTTGCTGCAACTTCACTTAGCCAGTGCCCAAGACATCTTCTAAAAAACAAACGTTGCGTGCCCCCCGGAAAAAAAAATAACTGCTGTGATTCTCTACCCACAAATGGGCCATTTGCTTCTCTTTTTTATGAACAAAAAGGATCGCATCCACGGAGACTATAACTATCCATCATCCACTTAATCCCAAAGTGATGCCTGGAAGCTCAGATCTAAAACAAGGAAGCTGGAGGAAATGCAGGCGTACTTTTAGACTCAAACAGACAAACAGAGAGTCAGGGGTTCAATCAGATCAGGCACTGATATCAAAATCATGCTATTATCTCAGGCGGGGAAAATAAACCGCCGCCCCCGTGTCTTCCCGTGTCATAAGCCAGGATGTGGGGAGGTTTTTGAACAGGCTGAATTGCACGTAAGAGAGCCTATAGAAAAAAAAATGATGGGATTAAAAAGAGAGAGGGAGAGAGAGAGGGGGACCCGGCACTACAGCTGACATGAGCAATAGCGCCGGAATTTCTGGTCAAATATGCCAGTCAGGCGCTCTACAATAAACCACTGCCATATCTTATCTCCACATGTCATACTTAGTGTATACTGCTGACAAAGCGCACCGTCCGGCGTACCAGTGCACAAACACAAACACCGTTAACACCGTTAACACCAGAAATGAAAATTAAACAACAAAACATCCATCAAATTTAATCGCTCCGTCTCTCTGAAGACAGACGGCGCAATAGAAACATAAAGGCTATGCACAGTTTCGCGTTAAACGGAAGGCACAGCTGCTTGCAAATACAAATTTTTATCACCAGCGATGTAAATTAGCCACAATTTATGATCGTCGACACCAACTTTTCCGCGAGCGGGCATACAGTAAACTATACTGTAAACGTGTCAGCACTGAGTAACACAAAGAAATTTTTGCTTTTAGGAAAACTTACCTAAAGTTGAGTTGTACAGCCGGCTTCATTCGCTCAACTTAAATTACTGTATTATTTCAGGGTCTCCGCAGAACTTTACTCCAGTCATCTGGAGCACAAGATCAGCTGACCACGCCCACTGCTGCGACACCGGCAACTTGTGCGAAAACCAATCAGAGCACTCGATCAGAAACGATTATTTACGCCACAAGCGTTTCCAAGTAGATATACAGGCAGGCAGGCAGGCAACAGACAGACAGAAAGATGCATTTTAAAGTTTATTCATTCATGTTTAAGCTCCATTTTAATGGAGTAGCTGACTCACAGCAAGTTTAAACTCTTTAATATTGGCCCACTTGCATTTGTATGATGTGAATTTATACCTTCACTTTCAAATGAACTGTCAGATGACTGTTGTATGATGATGTCGACACGGGTGTCACTGCATGTCAGAGGTTAATCATTTTACCTCAGATATATCATGAAGAATTATAAAGTACAAAAAGAAACATTTACAGTAACAAGCCAACGTTGTGTTCATTCATGTTGTACACGTAGCCTATAAATTCAGTCGACATTATTTGCAGACATATGCTTTTAATGAATTCTGAATTTGAGACGCGATGATACCCGCATATTACCGCAATTTACAGATCAAATATCACATTTGCAACATTCTCATTAGAGGAGACATAAAACTGGAGGGCATTGGTGTTATGCATTTATCTGACATTAAAAAGTACCTAATTTAACCTTCTGTTCATTGAATTGTCGTGTCATTTAATTATCCTAATCTGCAGTGCTTCGATTTCAGTGTCAGTCAAGTCGTGAGAATATCATTACATTAACAAACAAAAGCGTTTTAACTGCATAGTTTACGGTGTGGAAAATGCAATGAATCAGTTCCGTTTTATGCAGGAAGTTGTACATCCAAATCTATTTTAAACACCATTTTTTTTCTATTGGTGGCCTTGCTTCAAAATAAACTCAGTAATTCGCCCATAAAATATATTACAATAATTACAAAGACGCTTTATTCAAAGTACGTCAAGACGTCAAGTGAAGTCAATTTTTAAAAGTCACTAGAGCCCCCTGCTGGATATAATTATTAATTCAGTTAAAACAGTACAGTAGAACTCCTTAGGAGAAAAGTTAAAACTGTGTATAACAGGCATAAAAGTGATGATGTGATATTCAAGTTATAGTACACAACAGAATATTTACAAGCAGAATATTTACATGTTCTGTTACTAGTGTGCATTCTCAGATATTGTCACTTAATCTGATAACCCCTAATAGACCCCGTCACATGGATTTCTCCAGAAAAAAAGCTGGTAGATTTTGACTCCAAGATAGCAGAATCTCAACATCCAACCTCTTGCTGGGAGCCCGGCATACACAGTGAACGGTGCTCGCTAGTTTGTATGCCGTTTCAGCTGAGAACCTGTAGATTCATCCTGTTTACCCAAAGTATATTTTAATGTCACTGTGGGTGGAGTCATGATTTTATGTCAGTGCAGAAAGAGGAATTGAAACTTGATGAATGAAACTCAAAGTGTTCCCTAATTATACAGAATGACTACTTTGTACAAAGAGAAAAAACAAAAGACACACACACACACACACACACACAAACACAAGAACTGTCTTCTTGGTCACCTGAGTACTTTGAATGTGTGACTATATTAAAAAAAAAAAAAAATCAGCAGTTTTGTTACTACTTAGTAGCTATCCTTATTCACATGTTTCCAAATGTTGCATCCCTGTCCTGTGCTTGACAAGATGAGCAAAAACATTAAAATATCCTGTGCCCATGTAGTCGGTTTCTAGTTTCACAGAATATGAACAATGCAGAGCATCTTTCCCATTCAGTCCATCCAGATCAGTGGTCACCAGTCTCAGGGAAGAGCCCCACTAAAAGTGACTATGGGCAGGCAGAGGAGGGAGCAGAACGTCGGGTGGAGCGGCTGGATTTGTGCAGAGGTCTGGAATTTTCTTAACCTCCAGTCGGTGGAGCTGTCAGGTTTGTAGCACACTGATATTTCACACCTTAAATGATACAGAAGGAAACATATGGTTAGAGAAAAGCAAACATGTACAAGGACAGTGTTTTGTCATTTGTATATACGCTTCCTGAGAGGAAAGAGGACCATGATAATGCAGCTGAGCAAGAAACTGCAGTGAGGACAAAACAAGGACAAAAAAATTTAAAAAATCTATTTTATGTCTTGTAATTCTAAATTATTTCTATAACAAATGATGCTTTTGAAAGCAGTGTCTGAATTGATGGCTGTTTTACCATAAATAAGTCATAAAAATTTACTTCAGAATGTTTAGCTGATGTAACTTCTCTCAAATTTCTTTCAGTTTCGGTGTATGTGTTTATTTGAATTCCAAACCTGGTAACAGTCTGGAGTATCTTCTTCTCATCCTGGTCCAGGCACACAGCAAATGTCGTGTTTTCAACACCGCTGACCTGCACCTTGTCCACCTTCACCTCAGTCACAGTCAGCTGCTGCAAAGGTAATGAGCAGAGCAAAATGTCAGTAATAGACATTTTACCAAAGACCAACAAGGCTTGATGAAAATGAATCACTTTAAACAATATGCATTACTTTTACAGCTTGTCTGAGCTGTCAAGAAAGTCTTGAGGCATATTCAGTCACTTAATTGGGTCTACATCCTGCTGAGGAGTGTAAAGACTCTTATAAATCAAAGCTCCAAACTCAAACTAGGTTAACGCACCAACATACAGGGTTGCAAAACAATATTAATGTCAAATCACACACCAGCAAAGCAGATGTGTGTTCTTATTTGTGCGCTGTGGCTTTGTTCCATCACGGTGTCAGCCGGAAAACGGTTCTTATATGGGTTTGCATATGTGAGCTGAGAGATTCAGTTGAGAGTTTGAAATGCTATCAAGATCTCTTGAGGACTCCATATTTCAGTGATAACTACATCGCAAAGCTGTTTGTAAAAGCACGCTGCTGCTGCGCTTTCAGAACCACAAACCACCAAGGCAGACTAATATCACGTCTGGCTCACCTGGTTGTATCCTTTCTTGCTTTTACAATTCTGTCTCTTCAGGACCTCAGTCATCGTCAGCTGCAGGCACTCCATCTTTGAGTCTGATAAAGATCATTTTAGGTGAATAATGATTACACTTACACATCTGACACAATGTGTTCATTTTCGACTCAAGCATGTATCCAAAGACTTCAAACTATAACACTAGCTTGAGCAACACAACAATAAGAAAGTGAATGAATCAAGTGTTAACCATGGAATTTCATTAAAATGAAATTGTTAACATAGATAACTTTTACAGACAAGCACAAAGAGTTCAGTGCCCAGCCATAGATTATAGCAACAAGTGGTAACATACCTAGTTCCTCAGGATTCTTGCATGCTTTGATTAAGTTCACTGAAGTACAGACTTTGGTTTCTCTTTTCCACTGGCTTCTGCCACTAATTACCACCTGAACGAGAGGAAAAGTAGGATAAGATTATGGCTGTTTTGGAAAGAAAACACTTGAATGTTGGGAAATGAGAAAAACAGATATGATCATAACTGCTGCCTGACTATGATTTTGAGGATTTCGTATTGGGTATGGTACTAAGATAAAGACACGTTGCTTTTACCAGTCTCTAATGGTTCAGGCCACATAACCACAAAGATCAAGCCTTTGCCAAGACAGGCTACAAGTGCTTGTTTAACAGCCTTTGTGTTTTGTCACAACATTTTGATGAATCATCTCCTCAGAATAGAGAAGTTAGCATAAATGAAACCAGTTTCTTAAGGAGGTGAGAACAGGTGATGGCATGTGTTTTGTTTGTTTGTTTGGCATAATTACAAATACAATTTGGTTACAATGCAGCTTTGTAACGTTGATTTTAATTATGGATACAATCCAAGCAACATCTCACCCTGTTATACAGAACCTCCAAAGTTAGAGGGACTGCTTCTCGGTCACCATCAATACCAAAACGTTTACTGGCAGCACCTATAAAAAGTGAGAAAAGCACACATACACACATAAAGTAGTGATCCACAGTAATTAGAAAAGGCTACAAAAATATCTCTACAACATTTAAATTTACTATCTGTTGAGGGAAAAATAGTTTTTGCATACTTTAGTGTGTGTTGTTGTAAGTTTTTATGTAATGGAAAAAAAAGAGGAGGGGGGGGGGGGGGGTCATTTCCTCCATAACTATCAGACAGAGGACATGAAAATATTTCCCTCAACTTTTACTTCTCCAAGGAAATTAAAAATCAGAAGTGTTACCAATGAAACTTGAAAAGTAGAAGTGAGTCATGACATAGAAATAGCAGATGTTCCCCTACTATAAATTTAGTAGTCTCATAATAAATGAAAATACATGCCACTGCATGGAAATGTGGACAGATTGCTAGGATATATGCATGCGTCACACTCACCCATGGCCTTGATGGCTCGCGTTCCTGCGGTGTGACCCAACTCCAGGGAGTGGACAAAAACCTCAGTCCTCCTTTCTCCACAAGCTAACGTCAACTACAACAAGACCAAAGTTCCCTCATTATTCACTGAATCTGAAACTATGTTAATGAGTGCCAGAGTATCACTGTGTGATATTGAAAGAAGCTCATGAACGGAGTTGCAGGGAAGGGTTAACATGTAACCGACCTCGGCCTGATAGAGCTGGATTAGAGTCGGCCGGGCAGCATAGCGGCAGTAGTACAGGATCAAGTCGGCCAGGATGGGGAGACGCTGTTCATAGGAACTATCATAGGACTCGGATTCTGTTTTTGAGGTTTGCTGCAGCAAAGAGATTATGATACATGATGAAATTCTTTGCTGGATAAACATGAATATCATACTTTAGAATAGTTTTGGCTCGGCGGTGTAAAAGATTTACTCTAGTTATACCTGGCAGACGATGTTGGCTGGCAAGTTAAGCAAGCTGAGGGTGTTTCTTTCGTACCAAGGGTCCAGCATGCCAAGGAGATGGGCAATGTCATTAGTACTGTCCCCTGTGCCCATGTGGTTAAGATCCTGCATGAGCAAAAGTGACAGACAGTAGAATTACACCTCATGTCTACATAGTCTTTTCATTTCATTCAGTTCTTTGCTGTCATTTATTTGCTTTACCAGACATTTTTGCTTATTGTTGAAAAACAACAAGCAAACAACAACAACAAAAAAAAAAAAATCATCAATGACCGTTATATTATATCGCTTGACTTTGACACTGTAGCCACTTTGAAATTGGGTTTTCTTTACTATACAACTCAGGTAGCGTAAACCAAACCTTATGCCTCACATTTGATAGTTGGTTGGAGCATTTTTATACTTACATTAGACTGGGGTGCTCCCTTTGAAGCTCCAGTTTGAATAAAAGGACCAGAAGCTCTCCGACTTCCTATCCCTGCAGAGTCTTTCTTCATTGGCACGTAGTAGAACTGAAGGTTGAAGGCTCTGCTGAGAAGTGGGCATGCAGTCTCTTTCCTCCGGAGGTCATTATAGGCTCGGGCTACTTTTCCGGCTACATGATCAGCACCAAATACCACCACCCTCAACGTGATATTCTTAATGTCTTCATCGCTGCTAAGAATAGGCCTCCTTCGGAAGCAGACATGTTTGAGGGTTTGACTTTGTGGCTGAAGTAGGGGTTCGGGACTACGTAATTTGACCTGCTGGGGTAGGGAGTTGGAACGCTTTTCTCGCACCACAAAAAGGTCTTTAGATTCAGTGTTTCCTAAACTTTTGGCCCGCGAAAGTGGGCTCTTGGGTTTGATGAAGAGCCGGTAGAAGTGTTGGCTGAGTCGAGCTGAACTTTTTGATGACTTTGGCGAACACTTTTCGGCAACGGGAGAGGAGCAAATGTATTCATCAGAATCTTCAAAGTAGTCACTATCAGCTCCAGAAGTGATAGACAGAAGCGAGGGAGCATAGGATCCTGAGGCTACAGACAAGGTGGAGAACATGGAGTCTTTGGATGTGCAGGAGATGGTGGAGAATGTAGAGGCACGATGGCTGGTATGGTAGTCACTAGAGATGATGGATATTGTAGAAGATTCAACACCATGGTCTTCCTCCTCCTCTTTGTCTTCTTCCACTTCACTTTCTGTCACATACCTGTCATCATCAACATCAGCTTCTTCTTCCTGCCCATTAGTCGACAGGTAGTCAGTGTCATGCTCCAAAAGGGTGTTCAGAACATCTGCAGGAATCAATAGCATTCAAATTTAGCTATCAAAACAGGAAAAGAATGGCTTAAAAACAGATATGATTTGTTATAGAACTATGATCATAATAATGAATGAAGAACGGACTTTATTTTGCTGAAAGATCCAGGAAAAACTATCCTTAAGATGGATTTACATATTCTCTGCCAGCTAAGAGCAAAAAGATTATTCTCGCATATGAATTACAAATAAACACAAGTTGAATTCATTACCAAAGTTATCTTTTTCCCAGTTAAACATGTAACATTTGGCTGTGGGCAGCGGTAGCGTCTGCAACATTCCTAAGGAAAGAGCAAAATAACAGATGGATCAATGTCACGTAATACGCTGCCAATCTTCCAGTTAACAAAAACCATCCTTACCATCAGATTTCCTTCCATTGGAAGCAGGGATCTTCATCATCTCCCTCAGTTTCTCCAGTTCATGGATGACATGACTGCGCCCCTTCAGTGGGTCACTCATGGCAGCAGCTGTCTCCAAGACATCACTTACCAAAGAGTAGATCTCCTCCAATTTATTCACAGTTTTTGCCTACAAAAAGTTATTATATCATTTTTAACAGGTATTTTTGATCACATATTGTCATAACAAAAGCAAACATCTTAAACTTGTGTTTGATAAAGGTTATGTGGTACCTGCAGAGCTCTGTGGATGCTGTGCAGAGGGTACTTGGTGCCAAGTGTGGACTGGAAGGCGTGTTTAATCAAAGTGATGTAGGTTTCTCTCTGCGAGTGCTGAACGCAGCCGAGCTGCTCAGCCACCGAGACAAAGTCAGCAGGAACTTCACTGGGGTTCATCAGCAGCACAGTCCTGTCAGCAGGGCGCAAACATTAACTCGTATACACTGCGCACAGCCAAGACGCAAACAGGATACTATGGTCATGATGAGGTTTGGTGGGTAGAGAAAGGGGATGAAAAGGGATTTTCAAGTAAGTGACTCAGTATAGCACTGAGTGCTGTTAATTTTTTTTTCCTCAGTTTATAAATGGCTTCAAGTGAACCGAGTGTGAAACTTCTTTTTAACAAGAACACAGAAGGTGCAAAGGCAACACTCTGAACTGAGCTAAAAATACGGTCACGTGTATGCAGCACTTCAAAGGTGAAAGAAAGGCATTAGATGCAGTGTGCTTATGCAGCACAGGTCCTTTGTAGATACAGATGTCTAAACATCAGCACCTAAATGAAAGCAGTCACTAGTTGCAGCTAAACTCTAAAAGCCATTTTTTCCCCACATACAGCACATGCATAGAAAGCGTAGTCTATATTTTTATAGTCTTTAGCACAGTGAGCAGTGATATAGTGAAAACTTACATGGTTTTTGAGCACTGGCTGGATGTGTTCAAGCCCTGCTCTTCCCTCACTAGTCTCTGAAAGGAAATTCCTGTGTGAAAAATAGAAAACAAACATTTGAACCAACAACAAAAAACACGACTACAGTAAATGTTGTCGTAGAATAACTGGAGGTGGATGAAGGGTAAATGGTGAATAAATTATTAATAATGCAATTGTATTTCTGCAGATTATGACATATAGAATATAGTATATTTCAAAACATTGTTAAGCACTTTAATTAAAAAGGGATATTCTGTCTGCAACCTTATCTTAACAACATATACACACCAACACAATACACCAGTTAATACTCATTCACTGAGTATTAACAACAAGAACTTGTTTTGTTTTGTTTTTTTGGAAATCCCTTTGGCCATTTGGTCGAATTTCTTTGTAAGTGCTCATTTGTGGTTTCTGCTTTTCAGTTTTGTAAACACTGACACTACATCCGCTTTCAAACAATATCCAGTTAGAATGAAGAAGTGCCTCTTAGACCGTGTCACTGTCAGGTGTATGCAGTACAAGCAGAGGTATTTTTGTTAAGTGCAATCCTAAATGCATTTCTTTGACTTGTCACTAGGTGGGGTACAACAGTTGGATAAATAAAGGTAAAGTAAGAGTAGTTTGTCTAAGACAGTAAAGACTTGTTGAATAAACAGACCATAAAACCAGACATTTTTCTCCATATTTACCAGGGGCCTTCAATTCCAGCTGTAGTGTGGAGAGGAGCTTTCTACACACACTGCAGTAAGGTTCGGGCCATGTGAGGAAACGGCAAAACACCTCCATAGCGTCCTCCAGCAGGTCTGTGTGAGCAGGACAGTACGGTGTCTGCAACCAAAGAGCAAACATATGTTTTATTCTAGAGGAGCTCTGTCGAGAGAGTAAAATCCATCTCAGAACACCAAACGAATACTGATCAGGCCACATATTAACCAAATGATTATTGTGATTGTTGATAACTCGGGTATACTTCATTTCATTGATTTCTCTCAGAAGTTTTTTTTTTTTTTTTTTTTTTTAAATTACATTTTTAAGAAGCTAGAATCTGGTAGCTTTAAAGTACAACTCAAAAAATTACTTATATAAAAACTTTCTGAGGGATTGTTATTTCTACATAAGTAAGTTTGGCTAACTTCCAATAATGAAGGCACATTTGCTTCAGAGCAACAGGCTGAGCAACAATAATAATTTGATCCAGAGTGATCAAAGAATGCTTTTAATGAGAGCCTTTTGGCCCACTAAGTGGCATATAATTTCTTCATAAGAGGTGTAACAATATCAGAATAATACAGAGTAATACAATCTTGTTCTCTTCAGTTATTCCATTACTCATCTTTTTTATGACATAGTTGTCATGTTTTCTTCATTATACAATGGTTTATTGTTGTATATTACATATTCCATGTCAGGAAACAAATGTGCTTGGCAAAGTGACAACTCTGGAGTTCTTAAAAAAAAAAAATAAAAATTCATGAAAGAAACAAAAGAATAAACCGATCAGAGGTTTTCTGTGGGTGTGATTTTTTTTTTTGCGTCACAGAAAGGTTTCTTTTCAAGCCCTTTACTGTTGCACTTTCTAGTATTTTTGCAACGTTGCTTTAACTGTCTGAACGTACGTCACAACGGCTTGAGTTGAGAAACTAAGTGATCTTTGGGATGAGGAAAGGTCATACACTCATGGAACACTCTGAATGCAACTGAGAGGTGGCGAAAGGTTAAATGTTTCAATAACATCTGTACGTAGACAGTCTGTACCTGCAACAGCGTGGAGGAGAACATGATAGCAAGAGGAGCCACCAGCTCATACTGACACTGCTCCTGAACCTGATTTCACACATAGATGGAGACACAGTAACAGAGAGATGTAAAGGAAATAAGCACTAGTTAAGGTAAACATTTGGGTATCATAGCATTAATACATTAATACAGAACAAATACAGTGCACAGTACAGCATCTTTGACCATGACCTTTGCTTCTTGTCCTCTCACCTCTCTGGTCTTCCTGATGATCTGCTGTAAAAGGATGATGAAGTTGTCAGGATCTCTCTTCACCAGCTCCTCCAGGCTCCAGCGATTCATTGACTGTCCCACTGAGCACATCAGCACTGAAATACATGTGTTTTCATATATCTAAGCAACATACATGCTTTGTCGCATCATTAAAAAGTACATGTTGACTGCACAGTGTAAACACCTCCATCAAAACACACATCGCAGTGCTAATGAAATGGCCATTGGACATGTGCTTGTGCTAAGCTCTGATACTGGTTTGTGAAAAACGCACAAGAGGTTTTTAAAGTCTCCATCTGTCAATTGTAGTACGCATCATAGGTGTGTTTTATCACCTTTTGTTCACTGTTTCACTAAGGATGTTTGCATATGTACAAATATGACAGGATGGATTTCCTGTTGCAAGAAAAAGAGAGCGAGAAAGATCTCTATTTAAAAGATTTATTTTAGTTCTAGACTATGAGCTTCATAAGGGCAAATATGGTCAAACTGCAGTAGGCAAGCCGCAGATAATCAATTAAAGTATAAATTTTATAGTAGCTTTTCTTAATTATAATAGTTATGGGACGTTAAGGTGTTGTTTTCTGTTACAGTGTGAAACAGAAACCTGACGAAAAACAACAAAGCAGAGTCGTGCATACAGTATTTCAAACCACACTGATGTTTTTGTGAGTGTGGTGTATCAGTCACAAAAACAACTGAAAATGACAGCAGACTCCTCTCAAGCACTTTACTTCCGTCTGATCCCTCGATCTCTGTAACTTCGAGTGCATCTCAGTTTCCAAGGAAGTAACGCCTTAACAGTTAAACATAAATGTCATCCAATAAACGAACCACTTGCTAATGCGTGTCCTTTTGTTGTATCCAGGAGTGATATCTAATATCTCTAAAATGCAGTGCACTATTTGCATCATGATCACACCTAATCACTTGGGAGCTCTACAGGTCTTTTTAATATTGCCAGTTATGGGAATTCAGCTGCCTGTTTTGAATGATCCTGTTGAGATCTAAATTGTATCATCTCAGTACTTAAGTAGAAGGTTATTGGTCAACATGTGGAAGTTCACATGAATACAAGGCATTACACATCCCTGGAAGTCTGTCTGGTCAAGCCATGAGGAGAAGAGAAAAAAAAAAAAAACAGCTCTGAACTGGAAAAGAAATGATGAAACAAGAACAAACCAAAGATTCAGGTTA
Source organism: Archocentrus centrarchus (assembly GCF_007364275.1). Lineage (NCBI taxonomy): Eukaryota > Metazoa > Chordata > Actinopteri > Cichliformes > Cichlidae > Archocentrus > Archocentrus centrarchus. Next base: position 25,461,781 of record NC_044346.1, on the reverse strand, counting down.
GGTTTTAAATGCCAAAATCACATCATCACCATCGATCAGTTTGCACAGGTATGCGTCATTCTGACACTGGTTGACATGCGGAGGCCGATGCCAGTTTGATCTTCCGCCCTGTTTTTAACACACTGCACCACAGTATCTCCTGCTTTCTGATGCCTCACTCACACGCTGCGGTCTGTACCACCACTTCCTCCCAGCTGTCTATTCACACAACTTCCTCCAACACCCAATAATATGCTCCACCAATGATCTGACAGCAACAGTGTCATCAACAAGCAGCTCAGGCACTTCTGAGTGTGTCTGTCACACATTGCCCATGTGTTGTGAAAGCGCGAACAAACAACTTTTTCTGTCAACAGCTCATGGTACATACATCCAAATATGCTTATTAGAGGCTGGTACTTCTGAGAAAGTGTGGTGCCCTTTCCCTTCCTAGAAACAGAATTATTTTGACCCCATGCAATCATTCTATGCCACTTTCTATGACATACCTGCTGTAAGCCCTGAATAAAACACTACATTTTATGTAATGGTTCATTTAAAGTGTACAAGATAGAACTGCAAACCTACAAAAATATTAAAAAGAGACATTTTGACATGCCATGATATGATTTAGTTAGAATTATGAACATTTATGATGGTTTAGTTGCCCTTTTTGTCCCAGTAAACTATTCCAGTGAACCCCAAGGCACAGTACAAGGAGCCATTGACTTAAATAAGTGATGTGATTTTGGTCCTGCTGCAGACAGGAGCGCAAACAAATATTTGTTGCACAGATCTGCGAAAAGATGCGCATTAAAAACTGTTGTCATAAGATTTAGAGGATGGCGCATATTTCTGGAGTTAAGTGCTTGTTCCCGTTATTGGAGAACAATCTTAAAAGAGACAAGACACAAATGAAATCATTCTATAGCACCTGGTTTCAAAAGATACTAGAGAATTTCAATCATCTAAGAAAACGTGGTTCTTGTTAAATGCTTCACAGCTACAGCTGTCTGAGCTGAACAACCAGATCTTAGCTGTCATCCTGTAAGTACTGTTTTAAACCCTGGCGTCTTACCGTTCCAGTGGTGCACTGCTGTGGGACTTTGCCTCAGTCCGTCCAGACACCTGTCCAGAGCATGCTGGATCCGGTCCTCTGTACAAGAGGTGTGCTGCATCTTCGCCACTCAGGTTCTGGAAAGAGGCAGGAGAGACAGATGATTATAAAGCACCCAAATATGATAAACACCACCGTCCCCATTCATGTATTCCATGGAATATTATCTTCAAATAGCTTGGTATCCATGCATAATGTCCCCCTACAAGCACGCATGCGCCTCTCTTTTCCTCAACAGTGTGTTGTGTTATCACATTTATTTTGCATGAAGGCAGTTCACTCGGCAAGTATGAAAATCAGCCAAAGAAGATACATAAACCATAATCTAAGTGGGAAGGAAAACAGACACAGGGCTATTTGTGTCACTGTTTTGTTGCTATAGTTCCTGAAACCATGTCCTGTCCACCAAACACATTTGACTAAAACCTCCACTGTCTCAAAGCAGCAAGTTTTATGTAAAGACTTAAGTGAAGTGATCTGTGATCACTTTAATAATGTGCAGACCTACTTCAGTTATAGTAACTTACACTAGACAAGAATGAGAACATCTGGATTCAGGACATTACACATTGCTCAACAAGCTTCAACACAGAAACTTTTAAATAAAAACCAACCTGGAAAGCTTACAATTTTCACAATATGGTTTTTGTCACGGTAATTAAAAAATACATAAATAACACACACAACCTACAATGCTATATAATAGAGAGATATCATGGAGAAGAGCCGTTTATAGCATTTCTGTATGAAAAAAATGTAAGTGCGTCATATGTTTACCACTGACTCATGAGGAGGTACTGAACTTCACTTTTTTTTAACTTTCAGTTTATCAGCACATTTGGCTATTTTTCATGTAGCAACTGAGGACAACCCAGGTGTGGCAAGCTGTTTCAGTTCTGTTATGAACACGTCTCTTCATAAGATATGCGTGAAAGTAAAAACCAGGGACGTCCCTGCGTGATTTTGAATGGTCTGAGTGGCAGCTTATAATTCTTGCCTGTTTTAAGTGTAGACAAACATTTGTGACGACAGATGGACAGTGACACAATTTCAAAGCTGAAAAGAGAGGTAACCGCTAAACCAAAGGCCAGAGAAACAGTTTATAACGTTAGATAGTAGTTCATAGGTTAAAAATGGTACAGTGAACTATAAAATTTTCTGACCTAGCTTTTCAGTTCCAAATCAAATTGCACAGTTGCTTCTGTGTGGGACTGCTCATACTCTTATTAAAAAATAGCCACAAAACCCATTTTTTAAAAGCACCTGTTGCTGTCAACACAACACCTAATGTGCTCTCTCTCATCATTTGTCAGGGAAATCCTGGTTGTCAAACTGTTTTCATTCTCTCTTTTGTATTCTACCAACATTCGTGATTGTATCTAGTACAGCATAACAAGGTATGAATCTGTTTAGATTTCTCCAGACTTCCTGTAATGGAGCTCAACTGCACAAGTAAGGAGGCAAGTAAGGAGTCAAGTAAGGAGTCAAGTAAGGAGTCAAGTAAGGAGTCAAGTAAGGAGTCAAGTAAGGAGTCAAGTAAGGAGTCAAGTAAGGAGTCAAGTAAGGAGTCAAGTAAGGAGTCAAGTAAGGAGTCAAGTAAGGAGAATGGAAAACATTAAAGCAATGACACCCACAGACCGAGACGTCTTTAACCTGTCAAGCTGTAAGCCTGTCAAACTTTAATTAGAAAGTTATGGTGACCTAATTGCATCTAATGACCCAAATATCTATTTTATATCACACAGATGGCACTCACATCCAGCTAAGATGACAACTGCAATCTGTGTAGATCTGTTACTTTACAGGGTTTTCCTCAAATGATGAAATAAAGCTGAGAATTTTGGGAAACATTTTCTTTCAACAATAACTTCATCTTTGCACTGACTTAAAAAAAAAAAAAAGGATGAACAAACTCACACATCAACAGCTTCTGTGAATGTAAAGAGGAAACTGACCTATAGTTTGCCAACAGATGATGAAACAAGTCCGTGCCATGAGGGCATGTCCCCAAATGAAATCTGCTGCAATCAAAATATGTTTTCTATTCATCAAGTGATCTGAAAATAAAAGGAGTTGTTTGGAGAATGGGATATAAAAGTAGGCTGCAATAACAACAGAGGAGTAACAGAATTATTTTTAAAAATAGTACTCTTTTTTTAAGGTTTATATAATAAATGTACATGGCCCTAAATGTATTATTAAAACTAAATAAACATATTCTAATTTGTAAATGCTTGTACACATGAAACAGGCATTGTGTATGCCTTCGAAATATCAATTTCAATGTAGGAAAAGATTATGAAAATGGCAGTAAGTGCAATATTTGTTTGACTATTTTTTTATTATTATTAATCTAATGACTTGATATATTACTCGACTCTTTTTAAAGAGTTTGGAAACGCAGTAAGTGTATGTGCAAAATGCTGGGAAACATCCAAATATGAGAAGCAGAACACATACTTCCCAAAAGAGAAGAAATGGCGAGAGAGCTTTTAAAAGATTTACCAATTTAGAAACTGAACTAATCAGTTCTTTTTTCTCTCTCCCCCTTCCTCACCCAAATTCTCAACACAATTATTGTGTTTGTTCTTCAAGAGTTATTTTGACTGTAAGTGAAATCTGAGTGTGCGAGAGTTTTGGTTATAATCAAGAATATTAGCGTGCTGTGTATGCAAACATCACTGCTGTCAACAGTGCCAGGAAACAATAACTTTCATTTAGTAGTAAGGTATTTTGTTCACACTGCTTTCACATTCAAAATTTTGAACCTGCAACAAGAGGTGGTTATGGAGTGAAGATAGAAATGTGTAATGACATCAAGCTGTTTGTGTATGATTGTATCTCCTCAAAATTTCCCCTGACAAGGTTGACAAATTCCCCACTTCACATCAAAGCTAGAAATACATGTTGGCTGGCAGATGAACAGTGTTACTGAATTACTCACTATACACCTACACACCTAATAACTCTAACTGACACACATACGTGCCCACAGTTGTGCATCCATGTCTTCAGAGGACAGGAAATTTGGTTACATGGATTTCCTCAATACGTTTTCTGACATTAATTGAATGCTAGTTACTCTAATACTAAACCCACCATACACTAAGCTTAAAAAAATGCCCATCTTAAAATTCAAGTACTCATAATATGTCCCCATAATATGTAACCTGATTTAAACCTAACTACTATCCTGGCTACCAGCACACTGTATGCTTGAGAGAAGATTGCCATTTGGAAATATGTTTGTTTCCTTGCCAGAGTTACATGAGCATCAGCTGGGTACCTTAAATTAATATTAAAAACTGAAAACAAAGGGAAAATCTAGCAGCTAACTGACTGAGTCTTTAGAGACTATGAAATATAAAGGTGTCTAATTTGCCCTTACTTTGATAGCAGACTTTAATAAGATATGGGAGAAATACTGAGGCAGGTAACAATTTGTTCCTTCTTCTGTTCCATCACTTTTGTTCCTGAGATCATCATATCTAAGAAAGTTAAGCATACTTCCCAATACGTCAAACTGTTCCTTTAAAGCCATAACAATTCAAAGGAAAATGAACTGTGGACATTAACAACACAACACACCTTAGAAAAATGTGTTATTGTTTTCCCCAAACAATTGTCCTTATTTTTACTCACAAAGCACGCTTAAATACAGATGTACTGTATTCACACAAATGTACTGTACAAACATCCGAACTTCCAGCCTCATCATAGGCGTAGGGCAGGAAGTTCATGTAAATCCCAAGTTCAGGAGGCCAGATGAATGAAACTCAATTATCCCACAGCACTCCACTTTCCTAAAGTTACCATTCAACAACAATACCTTCAGCTCGAGACATAAACAAAACCCCCATGTAGCACTTTTTCTCAGCGGTCCCTCCTCCCCAGAGATGTATTGTCTCTAAAAAGGTGTCCCGGCAGCAGTGAGCAGGTCTACAGAGCTGAGCGCGTTGGATCCTTGTGTTAAGTGCTCCGGTAATTGTCAGGGTTGGACAGAGCTGGATGCGAGCCCAGCGAATGTGGAAGGAACTAATAAATTAAAGTTGTGATGACTCCTACAGCTAACATGGGGTTCAATGAAGACATGTAAAGGTAATAAAAGAGGTGATGACACTGCATGATGCAGTGAAAGTGTTAAGATGATAGAACCAAAATGTATATGATGTTTCCCCATTCAGTACTCTTTTCATTCAGGAATGACTGAGCTTTTGTTTGGCATTCCTCTCAAAGAAAAGTTAGATATCTTTCACAAAGTTGCCATTTCATTTCTTACAAATTCCTTTGCAATGTAAGATTTAAACCCAGATATTACTCATTTAAAAAAACACACACACACACACACACACACACACACACACACACACACACACACACACACACACACACACACACACACACACACACACAGGCAGGGTGCCTGCTGGACAAGTAACTCATCATAAGTACTATAACAGTAATCAAAATCAAAAAAAAAAAAAAAGCTATACTATATCCAGATTGTTGTGGATATTTCTGCCTTATGCAATAACAGGGATTTCACAGCAGAATTCAACCCCAAGTGTCATCAGTTGTTTACATAGAACTGCTAGTCATGTTGCAGTGAGTTTGTGTTGTTTCATAAGAGGATGTATGCAGTACATCCCTACGAGTCAACAAGGTCACTTCCACTTTTTCATGGCTTACACTCAGACAATAACAAGCAGTGGTTCTCTGGTTTTGAGCAATTTTATAGAAGGTAAAGCAATGTAACCATGACCTTACAGAGAGTCCTGACAGCTTTAAAAAGAAAAAAAAAAAAAAAAAAAAGGTTTATGCACTGAATGCACCGATGGTGTAATGTTTTGATCATCCACATACTGAGGCAATCTATTCTAGAAACAAGCTAGATTAGATGAACAGATAGCTCTGTTTAGCATCAGGAGATCAGCATTCATCAGTAAATGGTAATTTCCCAGTAAAGGGACAATAACCTTCTCAGCTAATTGTGGAACTACTCATCTTGACAGCAATGAATACAGTTTTAACACAGACACCTCTATTTTGCTCTTAGCCTTTGTCTCACTCTGCTAGACTACCCACTCTGTCAATAATAGCACCACAAATCCACCAAACCATACCACCACCCACAGATGTTTAGTTCCCTCTTCCTTTCTCCTTCTTGCCTACTCCACATTGGCAAGTGCTTGCTATTATCAATCCAAACAGGCACCAGTTTATCCAAATGTTTTCTTTGTCAGCCTTTTTCTCACTTGTGCTTTTTGTTGGGTTTTAAAATCAACCTTCCCACAGCATATCCAGTGTTGCACCTCTCTTTCTCATAATGTCCTCTTTTTCCTCTCCCTCCATCACCTCACAGACCACTTCCCATGTCTCCCACAGATCCCATTACCAAATGCTTCCAAACAGGAAGACAACTTCCCTGCTTCGCTGAGGAAGCAGGTGCCTCTCTATTGTTGTGCTGTGATCAGACTCTTAGATATACTCCCACAGACCAGAGAAGAGATCTCTGTGCATATATGTATATACAATATGTGTGCCTCTCATTTAAAATGACAGTCACTCCACTGCACCACACTCACCCTCACCCCAACCCTTTCCACGACTGATAGAGCTTGATATTCACATCCGACCTTCCTCACTTCCCCTGCCCTACTGGATGTGAACCGGCCTCTTATGGCTTTAGTAAATGACAGCAGTCCAACTCTAAAGCTCTGCTGTAATTAAGTGCTTCCCTTTAGTCCACACAACCTCTACCGGTGAACACTCACCATTTATATAAACTAAGCTGGACCAAAAGTAGAATTGTGCAGATGTGGCTGTTGTTTAATGCTTTTATGCTTTTGTATTTCCTACTTCAGCGCATCTAGAAAAGACCTAAGAAAATCAGAGGGACTTGTGCTTCAGCTCTCAATAGAAACTAAAGTATACGTGGCGGTACAGAATTATCAGCTTTTATATTAATAATGCGATGAGATACAGAAATTTGCTGCCATACTGCTAATTACAGCACCAAAACTCAGTGCCTGTTGGGCCACTCTATGCAAACTTTAGTTTTCACTTCCTCAATAAACACTGATAAATATATGAAAAGTTCAATGCAAATACCAGATTCTTTAATATCAGCAGTAGCAGCACCACAAATAGGACTGAGTTTTATGATCCAGCAAATGGTGAGGTTGCAGTGCCATTTGTATATAAAAATATTTTAGAGCATCGCATCAGGTCTTACATCAGTGATTATTTTTTTCTTTTTTCTTAAGAACGGATGCATAGTGAATGTGTTTACACGCACGGGCGTGTTGACCTCAAACTATGTGTCATAAAGGTGAACCTGAAGATTTTACAGATATCAAAGCCTTAAAGAGGCAAACAGGAAATAATTCAAAGTACAGCGCAGTGCTAGGATTCTGCAGTCAGCCCTCCTAGGTGTAAAATTGTGGCAAACAATCTCCTGCCCGCAAATCAACAGGATGATTGTCCGTGTTTTTCAGTATAACAAATGGTCTGCAAGCTGTTCCAACAGTCATTATTTCTCAACGTGAGGAGGTGATTGTATTCAAACTTGATTGTGAAATTGAACAAGTTCTAAGAAAAATAGATGATCCCTTCCCTTCCCGAAAGAGTATGTCATCATCTAACAGACAGGATGGAAGCAAGGAGCAGTTACTTTGTTGTTTTTTTTCTTTTTGACCTATGTATTAAAAGCCCCTGTAGTAATTAAAAATTCAATCAGTACAAGCAAACATTCAATTTACTAGGTGACAATCCTGACCTAAAAGTACCCAAAAAAAAAAAAAAATCACTTGGAATCTGGTTATGAAGACTTGTAACTTGGACTTAATGGGAAGTCTGTTTGCAAACTGTTTACCGGGGATCATTTCTATATGCAAAGGAGGTTATATAAAACCTTTCACAGCTTCAAAGGGAATTGTGGGAAGTCTGATCAGCTGCAAAAAACTGCTATCACTAGAGGCATCAGTTGTGTCAGATTGAGGCTATACAAGCCTAAAAGGTCAAATCTCTGCCAAAATGCTGCTGTAGAATAAGTTTAAGTGGCTCTGCTGCATCATGAAATGAGTTTGACACACCAAGAGAGTGAGTTATACATTAGTCTTCTCAATATCACTCAACATCACTATCTGAGAAATGCAGCTGCATCATTACAATACTGGTGACAAGCTCTGAATTACTAGGTGATTTGGCCAGTTTTATACACAAAAGATCCCAAAGTGACTGATTTCTGATTATATTGTACCTATAAACCTATCTATATCTAGAGTTCATGATGGTGTTTCTGTGGGGTGGACTTGTCTTTCTTCTCAGAATGAACTTAAGCTTCAGGTACATTTAACAAGATACTTTGCTTACATCCCTGGTTCAAATCAAACAGACCTCCACAGCAAAACCACAGCAACTGAAATGACCCCGACAATAGGAATCCTTTTAATCCATTCGTGCAGTTTAAAGGTGCTGACCAACAACTCTTACATCATCGGACCACACTAACTCTGAGTACTTTCCCGTACTTGAAGTCATATACATTTAAATTAAGACAATATCCAGGCACCTAGCACGTGCTTCTGCATCTCTACACTTCCTCACTGTTAATTATAAGCATGAATCACATATAAAGTGGAAAAGCAGAAGTCACCAAAATGGTAGGACAGTGGGGGTCTGTGAGCTCACAGGTTCCCATCCGTGTGTGATGCTGACAGAAAACAAAACAGGTTTTAACACTACTGAGAAATGAGCTCTGATACCATAAAACACATTTGCATGAGGAACAATAAGATTGCAATAGATGAATGACAGAACCAGCTTCAATTTGAACACTGTGTCACAAATGACCGACTCCTAGATGCAAATTTAGATGCACACGAACAGTCTGCTGTCAGATATCTTATCACGGTTTCATGAAATTTAGCATAATTAGCTGTGTACACAGTTAACCTGGCTGAGTGGAAGACCGCTGGTGCCTTTCAGAATAAAATAGTTCCTTCTTCACAGGCTTACCTGCAGGTTACTGGCGAGCCTCCATAGCCTGTGTCCGTGTTTTAAAAGTCCAAAAAGTCCAAGGCAAAGAGTCTCCTGTTCAGCGTCACTGCCATTCATTCACCATCATCACGATTTAATAGACGAATCCACATCCTGAGTAGAGAGAGCAGAACCGTACGGCGAAGTGTCTTCTGCGCTTTACATACACAAACTGGCTCACAAACAGGGCAAACAGGAAGTGTATGAGAGAGGCGCATGTGAGCACAATGACGACGGCTGCCGCTGCCGCTGTGCGTGTGTAGCCGGGAAGAGGAACTGTGTGGTAATCCGTGTGTTTCTAGATCTATGCATGAGGAGTTGCATGTGAATTTTGAAGGGACGCTGGCCCCTAAAAAGGAAGTTATGTTTCGTGTGTGTGTTTTATGATATATTCACACCTGTCATTAAACTGTCTATGTATGTGCTGCTCAATAAATAAACAAATAAAATTAAGGAACAATTTGAAAACACATGAGATCACAATTGGAGGGGGAAAAAAATCATGCTGGATATCTTTGTTGATGTGGACTGGGTAATGTATTAGGACTTTAATGATGTCACATCAAAAAATTAGAAACCTACAGAGGGCTGAATTCAAAGACACCTCGAAAATCAAAGAGAAAAAGTGATAAGTGAAAAGTGAAAAGGCAGGCTAGTCCATTTTGCCGAAATTTTATTGCAGCAACTCAAAATTGTACTCAATAATAGTTACAAATAAATCGTTTGTTTGGCTCCCACATGCGTGTATGGATTCCTGACAACGTAGGAGCATGCTCCCCATGAGAAGACGGATGGTGTCCTGGGAGATCTGGACCAGGGCATCACTGAGCTCCTGGACAGTCTGAGGTGGCGGCCTCGAATAGACCGAAACATACTGTCCCAGAGGTGTTCTGTTTAAGTCAGGTGAGTGTGGGGACCAATCAGTAGTATTCAAACACCTCCAAGTACTGCCTGCACGCTCTCGCCACATGAAGCAGGGCATTGTTGTGCACCAGGAGGCACCCAGGACCCGCTGCATCAGCGCAGTGTCTGACAGTGGGTCCAAGGATTTGATCCCGATACCTAATGGCAGACAAGGTGCCGTTGCCTACCCTGTAAAAGTTTGTGCATCCTCCCCAAACCGGTGTTGAACGATGTTACAGGCAGCAATCGTTCTCCACGGTTTCTCCAGACCCATTCACATCTGTCACATGTGCTCAGGGTGAACCTGCTCTCATCTGTGAAAAGCACAGGGCGCCAGTGGTGGACCTGCCTGTTCTGGTATTCTGGCAAATATCAATCGAGCTCCACTGTACCGGGCTGTGTGTACAGGCCCCACTAAAGAACGTCGAACCCTCAGATGAGATAGGTTTCTGATTGTTTGGTCAGAGATTTCAAGGTTTCAAGGTTTCTTTATTGTCATATATGTGTAAACATATAATGAAAACATATAATGAAATTTTGCGTTCCAGAACACTCATCCAAGAAATACAAAAAACAGAAGCAAACAGGGGGGACAGGTGTCCTGAGGTCATCAATGGTCTGCTGGAGGTCATTTTGTAGGAATCTGGCAGTTCTCATCCTGTTCCTACTTCAGTGATGTGCGGTGAGGTTTGTGACGGGTGGGGCACTGACTCTCTGGAGTCGGATGTTCACATATATGAACCCAAAACTGAAGCTTATATTTCAATTTTAATTCAACAATGATGGCAAGAAAAACATATTTAATATATATTTAATATTTAATGTAAGGTCTAACTATTTTTTTGGGGGGGGGGGGGGGGGGGGGGGGTCTGTCTTTTTAAATAAATTAAAATAAAAAAGCATGTTTTATCTTGCCTTTATTAGAAGATGAAGTCCATGCGCCTATCCTTCTCCACGAATGTCTCCGTTACTCTGTTGCACCGACAGGGGGCAGTGCACTGCCCCCTGTCGGTGCTGCACAGTACTTTCTGCCTCACCCTGTGTATTGTCAAGATGCATTTATGACCGATCACAAGGAATAAACATGTCACACACATTCATTCAATATATTAGACAGACTGTGGAACAACATGTGTAGCACACGTGTAATCAAACATGTATATTGAGCATGCGCCAACCGCCTGCTTCGTTTATTGTATGAGACACAGCGCCACCAGAGGTGAGGCACAGCACTGCACCGCCTCGCCTCATTTCTTCCATGCGTTTGAACAGGCAGTGTGTAAATTCGGCGCTTTTGACCATTAAAGTGTGGAAATAATTCAGAAAACAGTTTTATAGAACAGTAAAGTGGTCAAATGTATTTTCTCTTATCATTGTTAGTATTTTACTTGTCCTGATGACTGCGCGTCAATGACCTACTTGCACAAAGGAGCAGATGCTAATGGTTTTTAGGACCTTCTATGGCCCTGTCTTGCTCTTCTAGAGCAACTTCCTGTCTCCTGGAATCTCCTCCATGCTCCTCCATTCTGTTTTATTTATATAGTCGCCTCAAGGCACTTTATTTTGTAAGGTATAGACCATGCAATAAATAATACTACAGCAAACCTTCTGGCAATGGCACGTATTGATGTGTCATACTGGAGGAGTTGGACTACCTGTGGAACCTCTGTAGGGTTCAGGTATCTGTTCATGTTACCAGTAGTGACACTGACCCTAGCCAAATGCGAAACTAGTGAAAACGGTCAGAAAAATGAGGAAGGAAAAACATTAGTGGTTTCGTTTGTGGGTTGTCTCATTGTTGCCCCTCTAGTGCACCTGTTGTTAATTTCATTAACACCAAAGCAGCTGAAACTGATTAATAACCCCCTCTGCGATTTTACTGACCAGATCAACATCCCAGCAGTTAAATTGACTTGATCCTATACTCTGATTAAAAAGTGATCCTTTAAAATTTTTTTGAGCAGTGTGTGTTTGTGTGTGTGTGTGTGTGTGTGTGTGTGTGTGTGTGTGTGTGTGTGTGTGTGTGTGTGTGTGTGTGTGTGTGTGTGTGTGTCCCTTGATGAATTGTTAAAATGATGATTTTCACTTTAAACAAAATATACTTAAGCCCAAGATGCATATTTCTGTATTTTCATTTGTGAACATTTTTAAATTATAGGACAGTTATTTAAAATTGTGGAGTCTGGATTTTCTATTTTCTCTGCAACTCCCCGCTGTCAGGGAAATACTAACTTCTACTTCCCCCTGCGGCTTTGCTTCTCATTTACATGTTATCTATTAATGTGACTTTGAATTCCCCTTCTCTTAAAGACCGGGAAATATGGCAGCAAGCCATACAAACCAGTGACCGTAAACACTAGCTGTGTTTCAGCTCATATTGCTCATATATGTTACTCACTACCGAGAGAGCAACATCTGGATCCAAAACTCCAAACTTATAAAATATAAGTTAATGAATATCACAGTGATTTTCATTTAGTTTTACTTGTTATATAAACAAAGATAAGTTGCTACATAATCAGCATAATATATTCTTCTTTTTTTAAAAATAGAAAATCTTTTTTAAAAGCATTTCATCTTTCCCCAGACTTTCAATGTAATCTTAAGCTTAGTTTTTATACACATAAAAAGATGCAATAATATAAAGTGTGGTTATGAAAAAGGAGCAAGAAGATATAGTGTAGGGATTTTTTTTAATCTGTTTGTTGTTGCCTGTCTTTTGTCAGTCACAATGATGATTGTGTCTCAAGACATCAAATATCATTCTATCACAAGACTTTCCAGCTGTGATGCAAACTCAGCAGGCATGCCATGCCCTTTCATGAGTGTTTTTTTTTTTTTAACAGAAAAAAAAGCCTGATGAGGAGCGGTAAGTGAATGGGAGCCTACACTGAGGATATAAGCACACATGTAGAGATTCACTGACTGATACAGAGGATACAAACAGTGTACCGAAATCTACACAAAAATGGGCAAAGAGAAATAAAAATGGAGTTGTAATATTGTTAATATTATAATATTTGAAAATAAAAAATATGGCCACAGACAATTGAAAAACAGCATGAAGAAATTGTTTGTAAAGATCTTTCCACAAAGGAAATATGCTGAATGTTGTAAATTGGTGCTATATAAATAAAGTTGAATTGATTAATAATCAATATTTGGTATGACCACAGCCTGAATTCTCTTAGGCAGCTTCAGGAATAGTTCTCCAGGCTTCTTGAAGGACATTCAAAGCTCTTATCTGGATGTTGGCTGCCTTTTGTTCCATTCTCTGTTAAGATGATCCCACAGTGCTCCAATAATGTTGAGGTTGGGGCTCTGGGGAGACCAATCCATGACTGATGGTGTTCTATTGTGTGTTTTCTATCTAGGTATGCTTTTGCTGCATTTTCAGTGTGTTTTGGGTCATTGTCATGCTGAAAAATGAAGTTGTTGCCAATCAGATGCTTTCCAGATGGTATTGCATGGTAGATCAAAATCTGATGGTACTTATCAATGTTTATAATGCCATTAATTCTGACAAGGTCTCCAACATTACTGGCTGAAATGCAGCCCCAAACCATTGGCAGGGCCTCCACCATGTTTTACAGATGGCTGTAGTCACTTACTGCTGGACCTCTCTCCTGATCTCTTCCATGCATATTGACAATAAGCTTTACCAAAAATTTTCAAATTTGAATTAATCACCCTCTAATAATAATAATAATAATAATAAATTTTATTTGTAAGCACCTTTCAAGACACCCAAGAACACTTTACAAAGAATACATAAAAGCAAAAGATAAAAAATTAAATGGCCAAAGGAACTAAAGTGAGCAAGTTATCGTGAAAAGGTAAGTTTTGAGTCGTGATTTGAAGACAGAAAAAAAAGTCAACATTGCAAATGGGAAAGAATTCCATATTGGGGAGCAGAATGAGACAAAGCTCTGTTACCCATGGTGCTGAGGGCACAGTGAGGTGGAGGGAAGTGGAAGAATGGAGGGAGCAGGAGGAGGATGCGATGTGAAGATCGGATAGATAAGGAGGGGCTCGGCATAAGACTTGTTGCCACTGATTTTCAGTTTTTGTCTAATTTTGCATACCTCAGCCTTATCTCCCTGTTTCCTGTCCTTAAGAATGGCTTCTTGACAGCCTCTTTTCCACTGAGACCATTTCTGATTAGGTTTCGCCAAAACAAGGTTTTGGCGAAACCTAATCAGAAAGGATGTAATCTGGCCCTTCAGCTGATTCATCTCTCAGGCCCTGTGTCAGCCCTTTGCAGTATTTTTTTTCACATTTGTTAAGGACGTAACGTTCAGATGCTGTTCATCTGCTGTAGATTGGGTTTTTTTTTTAGGCCTAACACTTCTTTTGTCCTCTACTTGTCTAGTTTCCTCATTTCTTCAAGGATGGGCTGCACACAATGTCAAGATATAGCTTTTCTTTTTTCTTCTTTTTTCTTTTTTTTTTGCTATTAGTTCTTTAGTACTCACCTTGTTGATCCAAAAAGACCATTTTATGCCTGTCAAACTGGGTTACTTTTGGCACTTTTTGTAGATTCACCAAAAAAAAAAATCAAAAAAACAAAAAACAGGAACAAGTTGTTTTTGCAACAGGCTGTTAATAGCAGCCTGTCAAACACAAACAAAACAAAACAGTCACCAAACATTGTTTAAAAATACAGTGTAAAATTGGTTCTTTATGGAGTTATCTGTTGTCTGACTCATTCAAGCATAAAAAGGCACCTTGAGTTAGGTCTTCTTTGTATGCTTGAGTGATTCATAGGTCAGTGTCAAGTGGCTTAAACATGCAAAGCCTGAACCATGAAATAATTGTCACAAAATTCAAATTGTTTGAAACTGGAATGCTTGTTGAACCTTCTGACAAAAAAAGAAAGAAAGAACAGGAAAAAAAATAATGAAATAGCAATTTGCATATATGAGTTTTCATTTGAATCATTTTTTCTATGTCTGGCATTTTTGTGCAATTTATTGCTCACAGCAGCACCGCATGTGTCTGATTGTATACTTCAGGGTTTTCAGGGGAAAAAAAAGTCACACTGATGATGTAAAGGTCTCAAAAACTGTGTGTCAAATATGACACACTTGCCATTACAGGGTTAATAAAGAAACAAAGCATTTCTCTGAAAATGATCAGGTACAAAGACTGGACATATAATGAGTGAAAAAGCAGCCAATGGCCAAAGAAAAACCCTGAAAGACCTTCAGAGTGTTGGAGAAGTCTTGCTCAAGACCATCTTTCAAAATTCCAAGAAAGTCTGGCTCCTTAGAAGCAAAATGAAAAGAAAAGAGGGATGGCTTGAGACTTTTGCACACTACTGTATAGGTATTCATTTTAGAATATTTACAGAAATGTGGATCAGTATTTTAACACATAGTGCCCAAATGTTAAGCATTCACAGGGAATAGGAACACTCAGCCACTAAATGTTTCTCTATTGTGGTTTTGACCTCTGTTCATCTACAAAGGAGTTGACTGAGTTGCTTTTAAATTGAGGCAGACTTCTGGTTTGGCAACATCAAAATATACACTTATCTTATCACTTATCACTTACACTTATCACTTATATACTGTTATCAAAAATTTTCATTCTCATGATGCAACTCAGCACAGGACAATTAGGAAATGGCAAAGGACCTGGCAGAATAAGGAGTCATGCAGACAGTCTCTCACAAGGTGGAAAAAAACAAACAAAACATTTGAGGAGTGCACAGAACAAATTTTTGTAGACTACAGCCAAAAAGTCTACGGACAAAAACAAACCTGTCAGTGATTTAAAGTGTGGATGAAAAAAGTATTTCATCTGTCAGACATTGTGGTGCTTCTGTTTTTTTTATTGATGATTTCACTGCTGACGCCAACAACAGAATAAATGCAGAAAACAACTGACTTTTTTTTTGGCAAAGAGATTTTTTTGGGGGTGGGGTAAATGAAAATGAATAATTTATGCTGTAATATTTAATTTCGGGCAATATGTCTTTTTTTTTTTTATTTATTTATTTCTCACATTATCCCAGGCAACGAATAAACCTGGCTCCGGCCATCATAAAAGCACATCCTTCACTGCTTTAAGTATTTTTAAACAGTACATGGTGTTATACCTCCACCGCCTGGAAAACGTAGACGATGCCAGCCGCTCACTGAACGCTTAACTGCTATTTTCTTCTATGGACAGAAGATGGCGCAGTTACTTTTTCTGCCAACATTCAACAGGTTTTATGGAACAGCTGGTCACAAAAGATTCCCAACTCAATTTTGAAACCCTGCACAAGAAACTGCTTTGAATCTGGCGTGCAAATATTTTATTTTTCAACACTCAACCATGAAAGTACAAACTCTGACGTCATTCTACATCCCGACTGACAGTGGCTGCTATCTTGAAACAATTTGGTTTTCAGTAAGAAACCAGGAAAAAATTGTTTCCCAGTAATCTAAACACTCAGATTTAACATAGCAAAAGAGCACATGTGCCAATGTAGTGCCTATTTCATTTTAAGTAAGCCTAATCGCTTTATTTATTCTGCAGCTGATTCATGTTAACTGTTCCAACATGAACAGAAATGTGAGTTTCACGTGGGACCTTTCCTTTTGTCCCTCTGAAAATGTGCTATATCCTTTTAAAAAACTAAATCTACACATGACCGAATCAAAGAAAGTCATTCTTATGGTGACATACTGATACTTTTCAAAAGTTGAAAAGTAAATGGCAAACTAGTTTAAGACTAAAACAAATCAAAAAGAAGAGGAACCAAGAAAGTAACCTGAATACTGCACGGCTTTTATTGAGGGAAGGGTGATTTCACTGGGATACTTGGCTTCTGCTAAATGTGCTCTACTGATCAGCATAAAATCCATCATCATATCGGGTGTCTCTCAGACGCATATTTCTTCTCTTCTCTCCTGAGGTCATTTGCGCCTCACTCTCTCGCAACAGTCTTCTGAAGCGCCACCAGTGGACGTCGTTGTTTCGCCTGGTGTCACCCAAGATGAGCTGACCTAAAGCTATGCCACGATCCGATCCGCGCGAGACAAGAGAGAGGGGGGGAGAGAGAAAGAGAGGGCGAGAGAGAGAGACCGAGAGAGAGAGAGAGACAGAGAGAGAGAGAGAGAGAGAGAGAGATTTTGAAAAGACCGGCAGGAGGAGCGGGACTTGCTATAAGGACACAAGCGACTCTTAAATCCATCCGCTCTTCTGTTTTTACGCAAGAGATTGGAAGAAACAAACAAACCGAGAGCAGCGAGCAAGAAAAGTAGCTTGTCTTCGCCGGTATTTTACATTATTTAAAATAATTCTCAGGTAAAGAGCCTTTATATATATTTTAAACAAACCCTCACGTGTGTTACACGAGTATATATAGCCTAGTTTTATATCACTTAAGAGTTTTTTTTTTTTGGGGGGGGGAAGTAGCCTATATTAATATATTTTTATGTCATCACTAAAATAACTTAGTCTACATGCTTGCTGTGTCCCCTCTGTCCTCTGCAGATACACTTGGGGAACGACGGAACTACAATGATAAGGGCTGTGGATGTTGAGCTGATTGTGCTGCTCGCCGTGTCTCTGTCGTGTAGGAGCGCCTCTGGAGGGTACGGGATGAGCATGTTTGCAGCACAGACCTCTCCCCCGGATCCCTGCTACGACGAACACGGCAACCCGCGGCGCTGCATCCCGGACTTCGTCAACTCCGCCTTCGGAAAGGAAGTGAGGGTTTCCAGTACCTGCGGCAAGACACCGAGCCGCTACTGCGTGGTGACATCTGCTGAGAAGGGAGACGATAGGACCAGGAACTGTCACACCTGCGATGCCTCCGACCCCAAGAAGTATCACCCACCAGCTTACCTAACGGATCTTAACAACCCTCACAACCTCACCTGCTGGCAGTCCGAGAACTTCATCCAGTACCCGCAAAATGTCACCCTGACTCTGTCCCTCGGGAAGAAGTTTGAGGTAACATATGTGAGCTTGCAATTCTGCTCGCCCCGACCCGAATCCATGGCTATTTACAAGTCCATGGACTATGGTAAAACTTGGGTACCCTTTCAGTTTTACTCTACCCAGTGCAGGAAGATGTACAATAAGCCCAACAGAGCTGTTATCACAAAGCAGAACGAACAGGAGGCAGTCTGCACGGACTCCCACACCGACATGTACCCTCTGACCGGCGGACTCATCGCCTTCAGCACGCTGGACGGCAGACCGTCGGCGCACGACTTTGACAACTCCCCGGTGCTGCAGGACTGGGTAACAGCCACTGACATTAAAGTCATCTTCAGCAGGTTGCACACTTTCGGCGACGAGAACGAGGACGACTCTGAACTGGCCCGGGACTCTTACTTCTACTCAGTGTCGGACCTGCAGGTCGGAGGGAGATGCAAATGCAACGGACACGCATCTCGGTGCGTAAAGGACCGAGACGGGAATCTGGTGTGTGAGTGTAAGCACAACACCGCCGGGCCCGAGTGCGACAGGTGCAAGCCTTTTCACTACGACAGACCGTGGCAGAGAGCCACAGCCAGGGAGGCCAATGAGTGTGTCGGTAAGTCCACCTGCAGTCCTCCATCCCGGAGCGACTGTGTTGACTAGAGGTGTTACTTTACCGGAAATTATGAAATTACAATTGTGGTGGCGGGATGGGCTGATGGGCTGGGGAAGTGGAAAACAGATTAACCTAATTGGGTGAACTAATAAATGGAAAGATTTTCGTTATGGAAAATCATGCATCTAAAAGTGTGTTAATACTACTACTATTACTACTACTACTAATAATAATAATTAGAATAATTCGATTAGATTTATTTCTGCCAGTAATTTTATTGCTTTAGTTTATTAAACTCAAACTTTCTCTTTAAATTAAACCTTTGCTGCGGTTCTGTTTAAATGAATACTTTGGCTCACGTCCACCAGCATATCTGGATTTAAGTCACATTCAACACGAAATGCAATTTGAAAGTCCATTTAGCTCGTTGCAGGCCATAATGGAGGCTTTTAAACCACCTCAAATGGGACCACTGAGCCTAATGATCCACATCAGCATTTCTCATTGCTCAACTACACCGCTGCAATAAAGCGATGCCTTTTAATTTATTTGAAGAATCGTGCAAAAACTCACCACACTGCTCAGTGAACACAGATTCTTTTTCTCTCTCTCTCTCTCTTTTTTTTTTTTTTCCAAAGTCACATAAGTATCTGCCTTAAAATCGATCGTGAAATTTAAAATGTCAGGTCTTGTGACATAAAGCCTGGAAATTTAGATATAGTGTTACTGGTTGTACAGTTTATTGTTACATTCATAGCATGATAACATGTTTCATAGACGAATATAAATATTACTTGCATTAATGGTTGCAAATGTGAGTAATTCAATTTAATTCAAATAAATAAAAATAAGGATTACAACTACTGTACAAATTCATTAAATTTGGATAATGGCATAGTTAATTACATTATTCAGTTAGACTGAGCAGCGTAGCAAGACAAGAATAACTGAAAATCAACGTGAGAAAATGGTTAAAGCCACTGACTAAGGTTTTTAAAATGTGTTACTATGTAACAGTATTTTTTTATCATAAAAAAAATGAAACAGGTGTTGCACACAAAAGAAGCAAATTTCTGATTTTATCTGTGAGCCTGCTCTTTGTGTCTGCAAGTTCCATCAGCAGCTGAGTGATAAAAGTGATCAAAGTTACAGTAGTTGTGTTTATTACAAGCTGGCACAGATAAGGGAGCCTGTAGATTACAGATAGTGCAGAATCCATTTCAGCTGGCCAGGATTCTGTCAGTTTAAGTTATGTGGACCAGCGATTCAGGAAAGCTTGTGTGCATTTCAAACTCGTAAGAAGTAATTTAAAAATTGTTTTTGCCGATTAGTGAAATCGTCAACTGCACCACCAAAGCTCTCCAATCTTGAAAACGTTTAAACAAAAGGTTTTTGTTTTTGTGTTTCTCTGCAGGGATTTGTCTCAGATCTTGAATGAGGATCTTTGTCTGCCATTCATTCTTTGGCCATGTGTCATATTTGGCTTTGTAACAAATTCCCTCTTTGCATTTTTGTGTTTGGTTTTGATTTTATTTAAACTGCTGGATAGAGAGGTGTTAAAATTGTGTGGACTGCAAAAACAACAGTGTTGCAGTAATCTGAAGTGCAGTCCCTGGTGTAGGATGTCAAGGGAAAAGCCAGAGAATGAAAAGGACAAGTAAAAATATGACTGATCATAGACTCTAAAATGAAACCCTTATTGTAACTCTTTACAACTGCAGAAAGACACGTCCATCACAAACCAATTCAGACCCTTATATTTTCCATTCAGCTGCAGGTCTTTAGGGGGAAAGGGGCTCTATATTGTTTGACAGTCGTAGCACATGTCATCCAGTCTGACACATAGCAGCTGTTTAAAAGCTTTTTGTTTGCTGGTGTTGCCCATTTCTAAAGCTCTGGGACATTCTCAGTGACAGATGTGAACATGCTGCTAAATCAACAGAAACAGTCTAAGCTGTACATACTGTAGGAGAAAGTCAGAGTTTATCAAAGGATGCAATAAAAACCAAGAAAGGAGTGGTTATACTCTTTAAAGTTTGTTTTTTCTTGTCAGGTAACTCATTTTAGCCTGCATACTTTTTAAATACAAAGGCAGCTAACACAAGTAACTGATTTCCCCCCCATTTTATTCAGTTAATATTATTTATTTACACTCAACAAAAATTTATTTTTGTTTTTTTTTTTCCCAAAAAGTATACTTCAAAGTTTTATTAAAGAAAGAAATAGAATAGAGACTTTTAACCATGATAATACTGTCCTCGCCCCTCAGTGTCCTTGTTTTGAACAATTTTATCAAAACTTAATCTGTCATAGAAATAACTGACCAGCTATGATGAAATTAGGTAGAGGAATATTTATAGTTATTTATAGTTTGAAACTTTGAAAAGCAAAATAGTTTACAACATAAAAAAAAGACACAATTTTGAATCATTTTATATATATATATATATATATATATATATATATATATATATACTGACTAAAGCTGAGAAAAAGAAAACACACACACACACACACACACACAGACACAGAGTGTGTGCGTTTGTATGCTGAAGCAAACAAAATTTTTGTGAGAAGTAGAAATTACAATTTTGTAAAGACTGAAAAATAGAAGAAGGTGAGTTAGGTAAATGGGTCAATTAGGTCAATTTGATAACTTTAAATATCACACTGACATCTGAGATATGACTGTAACTGGCTTCTCAAACAAAATAAATAAATAAAGCAAGGAGGAAAAGAAAAAGAATGCATGCTCGAAAGTCTGCCTGAGTTTTTAACTTAGAGCACTTTGTTGATTACTTCCATCGGGATCTTGAAGGAAGATCAGGTGATCTCGAGTGTGCATCTCAGTGCATTTGGGTTATTGACTCTGCAGGAAATTCTAAGAATGTAATGCAATGAGTTCAATAACCTGCACCACATGGAAGCTTCCTCCCTTAAGCTCCTTCACAGAAATCCTACTCAACTGTCCTGATAAAGGAAGGTGATGTTGTTTCAGCTGATGAGAAAAAAGCCTCTAGTTTGAGAGTCTTCTCTGGAAAACATTTTATTTGAATGTAAATGAACTATAAATGTGATTTTTATCCCCCCCCCCAGTCTGGGTGTCTTGGGAAAAAGAAGCTGAGAAAGTGTCTTGAATAATTTAGGAAGATTGGAAAGACGTCTAAAAGGCATGCAGAATGAGGGGACCAGTGCCGTGCTGCAAAGACAAGCAGAGATGGAAGGAGGATCTGGAGATGTGAGATGACAATAGTGAACATGAAGGAGATGAACATAACCCAGGGGAAGGGGGGGGGTATGTCGGGTGGGTTGGGGGGCATGTAATGAAGAAACTGTGTGAGGAAAAGAGAGGCAGTGAAATAAAGGGGCTATACATTTTCCTGGCCTTTTGGTCAGCACAATATTTTCTCAGTTGTTCATTTTACCAGGCACCCCTTATTGGGCAAGTCAGCATATGAAGGGTTTTAGGTCAGGAAGAAACTTTCCTTCCTCTCTGAACTCAGAGCCATATTGTTACATCAAGACTGATGTACATATCAGTGTCGTTCACATTTGGATGAGATTCTCTCAGTTTGCAGTCTTCCTGCTTTTGTTCCCTTAATGTTGGGATGTAGAGTCTTTCACTCCTAATGCCTAAAGGATGTAAGTTTGATTTCAGATTAGACAGATTATGATCCACCTTGTCATCATACACAATAGCACCCTAAATCACAGTTAGTCTCCTGGATAGAGACATGATACTTGAGGATAGATCTGTTTGTATTTGAGCTTCGCTCTCTTATATTTCACTAATATCCACCTCCAGTACATATAGATAAAGCTTTAAATCAAATTAGAGATTGTTATTTTTTTGATGAGAAAGGACTTTTTTTTAAGCCTGAGTAGTGCTCGGGCTCTTAGGCTAAAAACTCTACCAAGAAGGTACCTTGTTGCCCTATGCCTGTAAGTCCAAACCCAGGACAAATGGATTCAGCTCCCGATTGGTATACATGGGGAAAAAGTAAGAATTAATGAGTTTTCTCTTCTCTCATGGTAAGTGAAGACTTTTTAAGGTTACTGGAAGAAATTTAACCTTAAAATATGCCGTAAAAGTAGAAGGGACATGCAGCCTCATTTCCAGTGCAAATTACATCCCTGTCCATATTCCTAAATAATTTTTGATGATTTGTGCTCTGTGCTTGTTTTGCCCCCACTTATCAAAATCTGCACAACAGAAAGCACAAAGTGCACTCAAATGCTCCCAGGTGCTGTCAGATTGACAGAGGCAAATGTGGTGCAGAGGAGTTGGCATGGTTGATTTCTTTTGTTTAGTCATTAAGATGTTTGAGTTTTAACGTCACAGCTAGTTGCAACAACAGTTGTGTTCATGCCTTGTGACATATGGATGAAAATCAACATCAGGATTTTGCTAAATTTCTCACCCCCAATAAAAAATCTTTTTCGTTTGCTAGCCATGGTGCTTTCAGCAACTATACAAGACAAAATCCAGCTCTAAAAATTCTGAAATGCTAATTTTGCTCTCTATCAACTACCACAGAATGCAGGCATTAGACATGCTGTGCTTTAGGCAGTTTCCCGTTTCTGTCCAACCATGTTAGATTGAGGGTTGTGTTCTCTCTTTCAGTTGATTTTGTGAAAACCCTGCAAAAAAATGATGAAACATCACGTCCATGTGGTGCATGTTTTCTTTGTGATCTTTGTTGCTTTTTAAAATTTGTGTTGTATACAAGCAGACATGTGAATTTATGTACATCTATACAAAAGAAGTCCTGGTCAGTCAGTTGGACAACAGAGATGTCCTACAGGCCTTTCTTCAGATGTTTCCTAGCCGTTTTGCTTGTTTGGTACCTTTCAAACTGAAGCTCTGGTTAATGTTTAAGCAGCTCACCGTGCACTTTTATAAACTGGCATTCTTCATCTTCAAAGGTGCCGGCTGGATGTGTTGTTACTCTCAGCGGCAGCAAACAAAGCTGGGAATAAAATGACAGCACAGCTTTGCACTATGCACTGTCATACTTTTACTCACCTTCACTGCTTCACTGACTGTTTTCTTCTGACATGCAATCATGGGTAGGTGCGCACATATCCTCACACACACACACACACACACACACACACACACACACACACACACACACACACACACACACACACACACACACACACACACACACACACACACACACAGGTCTTTATCCGCCAGTTCAAACAGGGGGAATGACCTCTCTCTCTCTCTCTCTCTCTCTCTCTCTCACTTCAAGAACTTCTTTCCATAAGCGCTTATCGGTGTTTATGATTGCTTTTGTAAACCACACTGCAAAAATAAGTTGTGTACGGTCCAGACAACTGGCGAACCCTTCTGTTTTAGATTCTGAGACCTGCTATATCTCTCAAACAGACAGAAACATGGACCCAGATTGTAAGCAAGGCTGAGGGTACAGTATATCAAGTGCTCAAACTAAAGACTAAAAAAAGACAGCCAGGAGAGATACACAGAGAAGCACACACTGCGTGGGCAGAAAAAATGAAAACCCTTCTGTATTATATTGTAGGATTACATGAGACTATTTAAGCTTAATTGTCCACTACTGTAGCCTTTATTTTTGCCAGCAGTTGCAGGTGAGCAGCTTTATTTTTGCGCTTGTATGTCCACACAAGGTGTTGGGATGAGATTCTTAGTCACACACCACATTGCTAATTTAGCTGAGAATCTATGCTAGGAATTCAAAAGCTAGTTGCATCTGAAATTTAAAGACTTGGACTTGTGAACTTTCACCCTTGGTCAATATTCACAGCTGTTAAGTGCTGTCACCGTGCTGGAGGTCTGACTGCATGAACTGCACGTTTACTGACAGAGAAAAATACATCGATCTGTCTGATTATACATGCACAGTCTTCTGTCTCTTGTTGGGTGAGGTCAGGTGGGTGGCTAGTTCAAAATAGAGCAATGTTTAGGTGTGACTGGGAACAAACTAAAATTAGACTAAATGGCTTGCCTTGTGCAAAGTTAAATTCCTTTCCTGACCTGCAGGATGAGAAATACCCTGCAGATCTTGGTCACATGAGGAAAAATCTTTTTCAGTAGGACTCTGTCTTTGAGCCTCAGAAGGATACCAAAGTGTTTGTATAAACCAATAATGGTGATTTAATAAAACCATTACAATCAGAGGACTTTAATAAAACTGCTACTCTGAACACTTTTGCAGCCAGAGACAGTACAATCCCCAGGAGTGAGATCATTCCTAATAGCGATAATTTTCCCTCAAATAGATGTGACAAATGGTGTAGATACTGTTGGGTATGTTGAAGCATGGGAGATCTTGAAGTAATTAATGTCAGTAGTTGGCAGCGGCCCTTTTTCGAGCTGGAATTTTGGAGCTAGTTGTTGCTTGTCATGAGGCCTGTTCAAGAAGCAGTTCAATTTTGATGTTATTCCAGTTTTGTGCCGATAAAGTCTGACAGGCCTTTGAAGAGTGGAAATGAGTTTATATCAAAAAAACATCTGTGGGTAATGTACACAGAATTTCTGTGTGAGAGAAAAAAAAATGCAAATGCAAACTAAATCCAAAATACATGTGTAATTGTGTTTTACTAGAATTTTCTGCATGCTGTCTAGTATTAGTCTCAAGTGGGAAAAGATCACTTTCATTATGATCAATTTTTCAGCCTTTGAGAAAGATCTGGCCTTACTTCTTGGGTTAAAGGAATGTGTTCAGCTGTCAGAACAGACAAAAATCTGTTCTGAAATTTCACAGCCTGTGTATCTGTTGTTCAGTTCAGGGTCCTTTGGGCAAAGTGAACATTTCGGCGACTGTGGGTTTGTTTCATTGCTCTGGCTACAACGAATAATGCAACACAGATCCTGCTCACAGTGTGAGTCCTCTTATTCAGGCAGTGTCTGTGTGCATGTGTGTGCACAGGCCTCTTTGCACCAGAAATGGAACTTCAAGCTTGTTTTTGAGAAATGGTTGGTAGGAAGCCATATTACATCTGAAAGAATGCCATATTGCGTTACTCTGTTGGCTTCTGGCCTGCGCTCACTTCCTCTTGTCACCCTTGCTGAAGCTTTAACTTACTGTGTACTGTAGATTTTTTATTACGACATTCAAACAGCCCAGAAACTCAGATTTTAGTTATTGTTATAATCATCATCATCATCCTCCTGATTGTGATCAGAATTATCAGTGCTGCATACCTGTGGAAGAAAACATTGACGCTGTGTGTGTGTGTGTGTATTTGTGTTGCATTTAAAATGTTTCCATTCAATCTGTGCCAATATTCTCCTAACAGCTGGTGATAATTGGCCTGGCCAATGAGATCCAAATGATCTTTTCCTCTTCTTTTCCCCTCAAACACAGTAATCAGGTATATTCTCAAGAGAAAAATCTAGACGCACTGCACATGCCCGCTAAAGACTTTCAGCGATCTTTATTAATCCGGTTCAAACCACAAGCATAAAGTAGGCTTTCCTTACAGCAATGACAGCTGTTTCATTATTTTTATTGGAAGGCTTGCTTTTCGACAGCTCAGAGAGCTCAATCACGGCTGCTTGCCTTAGGTGCAAAAAGTTAAATGCATTACAAATATACCAAAAGAGTGTTCAAACATGACTTAGGTGGCTCCCAAAGATCTGTATAAGTACTACAATCTGCTAGACAAAAGACAAGAAGGACACAGGCTTCTCACACACAGCTGTACAGGTACTTGGGCCTCATGTTTGTGCCCAATTGCAGAGGGAAGATGGTCCTTTCAGTCGTAATACCTGCCTGTTGTCTGCAAGGTGTCTGTTTATATTTATAGTTTGAGTGTTTCCATGTGTCTTTCATCTCTGTCATACGGCCTTTACATCATACAGTGTATTTGTTTTCGTTGTAGAGTGCGTACCTGCGTGCGCTCATATGTGAGAGTGAGAGAAGGAGATTGTGCCTGGGTTTCTCTGTCGAGCTTCGTTTTCTACCAGTGAGTGTTTATGCAAACAATAATTCTCTCCAGGATGTGAGCAGCTATTCAGCGCCTGGGGAAGCATCTCTTAATGAATTAATTGATGACTTGATGCTATAGTGAAAACTCAACTTAGCAGAGGGAGGATCTCCATGTCCTGTGGGTTTGGAATGAATTGCAGCCTAAATACATGTGTGGAAGAGAGAGAGTGTGTGGAAGAGAGAAACAAAGAGACTGAGAAGGAGGGAGCGGGGTGTTTGTGTATAATGGAAGGGTTTGGTTTGAGCGGGTACCAAATGACTGGGGTAATTAAAATCCACACCAGACAATATTAGTCTGCGTTCACACATTAGACACAAGACACTTCAATGCCTCACTCCTCAGCTCTATGAATCACAGCCTGCCTGCCTCCTACATATTTTAAGCACCCACACTTACACCACAGAATAAATGCTGTCGCATAGACATGACAGACAGGACACTGTTCAATGGGAAAGTTTCACAGAAATCACCTTTTGCTACTATAAATGGGAGAATGAAAAATAACTGTTACACTAATGCTTTATTCACAGAGGAATTATTTGGAACATTCATATACTGTATCAAATTCACAATGTCCACAGAGTTATTTATGTAGCTACCACTGTTGCTATTTCATCTCTTTCAGTACTCCACCAGTTTTGCAATGTCTTGCTCCAAAAACATGGCTGGACTGAGACAGTGTAAATAATCAAACTCAGTACAGCTGGAAAACAGATACCTTTTTTTTCCATATAATCTTTTTTTATTTTTTTGCCAAAACCTTGCAAAATATATAAAGATGTAAAAAAAAAATGGTCACGTGAGGACCCAAATGTCCAAAACACCATTGTGAGAACAGAATGGGTTATAGGCTTGCAAATTCACAGCTAGCAAGTGGTCAACCTGTGCCCTGCCTCAAGCATGCTCTGCTTAAGCAGCTCCGTCGCTTAAACTAAACAGGATGTTTCTAGTAGTGAAAACGGATCTGAAGCATTTTTATCTCCTTCTGTGTGCTACATGTGAGGAAGGACAAATCAACATAATGTCCTTATGTGTGTGAAAGCAGGTTTAGCTTTCTGAAACTGTACACCATGAGCAAGGGGTGGGTCTGAATGAGAAACTGAGGACATTCTCATACAGTAGTGACTTTTCAAACATAAGGATAGCCTGAGACTTCACCTGCTTTGACACCCCTTTTGACTTTAATTGGGGACATATTTTACATGAAAACATATTGAATAATACTTGAAGCTAGTGATTAACAACATAACTCATCAGTAAAGTGTTTAAGTGTATAAAGTGTATAAGAGGTTCAGAAGGGTCATTTTCCCATAATCTTCCACAACTGTGCTTCTTTTTCCAAAGTAAGAAGGAGTTACATTCCTGTAGCCATAAGAAAGAATGCAGTTTTAGATGACTTTTGCATTGGCTTAACCCTTCAGATGCGGAAGCTACTTCCATCATTTATATACAGTCTCTGCTCAGCACTTTGGTTTTCAAATTAACTGCATTATGTAACTAATGTAGTCCTGAACCCTGCCCTAACACAGAACTGAGGATTGGACCACAGAAATTGCACACTGTTTTAGAACCATTCCTTCAGATTTCACAGTTGTAGCCTTCAGACCCAACTGATACCACTCAGCAGCAATCTTTTGAAAGACCCGAGATAGCTATTTATTCCACTGTGCATGCAGTAATGTCAGTACATCACAACTGGCTGAATGTTTTTTCCAGTTTTACTGTTATAATGAAGATGATTGGCTTTTTAGGAGGAGGGCGAGGTGGTGGGTCACACAACCATCTTTATCTCTTTTGCATTACAGAATGCACCCATGGTTTCTATTCAGGACTCTTTAAGTTGCTACTTTACAACACAACTGCCAGTGCTCACTCAAGTGGCATTTATCAAAATTTGTACAGCTTCCTTCTGGAGCCACAAGAGGCTTTATGCTACAGTTTTTTTTTAAAACGTACAGTAGTACTTGCTAAAATCTGCTAAAAGGCATTCGGTGGGGCTCCCCTTTAAGCCCTCCAGTTTATGCAAAAGTCAGCGTCACTCATTCATGCAGTCATCAGGTCTGTAACACATTGTAAGCACAATCCTGATTCATTGCCACTATAGACAGAGCAGAGCGGTCTCACTTGTTAACATGGGTCATAAAGGGACCAGTAAACAGAGTAAGAAAACAGAGAAAGAGAGAGCAAGAGAGAGAAAGAGAGAGACTGGCACTGGAGGATTATTTTCAGTTAAAAAGCAGTGAGTGTGTGCGTATGTGAGACCTGATCCTGAGGCCGGGGCCAGTGGTGCTGTAGAGGATCAGAGCTGATGACCTCAGCACTTCTTTGTGGCAGCAACTTACTTGTGGCTGTTTGCAGCCAAAGCAAATATATAACGTGAAAAAAAAAAAAAAGGAAGCAAGAGGACAGAAAGTGATTTTAAAATTCTTAAAACTCTCCTGCACTGTGTTCTGGGTCTTGGAGTGATTAGTTTATGTGAGGTAAACTCTTCATGTTGCTTTCCGTCTTGTAGTTCTAGGTAGAAGAAACACAGCACTGTACTGACGCTGGTGTGGCATGTGTTGTTACATTATGCTACAATTATCCAGGTCTGTTCACACTT
Source organism: Archocentrus centrarchus (assembly GCF_007364275.1). Lineage (NCBI taxonomy): Eukaryota > Metazoa > Chordata > Actinopteri > Cichliformes > Cichlidae > Archocentrus > Archocentrus centrarchus. The sequence continues at coordinate 25,432,618 of NC_044346.1, read as the reverse complement.
AAAAATGATAGACTTGGCACAGTTTGTAACAATTCCTCTAAATCTTCTTGAAGCTGATAGGGCTGTAACAGCATCAACAACAACAATAAAAAACAGATACTCTCTTATGTGTGTGTGTGAGAGAGACATAAAAGAAAAGGAGGCTTTTGTATATGCAGCAGCTCGGCATTTGATTCAAGGTGAAAGTCCTGGCAAAAACTGCCCTGGCAGCAGTCGCACTACTCGCCGACAGGACCACCTAGCACGAGCGTGAGCATATTGTGCTCTGAAGCAGAGGTCCTTAACACTCACAGCTATAGATGATTAATGGCTGGATGAAGTTACACCTCCATGCAGCAGTCAGTTGAGCAGATCAGAGCGCCCCCCGCTGTTTCTGAAGCACATTGTTGCAGTCATCTGAATGAACCGCAAACAGCTGTAACCTGCCTCTGAGGAGTAAAGCTGTTGTGGTTAATTATGCTATAAACTTTGAGGCTGTAGATGTAAAGTTTCAAAGCGTTTTGTTCCGTGGTAACTTTTTAAGGATATTAGAGTGATAGAACTTAACGTGCATGGGTAAAAAAATTTTACTTAACTTGTGTCTTTTACACATTGTTTCTTTCTTTTTGTTTTTCTCAAACACATACAAACAAAAATGGAGAAAGCACCTGTGATGGATCAAGCAGACCTAAACAATTTCGTTTTGCATCAAACATGCTCACATGCCACCAGAAAAAAGACACCTTCCCTGAAATTCATTATGTATATAAATATATATATGTGTGTGTGTGTGTGTGTGTGTGTGTGTATGTGTATGTGTGTTGCTGCTGTTGGGTAGCTGAAAGTGATTTTTAAGTGACTTTGTCTTTACCATATAAGTCATGGCGCAGGCTGTGTATGTGTGTGTCTGTGCATGTGCATGTGTGTAGCAGCCAGCAGGTCACTAGAGGTTTGCAGCACTCAGTTGTCATGCATGCCTTTAAATCATAGCTTATGTTTCAGTTGAAAATTGCCTGTATTACCCATAGTTTTATATGCAGCTAAAAGTCATACAGTCCATCATCTTATACTCTCAAAGACGGCAGATGAAGCTGAAGTTGGAGATTGACAGAGTTGCACAAATTGGTCTCAGTCAGCAGAGGTCAGCACAAATTAGAGAGATTTAAATAAAGTTAAAGACAGGATACTGTTCAGGTAGTTGGTTCTCTTACAAGGTAACTGAGGCAAGTGCATATATATATATATATATATATATATATATATATATATATATATATATATATATACACGTCTTGTTTGTATACGTGTTGGGTCCCAAGACTGGGGAGTAATGATGCTATGTGCCATTGCAAGCTGCCAGTCTTACCAAGAATTTGACAAACTGATCCAAGAAAATGAAATAAGCAACCTAAATATATCAGTGTGTCCAACTTTTAAAAGGTAGAAATATCAGTTGCACACAAGGATAAGAAAGTGATGGAAACAACATCAAATAACTACAACTACGTGCAAAAGCAACATGCAAACCTCTGATATACACAATCCTTGACACTATTAAGTTTACACCCTATTCCTACATACCCTAAACCTTTGTCAAGGGTCTTATAAAATAAACAAAAGCAGTATGACAGATCCCTACATTTAAAACAAAGTTTTTCTAGGCAAAAAAATACCCAAGTCTAAATTCTGTATTTGTGGGCATTTGTTTGGCATGTGAAATGGAATGCAAACTTCTGGGAGGATGCTTAAGGGAAAGTTTGCGGGGTAATCTCAGTTTTCCAGAGGTGATCCCAGGTTAATCTGCCACTCATTAGCTCTCACAGATAAGACAAAAATGGGGTGAGGGGCTTTAAGTCCATACTCTCTCTCGCACTCTTTTCTTTTCTGCTCTTCATTCAGCCATTTTAAACCAGAACAAACCCCTCTCTCCACCATTGTCTTCCATAAAAGAAAAAAAGAGAAGAAATTGAGCACATGTATAGAATAAAGCCACGGTCTCGCCTTTTTTACCTAACACCTTTTCTCCCTTATTAAACCCTTGCTGGCCTCTGGGACAATACAGCCAATTAAGGTCGGTGTCCAACTGAGTGCAGAGAGACGCTTGTAAAGCACTGGCCTCTGCTGATTTAGCTCTTCCTTGAGGTCCGTTACAGAGTCAGAAGGTGGGGTGAACACAGTAAAAAAGTGATGGAGAGTGGGAAAAAGAAAGAGAGAGGCAGAGGCTTAAAGACAGAGAGAGGATCTTGAGTGAATATGTTAGTGTAAGTGTCATTTAAACAGCTTCCACTGCTGAGCCCCCTCTCCAGCTGTAAGATGGAGTGTGTGTGTGTGTGTGTGTGTGTGTGCGTGTGTGTGTGTGCGTGTGTGCGTGTGTGCATGTGTGTGTGTGTGTGTGTGTGTGTGTGTGTGTGTGTGTGTGTGTGTGTGTGTTTTGCAGGGGCTCCCCAGCAGCTGTGGGGACCCCTACACCAGCTGAACAAGTCATCAGGTTCCTGCGTGAGTCTCGTCACTGTTTTTAATAACAAAGGGACCCTGTCACTGGAGGACAAAGCAAACAAATGGGCCTAATTATGGGGGGTTGATAAGGAAATTATAAGGAAATTGAGTCATGAATGGTAATATTTTTGTTATGAGATGATCGTTCGTGGCAAAAATTAATTTCCAAAAAGGGGCCCCTCTGTGTTTTTTGTGAAGCTGAGACCTGGAACTGGATGACACAAAGAAAAACTTGGCCTCAGTCTCGCTTTCTCTCTCTATCTCTTACATGCTAACCTCTGGAGACACTAAAAGATACTGAAATGATTATGCATCGGGTCTCTGTAGATATCCAGATGTCTACCTGAGGATCAAAAGAACCCTGAGAATGCACCTCACCCTCTTTTTCCTCTTTGCCCTCTCCGTGATTTGGTTGTATTTATGTATTTATATTTCCTTCTGTACAGCAGGGACAGGTCACTGGCAGGGGATAAAATCTGAAGTAGAGCAGGAGAGAGAGCCAATAGGAGATGATTATCTAGCTTCTCGGGAAAGTCAGTAAGCTTTGGGTGAAGAAAAAGGTAGGAATGGAGACTGTCCAGACACAGCAGTGTGTCAGGGAGATGATGCAGACCTGTTCCTGTAAGTTGTGTGTAGTAATTTGTGGCTTTGTCACTGTTTTTTTTTTTTCTCTTCCTAATCCTAATCAAATTCTGTGTGTTCCCAAAAAGAAAAATGAAATCATACATAAGGAAACATAAGCTTCTTATATTTTTGGTGAACATTTATAGGCCCTTCCACCCCATCTCATGTTTTTCTAGTGGCATCAGAAACAAGGCAAACAGGGGGGGTCGCTGAAAGGAATCAGTATTTTGGATCAATAAATTAGAAAATAAATCTCACATTAACCATTTGAATAATTTTACCTTTTACCTTTTGCCAGCTGCAAGCCATATAAGGCACACTAGTCTAATTATTTTAGTGGAAATATTATGTTAATTTCTGGAGTTGTATTTCTAGGCATTAAGCTTACTTGTAATAAAAGCTAGGCGGGATCTTTAGTACATGAACTTCCCAGCTATTTTGAGAGCGGACAGCAAAATGAGAACCTTATCTCTCAATCAAGTGAGGACATTGTGGTGCCTGCCGTATAATTTCACAGTCTGATCAAAATACTTGTTACTTTAAAACCTGTGGTTTTTGTTCTGTGACCACCACAGTTTCATTATGTGTGAACACTGAGCAGCATGGTTTCCACTTTTAGAAAGAAAGCCAGGATTGGGTTTCTGTGCGGGTTTTCCGTAGTGGTTGACGGGAAATTAAATTAACTCAGAGTCCTTAAAATAAACAAGGTCAACGAAAAAGAATGAAGCGATCACAAATAATGATACAGAGAAAAAAAAAGAAACAGATGAGTTATGTTTAAGGAAAAGAATAACTGGCTCGTGTTTAGGTTGCTGCCATGACTGGTGACCTCACCGGAAATGACACCTCTCTTGCCAGCACAGGGAATTTAGTATTTTACACAGTATTGGTCACAGTACAATAGGCAAGTTGTGAGTGTGTTAATTGGTAAGATGATAATTTTTATAAATGATGATCAGCTTGATCTGTATCATTTACTAAAGATCAAGTTGATCTATATCAAATGCCAACATACTCACAGGGATGTCAGGGGTGTTTCAGCATTACTGCTTAAATACTATTGGGCTTCATAAATCAGCTACAAGACGTTAAGACAAAAAAAAACCTCCACTTAGAGGTCAAACTATTTTCTGAAGCCATTTCCATTAGATTAATTTTAAGTGGCCTATTTGATAATTATAGTCAATTTTCCTGGCCCACAATCATCTTGTCGCTGAGAGTCACCCTCCTGCCAGTGTAAATATAAAAGAATATCAACAGACTCAAAATCACAATGGAGTGATATTATTCTTGACATAAATTACACAAGCCCTTACATTTCAGTGGGGTTATAGTGGTCTTTGGATTGAAATGTGTAGGGGAACAAAAACCTTTTTTTTTTCTCACACCCTTATACTGAAAGCTTGTTAACAGTTATTTAAAAAAAAAGCCTCTTCCTCCTCCCCTCAGATATTAGCCATGCTATATATTTTAAGTCCTGTCTTGTCTGAATTAATTAAGAAATAATGAAGCAGTTGCACTCCTTCATTTAACCATTCTTGTTAGAGGGAGCATCAACAACTCCTTAATTCATTGCTTTCATTTTAGAAAATACCGCTTACATGCAGTTTGAGCTTCTTTCCACTAAGATAAAAAATTGTGGCACAATACTCGGTTTACTCCCTGCATGTCAACCATTTGCTTGCTCTGGCAAATGCCAGTTCCCCCTTTCACTAATTACCTTCTACCAATGACTAAATTACAATGAGGTGTGGGGTTTCTGAATCAGAAAGGGGTTTTCCATCTCCACGTCCCCAAATGTATCCTTCCTGTCTGAGTCAGAAGCGTCACAAGCAGTTATGGAAGATATGAAATGCTTCAATTTCTGTTAGAAAACAGTTTCCTGTAGAAAAAAACTCAAAGAGCTACTGATCCAGCAGTGCAATTAAACAAGTGAAAGCATGTAAATGTGTTTGCGTACCAGCGTACATGCGTGCTTGTGTGCACAAGGGCCTGTTCCCCAGTTGTGTACTGAGCAGTAGGCACGATGCCACAGCAGAGAAGTGCAGTAAATGTGGTTCTGGAAGCAGTACAGTAAAAATATCTCTACTCCATCAGTGTCAGAAACGATCGACATGGACCAAACCAGCTGCCACACTGCCTTAACACACAGAATCCATCTGCCCTATGTGCCAAAGCAGGGCCACAAATGCCTATTTTTTTCCACTAATAATGAGCATCACAATAAAGTGCATAAATCCATTAAAAAAACAAGAAACAAAAACAAAAGCAGAACAACACGTGCATGTACTGCGCTGCATGTTCAGCATGCTGATTTTAACTTTACTGACAAAACTGAATACATTTCTGCCTATTTATGAACACGGTGCTGTTGTCAAATGTTAGTTAAATGTAACATTTTTTTTGTGCTTAATATAAAATAAAGCTCTTTTTAATTTTTTTTTTTTTTAAAATTTTGCAATTACATTAAAATGTATTGTGATAATAGAAAGATTTATTAATACTAAAATGATCAGAAAATTAGCAATGATTTGGTGACCGAAGGACAGTAAAGTCATTTGCAAAAAATGTAGCAATTTTGTAATGAGGAAAGCTAAAGCTGAAAGCTGGGGATGCAGTTAGCAGGTCCAGTTATAAAATTCTTGTATGGTTTTTAAAAAAAAAAAGCTTTGAATTCCCCAATTACAACCACATTAACTTGGCTTTTCTGTTATTCTTTGAGGCCTATTGTTTGTCCTTGTTGCAAATAATAATTATGTATTCAACCCATATTATACTATTCTTGTGGCTGTATATATTAATAATGAAACTGGACAGAGCACTTTTTACTTGTTTTAAAGATCCCGTCAGTAAGTGGGAAAATCTGGAATGCCTTTAAGCTGCAGTGGAAAATAATACAAAATCTGTTCGATTTGCATATATAGCATCATATCCTTGAAGGCCTTCTATTATTTTGACTCACAATAGCTGACTTTCAAATACAGATCTGAATTCTTTTCTGACATAAGTGATGCATATGCATGCACACACGCTTGACACGCTGTGATCCTTTTGATCCTCTCCTTCTCTTTTAAATATTTAAAACTATTTGGCTTCTTTGCTTGCTTGCATTTACTGTAACTGTTGATGCACTCACATAGTTTCATAAGGCAATCATATTCATATTAAGCACATGATTAAAATGTGTTCTATAATCTGGAAGATTGTAGGGGATTATAATTAGTTACAAAATTGCAGATCATTGCTAATGACTGTTCATTTATCACACTCTCCAGCATGTAGGTAGCTTTGAAGTTCAGTTTGTCAGTCACTGGTGTTCCCCATCCATCACAGATGCACACAAGCTGCAGGTTGTTAGTCATACTTCTCCTGGCCTAATAATAGGCACAGGTCATCTTTTTCACATTGGTTCTCTATCCTTTATCCAGCTTTTCTGCCACAGGCTGTTTCTTTATGAGATCATCTCTCCACATTCATCTCTCACTCTCTTCTGCTTCTTCCAAGAGAAACACCTGAGCTGTGGCAAAAGTAATTCTTGTTGCTGGCTTCACAGTCCATTTGTGGCACACAGCAGTCCGAGCAAAGTATATAGCTGAAGTAATGACGGGCTGCTACGTTGACAAATAATTTCTCCCCGCACTTTGAGGCACACATTGAGGGGTTAAAGAATTAGAACAGGATGTTGAGGAATTCGGGTTAAAGTGTGTCATTTTAAAGATGGATGAGAGCTGAGGACAATAAATGTGTCAATGAAGGAGCTGGCTTTCAGCGGCTTCCCACTTGTTCCCTCCTCTGGAGAGGAGACTGTGCTCAAGTTGATGGCAAGGAATCAAAAATGTAAAGTGTGAGCATTCAGACCCAGAGACACTCAAAAACTCTTCAGGTACACTTCTTTCATCAACCTGCCTGCATGCTGCTGGCTGCCTTCAAGGTTAGGTGCAATAAAGATGTGCCATACTTACCAAGATGATTAGCCACCTCAGGTCCTGATTTGTTTCAGCTAAGGCTCTTTCTGTGATTAGACACTTAAGGCCACTGTTTAGGCTATATACAGTAGGTGAATAATCACACACTGCTCCAAATGTGCACACCTGTGTCTTTGCAAATTTCTAATTCTCTTCTTTAAAAGGTATATACACGGACAGTTTGAATTCTACTGTAACTGCAGATTGTTTAATACTCCATATTTTCCATACCAGTTTTTCAATTAAATATTCATCAGCTTTTAGCCAGTCAGCTTGTGTGTATGTGGTGCCTTTTTCCACTCAACAAAAATATGCATTCATTAAGACAGCTCGGAGAAGTTGCTCAAAACGATGCACACGTAAAACCGCTACTGCAAACTGACTAAACCAGCCAGTAATCATTCAGGCAGACGGGCTAAGACAATTTTATTTTTATACTCCAACCTGGTCTTGAGCCAAACCTGCCCTCTGACAGTGCTACGTGTTAGTAACTGACAGGTTTTAAAAGAGGTCAGACAGCCAAGTGGTGGAACTCCAATTTATTGTGAGGTTCAACAGAAGGGACAAACACAAAGGGATGAGAGGGAACAGGAGGAGAATGGTGTTTAGTTAAGATTTATTTCTTTTACATTCCATCTCTCTACTCCTCCACTCCCTTTTGTTACTAGAGCACTAGAGGATTTCCTCTCCTCTCCTCTCCTCTCCTCTCCTCTCCTCTCCTCTCCTCTCCTCTCCTCTCCTCTCCTCTCCTCTGTTTGACGACCAAACTAAGGCATTTTTATGGCTTATAAATTTTATAGAGAAATTTGTCACTAATGACATCTGCAGCAGGGAATGCCTGGTTTCCCCACAGGAAAGGGAAGCAGGGTGAGGAGTGGAGACATTGCATAGTTCAAGTGGTAGCCTAGTAATGTTGACTTCACAAAGGAATGCGTGTGTGTGTGTGTGTGTGTGTGTGTGTGTGTGTGTGTGTGTGTGTGTGTGTGTGTGTGTGTGTGTGTGTGTGTGTGTGTGTGTGTGTGTGTGTGTAAAACAGAAGGTGAAAGTTTGCCCACCTGCTTAACATGGCCATGCTCCTGCAGTTGCTAATTAGCCTATAATAAAATGGTAGTTGAGCAGAGCTTCAGTTTAGCATGGCAGAGGGGTAAAGTAAGGTTATAGTGTTTATATGAAAACAGCTGCTCCACTGTAAAGCTCTTTGGACTGAAGGAGATTACATTTTTAACAATAATTTGTAACTGGGATTACGCTGTGTTCTGCATGTAATTGCTGAGGCTGATTAACTTGGAGATGACCAAGTTTTATATATATATAATATTAAAATATTAAAGGAAAATTGCCCATTTGGGCTTAAATGTATCAAATAAACACTCTCCTTCTAAGTCAAGAAGCTCCTTAAAGTGCTCGTATAAAATCTCCAGACAACTTCTGGGTGGACCTTCTGGTGATGTTTTTGCCCACTGTTGCTTCCAACATCAATAATTGACTTTTAGAGTCAACCAAGGGTGACGTTGAAAGGCAGAAATTTCCAGAAAACCACTTGTATCAATAATTCCCATCATAGTTTTAAATGTTTTCCCCTGCAGAAAGAAATCTAAATCTGGCTTATCTCTGATCCAACACTCATCTGCTTACCCTTACCCTTATACTTTCCAAAGAAAGATAGTGGACGTCACTCATTGGGCTCTTCTTCACATGCTGTAGATATAAAATACATTTGAAGGGGGGGGGGGGGAGCCACATAAGAAAGAAAGAGTGTGGATATTGTGACTGCTGATGAAGGTATCCTATGTCTTCACTACTTTTTCTCAGAATTACAAATGAACAAACAATCTCTTTATTTTTGGCCTAAAAAGCCAAAACCAACTTACCTAATCTTCTAAACATCTAATCTTCAAACACCATTTATTTATTCAGCCAATTAATGTTGGCCAACTGTATTCTGTTAAAAGATGATGGGTTTAAAATCTTTAGTTGACATTGTTGGAAGACAAAGATGACTTTAATTGCAGAGGTTGTGGGATTAGTATGAATCACAGCTATGGAGAAGCATGAGTTAGCCTTGTGTAAACTCTGTCTTATTGTCTAACACTGACAGCACCAGCCCATCCCTGTCAGCCTCAGGGCCAGCAATGCACAAGACAACCTGCCAGGAGATATATGAACCCAAAACACTATGGATCTGCTAGTCCCATAGAAACCAAACTCACTAAGTAAACAGACTGGAGGTGATGTTTGACATGAGCAGGGAGAGCCTTTGTTTTGGGAAGATTTGGAGATCTGTCTCGCCTGCTTCCTATGCCTTAGTGGAGTTTGTAGATGTGTGATGCTTATAGCGAAGGAGACAGGGTTGGGTAATGGCTGGATGTAAAACAACAGAGAGCAAGACTGTGGAGAAAGGTTATTATGCTTGGCTTTGACAGCCAGGTGACAAGGAGCTGTACTGTGGTTTCAAACCATTGCACAACTGATTTACAGCTAATACTTGAAAAGGAGCTGAGTCTCAAACAGTTCACACTGTGATTATCAGATCAGACATTGATGGCGGAAAGAAACATCAGGCACTTGTTTCAATAATCCACGCTTACTTTGTAAAAGAAACATTGCTTCATCAGTCAAACACAATACATTTATACACTATTCCCACTCATGGCCTTTCAATAAAAACCCAAAAGCCCTCTTAAGTGAGCACAGAAATTTTTGGTCTTCCTGATACAGGAACTGTAAATCCAGTTAGTTCCAATCATCATCACGCTCAGGAGAAATCTTTTGCTATCGTGCCACTACATCCGTTCACACATAGTGCTCTTGAATATAGAAGTAATATGGCTCTGCCAACGTTGTCAGTTCAGTTTCCTTAAAGCCCTAATGTGTACAAGAAACATACAGGACACATTCATTGTTAAAACTATCTAAGAAACAGTTTGCTATCTGACTATATTGGGATATCACACAGCAGATCGTTGTAGGAACTCAGCCAAAGTTTATGTAGATACTGCTTTCAGCATTGCATTACTCCTAAAGCTGTCAGTCCCTTATGCTATTAAGACAGCTGCTCTTAGTGGGTATTGTTCAGCTGGGAGCTATGGAGACCTGACAGGGCCTAAGAATCTTTATTCATCCTAAAAGGCCTTTCACCACTATAGCGCTGAATAGGACCTGCCAATGTCATCCTCCACCCATGGCATTTTTATGGCATAGCTGACATATACACAACGCACTCTCGTCAGCCCCTCTGTGGCTCAACCCGGGGTCCTTTTATTCCTGCACTGTATGTCAGCTGTTGTTTTCCCATAGACACGAACTGAAGGAGATCTTTTCCAGGCAACGCCACTTTATCTGGGAATTACGCAAACACTCACTTGGAGACACACACTTTAACGGCAATGGACGCAAAAATAAAGACAGACTGGAAGAGAGGCTCACTCTCTCATGCGAGTGTGCACACCTACACTTGCACATGCACACATACCGTCTCACACACGCACTGCTCTGTGCACACCGCTCAGACAAAAGATCCTTGATTACTCAGCAAATGGATGCACCACTGATCACAGGACAGCCCTTTTACAAACTGGTCTATTATGCAGTCTCAGCGTGGGGTGGAAGTGTTGCAGGGGCCTGAGGCAGTGTGGCTTTGGAGGGTGAAAGACTCTGTGTGCGTGTGTGTGTGTGTGTGTGTGTGTGTGTGTGTGTGTGTGTGTGTGTGTGTGTGTGTGTGTGTGTGTGTGTGTGTGTGTGTGTGTGAGAAAGTCTGTGCACACGCATCGAGGCTGAGAAGTGCTCCCATGCTGCGCTGCCTAACGAGAGGGCAGGTCAGCCATTAAATGGGCACTAATGCGGGAAATTGGAGGCCATTAGGCCTTTCTTTGTTGTTGTGGTTCTGTGTGGCTAGTTAGACTCTTGAAAAAGGAAAGGCCTTATTAGCCCCCACATGCAGACAGCGAGTGAATATATGGGCCATTTAGCTCAGCATGCGGCAGTAAGTTGGCCTGCTGCTGTAGGCTGCTATAGATGGTAAGGCAATTGTGTACACAAATGAAATGTACATTTAAAATTATGTTGAGTTGTCAGGACTTTTCAGTCACATCTGTTTAATTTGTATTCTCTATTTAAGACATAACAGAGAAAAATAAGTTCCATAAATGTGTTCTCTTCAGTGCAAACACAACTAACTTGAGTCTCCTTTATCGGTTTTGATGCAAACCCAGTTGCAAGGGGGAAAAAAAACATTGATAGGGCAGTATCTGCACATTTTCATTCTTAATTTTATTTATTTTGTATAAATGAAAACTGGTAATAAACTGGTAAAGTCATTTAAAATGTGTTTTATTTGTCATACAGTGTGCAAAGGGAAACTTAACAGAAGAGAATGTAATTACTGGAATTAGTACAGCATGCAACATGCAAAAAAATTGGAAATCATCGCAGAAGATCGTTACCTAAATGTATCCAATTTGTAATTACATTACCATTAAAGAAATCTATCTAATATAAATGAATGAGGGTACTGTTGCTGTAATACTATGGAACTTAAAAACCTAAAACCAAAGTTTAATATTTATATCAGGAAATTAAATGTATCTCTTTTCTCTTATTTTTTGTAAAGAAAAAAATGTCAGTTAAAATTTTATTTTCCATATTGTTTATATTTCTGTTCTTGTTCTCAGACTTTTAATACTAGAGCAGTGAGGAGAGCTGGATAAGGAACTGTGTAGATTAACTTGTGTCCTCTTCTGGTATTATTTACTTCAGTCTACTGTAAATCCATAGCTTAACACTGACCTTCACTCCATTACTAATATCTTCATGAGGGATCACTGCTTGATGTGAAGCAAGCCAGTTCTCACAGCTCTTTAGTTGCATCATTCAGTTAAACTAAATTTTATCACCCATGGACAGAACATGCACTATGCTCTGCATATGTACACTAAGAGTTGCAAAATTTAGGCAAAATATATATTTTTTAACTCTGCATGTTAAATTATGGAATAAAGAAAGGACAGCTAGATAAACAGGTTGACTGAAAAAGGGTCTGACAAGAAGGTAACGGCTGCTTGACAGCAAATGGAATCTGTCCACTCGAAATCAGTCCACACTGCATTTTTAATCTGCCTTTGATAATGCTGCAGGACTGATGAATATTCTGTATGACCTGATCTCAATTAGTCAAGTCTCCTCAAGTCAGGCCCACAAGTAGCAGCAACAGCAGCAAATTGATCTCTTTCCATCCTTCTGTCTGCCTCATTTTTTATTTTCTCAGCCACTTTCTTTCTCTTCTTGTCTGTATATATTTTCCTTTTTTTCATTTTCTTTTTGAATTTTCTTTTACCCTTAGTACATAGTGTATGAGGCAAACTGCTTATTAAAAATACTGAAACTGGGCCTCCTTTGGGGACGGCAGAGATCCAGAGTTTAGTTAGGGGTTATTAGAGGCACAGTGAAGAGGGCCAGAGGGCTCACAAGGGGCTAAAGTGCTGCGGCTAATTGGCTGCAATAAAGGAATTAAATTAACCTGATATAATCTCTGCAGTGGGCGCCTCACTCTCCCATCCATAACTTCTTCCCACTCGTCTGATCGCTCGCTCCATCACCCTAGTTCCATGGCATTCCCAGGGTGCTTCCCACTATACATGTACATCAAACAGGTCCACACAAAAAAAAAACATCAGCTCCCTCACACACTTCACCCTTCCTTCTCATTACCGCTGTTACCTCTCGTTTAGATGGTCTATTTTCCAATTTTTCTGAAAGCCTTACCCTTTGCAAGTAGGGGTAAGATTTGCAGCTCCATGTTGCAGTGAAAATGTGGAAATAAAAAGAGGCAAAAGAGAAATCTTATGGAACATTTTGTATTTGTCAAAATGGACTTTATTTTTCTATTTATCCCAGTTTCAGACATTTACAAATGTTTCAAAAAACTCAATATGAAACACAGTTCTTTGCTAAAATGACTGCCGTTGACTCAACAGTTAGTTGAATACAGCAATCATTGTAGTCAAAAAGATAATTTAGTTTAATAGAAATAGAAAAAACGGGGCCTAAATCTATTGTGGCAACATCTAAAATAATAAATATCCTTCATGGCATGATTGTTCTGTACCCAAAGAGAACTTCAGACACTGAATTTAGTATATCTGTCATCTCTGTGCCTTAAACACTCTCATTTAGCTCTGTTTTTATTTAGTAATTCCTGCCTTTATCGTGCCAGTGCTGGGCTCAACAAGCACAAGATAAAAAGGAGTTTTGATGTAATTTATAAAAAACTAAATAAACAGTTGAACCAGATCCTGGAAACAGGATACAATTAAATGACTGTAGCCAAGAAATGTATTCATAAGCTGATATGTAATCAGTAGTAAAATATGCGGTACATGTTGGCTACAGAGTGAATGTAAATATTTCTGTAATTTCACATCACACATTGTTTTGGTTGAACAGTTATTATGGCGGCTTTTAAAAAAGTGAAATTCTTTCATTGTTTTGGGAGAAACAGTGGCTGTCAGTGGATCGGCGATGGGTGATTCATTCTTCACAGGAAAATTCCACGATCAGGAGATCTTCATTTGTCTCCACACAAACATGGGCGCCACTAGAGTTACCTGTGACTAATGTAATGCCTTTAAATCACACTTTGCTGCAAAGAGGAATTAATTCGGTTGCAAAACAGTTGTGATACCTGTGCTGAAATCCCAGATGTTTGAGCATAATAGCTGCACTGTTTTTTTTCTTTTTTTGTTTTGCCGTTCCTCTATAAGCACAAGGATGCCAAGTACATCCTTCAGCTTACAATAATATTTTTGCGGTTGCTGTCTGTTAACTATATGCATGGCTGAGCTCAGTCACCACCACTTAAACAGTTCATCTAATTCTTAAATTAAATTTACTCCAATACTGTTTATATGTAAACTGTGAATATTTCCTTTTTCTTTCAATTTTTGTTTCTAGTCTGCTACAACTTAAAGGTGTGTTAGTCTTTTAACTCAACTAGGTTGTAAATTAAGATGGAGTACTTTTACTTTTGACACTTTAATGATAAACCTACTACGGTATTTCTTTAGGCAAATTTAAGGGTGAATGCTGTCTACCATAATTACCTGACTCCCGCATTAAGATATACTGTATTTTATGCACTGGTCTTGACTTGAAAATACCAAAAAAGAAGAGAAATATCATGATTTTTAGATGTAAGCAGCCCTGAATTTTAACTTGTTTGACATTTGAATTCACCTTTAATTAATGCAAAAACATATTGTAGCTAAATACAGCTTGATATATTGATTTATTAATCAATTGATTATCTTAAACTGTGAAACCCTGCAGCTCCATTTGGGGATTTTTTTGTGATATACATGACAAGTAGTGCTTGTGTTTTATAAGAGTGAGGGAGATCCAAATGTAGTGTGCATACATGTGTGCATGTTTTAAGTTTAAGGGGGATAAAATTTGTTTTACAGTTTTAGCAAGTTGGTCAAGATATCTGGGGAAAATATTTTCACTGATAAATTATAACAAACTCTGGGCTATTTTTTTTTTTGTCCCCTCAAACCTTTTCACACCAAAAGTAAAGACAAAGTATTAAAGGCCAGTATTTTTCCGTTCAGCCTTAGGGGTGGGTTAGATGTTAATCTGATTACTTTTGGGGTCATCCATAGGATTAAAAGTAAACTGTTCATGTGTGGACTCCCCTTGGTGTTTGTTTGAAAGTGGGGCACAGAATAGCAGACCTCCAGCTGCTCCCCTGCTTACATGCAGTGGTGTTGGGTTTTGCTTTGCTCGGTCTGTTTGGGTGAGAATTGGTGGTGAAGGAGCAGGTAGGCTAGCATCACCTAAGACCTGTGGAAATATGAGATTTGCCTCTGATAACCATATTAAAAGAACTAAAAAAAAAATTATGTGACATAAGATTTCCTTTATGGCCACCGTCATCAGTATATTATAGGATAAGACAAATAAGTCTTACAGGACATACGGGCATAAATGTTTTGTTACATTAATGCCTTTTTTTGGTTTTCTTTCTATATGGGTGTGACCTTAATAGATCTTGCAAAAAACTGGAAGCAACATTTTATATATTGGTTCATGACTGATGAAAAAAATCGTGTAGTTGTAGGAGGTTAGATATTTAATGATATTGTACAACAAATATGACTGGTGTTTGCTTTTTCCAGTTTTCTTGGCTACTTATTCTTCCTGATGTGGGCCTTTATATTTGTGGTAATGAGCAGCCAGCAGCTTAGACGATTTGGAGTGAAAGTGGCAGAAATCACTTGCTTGAGTGTCTCTTTACAACACATCATTGCTGTGACCAACATTGCTCAATTACCAGGCTTATCGTGAGTATGATGAGCTTAACCTCAACCTCCAGCTCTGATGCTTGAATTTCTCCTCTAATTAGCAGCGGGAAGGCTGCCCCTGTACTGCTATGAGACTGAGGTCAGTTGATGGAGGCTGGGAACCATTCAAAGAAACTAATTAGCCAACTTTCCAAAACACACACAGAGACACGGGAAGTGCAGAAAACGACAACATCCAATAAACAAATCAGTTTCTTGGTAAATTCTGCAAGTTTGTAATAGATGCAAGCTTTAAATGCAGCTCGCTGTCATTTAAAATAGCAGTGGTCCGCTCTACAGGAGGTGCTGAAAAGCTATAAGTAAGCTTAGCTTCATCCAGCTAATTCAGTTACACTTGTTTAAAAGGTATCACTTCACACTTCCTTTTACTGCACACCTGGGGGCAGATACAGGCAACTACAGACTCACTATCCAGACTGAAGCAATTAGCTTGATTGAAAACAGGCCTAGGTCGTCCTAAAGATAAAGGTAGTCTTTATAACACTGATTATTAAAAAAAAAATTACAAAACATAAATTTTGTTAGATATAATTATCATAAAAATATCTACTAGAAGTGTAAAATGTGCTGTTAAATGACATAGTTTTAAAAAATGCAGGACTCCTAATATGTGCATCCCAGACAGCCATTTTGAATTAATCTGTGCTTTAATTTGGACAAATCCTTGATGATATAGTTTTCAACCAACCACTTGGATTTAATGATCAGTAAGCATGTTTCCATGATACCAAGTTTGTATCTTTTTTTTTCTAAGTTGAGGGTCATTGAAGAGGATTTGTGAAGCGAGTGTAAATGTTTAGATGAAGTGGGCATTCACCTCAATTATCTGAGATAATCTCTAATGAAGTATAATGTCTTGAAATCCAGCTCTACTATAACCAACATGCCTTTAGTACAAATGAGATCATTCTCATGGGGGCCTGTTCAGAAAGGGTGTGAAACTATTTTTGTAGTGTAACAAAAACATGCCTGCAGGCCAGAGGCCATGCACTGCTCCTTCACCAGCTTTACTCCTCTCTACAGCAATCCCTCTTACCTGCAGGCATGCTCAGAGATAGCTTTCACCAGCTATGGCTTGAAGCAGAAAAGAAGCTGAAAAGACTGAGCCTACCCCCCCTGGCATTGAGAGGCTGGATTGATTGGCTCAAGGATTTTAATACTGAGACACTGATCATTTGAGAGTTGCCTAAGCAGCACATAATTGAATCCATTGTGTATTTATATGTTTTCTGTGGCTAAAAGAAGTTGGTGATTTATTTTGTGCAATAAATATCCCAGCATTTCTGCATTCACATAGATACCATGTTAAGGGTCGTGTCTGTGTCTGGATTTTAGGGGTTATTGAGTGGAGCCAGGAAGCAGAGTCATGAACAGATGTATATCTAGCTCAAGACAAAACAACAAAACAACAAACAACATCATATCTGGGACACAAATACAGTTCTACATCCAGGCAGCTAAGGTTGGAGAACACAGGTGTAAAGATTACTATTTAAACTGATTCAAGGTAGAATATATCTTTCATTCCCACTAAATGTCTTGGAAATATTACCATCTTGTACTATTAAGGTAATTCTTGTTTTTAGCTTACTTTTAAAATGGGATGAATCAAAGTTTTATGACCAAAATTATGAAGCAGGGAGGGTCAACAAGCAAAAAAAAAAAAAACATGACTAATTAAACCAGTGCTGTCCTGGAGGAAAGACAGAAAGCCAAGAAAGTCAAGTCACTACAGATAAGACTCTGAGATGTGTGTGCGTGTGTGTGTGTGTGTTTTAGATATTGTAATTAGGTCTGTAGAGTGGAGAGAAGGAGTCTCAGAGGTCCCAGACACATTCAGAAAAAACTAAAAACTCAGAAATGTACACACAATAAGCACCAGTGAGAAATCTGGTTGAGGGATGCTGAGTGAAGCAGGCCCTCAGCCTTCCTCCATTATGACGGGTAGATGATAACACGAGTTTTCCATGCTGAAACGCCTGGACAGATGAACCGACCATGGGACATAGTCGGATCCAGATAACCCCTTTTAGGTACACACACACTGTACAGTGTGTAACCACACACAGTAGAGCCACAAACTGTATCAGAAGTGCTGCAGTTAATAATGCATGAATGTGTCTGTGGTGGAGGAGGACTGGTGTCTCGGACGGCCAGCCCTAATGAAGTTGGGCATGTCTGCCTTACTCTGCTGCCAGAAAGTCATGAATAAACATTAGCCGGCTAATTAAACTCAGCACTGGCAACTGTACTCATCAGTAAACAAGAGGCAGAGAGGGGTCTCACACATACTTGCAGGGATTTGCATGTAATGGAGAGATGGTAATACAAGCCTTTCACTTTCTATCTAGTACAGTATGGACTCTGGAGAAGACCTTTAGGAAAAGAAGAGTTGTGTGGAATATAACAATATTTGATGAAGAGGAGTGAAAAAAGCTAAAGTAAAATATGAGTTTTAACCCTCTCTTTAGTATCTGCAGTGCCTCTGAAAAAAATAATAATGAAACAAATAAATTTAAAAGATCAAAAAAGGATCAGTCTTAAAACACAAAATATACTGAAACAGTAATAATAATGTAACCAGCTGGCTGGTTACATCAGAACTGATTAAAAAGAACTGCTCAGTAAAACATACGTAATCAAACTAATTGAATCTGTTTGCACTCTGTTGTGTTTCCTCCACAGCCTGTAACTGTAACCTTCATGCCCGAAGGTGTCGCTTCAACATGGAGCTCTACAAACTATCGGGAAGGAAGAGTGGAGGAGTGTGTCTCAACTGTCGCCACAACACAGCAGGTCGCCACTGCCACTATTGCAAGGAGGGCTACTACAGAGACCTGTCGAAACCTATCTCACACAGGAAAGCCTGCAAAGGTACAGGGCTCTTTTTTGTCTTTTGTTTTGTGAGTGAATGGTGCTCAGTTTGATCCAGTTCAACGAGAAGCCTTTTGGCTTTCATCGAGCGAATACTGTACATACAAGCCAATGTTAAGATTATGATGTGCATTGCTTCTATTAGAGTGGGAATAAAAGGATTTAGAATTACTTTTAAAAAATTTCATTAAAATATTTATTGCAGAATATTTAAGACATAGCTAGTACATTATGATATTTACTTTCCTATTTAACCTGTTTACCAGCTACTACAGAGATATTGGGTCTGATTTGAAACAGTTTTAAATTATTGACAGGAAGTGGAGGGAAGCCTGTGGTCTTCACATTCCTGAGCCTGTCTCACCCTCATCTTCCTCTGTCAGCAGAGATGAGTTGAGGGTCTTTTGGGATTGTGGAGGTGGTGGTGGTGGTATGGCTGGGTCGGGCTGGGTGTTCCCTCGTCGACGCTGAGTTATTTGGCTTAGTTCGCAGTGGGGTGAGGGGATGACAGGACAAGAAAAACAAACAGAGCTGAGGTGTGAAGTGATCCTTGGTGCAAGTCAAAGACTAATGAGAACCCAGGGAGATTGGTTCAGAGGCTGCAAAACGGATTGAAAAGAAAGCAGGAAACAAAGCAAAAAGTCAAGACCAGAAGGGTGGCAGGAGAATGAAAGATGGGAGGGAGGGAGGACTGATGTGTTAGAAGAAGAAGGCGAGAGGAAGAGGACACGCCCCTATGCAGGTGTGCTCACTACTTACTGCTGGATGAATCGCATGCCATCAGCCCTTACCGTAGCTAATAAGGGTCAAAGAAAGAGAGGCGGTGGAGGCGGAGAAAGAAGTGACAGAGACTGAAAAGAGAGAGAGTATGTTTTCTCACTTTTCCTATAGCTGCAGGGAAAGATAACAGGAACTGAATCCCTGTGCAAACAGGCCCAGAGACTCCTACAGACTCTGTATGGATAAAACATCTAAACTCATACGCAAAAACACAAGCATACCTGTTTGATGGTTTCAAAGCACTCCCTTCCAAATGCGGTCGATAATATTAGTTCCCAGTTGACAGTTTGAGCCTGAGTTTTCTTATACCATTCAACAGGAAGTTAAAAAAAATAAATTAATAAAAAAAAAACAAAAAAAACCTACCCTTATGTCAGTTTAGAGGAGTCATGTCTCGAAAAAAAAATCTGGTATTGTGTGAAGCTGTGTTGTAGTCAGCTGCGCTCATGACTAATACAAATGATACCAATGATGAAAGATATCTGTCCTTGGTGTCTTTTCATTTCTTAGTATTGACCATAAAACTTTGGAGAAAGTGCATTTTTTTATGTGTTGACATGCTTCATGCTGCTGCAACAAAAACATTTACTGACCTAATGCAAAAGAACGTCACAGATGTTTCACTCAGTCACATTAAATTCCTGTCATCCAGCAACCATAACAAGCACATTTTCTTCTCAGCGCAAAGACAAATCAATAACAAAGGCCTCGAGAAGTAATTCACCGCTTCAAGTCACTCATGACCAATATTCCTAAAGTGATTTTAACACCTTCCATGGCTTTGGGCCTATTCTCTGGTCGGCCAGGAATGCAAACACGCATTCATCATGACAGGACGTTGTGTATCATTAACCCCTATCTGCTGCTGTGTCTACCAGGCTGGCTTATTTGGGACATTTATCCTCTTTTTTTGTTGTTTTTACATCTCTTCTCATGTGTCCGAGACTTGATTCTTTCAGCATCTCATAACTCACGTGCATGGGCGTTAGTTCCTCATGCTGGAAAACTAGATGCCTTATGGTCCTACTGTGCAAATAAGAAATGTAGACAGTAACAAATATCCTATTTTATCATCTTCGCTAAAAGAATACGTTATATTTGATGATTTAGTCACTATATTTCATATGATTACAGACTACTTTTATTACTTTTTATTTTCTTACACTGGGGATTTCTCAGTGTTCTCTAAAGCCACTTACATGAGAAACCTTAAAAACAAGTGTTTGGGTCAAAAAAGAATAAAGTAGTTACCATTCTGAAGCAGAAAGGCCATGTTAAAGCAATAGAATATGAGTATTATAAGAAAACCCGCAGTTAATGTCACAATAAAATGTTTTTACCATCAATAGCAAGTGGTTTAGCTGAAAAAGAAGAAAAATAATTCTATATCCACTGATGTGAAAATGTGTTCTCATACACTGATGACTAATTTGATGTTGCGAAATTTTGGATAAATGAGTCATGACGTTAAGTCAAAACAGTCGAAAGCTGTGAAGAATGCACCTAGTATGGACCTCTGACATCCGGAGTAAAGTCTGACATCTATGTGGGACTGGCTCTGCATTCTTTGTCTGTGTAACGCTTTCCTGATAAATCATGCTTCTGATTCAGAGCTTAAGAGAAACTCTGCTTCCCCCATCTCCTCCTCTGCATCGTGCATCTGTGTACCTTCTGTTGCTGTTTAGCTGTCTCTTAGAGTCTTGCTTATATTTGAATTATTAAATAAATAAATTGAACGATTAGATAAATCCATGTCCATGTCGGACTCTGTTCTCAGTTTTTCAAAAGCAAAGCAGTAAATAATTTCCTGTTTTTGTCAGATCCTCACTACAAAAAAAAAACATTAAAATTGGGACACAGCGTAAAATATAAATGAAAACAGAATGCAACAATTTTCAAATCTCACAAACCCATATTTTGTTCACAATAGAACACATCAAATGTTTAGACTGAGAAAATGTACCATTTAGTTCATTTTAAATTTGATGGCAGCAGCCAGCACATCCCAGAAAAGTTGGGACAGGGCCATGTTTACCATTGTGTAGCATCCCTTCTTCTTTTAACAACAGTCTGTAAACTTTCTGGGAACTGAGAAGACCAGTTTGTGGACTTTTGGAAGAGGAATGTTGTCCTATTCCTGCCTGACACAGGATTCTAGCTGCTCAACAGCCCTGGTTTTTCTTTGCTGTGTTTTTTGCTTCATGATGTGTCAAATATTTTCAGTTGGTGAAAAGGCTGGACATTAGGCAGGCACGTTCAGCACTCGGACTCTTCTACTATGAAGCCTTGCTGTTGGAATAAATGCAGTATGTGGTGTAACATTGTCTTGCTGAAATGTGCAAGGCCTACCCTGAAAAAGATGTCTGGATGGGAGCATATGCTGCTCTAAAACCTGTATATACCTTGGATCATTGATAATGTCTTTCCAGTTGTGCTATCTGCCAGTTCTGTAGGCACTTTTCCTCAATCAATTAAATAAGCTTTGGCCCAGATAAGATGGTTCATGTTCCCACATGACTTCTTCTTTGCACAATAGAGTTTTAACCTGTGTGTGTGGATGAACTGTGTTCACAGACACTGATTTCTGGAAGTGTTCCTGAGCCCATGCAGTAATTTCCACAACAGAATCATGTCTGTTTTTAATGCAGTGCAACTCAAGGGCCCAAAGACGACAGGCATCCAATACTGATTTTCAGGTCTGTCCCTTGCAAGATTTCTGCAGATTCTCTGAGTCTTTTGATCATATTATGTACTGTAGATGATGACAAATTCCAAGTCTTCACAATTCTGCATTGAGGAACATTATTCTGAAATTGTTCCACAATTTGTAGATGCAGAATTTTTTGCAGATTACGGAACCTGTCCCTGAGAAACTCTGCCTCTCTACGATGATCTTTTTATACCCAATAATGTTACTGACCTGTTGCCAATTAACCTAATCAGTGGCAAAACGTTCCTCCAGCTGTTTCTTTTTAGCACCGCTTACTTACTTTCCAGCTTTTTAATTCCAGTCCCCAGTTCCAGTTTCTCAGTTTAAACATTTGATGTGTTTTCTGTTTTCTTTTGTGATATAAAATACAATGTGGATTTATGAGATTTGCTGGCATATCATTCTGTTCGTTATGGTTTTTTTATGGGGTTTTTTTTGTTAGTCTTTTTTTATGTTTTACATTTTTGGAATTGGGTTTGTAAATTTAATATCTTTTTGTTTTGAAACAAAACCAAGCAATCTGAAGTCTCTTTGAGAACCGAGAACAATGGAATGCACTTCTTTCATTTTATTTGACACGTTATGGAGCGCTTTAATTCTATTCAATATTACTTATCTTATTTATAAATAATTAATTTTAAAAATCACCAAAGGATTAATTGATTACTAAAATGATTGCTTACAATCATTACCAGTCAAATCAACATTAGCATTGCACAATTTCAGCATCACACCATTATTTCATGAAAAACACAACATTGTGTTAAATTAACTCTACATAAACCTGAGCAGAACCACTGAACAATTAAATCATGTGATCTATAATAATGTTATGGTTATAGTATAATGATAGTCCCACAGGCTCATAGCAGGAATGGAGTCATGTCATACACTCATTACATCAGAGTTCCCAAACTAGTGAATACTAAATCATCTCACCAACACTAGGGATTTATTTCTTCTTGACTCCTTCACGTACACCGCTGCCTCTCAGCGACGTGATGTATAAACAGATTTCATCATTGTTTATAAAATTGACAGCTTACCCAAACGGTTTTGTTCAATTTAATCCATGAAATTTGCCAGGGTTTATGCACCTCCCACCTTTCCTAGCGCTGTGTAATTACAAGCAAACACTGTGCAAGTTCTACTGATGTATTCAGTTACATCAAATTAGACTTATAATAAAGGATCTGTGGTAATTACCTCAAGCTGACATATGATACGAAGCATGAACTCTTTTTTTTTTTTTTTTTTTTTTTTTTTTTTTTTTTTTTTTTTTGCCAATTGAAACATTTTTTTCCAACTTTATTTGGAAAGTTACTGATGAAGATTTTAAAAGTATGTGTCACTGTATTTCATGGTCTCTTTGTCCAACTCTCTCTTTGCTAATGAACTTAGCAAAGTTACCGCACACCACTTTTTCCCCTCTGTCAGACACCTTCACATGCTTTCAAACTTCTGCCCTGCCAAATTCTCTCAGGTTTACCACATCATAACTCAAGATAATTCAATGAAACTCAAACCGCAGAACTAATTTCTGTCTGCTCCTCAAGCAGCGCAGGCTCTGCACCGAAGTGACAGCAATTAAGAGGTTTGGTTATTTATTGAACTCAAAGAGAAAGCCTTTTGCTGTGTGGCTTTTGGAAAAGAATGAGTGCTGTAGGAGTGCGGGCATGCCGAGGAGAACTCGAGTTTGCTTTTATATGTGTAATACAATCCTCTTAGAAAGCAGCCCATTTCCATAGGAGGTCATCAAGAGTGAAAAGAGAGGCAGAGGCACATCTATTACAGAGTTAGCCCTGCCTGGTGGCCACATATACAGGCCAAAATTTATTACTTTATCCCTCATTGAGTAAGAGTGTAAACTCAGGAGGATTTTCAATCAGCTCTTGTTTGTATCTTTAACCCTTTGAAACCTCTAAATAACGCATACTGAGTGTATTTCAGCTGATCTTAAAGGGATGAGAATCAGATTTGAAAAGGCCACAAGAAGCAGCCCTCTGTGTGGTCTTTGGATGCTTTTGACACATAATAAAGATAATAATACTTATAACTCTATAGTAGTATGTCTGTATAACTGATCTGGTTTTCCTATTTAATCGCTTTCATGCTTATTTTAAAAGTTAGTCGTATCGCTTTTAGTTCAGACAACTTTATTTACACAGTGGTTACAATTTGGCTTCCACAGTCCAAACGCATCACTAGTCTTCAAATATGTCACATAGAGAAGCTGTTGATTAATGTGTAGCCTATAGGTGGATTATGGAGGGTGGAAGGGTCAGAACAGCCAGCAGCAGTCAGAAATTTGGCATTTAATTTATATATCAACTTGCAAATGTGTTTAAGTATACATGTTTATCAAGCAGCGCAGATTGAGTTTACGGCCTCAACTAGCTCACAGGCTTTGCTCCAAAAGTTAAACACTGGTGACTTGATTAAGATCCCATCTACAGAACGACAAGAACTACAACAGAAGTCCACAGCAAATAAGGAGAGCTGCTCTTGATTAGTCCTCCACACAGAACATCTAAAAATGTACTAACATTAATCTCAAGCTTGGCACTGGTTCTGTGATGGATGGATTAAGTTCAAACCTTCAGAGCCTTTAAATCTGAACATCAACCATCATGTAATTACATCGGTCAGTTGGATGATGAGGAACATATTTTGCATACAGGGGACAATTAGGCTTTGACTGAGGGATAGTCTGTTTCAATCAGAATAGCATGCTTAAAACCTCTTTTCCTCTCCTTTTCAGCATATGTCTTCGATTGACAGTAGGATTTTTTTCTTATTGGCCACACATAAAATGTTTTATGCTAGAAATTCAAAAAATATAGCTTCACTTTTAGCTTTTTATAAAATGTTTTTATTTACAGGGGTGCGCTGATATCATCATGTTTTCAATTAGCAGAACACACATGCGTTTAATGTGTTGCACATTAAACATCATTCACAAAATAAGCTCTTGAAAAACATTTTCGGCTCTCTCAGTGGCCAAAACATGACTCCTCGGGCCATTGCAGCCCTATTATTCTCCTCAATAAAACACTAAAAAATACAAGAAGCAAGAATGCACCCTCTATTAGGGAAGCATACCATTTAGAAAGCTGTTTATAGTAAAACAACTAAGTAACACACATCTTTCTTTTGCTCTCCAAAAATACTTGTGGAGGAGCAGAAACCTAATTATAATAGAACACAGACTCGGGAAGCTTGGCTTTAATCCAGGGCCAACAAATTATTCTTACTGGCACAGTATGCACAAACCCAACAAGGGAGTGGAGTTCAGACTTCAAACACCAGCGTTATGGTAAACGATAGGCAGAGCTCAAAATTCTCACATTGTGCAATCTCAGACTTGGGCCCGACTGCCTGCCTTTGAAAAAGTCTTCTTCTCTCCTCATTAACTAAGGACATTTTTCATTCTTTAATATGCAACTCCCAGTGGCAACGGCTCATTTTAATGTTAGGAATTCCTTTTTCATCTAGACACGTGTCACATAACTAATCACCCAGATACAGGTTTTCCGTTATTAGAAAAAGGTCACAGGTTCTCTTACATACATAATCCAGGTTCTTATTTTAAATGTCTCTCAGTTTTTCTTTGCTGGAAGTGTTGAGACAGAAGGGCCTCTTGCCCTCTGGTCCCCATATCTCCCTGAGCCATCTGGAGTATCCATGAAGCACAGCACAATGCCACTTAACCATTTAAGTGGACACGCACTTAAACCAGAAACTCTCACTCACACCTCTGTAGTTAGACAGTCTTTTAGTCAACAGGTGTGTCATTGAGTCAGCCAATTTGTCACCGGACAGGACAGCAAGTCAGTCAGCTTTCAAGTTGATGAGGAAGACCAGATGTGGAGGAGGAGGAGAAGGCTTGAGTGTTTGCCACCTGTACACCATGTGCCGTGCACCTTGATTTACTAGTAGGCTTGAGGCTCTGAGCTGAAGTTATGGGCACAAGCTCTTAAAAACATAACCTGAGCTCTCTGAAGCTCCAAGCAGAAACTCACTTTGCCCTCCTCTGCACCGGACTCCTCTGACATTCTCCTAAATTTACAGGCATGAAGACGTGCTGGAGCAGCCTCCACACTCTTTATTCGGCTTCCTGAAACCGCGTGTGTGTGTGTGTGTGTGTGTGTGTGTGTGAGAGAGTGTGTGAGAGAGTGTTGTTCCTCTGAGTGAACATAACTAAGCAATGAAAGCAGTGACAGATTGGTCTGATAAAGGTACTAACAGGCACACACATTGAAGGAGGCTTTCTGAGTCTGATAAGAAGGCTGAACAGCACGTGCACACACGCACACACACACACACACACACACACACACACACACACACACACACACACACACACACACACACACACCAAGAACAGATAAGAGCAGCAACAGAAGCTGGAACACAGGAAACAAGCAACACAGATAAAGGAGAGAGAGGGATAGAGAGAAGAGAAGAGGTGTATGTATTACTTCAACTAAATACAATGGGAGAAATGAACAAGCTGTAAAAAACAAAACAAAAAAACTTTAACTTTATATGTGAGCTGAACAATCTGTGTAGTTAAAAAAAAGCACATTATTTAACCTGCACCCGTGAAGACTTTAACCTTTACAAATGACACAGGGTGGAAAAAAAATCTTAAGGGAAAGGATGTGACCCTGACCCAACTCAAAGATATCACAGTGAAAAAAATAGCACAGCGAGGTTTCCAGGAAATAAGCAGAAAATATAATACTTCCACAGTGAGGAAGATGGCATTGAGAGTTTGTTGACAAACAATGTTTTTGCATTGTAGACATTTCAAGTAAAAAAGTTAAAATGGTGACAGATTAGGAAATCTGTTCTGGTGTGGATTAGCCTGTTAAGATTAAAAGAGCTATTAATTCACCTCCCCCTCCATGCATGAATCACTGCTATTTGTACCAAAAACAGATGAAAAAAAAAAACTCTAAAAATCTATTATTCAACGTGTTTGGCCGTGAAATAAATTAAGAGTTTGGATTAGGGTGGGCATTTGGAAAATGATTACATTCCTGAAGCATATGTGTTCGATAGACCCCCCAGTTTGGGAGGAAGCATGACAGACATTTTAGGCTCACGTTCAAAGCCTGAGAATAATCAGAAACAGGCAATTAGGATTATCCTCCATTATTTTATCATTTGGTAAACATGTACAAACTTTTCTCTTCACTTCATGCGCAGTCTCCAGTTCAAATAGCAGTATCCCTGCCAGTTTCAAACAGCCACACTCACAGACATACATATAAACAGATATATCTGTGCTTCAAGATGATGCTGACAGCATGTTGTGGCAGCATTTGTATGACAGCTACAATACACAGAGTGCCAAAATGTCAAGAAATGTCTCCAGACTTGGAGGATGTGTTGCTCTTTCAGTCACTGTTCAACTCGGTCTGCAGAATAAATGTTGGGTCCTGATGTTGGACCTGTGTGAATTCTGTCTCTCTATGCACGCCTCCACCTATCGCTCACCACTCTATTATTGTTGCCACACTGCTGCTGTGTACCCACCTGCACTCTATAGTATATGTTTGTATCTCCCCACATGTGTGTGTGTGTGTGTGTGTGTGTGACCACTCACTGTGCCTCTCTTTCTTCCTCTGTTTCCTCACAGCATGTGATTGCCATCCCGTGGGTGCTGCTGGCAAAACCTGTAACCAAACCACAGGACAATGTCCCTGTAAAGATGGCGTGACTGGTATCACGTGCAACCGCTGTGCTAAAGGCTACCAGCAGAGCCGCTCGCCCATTGCCCCCTGCATAAGTACGTGGAACCAGTCTTTACCACATCTGCCTCACTATAGGACAGTATGGCCTGGCATCAGGTCAGGTGTAATGACAGGCATATGTACATGTTCAATAATCACTCACAAATATATGCTACAAACCCACCACACACTATAAGGGAAGACACACCGTCTCATCCTTTTCTTCAGAAGAGTTTGAGTATCTTTTCTCAGATCCAGAATTTCCTATCTTAAATAAACACACCATAAAAGTGCACCTCCGGGTTATGGCTGCACAGACTTCCTGGCTTATTGGCCCCATATATCTGAGTAAAGACCAAAAGCTGTATCACCTTCTCCAAGCCACAGATTTTCTCAGACAAAAGTGTATAAGCTTTTTATTTACTATTTATAAGCCACAGTCTCGCCTTGTAATGAAGGGAATTGCTTGAGAAAAGATGTGCACCTAAAGCCAGCATGAGAAGAGGCAGCCAGTATAAATGCAGTACAAGGAACATTAATGGACTCTAATTGGCTTTTGTTTAAATCAACATATTTTAATTGTCATTACAACACTGAATTTAATTCTTGAGCGGAATAAATTACTACATGGATGTGTGTGGCTGACATCAAATTAAAGCAATGACTTAATTCAGTGTCTTCAGATTTCTGGGAATATTATTGAGTCAGAACTGAGGCAAGCATTAAATATTTCCAACAATTCCTCTTTTAACCTTTGCTGAGCTAGCAACAGTGCTCGCAAAGTTTAATTTTTACTACATGTTTTTATGAGTTTGAGTTTAAATTACTTTCCAGTGTTGTCAGTTTAAATTTACACAAGTGAGTTATTAGAACTAGACCTATTATTTAAATATCACATATTGGAGATGAGTACTCATGCAGGCTGATCAAATCTGATTTTAACTGACCTAAAGACTTGATTCTTTCTTTCTCTCCTCATACACTCTTGACCACACTGCTGAAATCACCACACCACTTCCCTCAGCGTGTCAGGATCTTTCTTTGCATGTCACTTTTCCTTCCTCATATTCTACCTGAACACTCCGCAAAGACTTTTGGATGAGCCCTTTCTCTACCCACAATAAAAAATTAAAATTAAAAAAAACGCATTATACATGCATCCCATCATCTGTTGTCATCTTGCTCCTTTGGTAGTAACATGGCTGTCTCCATGCATGATTTCTTCAAGTGTTGAGTTCCTACACACCACTGAATATTGCAATATATGAAGGAGGGCCAGGAGAATCAAGTCTTTGCAACTGCAGACTGGCAACAGCTCTTTTTTGGTTCGCCTCTGTGACGAGATATAGCAGAGGAGGATGAGGCAGTAAAAACAGAAACTTGATCATTTACATTAGTTAAAAACTATTAATTATATTTATTATGAATCTAAAAAGCAATAATTAACAATTAACACGGGACAAGAGGATCAAACTGGAAGGCTTGTTTACGTTGAAAGAGCCAGCAGGTAGATATAACATTTTAATGTTTTTATGTCAGGGTGCAAACTGGCAAAAAAAGGACACACAATAAAAAAGTCTCTAAATTGTACTTACAGGGAAAAAAGTACAGCAAAAGTTTGGACTCAACTCCTACATCACCAGGACGCAATTCATTTCCATTGGGATATCTTCCATACACCCCATCAGGACAATATTTAGTGAAATTTCTTCTATAACATTTATAATTAAATCTTCACAGAGATTTAAGCTCAGGGCTCTAACACTGACACATTTTCATCCATCCTTAATGAATGTGCCTATTTACATCCTGTAACAACATGCATCCACACAACAACAAAAGTTCATGCGCTGTACAGATACACTTAATAATGAAACTGATCTTTCTTTGTGTCTCTGCCGTGTTTTCTCTGGGAGTAGAGATTCCAGTCACACCTCCTACAACCCCATCCAGCAGCACAGAGGAGCCATCAGGTAAGCACAGCTGAGAGTAAAACATTTAATCTTTTTTTTTTTTTTTTTTTTTATTTATCTATATGTTGCAATAAATCTGTATAAAAGCACATTTGTCCCCGGGAGGAAATGAGGAAAATGTCGTGGGAGGATAAATGTATTCAGTATGAGATTTTTAACCAGTTTAGTTCCTCATTCCCTCATATTTTTCCACAAGTGTAAAAACACTGTGCAGGATAAATTGGATCCCACTTGCCTTTCCCCTCCTTATTGGGGAGTGGGGAGGGGGGGGGGGGGGGTTTCATGAATATTAAATCCATTAGCAGCAGCCCTGGGATGTGCCTCCTTTAATCTCTCACACTTTCACAATTAATCAGTCTAACTGCGGCACAGTGGGGTGTTGGTTGAGCGCACAACATTGGGGCCCAGTAGTTTGTTTGATTTGATATTTCATCTCTCCCAGCTCCCTCTTTCCCAGTCTTTCCTCTCTGATGCAGTGTAGTAAGAGGACCGATGGAGGGATCTGGATTTTATAACTTAGCAAAGGATTTATTAGTATTTTTCTTTTTAAAATAGTTCTATAACTTCTATAACTTTCTAACTTTAGTGCTAGGACATGTTTTGAGCGCTATTATCACACTATGAACAGCTACCAGTGATGTCATCATTAATTAATTTTGCATATGCAAAGCCATTTTAATGATGACATCACTGGTAGCTGATAATGTCACTCAAAACATCTAAGCGATCTCTCCCTTGTTGCTAAGAACATCCCATGAACCTGGAAATGACCTGCAATAGAGCGCTGATTCATGTTATTTGCCTAAGAATTAGCCCCTGTGACTTCAGACACACTTTGCCAGATCAGATCACATATAAGAATGAATTAGTGTTAAATTTCTAAAACTCACATTTAGAGATTCTGGACCTCTGGTATGAACTGTCATCCTATTGAGATTTACATTTCTAAATTTCTGGTTACATGTTACTGGTTAGGATTGGCACAGGCTCGAGTAGTTGCCCAGGAAATGGCATAACCGCTGCAAATCTGAAACAGAAAAGTGGAAAAACCACATTTTTTGCTTGCTAAACAGGCGTGCTATGACTGAACAAACCCTGTTAGAATAAGCACCATGTTTTCATTCACACACATGGTGGAAAAAGTTGATCTGGCTTGTGCCATGTTTTTTTCTGTCTCTCAAATCAAGATGGAGGAGGCCCAACATATACACCTATATGAAAGTGAGTGTGTGTGTGTGTATAAGAGGTTTCTGCAGCTGTTTTGGTGCTCTGAGGTTTCAAACCTTCCTTGAGCAGCTTTGACTGACAGCACAGTCCAGCTATCGCTGTTGTCCAACCCTCCTCCACCTCATTTCTTTTCTCTTTCAATCTTTTTTCGCTCTCCTCCACCTCCTTCGTCTCCCTCTGTTTCACGCTTTGTCTTCACATAACACTGTGGGTGGTGCAGAGCTAGAATATCTGGAGTTTCTCTGGGCCCCCCCTTGTCAGGAATCTGGCTGCTTTAGGAGTGTAGGACATATTCTGAGGAACTGGGACTTTTACATTCATTTTATTTTGTTAAATTAAAAAGAAGTTAATTAATAATAATTAATAAGAAGTTAATAAAGTCAGCTGGTGGTTCGGGGGTTGGGTTGGCTGTGGTCTGTGTGTGTGTGTGTGTGTGTGTGTGTGTGTGTGTGTGTGTGTGTGTGTGTGTGTGTGTGTGTGTGTGTGTGTGTGTGTGTGTGTTTTAGTACGCTATATCTGTCTTTTCCACTAAGTATAATCCAGTTTAAGGTTGAAATCATGCCTTTTGATGGCGATAGTGTTAAGGTTTGGATTATGATGCAACAAGCAATCTGTTCTCCCTTGAAGCTAAAATGAAGCAGATTGTAAGGTGCGTCACCTTGACGGACATCCTGTGTCGGTCATGTCAGAAGCATGAAAGGCGATGGGTCCTGCTAGCCCACCCAGTCTTGAGGCCCAGAGGATGCATGCAGTACCCTCTGAGCCTCTTCATAAGGTCACACAGCAAACCCACCTCTGCTTAACCTGGTATTCCAACAGCTATGATATCACTTCATGATTGCAAACAGATGTGGTTTGTGTGGAGTATTCATCTGTTCTTTTTTTTTTTTCAGAAACATTATTGCATACTAAATCAAAGCGATTATTATTATCAGTATCATTATTATTAGGTACTAGTAGGGGACGGCGTATTCTAATTTTAATCATTATTTTTTTGAAATGTATTGTGCCTTTTTTTAGACCTAACTTGCTCAATGAATATCCACATGGTGCAAATTTTCAAGCCATATTACAAAATGTAAAAAAAAATATGAAGCCAAGGGCATTTGCACTTTACACAAATGATTATAATTTATTACTTTTTTCTCATATCAGAAAAAAAATTCATATAAAAGAAAAAAAAGGGAAGAGGAAGAGACAAAAATGACAGAAATAGTGGATTACTTGCAGAAAGTTTGGGGAAATGAAGAAAACCAGAAAAAAGGAGTAAATGGAGAGTGTGAAATAAGAAGTGTTGGGATTCTAAACACAAAGATTTGAGGAACCAAGAAACATGGAAAGTTAATTTAGAAATAAATATGAAAAATGGATGTGTGTATATGAGTATGAGGTGTTGAGCTCACAGCTGTGAGGCAGGTGTCTCGTTGCGCCTCACTTGAAGCAGAGGAGTGGAGCTGGCGGGAAGGTGGAGGGTGTGAATGGAGGTTATGAGGGAAGATGGAGTGGATATTAATTTGTCTCCTGCAGTAGGGCTCGCCCCCCCCTTTTGACCACACGGCGGGTTGGAATGCATGGAGAATACCTC
Source organism: Archocentrus centrarchus (assembly GCF_007364275.1). Lineage (NCBI taxonomy): Eukaryota > Metazoa > Chordata > Actinopteri > Cichliformes > Cichlidae > Archocentrus > Archocentrus centrarchus. The sequence goes on along the minus strand of NC_044346.1, from coordinate 25,400,307 downwards.
CGATGGTGTGGCCCAGACAAAACACATATTGTGCTGGTAGGTCATGGATGGCATGAGTCGCCACTCCCACGGGTCGTGACAGAGACGTCTGCGCAGCAACAAAATGTGGAGGAGATTTACTGCAGCTGACCTGTGATGGCCGCCCTGGCCTGTCGGAATACACAGGATGTGAAAGTAACTAATGATGATGAGGAGAAGGAGAATTGGAGTGACGATGATGATACTCATAAGTATAACAAGGTTCAGCCCTACATACTGCGTGTGTGTGTGTGACTTGTCTGAAGCTGGAAGTGATCAGAATCTGTGGCGGACCCCTCCTTGGATTTTTTGGATATGAGTCTTGCTTCACACACCCTGTTAAGTACTTGCCGACTCCAGCGTGCTTTACAGTCATGTCAAGATGGGATCTTAGAGAGAATAAATAAAAGTAAAAAGACACTGATTTAAAAATAAAAGAGCCAAAACAGAAGCACACACTATCAAATCATCATTCATCTTTTATCTGCAATTTATTTTATTTTTGTAATGATATGAAATTTTTGCCACAGTTTTTCCTGCCGGCTAAGCTTTGAGCGATACCCTACAGGAGTCCACGCTGATTTGAAACGCATTGGTTACAGTAATGGGCGGTGACCCAACTCATCAGAATTGATTGCATGCCACCCAAAATAAAATCTCAAATCAGGTCAAGAATTCTAACAGCCTCCTCTGTGTTGGTGGCTGAAAGCAAACCATCTTTTACTCACTGACAATACAATGAGAAAGAAGTGGGAGGGGGGGCTCCTTCTCAATTCTTTCCTTTTTTTCTCTCTCTTTCTTTGCTGGACAGGATCCATACTCACAGCTCTAATGTAAGCAACCCAGCACAGAGCGATGGAGGGCATTGCAGGGCAGCACACTGGGCTCTATAATCTAATTATGTGCTTTATTTGCTGCAATTTGTTTCTCAATCAGTCTGCTTCAGGGAGAAAGCCCTCCTCCCGGGCCATCGTTTACACCTTCTTGTCTCACTGTTCTTCTGCCTTTGATGCTCCTTGCCTCTGTGGCCATATTTACACTGAGTATCTTCCATCGAAAAAAATCAAGAGTGTGTCAAGATCTAATTAGTGCAGTAGTGATATTTTGAAACTTGGACATTTAGCAGCTTTTCATAGTTTTCAAGTCTACTGTAATGAGGTGTGTTGCAAAGTGGAAGATGGTGCATATTGTACAAGTACATGTACATGAGCAGTTCTCACTGTGACCCAAAATATTTTCCAAATTCAATTTCATTTTATTTATATAGCACCAGTTTACAATAACATTCACCTCAGTGCCTTGCTGTATTGTATTGATATCCTGTACTGTAATTCAATACAGCTAGGTAAGTCTTGGAGCTGCTTTTATATTTTTTTATATTTCCCCTTTATATCTGCAGTAACCATGTTTTTCCTCACCTCCACCAAGTGCTTTTTTTCCCTCCTTTTCCCTAACAATACACAAAGCATTGCTTTATTACAGTAACCACAATTTCTATCCTTAACCAATCCGATATATATATATATATATATATATATATATATATATATATATATATATATATATATATATATATATATATATATATATATATATATATATATATATATATATATATATATATATATATATATATATATATATATATTCCAGCATTGTCAGTATTGGTGTTTAGTGACAGAGTTGCCGTTAAATGCAGGTCCTCTGCCCAAGATAATTCTCACTGCGTGTGAATGTGTTGCTTCTGCATCTGCATTGCAAAAGACTCTGATGATGCAGTTTTTTGTGACTAAAGGACAACTGGGTAGTTTGGCAATCACTCTGCTACAGACTATACTGACATCTTGGCTGAATGTTAAATTGTTTGCATACCAGTCCCGCTCTGTATACTGTAACTGTAAAGTACTGACTGTTTCATTTGCATTGCATAAAAGCTGCTTCTTTGCTGTTTCTCTACATTGCTTTCATTTACCTTACAGCTCATGCATAGATGTCTATTATGTCCCCTGCTTTCATTGTTTCTTCATTGTATGAAGAGATACTAAGGCATATTCTGATCACATTGGTAATCCATTAGTTTGACACGTAATCTGTGCAATGTTTCTTTCACTTTGCACAAACAGAAAACCACAGCCACAGTGCAACACGCCTTCTCCACTACAGTACTCCAAGTTGCATTCTTCCTTCTAAAGACATGGACATAAAATTCATTATTTCTAAGCAATGCAGCATTGTGTGAACAGACACTGCCAGCAATAATAAATTTTTTTTTTAAAAAGGCTAAGCACTCTGCTGTGGTCTCAATTTTCATCTAAAATTCACAAATAACAGATATCACCACAAAAATCCCCCAGTTGAGTACTTACATAGAGACAAATATTTTTTGAATCACAAACACATTTTATGTGTAAATATGCAAATACAGTGCTGTCTATGTAAATTTGATATAATTTGCATGTGAAAAGCATGCAAACATGCAACAGAAACAGGAACACTGGATAAAGGGAAAACGTTTTAATTTTGTTGACACGATATTGTTCTATTAGTTATAAATGAAATATGAACAAAACCCTATTTTAGAATATAGATTGGAATAAAACTGTAAGTGTGTACTAATGGAGAGATTTCTGACTGAGTATGAAAAATAAAAGACATGTTGTGAAATACCAAGTTTCTTAAATTTACTAATACTAATTTACTATTTTACTAATAAATATCACTATGAAATTTCCCCTTCTGATTATTTATATTAAGACTTTTGTATTGCAAGCTAGAAAACATTTAGTAAAACCACCAGCATTAATGTTTAATACCATTAGTCTAAAAATAACACACTAACACAAAATACCCCCAAATCTCAAATCATCATAAATTAATTTTTTTAAATTCCTTATTGTGTCTCACCTTAAATATCTCTGGCTTCTTTTTATTTTGATAACATTAACAAAGCAATAAAAGTACAATTAGGAGTACTACATGTAGATTTTGACCAAGTTTGAGTAGTGTTCAGTCTTCTGAATATTTGCTGCTGCGCATAATTCAGGCTCCTGTTTGCAGCACTGTAAAGTACTGGTCTAAACACTTAAAACTGAGCACTAATGCATTCTGTCTTGAAGCAGCTTTAATGAAAACGATTAGCTTGAGGAGTTGTACAGTACTTTAATAGAAGGGGCAAAGGTCCACCTCTCAGTTACACACTTCTCAGTGCTGAAAGGCACGAAACAAAGCACTGTAGTAACTACATCTACTCGGCCCAAAGCACATCTTAGCTCCGTATTAGGGGACTGCTTCCACTTCTCCGGCTTGTAACGCCTGCACAAAGGGAACATTTGTCCTCACTGTAGGGGACTGCCTGGCCCTAAATGGGGATCTTGGGGTGATCTCAGCGGGGCCTGGAGCTGTGTCTCAGGGGTACACTAATGGGGAATGAAAGGCTATCAAAGAGAAGTATCATGATGGTATCAAGGGGGGGTTATGAGAAAACAAAGCCTCCTTTCCACAGCCCCCCTTCGATCATTTACATGGTAATAAGGTGCAGCTCATGTAGGCTCCCTTGCTTAATGTACTCTTCCTATTTTTGTTACTTTCTCTGTTTACTGCCACCAGCACTACCAACAGCACTTTGTGCCCTTTCTAACTAGTTCACGAGGCTACCAGCTTTGGGTTTTCTGCTGATTTGGGTGTTTTACTTACATTCCTGGACCTCCTCCTCTCTACCTCCACCCCCTCACCCCCACAAGTTTCACTCTTGTCTTCTTTTTTTTTTTTTTTGTCAACCTCTCCACCCCTACGCTCACTACCAGTATCCATTCTCCTGCCCCCTTTTCTTTTTTCGGGGGTGCATTTTTTCTTGTCGTGGTGTTCCCCAGGCAACCTCATTCAGCGCAAGTATATAAGAAAGTAAAGGCACAGAGCAAAAATCTGATCACATAAATGATGTTTGCCCATATTCAGGTTGGCTAAAAGTGCCGGTCTTTCCTCCACTACACCCATCACTCTTCGACGCTATAACATGCTGTCCATCCACGGCTGTCTTACCCTCTTTTCAGTTATTGTTATTATTACTCCTTTATTGGACTTTGAATTCAATTTTTGGCAGGGTGGAGGCTGACGGAGAAAAGAAAAGTGAAAACCAAGTTTTATTCCCCTAATATGACCTACACTAACATGACATTATTTTGGCAGATGATGTGTTACAGCATTGCATGGGGCAATCACTATGTAGTAGAAGCTACATAGTTTCTGGATTACTGAGGCAAGTGGAGCTTGCCTCAGATTATGGCCAAGCATGAAACTGTTGGCATACCATCGTGGATCTATTTGGACAAGGAACAAGGCTGAAGTCTGCTAAAAGCAGCTCACTTTCAATTATTAAAACATCGTAGCAATAGTAAAAGGTGGAGGATGTGGAAGACACAGATGTTTCCTTGACTATGTAGCATTGCTCATGTAAACATTTTAACTTGGATAAATTGCATATCATGTATCTGCATATCTTTAATACAGAACTGTGCCCATTTCACTCTGCATACTATGCTTACAGTATGAGGCTCATTATCATGTGTATTGAACCACAGTGTACAATCCAATATTCTCTTACTCCCACTGCGCAGGAATATATAAATTTTAATGTTTTCCTGACCAAAAACAATTTTTTTTTTTTAACAGTGTTGCCCCAATATACTTTTTTAAAGAGGTAATTGTTTAGATGAGAAATCAAATCATTTCCTCAACTGCCTCAAAGAATATGTAAATACATACATGTGTTTGAGAGCTTCCCCTCAGCAGTGCTTTAAGCCGATTTGGGTGACACCGCTGCCTGCATGAGGTATTTATTTCTTCGCAGCTCCAGAGTGGATGCACCCCCAAAAGAGGGTCCTCTGCCTAACACTTCATGGATGGCTAATTTTCCCTTCCTGACCTCCCTTTGTGTGGCATTGACCCCTTCACCCCCCCACCTTCCACTCCCTCAAATAGCTGCCAACCCTCAGTGCCCCCCCACCCCCATCCACACTGCAATAAATGCAAAAGCTTGACATGGTCCTCTGTGGGGCCTTGAAGTGATCCCAGGGTTATTTTTTTCAGAAGGTCGGGGGCTGAGGTGACAAGCGCGGTGAGATTTGGGTGGAGGTGGGGGTTGAAGTAGATGTCGGGTGGTCTGCATAGGCCTAACTTATTCCCACAGTCTGAGTGGATACATGGCACTTAATTTATATTCTTCCAAAAGCAATCCTTATATCATGAGCTGCTTTAATAAGACCATCACACATGATGAGATTGTGCTGTTGAACAGTAAAGAAATTTTACTATACATGCCTTTGATTTAACTGGTGCTGCAGTAACTACACAAATTCTATTAAAAAAAATAGAATAAAACTAGAAAGATGTGTTTCAACCAAGCAACAGGTTGTAAAATTTGATTTATTTTTTATTTTGTTTCTCTCTGTTTCTTTTTCTAAATTTTATTTTGATCAATACTGATTTCTTTAATAAAAATTTAAAGGACAAAATTCACAGATTAAATGAAAATTAAAGACTTTTCTTTTTGCTTTTCCAATACCTTCATTTGAAAATACTATTTTCCTTGAACAGTAAAATTGTTAACAAATATGCAGAAAAAAAAATGGCAACCAAATTGCAGAGATTGTTTGATGACTTATGCCTCCTAACTGTATTTATCTTTAATGTTCTTGCAGACTGCGACTCTTACTGCAAGGCATCTAAAGGCAAGCTTAAAATCAATATGAAGAAGTACTGCAAGAAAGATTACGGTGAGTAAGCACACAACACGCAGCCCATTTAGCCACTCAGATTCACATTTTTTTTCTCTAGGAAAGCTTAAAGAAACCTGCTTTACTTTTCGATCAACTTGGCTCTAAACAAATAATCTGCATTTTTAGGGAGCCCTAGAGTTACTGTTGACCAGTTTATGCCACTGATCGAATATTCTGTAAAAACCTTTGAAGGCAGTCAGATGCATTTGTTTGCTGTTACAATCAGAATACCTTCAATGCTATGCATTCCAGCCCACCTCGTTGCTGGGGTGCTGCAATATTTTACGGGTGGGGGGGGGGGGGGGGGGGGGGGGGGGGGGGGGCATTTTACTGATGTCTTATTCCAGCTTTGTGAAAACGGTGTCAAAGGATCACACAGAAAACAACAGATCTTCAAGGAGGAAGAGAGAGTCAGCCAAACAGAAGGACAGAGAGGGAGCTTGAGAGAGAGGGCAGGATTTAGGAAGAGGTGTATGTGGGAAGGGTTATCTGAACAGGCAAATAAGAAGAGACCCCAAAGCAAAGGCAGTGTGACAGACAGCGGGTGCTCTCTAAGAGATCCTCATTAAGCCCACATCCCCCCACAGCTGATGTGTTTCTTGGTGAATTCCTGTGACCATCAGTCTGCCATGCCATTCAAGGTGTGGATAAGACGTATGACCTCTCCCCTCTTCCTGTCCCTCTGGCCCCTCCCCTGATTGAAGTCAGGCTGCTGAACTAGTCAACCAAGCAGCGGCATCCTGGAGCATACTTCAGCAGCTTGATGGACATGCCTGGACTTTGTTCTGCTAGGATTTGCAGGAGTTAAAGGGTCAGCTTATAGACACCTCCTCTTCCACCAGTGCCTAACTTGCTGCTAGTGGCGTGAGAAAAGCCTCGTCTCTGAAATATGTTGCAGTCCATGCATGAATGTGTCAGTCATAGGGCTGTTCTCTTGTCTTCAGTTTTGCCAAAAAGCAAAAAATGCTGGAAATTTCAAAACCAAATTTGAATTTTTTTCTAGAATCAAGGAAAAAAAGAACAATATTTTAATTCAAAAATTATTATTATTTATTGTATCATTGGATTATTATTTATTTTATATGTTAACATGGATGTGTGACAAATAAAATAAAAGGAAACCTGTCTACACCAAACTAAAAAAATTATAAGAGTATGCGATGATAAGACCTTTGTAGCAAGCAGCTCTCAACCTCTCCACCATTACTATTAAAACACAAAATGAGGGAATATCTTTGGGAATAATGGTATTCCTTCCTTCCAACACTGAGAGTCTTCTTATGGCCAAACCAGGCCACTCTTACTCCCAGCATGTCAAATACTGTCATTCAGTCAGATAACAGAAATGCACAAGGTGTCCTTTAACACTATCACCATTATGTCCTTGATTATAGTGAGACAGATCTGTTTCTTTCCACTCAACACATATGGAAGTTTATTCAATTTAAACACACTGCACAGCTGTAATTTGCATTATTAATATGGAGGGACATATTTGAACCAAAACCACACCCTTTTTTCTGAGTAGTTTTTAGAGAGAAATGAAAATGACCGTTAAAATGAAAATAAATCAGGGAGTAAAAAAACAAAGTCTCCTGTTGATAAATTTATGACTCTGTGGAATTTGACTGAATGGCAGCATTTGGATGAGAATACATTGGCCACAGCTATTAAAACTGAGTGATAACAGTAGGCGCCATCTATTTGAGGGCAAAGAGATGTAGAGATAAAAAGGGGCATCAGCACGTTGTGCTGGAGAAACAATCACTCAACACAATACTGATTACCCTCATCTATAGTATGTACATGTCCAAAGACGACACATCAGGAGAGGCTCCAAAAATTGATTTGGCATGTCTTGTAGGTGTGTAAATTGCAGGGGATCTGCTGGTACTGATGGCTGAGAGCGAGAGAGAAATGAAAGATCCTCTGTAATGCTTCTGTTTTTGTGTGCAGATGCAGGGCATTGTTATGTAGAGGGTGTGTTAGGGAGTCTGAACGGAGAAGGTTCTTAAATCTCGAGAGGCTAGGAACTTTGGTGCAAAGTGTAATTTAATAATAAGACTGTAATTAAGGATTCTCTTTTGCTGCCATGTTATGATGGTGTACAGGGATCATACACATGCAGATTTAATGTAGACATGTATAACAAAAAACAAAATATATTTTGTCTGTTTTACTTTCCGGACTATTGAAATTAAAAGATTTTTCAGCGCTGAATTATTGTTACAATATTTTATTTAATCCCTCTGTCTAGCAGTGGTGTCTAGTCCTTTGTCATTCTTTGTGTAATCCACCATCCCCTCGCTGAGTGGCTTTGTGCCAGGAATGTACAGTACACGATCCATTTCCAGCAATAGTTAACAATTGAATATTTAAGACTAATTACAGACAAGAACAAGAACCCTGTGCAGTATTTACACAAGCTTAGCAAAGCTGACTGAAACACAATGTAAATCTGCAGAAGCTGGCTCGAGGGAGCCATAGCTTTGCACTGTTTTGAAAGGATCAGCGGGGATCTGTGTCCCATGCTGCGTCAGGAAACGATGCTACAAGCTTCTGCGTTTGATATGCAGACACATATTAACAATCACAGGAGGGAGCGAGGCCCAGAGAGGGGTGGAGAGAGGGGTCTTATCTCAGCAAATTCTAGGTACAGCCACTTTAGCCATCTCAGTGTCCACAGTGGACAGTAACTGTTGTGCAAACACAAACAGTACATGGTGGCAGCTGGTATATACAAGATGCTGCAGAGGTCACTATCAGGTCAGCCAACTGTCATTTAGGCCTAAATAAAACTATTATACAAATAATCCACTATATTAATACATGCAGAAGGATTTATTGCATGTGTAATTACTGTGTTACAAGCATAAATTTAAAGATTCTATGTTAACCAGTATAATATTCATCACTGGAAGATACGAGCATACTATAAGCTAATATATATATATATATATATAAAATATTCTCTTTTATTCAGCCACACTATTGTAGCTGGAAAAAGGTTTTAGAAGCAGTTTTAGATACTCACCATTTTATGAAATGAATCCCAAGGCAGTGATTCAGAATCAATAATTCAAAACCTGGCCTGAATACAGGATAAACACTTAATACTGCCAAGATGTTCAGCTCCATAAGTGCTGAAGGTGACCCTATGACAAGATGGTTCATTTCAAAATTGGTCTCATAAGTACAGGGGGAACCATAATGGGGCTTAAAAGAGATCTGTTCAATAAAATGCATATTGATACATGTTCTCTTTCTTCCTCTTCTTCACTCTCGCTTTCCCTCGCTCCTGCTCTCTGAGGACCGGATCAGTACATTCATCATGTGATATAACTGAGTGTCTTTCCAGCTAACATCTTTAATAGCCCTACCCTGTCTCCTAATCACATTACAAATCATGCTGCTGTGTCAGGAAATGGACATAATGCATATTGGGCTCCATATGATAGCTTGACCTCGGCCATCTTCACCAGGTGTAAAAACAAAATCTAAACTGCAAAATTTAGAGAATCAGGGTATTTTAACATTTACCACTTAACAGTTATTTTTCAATTCAATACTTGCTGTTTATGATTTCAGTTCATTTGTCAGCTTTCAGATTTGTCACCATCATATTTGAACTTCTCTAAAGAAGAACATATTTAATGTCATTTTTGGTACTTATAGGCACACTGTGAAGGCCTTTTGCAAATCAAAAGGATATTAAACACTGATCAAATATTTTCTTTGTGAGACAAGGCAGGATTGCTGGAATGCATTCAAATGCCAAGATTTCCCCTCCTGCAATAACACAAATCAACCAAATGTTCTTAAATCTAAAAAACTCAGGGATACAGAGGTTTCATCTTCCAGTCGTGGAAACATCAGCGCTCTGGATTTTGTGACATAATCCCTAATGTGCACCATGGGCTAACCCTTTCCATCTTTTGTGACATCATTAAATGAGGTGGCTACTCTTTGGCAAGAAGCTGATGCAGGAAACTAAAACAAAATGCAGGCCTTCATTAAAATAATAAAAATGGCTCCATATCTGTACTAACCAGGAGATTATACTTACCTCAATAAATATCCAGTAACATAGTGAATTGATAAAAAAAAAAAAAAATCTGTAGACTAAATTGTTTAAGGAAAAACTTTAACTTGGAAAGATTGTTAAAATTAGAAGGTAAAACCACAGTGTAGTGTTTTTTTGGAATGCTAGTTCCATAGCTGTAGGGAAAGCAATACCAGATGGTTTCTGAGTGAAAAATATGTTGGGTGATTTGCTTTTAAACTTTTTACGACATTTATTGTTCCCAATAAAAACTGTAGTTCTCCTACTGTTGGTCTATTGTCACCATGGGCTTTGAGCTGCCAGCCAACCTCTGCTGTAATTTGCAAATGTTGACATGCATTGGACATTAGGAACTGAGCCTCCAAATGCATAGCTTATAATAACAGGCAGCTGTAACCTAACATGGTTTTTGGTGGGAGGTGAAACCAGAGCTCCTAGAGAAAATGTTTGCATGTTCACATATTTTCTCTGATCCTAGATCCCTTTTGTTGTTAGGAAGACTAAACCACTGTGTTACCAGGAGGTGCGCTGCCTTCATGTATGTCTGAAATCATCATAACTCACTAAATATTTATAACCATTTCATAAGGGGTTTGCCTTGTTACAAATGCTAAAACTGTGTTGGTGACGCAGGATATTTAGTTAAGTTTGAAATGCAGATTATTATGCCAAAATGCTTATGTTAATAGTAACTGTAATAGTTTATATGTTTAAAATTGTGCAGCTGCTTTATGATGTTCTGCTGTAAAAGGTTAACTGTAAAATACAAAAAGATGGGGTTATTCCATCATTTAACCAAGTCGTCTATTCTGTCCCATCAAGTTCAACTTTAACCTGATATAGGCTAGCAGTAGCTAAATTCAGTGTAGTCACTTAACATTTAAGTATACATGAAAGAAAGATTACGTATTGTGAAATATAAAATTCAATACGTATGAAACAAAAATTTCTCAACTTCTTTCATTAGTGCATCCAAAGGCATCGCAAAGGTCCAGTGTTTTATACAAGAATGGGTCAGAACCCACAGACAGACCACTGAGGAAAATGGCAGAGACGCATCACACAAGCCTGAATGTGGCATCTACACGCTTATGTCTATGATGAAAATTACACTCATGGTACTATTTAGCCTCAAAAATCATTGTGCCCAGTTAACTCTGCCGCAGACTCTTAGCTCACATGGTTTTGCATGTTTGTTGAATGCAGTGAAAGGAAATAAAGTGTCATGTCTTTTGCTTCCCAACTTTTCTTTGCAGCTGTCCAGGTTCACATCCTGAAAGCAGACAAATCCAGTGAGTGGTGGAAATTTACTGTCAACATCATCTCCGTCTACAAGCAGGGCGAGAGCCGCATCCGCCGTGGGGACCAGTTTCTGTGGGTCCGTGCCAAAGACGTGGCCTGCAAGTGTCCGAAAATCAAGCCTGGGAAGAAGTACTTGATGCTGGGAAATGATGAGGTCTCTCCTGGCCAGGGTGGAGTGGTGGCAGATAAAGGTAGCCTGGTTATCCAGTGGAGGGACACGTGGGCACGCAGGCTCAGGAAGTTCCAGCAGCGCGAGAAGAAAGGCAAGTGCAAGAAGCCATAGGAGGGATAAGATGGAGACGATTCTGAAGAGGGAGATGTTTTCAAGGAAAAAAAACAAAAAAAAAGCTGAGCTGGCAAATATATTAAAAAATAAATAAATGTAAAGAGTGGAAGAGTGACAGACAAAAGGACCATGGACAGAAAAGAGACTGTTTATGTCGCTGCTTTTTTTGCGTAGAAGCATGAAGAGAATTATTTAGGATGAATTTTGTTTTTTTCAGCTGAACTTTTGTTGAAGGAGCTCACCTGGCAGATTTGGTTTATTTTACGCTGAGATTCCTCTCTCTTGTGGATTTGCACCTATTACCAGTATATATCATTGTTTGTTTTTCTTCTCATTATCCCATTATGAAATCATTATATTTTATGTTTGAATTTTATGGACATTTTTCTGCTGTTGCAAAAATGACAAAAAAAAAAGCCACTTAACTACCGCTGCAACTTTGCCTCTGCATGTTGTTTTTGAAAATTGTATTCTTAGCTGAGAAGTGAGCTTGTTTCAACAAAAGAATTCACTGTCGAGTGGCAATTGAGGCAGTAATATGTATTTCCTTTACTGAAATTTGTGCCATAAATACTATTGTTTCTAAGCCACAGAAATGCATACATTTAGCTGTGAATGACTTGCCATTCTTTTCCTCTCTGAATTTAGGTATATTATGCAACTCGAGCAGCACTGAATCACATGTTCTACATTTTTCATCTGTCGGGACTTTTACAGATTTACAACATGCAAGTGACAGAATAGAATCTAGGACAGCAGTGGCTTTTGCATGTTTGACCTAATCAATCCTGAGCATCAACCGAGGCCCCTCAGACTTCAATGATTACACTTTGGTAGTTAAGCATTTGCCTAAACCTGCATGCGAGACTGTAATGTTCACTAAATAGTGCTGCTTGTGATACTGTACTAATGTTAAAGTTAAATCTGGGAGAAGAAAGAAAATCTAAAATCACAGATTTTACCTTTAGTATTTACAATAACTGTGATATTTGTTTTTTCTTGTTTATCTCACAAATCAAATAGAAGTTTTAACAAGTGGCTTGGGAATGAGAAGCCAGTCACATTTTATTGATAAGTTCTTTACAAAAAAATCTTCATTTGTTTATGGGAATAGTTAATAGACATTAATAATACCACTTATATGTAACTCTTTAGTAGTTACATTTTTTTTTAATTGCCTTTCAACAGCAGTGCTCGCTCTATCACAAATGATCAGAACTGTGAAACTTACCCAGTATAGGCTATTGTTTGAAATGGATGCAATATTAAAATTGTGCGGGTGAAAGTGCAGCACTGCAGCCGCTGGTACTGCATGTTCTCAGAGAATACTGACAAAGACATATAGTATGACACAAGTCCAACAATGCAAATATTTATATCATTTACCTCTTCAGACACGCCTGCTTTTAAACCAACTTATGGAAAACTTGCCAGAGTACGTCAAAATCTTTCACAATTGGTATGAGTAGGACAAAGGATTAAAATATTTTAACTGACACCCCCCGCCTCTTACGACCACTAAATCTGAAAAGATGTATTTGTCTGTGGAGCAAGTTGCTAATTTTTTCAACTTAAATCTACACAGGCTGCATAAAGCACTGAGTGGACACAATAAAATGGTAACTGTCTTACCTTATGTGGCAAAGAAATGAATCCTTATAGTGATGAAAATTTTAAACTTACTGCACCTTAAGAAAGTGCTCACCACTATTACCTAAATTTACTTTTAAAAATCCACCTCATGGTGGCTTGTATCCGTCTGTAGTGCTTCCTACAGTACCGTGGGAGTGCAGATAAACCCATTTACAGCCCACACTCTTGCAGAACAGAATGGATGACTGTATACTCATTAAAAGAAAATAACCAGTCAGAAACTGCAGCCTCCCACTGACCTGCCACGCTAATTCTCTTCACGTCAATGCTTGCAAAGGGATAACGGGGTGCATTAGAAGAACTTGTCGCTGCTTGATTCAAACCACTTTGTTTATTTGTGTGCAGCTCAGTTTGGATTTCTCCAAGGAATGCATGGTTAAAAATGCTCAGGTTTATAAAAAGCCCAAAGTGTATCTGATTTAACTTTTTTCTTCTTTTTTTTTTTTTAAGGCCAAACCACAACACCATGAGCACCGTTGTTTGTGAAACAACAAATAAACATTTCTCTCACAAAATTAAAAATTAAAACTCTTTCCAAAACCTTTTCCAAGGCTCAAGTCAGTGTAAAGCGGGATTTAAATTAATTTATATACAAGGTTTTAAAACTTTCATAAAATGGAGATAAACATTTGATTCCATTATCTTAGAAACAGCCTCAATTTTCTATTTTACTTAATAAAGTAAAACTCCTAGATGATGGCAAATTGAGTATATTTAACTGTGACACTTCAAACATCCAGATGACTGTACCAGTCGTTTGACATTTAGTGTATTTTTTTTTTCGTTAATTGAACCACCAATTTAATATTTATGATTAATATCCAACATGCTGCTACATGATGGTAGCTTCTTGGCTTCTCCAACACTGATTGTCACAATATTTACATACACACAATACTTTTGCACAGTCCTGCATTTCATTGTTAAACATAACAATGTCCTTTTTTTTTACTATTTTTATTTGGCACAGTGTACTCTGAAATGACACGACTCTAGTCTCTATAGCTTCAAGCTGTAAATTTTACATGTCTCCTGAGCAATGGTTTGACAAGCTTCCAGATGAAATGCTATATACACATACACGTCAAAGCATTGCTTTGTGTTCATACTATGAATTGTAAATGTTGTCTTCACCATTGCAAAGTCTTTTGCAATGTTGTTTTACAATGCCTACTAATATATTATGGTTATTATATATGAATATATTTAATGACAAGACATTGTGGATTTTATTGTGTTTTTTTTTTTTTTTTACTTGTTTGTGGTTATTTAGATCGTTGTCATTAAAAGAAGGAAATAATAACTACTGAACGCACCAACCTGGTAGAACTAAATTCAGATTTTCAGAATAAATAAACTTGTTACATTCAAAAATCATTTGCCTCTGTTACTTTTTTCTTTTTTTTTTTCAAATTAGTTCACTGGTTAACTGGTTGCAGGTTCATTACAAGTGCAGTGGAATGCATTAAAGTAGTACTAGTGTGTTAAAACTTTGTCAGAAGGTCCACCGTAGTTAAATATCATGTTACAGAACACTTCAGGGGGAGGTGTGAGCATAAACCCAGACAGGAGTCGAGGCACTATAAAATGGAAATGTCATTTATTAGAAATTACAAGCTGAATTGATTTACAAGGGAGGAAAAGAGCCACGTTAGTAACACAGCCGAGCTGTTTGTTTTGGCTATGAGTTATTCTATAAACAAAATCCAAACAAAATGATAACATTACAGCTGCTACAGCAATGAATGGGTAAATATAAGTGAGTGTGAATATTGCAAAGCTTGCGGAATTACTGTATCCAGTGCAAACCTCAGCCCAACCACAGACAGACTTATAAAAGAAAAGCCCCCGTTGCCTGCGGGAGGTCCTACTGTTAGGTCAACATTCCCCACAGTTCAGGCAAAGAAATCTTTTTCAAAATGCTTACAAACCTCCAAATAATTTAACAGCTTGTTGATTTGCTGATTTATTAGTAAGACACTTGAACAGCTATTAA
This sequence comes from Archocentrus centrarchus, assembly GCF_007364275.1. Classification (NCBI taxonomy): domain Eukaryota; kingdom Metazoa; phylum Chordata; class Actinopteri; order Cichliformes; family Cichlidae; genus Archocentrus; species Archocentrus centrarchus. The sequence goes on along the minus strand of NC_044346.1, from coordinate 25,385,215 downwards.
AGAGGAAAATGTACACCCACAAAAAAAACAAAGCAACTGTCTCCTGAAAGGTTACTTATTCCCTTAAACCTAACAATGACATAGTGAATAAAAACATTTGTCTGTGGGGTTAAAGTCTTCAACTTTTTTTTTTCTCAACTTTTTCTTGGTTAGATAGCCCCAAGTGACCTGTGTCTCAATGTGAAGAACAAGAATGAGAAATCTGTTTAAATGAGGGTCTGTCTGTTTGCTGTCAATGCTGATTAAACAGGTATTCTGCTCCAGACTTTCATTGTTGCTCTCTGACATGAGTTCGTGATCGCTGCTGTCTTCATCCCACAGGCCACACAGCAATCACTATAATGGCTATAAGAAGTAGCACGATCACCACCATCATCCCTGAGCGGAAAAAAAAAGATATGTTAGGACAATTAGAGGGAAAACACATCAAACTGCGAGCTTCATTAAGTAATTCCAAGCACAAAAAAAAAAAGAAAATCCAGATGCTTTTCCTCCAACATGGTGGGAAAACATTTCTAAAGAAATTGAGTGGTGAGATATAATGATATGAAGATCACTTAATCTATCACATGCTATATTTGGTGGAGAACAGGTGACTGACTTGAAGAGCCCTTGTTTGTTTTGGTTTTTTTTTGGCCATGAGAAGCTCTTGGGTTGCTTTTGTGGCATGCTTTGGGCATCCGTTTGAACTGTGAAGTGCTGTCCGGTCGGTTTTGCAGCATTTGGCTGAATCTGAGCAGAGTATAACCCTGCACACTTCAAGATTCATCATGCTACTTTTATCAGCACTCACATTATCAATAAACACTAGTGGCCAAGTTCCACTGGCGGCTGTGCATGCCCATGCCATAACATTGTCTCCACCATGTTTAACAAATGATGTGGTATGCTTTGGATCATGAGCTGTTCTTTCCCCTTTCCATACTTTTCTATTCAGTACAAGTTACTCTTGGTTTCATCTGTTCAAAGAACTTTCTTGAACTGTACAGACTCTTAGATGTTTTCTGGCAAAGTCCAATCTGAACTCCTTGTACTTGAGTATAACCAGTGGTTTGCACCTTGTTGTAAACCGTATTTCCATTCATGAGGGTGTCTCTTGATTGTAGACCTTGACAATGTATACCTCCTTGAGAGTGTTTTTGACTTATTTTGACTTGTATTATGAAATAGTTTTTCCTTAACATGGAAGTAATTCTGTCATCATCCACTTTAGCTGTCTTCTGTGGTCTTTCAGAGCTTTTGTCATTTCTGAGTTGGCCAGTGCTTCCTTCTTTTTAAGAATGAACCACACTGTTGATTTGGAAACTCCTACAAAGTTTAATAGCTCTCTGACAGGTTCATTTTGTTTTTTCAGCCTAATGTTGGCCTCCTTCATTCTTTGGGTCTCATATTTATAGTACAAAGCTGTAAAATACAGATTCAACACACTGAATCAACTTCAGATATTATATCTGCTTCATTTGTCATGAAATAACAAGGAAACAGACTTCACCTTGCAATGAAACTGCTTGTTATCAAATTGTCCCATTACTTTTGAATCTTTGAAAATTGGGAACTGTGAATAAAAATGACCTTTAAAGCTGAAAGTCTGCACTTCAAATGTATATATCGATTATTTGATTTCAACTCCACTGTGGTGGTATACAGTGACAAAACTGCAAACATTGTGTCCAACAATTATGGACATAAATGTGTGCTGCTCTGTTGTCAAATAACGTTTGAGCATGAATGTTTTAAGCTCTTAAGCACTGGACAACTACAACTACTCCAGACATTTGTGTGTGTGTGTGTGTGTATGTATGTATATATAGCAATGAGATTTCATCATAGTCAACAACCACTACCCACCCAACCAAGCACGCCCAAGCTTACAAATCTTTGCAGATGAGATACAGTTACACAACTTTCCAGACTCATTTGCTATGATAATTTTATGCTGAATCTTTTTACTTTATATTGTGTTGCTGTAACCCTTGGTGAGAAAAACCTTTTCAGCTTGAAACTCAAAAAAAAAAAAAAAATTACATATCATTTCAACTTTAAACTTAAAAAGACAAATGTCAAGCAGTTGAGAAACTCCAAACCTGATTTGAGACAGACCCAAAGGGAAGGAGGGGAATTCAGAGGACACAGGGGAATACACTTGGAAGAGGTAAGAAGCCTACATACCTCACTACTAATTTTCAAAGTCCTTGATCTAGTGTAAGTCCCAAGTGCTTATGCCCTTGTAGCACATAACCATTCTTCTCTTGATGACTTAATGCAATTTACATGCGTTCAATGGCCACAAAAGCTTTATTGCCACAGATCGCACACTGTGATAGGCATGTGTTTCTGATTCTGTCTTGAGAGGATAACTATTGTTTTTCTCTGATACTATGGCAGCAGAGAAAAAAATGTGCAAAAGCTCACTCACACTTCATCAAAGCGCTTTACCCTCAGGACCTGAAAATATTACAGTTTTTTATTTTTATTACAGTCACCGCCCTAGGAGGAGAAGAAAAAAAACTTGTAAAATCCAACACAGGTAGGTATTATATCCTCCCAGTAAAACACATCCACAGTAAATTTTTTAGAAATCTTTTAAATCATTTTAATGAATCTTAATAATTTTGACTGATAAACGGATTGATCTTTTTAGACAATGCCATAAATACTTCTATATTTTAGAAAATCGACTGCAACAACTGACATAACTAAAGCACTAAACATAACTAAAGCACTACAGCTCAAATACCCTATTTTGTGTCATTTTATTTACCAGTTTGTTTTTCTGGACACTGAAATGAAAAAAAGTCTAACTTCAGACAGTGTTAATGATTTGTAAAGCTTGAATGAAACTTGTTGGGTCTGCATAAGCTGTTATTTGTGGGATATTAAAATCTGTGTCCACCAGAGAGCAATGAAATGTAAGCAGTTTAAAGTTGGAAAAAACTAAGTTCTGTTTCAAAAATTATTCATAAATTTTGTGTATTTTAGAAGAATTAAATGTTATATGTATATTGATATATTGCAAATACATTTTAACACCAAAATCTCAACATAACTATTAATCTAACTGAATAACAGTTTCCAAAACAGAAGCAGCACCAAGAAAGAATGCTATACAATCTGACACTTGAAAAATGGCTGTTATTGTTAGCACAAGAGGCATGTTTTAATCCAGGAGATGCTGGTTACTGCGTGTCCTGGTTACTCCGTAAAAATTTTTTTTTTTTGATAATCAGATCAGGTCTGAGAGAAGACAGTCCACAGAGGTCCCAGTGGTAACTGTAGAGTCTTAGAGCATAGGCCTTACAGTATAAAATGCCTCCAGGTGGCTGTTGTTGTGACTTGGTGCCATATAAATAAACTTGAATGGAACTGAATTCAATTACAGTGTTAATGCTGTAAGAAAGGAGCAATGGTGGGTGGTTTACAGTACATTATGAGCATTTGATTGCCTTTAGGATATGATTTTCTTTCCGTCTGTATATCAAACATATATCAGACCATAAATCATGCCACAAATATAAGATACGGGAAAGTTTTGCCAAAGTCACACTCACACACCATTTCCCCCTTCTTCTACAATGACACAGGAATGAAGATTTAAAACAACTGCATCTCTAGCTGTTCTGAGGACTGTCAATAGTTGCCCCCTTTGACTAAAGTTGTCCATTGTTATTTAGCATGCAGCTGGTATTATCCCTGGCCCTTTCACTTTCGGTTTACATTTCTCTCATTCTTTGGCTCTCGCATTCTGCATTCCTCTCTGTGGCTTAATTGGTTGTCTTTCCCACGGGGAGAGAGACAGAGTGAGATATAAGCCACGCTGAACAAATTGCTTGCGGTGGTAGTGGTGGTTTGATGAAATGCAAGGCCGATGATGGTTTCTTTGCCAGGATATATGAGACGTGGCTGTACGATTTCCAGATGTCTTTATACCCCATAATCTTATTGCACCATTCTTGTCAATTGTCTCCTTATTTACATATAGTGAATTCTTTGAGAACAGTGTTTTTACTGTATATGAAAGGAGTGTGTTCATACACAGGATTCGTAGGACATTCATGGTAAGAGCCATCATTGGTCTAGTCAGGCCCTTTCCTCTTGATAACTTACACATGTGTGCATAATAAAAAAAAAAGTCAAAGCAGAGACACATGCTCAAATACTCGTGATGACTCTTTAAAAGCCTCAAGCTTAAAGCAAATACACACAAATTCACAGCAATCATCTTTGTTTAGGTATAAATGATAGGCAAGGTCCATATTAGATTCAGACACCAGAATTTCATTCAGTCTAGTCCAACATCTGTCAGCAACTCCATTTGACACCGCATAGCAGCACCAGTAATAAGCTGTGCAACACACACATGTTACTGTGAAGCAAGACTCTTACTTGCTCTTTCTAACTTTCTATCATCACGTAGCCGCCAGTCACAAAGCCACATTAGACAATGACAATGCCCCTCACCCCCCAGTCCTCCTTGGACCATCACTGTCTGCCTCAGTAACTAAATAAGCTACTCTGACCCTCAAAGGGCCTCTAGAGGCTAATGACAACTAGAAAAAGCATTTCCTGAAGAAAATGCACTGTGAATGCTGCATGCTGAAAGATTGCAGCTGAAATGCCAAGAAAGGCTTCAAACAGCTGGAACTTTATTTGCTGAATGAGCTTCAATGAACTGCTGAATACCTGAACTGCTGAACTGTTGAATACCTGAACTGCTGAACTGCTGAATTGCTGAACTGCTGAATTGCTGAACTGCTGAATTGCTGAACTGCTGAATACCTGAACTGCTGAATTGCTGAACTGCTGAATTGCTGAATACCTGAATTGCTGAACTGCTGCATTGCTGAACAGCTGAATTGCTGAACTGCTGAACTTCTGAATACCTGAACTGCTGAACTGTTGAATACCTGAACTGCTGAATTGCTGAACTGATGAATTGCTGAACTGCTGAATACCTGAACTGCTGAATTGCTGAACTGCTGAATTGCTGAATACCTGAATTGCTGAACTGCTGAATTGCTGAACCGCTGAATTGCTGAACTGCTGAATTGCTGAACTGCTGAATTGCTGAATTGCTGAACTGCTGAACTGCTGAGAAAACTGCTGAACAGCTGCTAAACTGCTGACCAGCTGTTAATAATGCTTCAAACAGCTGAAACTTTATTTGCTGAATGATTGGAGCTGAAATGCCAAGAAAGGCTTCAAACAGCTGAAACTTTATTTGCTGAATGAGCTTCAAGGAACTGCTGAATTGCTGAACTGCTGAGTACCTGAACTGCTGAATTGCTAAACTGCTGAATTGCTGAACTGCTGAATTGCTGAACTGCTGAACAGCTGTTAAAAATGCTGAACAGGTGAAACTTTATTTGCTGAATGATTGGAGCTGAAATGCCAGGAACTGCTTCAGAGCTGAATTCTGATTGGCTGAAAGAGTTAAAGCAACTGACAAATGCTGAAAATGAATTTTAAATGCAAAACAGCTAAAATTGTCAAGAAAGTAACTAAATTAAATTTGATTTGCTTAAAGGGCAGAAAAACAACCTGAAGAAATTTTAACGGCAGCTGAAGAAAAACCATAAAAGACATTGAAATGGGTAAAATGGGCCACCATGAGTGAGATGGCTATGGCAGCTGATGACCTTGGGCCATTTTTCCTGTTCAAGTTTGTCTAACTTAAGTGCAATACCTATGTGCAAGCAGTAGGTGAGCACAGGGTTGGCGAAGAGTTGGAAGATTTCTTTCTTTAATTAAGTTTGTTTAATTGCCACTCACTATAAAGAGATGTGAAAGATAAAAAATGATAAATGCCTAGAGACATTTAAACTGCAGCTGAACAAAAACCATCAAAGATATTGAAAGGGCACCACCATGACTCAAGTGGTTATGGCAGTAGATGATGATGGTCCATTTTTCATGTTTAAGATGTTCCCACTTTGTCTAAATTAAATGCAGCTTTTCTCTGTAACCAGTAGGTGATCACATGAATTGTCAGAAGCTACAAGGTCTTTAATTGTAGTTCATGAATTTGACAAGTATTGAATGCCAAGAATCAGCCTGAAGAAATTTAAACTGGAGATGAAGAAAAACCGTAAAACATATTGAGAAGTTAAATCCAAGTTTAGTACTGTAGTTTAATGTCTTGCAACTGAAGGCTTTCAGCTGAATTGCTGTCATTCCTGAAATATTTGGGAATGTTGTTGAAAATGTTAAAATACAATGAATGATTCTCCTAAACATGGAGGAGAATGAAAGTGCAGAAAATTGTGGACAGAATGAATCTGCTGTTGTGGCAGCCAATGGGAGGAGCCACAGAAGCAGGGACTTATGGGAATGTTCTTTTTTGTTGGTTTCACTGTGATTGTTGGTTTGTGATGTCAATGTGATGTCAATATGTTGCTATTCAGTGTGGCTGATAATGGGCCACCATGACTGAAGTGGCTATGGCAGCTGATGACCTCTGCCCATTTTTCCTGTTCACACCGTTCTGACATTGTGTCATTAAAGCTGCTGCTTCTCTGGTTAGCCACTAGAGTGAGTGCAGTCACAGCAAATTAAAGCAACAAGATATTTTTTTTTTTTGTTCAGCTGAAATTTGCTAAAGTGTTAATATAAAATAGCTTGAAGAAATAAACAGACACTAAAATTTTGTCCTAAACATGAAGGAGAAAAAAGGTGCAGAAAACTGTGGAAAAAAATGAGTTTAATATCATTGAATATGAAAAGATTTAAAGTTCAAAACCCAATGGACAATCTTTTAAGTTTAGGGTAAAGTGGGACTTGAACCTGCTCTCTCTGCTTCTTCTGCATTCATGGTCCAGTGTTTCTACCACTAAGCCAACAGGAGTCTCACACAAGCAGTGAGGTTTGCATGCATACATATTGGAGAGCTCTCCCAAGTTGAATGCTTGCAAATGCGCCAATTGAAAACACCTGCCAGGTGCACTGCCTACCTGCTGAGGTGCATGGACTGTTTATGCTGATGTTTGGGAATTTTAGTTATTGGTCCTCATCAGTTATTCAGTGATGTCTTGTTGGTTTCAGTGTGATTGTTGGTTTGTGATGTCAATGTGTGGTTATTGAGGGTGGCTGATAATAGGCCACCATGACTGTAGTGGCTATGGTAGCTGAGGACCTCTGGCCATTTTTCCTGACCATGCTGTTCTGACTTTGTGTTATTAAAACTGCTGCTTCTCTGGTTAACCACTAGGGTGAGCGCAGTCACAGCAAATTAAAGCAACAACTTTTTTTTTTTTTTTTTTGTTCACCTGAAACTTGCTAAAGTGTTAATATAAAAAGTTTTAAAGGGTCAAATGGCTTGAAGAAACAAACACACACACAAAAACTTTGTGCTAAACATGAAGGAGAAATAAGGTGCAGAAAACTGTGAAAAAATGAGTTAAATATCTTTGAATATGAAGAGATTTAAAGTTCCAAACCCAATGGAAAATCTTTTAAGTTTGGGGTAAAGTGGGACTTGAACCAGCTCTCTCTGCTTTTTCTGCATTCATGGTCCAGTGTTTCTACCACTGAGCCAACAGGAGTCTCATACAAGCAGTGAGGTTTGCATGCATACATATTGGAGAGCTCTCCCAAGCTGAATGCTTGCAAATGCGCCAATTGAAAACACCTGCGAGGTGCACTGCTTACCTGCTGAGGTGCGTGCACTCTGGCCAAATTTGACTCGGCGCAACTGTCAAATAAGTGCTTCTAAATCAAAAACCGTAGCTCCTATCAAAATCATTTTTGAACTGTGAGCACCACAAGGACCTGCTCTAAACAGTGGTGTCATTTTTATTTTCCTGGGCTCAAAAGTGTGGTTGTGGGAGCAGTTTAAAAAAGGTGCTCATTTCTGCTTTGGAGAAAATCACCTCTCAGAAATTACTATGGAGGTTAATGAAGGAGTTGGAAGGTACTCTCTCTGTTTGAATGCTTACAGTTTAAAAAGTGTACATTTGACAGGGTTTAAAGACACATTTTTTGAAAGTAGAGAAGCAGCTCTACATTTTGAGCAAAAAATCATGGCTGTAGAGTGAAGAGTGTGGACACAGCGGCAGTTTAGAAATAAATTTTCCATCTGAAAGTTTTGAAGTCTCCCACTCTACTAATCAGGCTCCCACTCTAGCAAATGCAATACACAACCATTATAAACTCTGAAACGCCTGAAAAACCTCCTCAAACTTAAATGCTCACTGTGCTTAAACCGTAAAAGATTTTAAAACACAAAGTAATAGCTGAATAGCTGAAAGGCTTGGCTTCATTTTAAAGCTTAAATGGTTTCTCTAGCTTAAGGTATGCTGAAGTTATTAGCTTTTAAAGCCTGAAAGGATTTTTAAAGGATTTGAAACTTCCCCATTCATTTTCAATGGGGCAAAAAATTCAGAAAAATATTAATATAAAATCAATGCTTAAAGATTTGAACCAGAAAAGTAATAGCCCACTTCTCCTGAAGAAGCTGAACGTTTTGATACCTTAATTATTTTTGTAGCTTAAGCGGTTTTTGAGTTTTTAGCGGTCAAAAAACGTACGGAAGAACATATAATATATAATAATAAAGATTACAAGAACAATACTGTGAATGCTGCAAGCATTCACAGTAATAATGGCGTTAACTTCCCAAATAGATTAGGGCTCTGCTGTCACATTGACGCTGAGGGAGATAGTTGGTGTCTGCTGATAGACTGACCACCCAGAAGGTTTGGAGCTTTGCAGGGTCTGGTCTGGGTTCAACCCATCTTAACAATTTTCAGACGTCAGTAAGACAACTTGCAGAGAATACCAATAATTGGTGAGAGAAAAAGTGGAAGAGAGAGCCCATAAACAGGTCCACTCATGCCCCCCGTTAAAAGTTCAAGTCCTTTGTTGAACGAAAAAGGACACAAAAGAAATGAATTGATTTTATGCTAACAAGATTACCATCAAGCTCTTGGGGTATTTTTTTTTTTGTTTAAAACATAATGAAAGATGAGAACTACTTTTAAATATTTGTGGCTTTAAAAATCTGCTTGAGTATTTCCTGACATATTCAATACATCTAAACGTATCCAAATCAAATGTGACTTTTTATTTATTACAGTATATATAAATCTTTATAAATCTGTAAATTTTATGTCTTGTGTCCACTTTTGTTAAGGAAATCAGAAACCCTATGGATATATTATATATATATTTTCTAGATTTGTATTATTTAGTGAAATACAACTAAAATCAAGATATAAGACTTGGAGTCATGCTAGATGCTGTACTTAAAAACAGCATTGTTGCAATGAGAATGCAAATAAATTGATGGAATGATGGTTTAATGTTTGTAAGTTGATCACCAGTTTATCTTTAAACTCATGATAATTGAGTGCCAAATTTGTTACACCTAATTATGAGGATAGTTATATTTGCACAAAATTTAATAAAAATCCATCCATTTGTTGAACTTCATCATGGTTCTAGGAGCTTACAAAATTACCAGACTTAATAAGATTCATACTTCAGGAAGAATGAGTGGAAAATAAGCTGTACCAAATTTTGTGGTAGTCCTTTGAAAATGTTAACTGCCTCGTGACACGAAAGGAAAAGTTTGAGGATCACATAAATTGGGGTACAGATTAGGATGCATGCTCCGAGTTCCACAAATGTCTGTACCAAATGCATACAGTGATACTTGCTAGCATTAATTTTTGATAATGTTGATATTTTCACAACATTGAAAAATGCAGTTTTTTTTTTCCTGGTGTACCTAAAATACACATTTTGAGGTGATATGAGATTAATTAATCCAGTTGAAACCACAAGCATTGTAGTGCAATCTTGTGGTCTGAACACATGAACAAGGAGGAAATTGTTCTCCTTACATCCCTGTCAAATATGAAACATGAAAATGGTTTCAAATATTTACAGATATCTTGAGGCAAATTCACCTGAACTTGCAACTTACTGAGAAAAAATAACTGATGTGGAAACATCATTAGCATGATGTATACAATCATTTAAAGCAAGTTTTTCATCAGCTGCATAAAACATATTTAACTTGGATTTCTGGCTGCTAACAGTACATCATGTTAGGGTGTTAAGAGAAACAAAAACTGCAATAAAATATTTTTTAAAAAAGACGAGTTTTAATGTTTAATTTATCTATGGAGCAAATTTTTTGTTTTCTGTGGGAACAATTAGAGACAATGTTAAGCAAACACACTCTTCTCATAGGACAGTCAAATTCTGTCTGTCATAAACCGACTTCAGATGCAAACCACCTGTGGGATTCAGAGGGTTCCCAAAAAGGTCCTCAACAAATTTAGTTTAAACTCTGTTGGGAAGGTTATTCAAGCTGATATTATCTGATGTAATGTGCTCTTAGTTACACTCTCAGTCAAGGCAATCCTCACGTCCCGTAGAATAATCTGCCATACAAATCCAAGAAGACCCATAGCTGTTCCCCAATCACCAAAAACAAATGGTAATGAGGTAATAACTTGAGTCAGGCTCACGTGGTTCAGGTGACAGCAGTTGATCAATGGATGTATTTCTGACAAAAAGACAGCAAATCTCTATTTTTTGCTAGAATAATACAAACTTCTCAAATGCCTATTCAAGGAGCCTTTGTTCTTTTTGTTGCTAAAGATATGAAGAATTCAGATGCAAAAGCTGCTAAACGCCACCTCCTTCAAAAATGAGAACATTTATGGACTCCTTTTCAGGAGTGCTATATGCCCAACAAATTACTTTATGTCATAACTAGGGCTGCAACAAGTAGCTCAAATAATTTAATTATAAAAAATCTTTGACACAAATTAGTTCCTTCGATGCTTCGTTTAAACTCCGCAGTGCTCAGGTGTCTCATCCACATTAGCAGCATTAAAGTTCTCCGTTGCTGTGACGAATTTCCGTCATTTGGAAAAATGACCCTTTGTCACAGAGTGAATCATAGCTGACACGTTTTTCCACACCTCCACTGCTCTCTACACTCGTGTTTGTCTGTGTGTATGTGTGTTGTGCTTGCTGTGCTGTATTTCAGCTGTAGCTACCAGAACTGATCGCTATCACCACAGTTTGCTAGCAGGTGCCGCCATTAGCACTAGCAGTCGCTCAGTAACGACAGGACCCTCCCGACCCGGTCACCTGCAGCAAGTTGTTTTACATGCAGTCTGTCTGCACACGTGGTAAGTCCAAAGAGGTGGAGCTATTACGGAGACCGTGAGCTCAAGTGGAGCGAAAGGAAACATTTTTCTAGCGTCCAAAGAAGCAGTGCTTTTTCCTGGAACCACCATTAAAACCTTTACTGGGAAACAGCTGGAGCTCCATCATCCACCTGATCAACAAGTGTCAACGTGAAGAAAAGACAAGTTTGTAGCTGCTCCATCCACCGCTGTTTGTTTCACACAGAGAAAAATCTGCAGTTAAGCAACGGAAGTTAAAATATACAGATGAACTGTTATAAGAAAAGTATTTCATATATTTCTTACTCGATTAATCAATGGAATAATTGATAGAATACTCGATTACTAAAATAATCAATAGTTTATTCCTGTGTTGTCAAAAGCCTCTAAATGCCACTTCCCAGCAAAAGCGCTAGAACCAATCAGAACTCAAGTTCAGTTCATGTGACTTCAAGTATTTTAAAAATTGCAGCGCACTGAGCAACCAGCTTTTGTTGGTGGTAATCAGATTGTAAACACAGGTCTAGGTGAGTCTAGAAATGTTTTGTGTATAGAAAAAATGTTTGACGATCAAACTATGGAAGAAGTAAAAGTTATATCAAGGTTTCCATAGGTTAAGCCGCGGAAGGATCATTACTGGCTGCAGAGCATACTCGCCATCACTGCTTATAAAATGAAATTACTGAACTTTAACACAAGGGGCCTAAAAAAAATGCTCTTTTAAAAGAAAAATGTCCAGGCAAATTTAGAGGGTTTTGCATCTCAACTCTTGATATGTTTTTATTACTCTGGCTGCATGTTCGGGGTTGTTTTCTCATGTTGCAGAAAGTGGAACCAATCAGATACCTACCTCAAGGTATTGCATCATGAAATGGAAATTTAACTTCTGAGGTGCCCAAAAATGAAAATTATGAACAAAGAAAATATGGAACTGCTTTAATGCAGTCAAAACAATCTTCATCTTGTGTGGACAGACATCTCCACAAGCCAGTACGTTTCATCAAAATTGATATTTCACAACACTAAGGGCACTAGTTATGCACAGTGTGTTCCAGGAACTATGGTTTAGCAATATGTTGGCCCTTCCCTTGTGGTGAGGACCCTTCTTAGGCTGAGCTTACTCTTTTCGAGCATTCATCAGCTGTTTTTGCATTGTCTTTTTCTTTTGCAGGTATGCACAAAAATCTGCTATGTCCCTATCTTCAGACTGCAAACGCCTGCTGATTATTCCTGGCAATCCTATAGTAAAGAACATGAATGGAATTTCTGTTTCCATTATGCTATGCTAAGTATGCTTTTGGCTGTCACAGTCAGACGTTCCTAACTTTACAAGGACTCAGCTGAGACATAACACCAAATACCGGCTTTGGATGAAAGTTGGTCTCAAAAATAAATAAAGCCTTAAAGCTGAGGAATTATAAACATACTGCCATGGAGAAAGAGGGAAAGCCCTGCAAACAATCTGTGGCATGTAGTACTTTCAGTTCTTTCTCTGTATGACACAAAAACAAGTGTCAAACAACTGAGGAGACAAATGGGGGATGACAGAAAGGAGTGTGAAAAAAAAAAGATTGAAGAGACGTGAGAGTGGACAAGAACATAGGGGAATTTTCCATTCACCATAAAATATTAGAGACAGACAGACACACACAGACAGACACACAGACAGACACACGAAACAATCACACTGTTTTTCTAAGTTCACACAAGTATGCATAAGAAATACTGTTTAAATTTTGTTGCAATAAATTAGACGGGAAAAAATGCTACCTATTCTGATGATGTCAATTTGTGTGGCAACACTCAGATAAGTAAAGTCAGAATTTGTTTAAACAATATTAAAACATGGCTCCACCCCGGTTCAGGCTGCTGGTGATGCAATAGTGTGGGGATATTTTATGGGCAGATCTAAGGCCCCTTAGCACTAACTGATCATCATTTAAATGCCACAGCCTACCTGAGTATTGTTGCTGACCATGTCTATCTCTTTGGGACCACAGTGTACCCTTTTTCTGATTTTCTTATGGCTCCTTCCAGCAGGATGGTGTGCCATGTCACCGATGGCTAAAACCATCTGAAGCTTGTGTCCTGAACATGACAATGAGCTCACTATACTCAGGAGGCCTCCATAATCACCAGATCTCAATCCAATGGCGCGCACTTGTGATGTGGTGGATCGAGAGATTCACAGCATGGATGTGCCGCTAACAAATCTGCAGCAACTGCTTGATGTCATCATGTCAATATAGATAGACCAAAAGCTCTGAGGAATGCTTCCAGCACCTTGCTGAATCTATGCTACAATGAATTAAGGCAGTTTTGAATGCAAAAGGGGTCAAATCCAGTACTACCAAAGTGTAGCTAATAAAGTTAGCAGCAAATGTAGATGTATATGATACATACAGACCTGTAAGTGATCATATACAGTATCAGTCAAAAGTTTGGACACATCCTCTAATTCAGTGGTTTTTCATTATTTAAAAAATGTATATTAATACTAAAGTCATCCAAACTATGAGGAAATACACATGGAATTATTTAGTAAACAACAAAGTGTTAAACAAACAAGAATATGTTTTATATTTTAGATTCTTCAAAGTAGGCACCTCTTACTTAAATGACAGCTTTGCACATCTTTGCATTTTCTCAGTCAGCTTTATGAGGTAGTCACCTGGAATGGCTTTCAGTTAACAGCTGTGCCTCGTCAAGGGTTAATTTCTTGAATTTCTTGCCCTCTTAATATGTTTGAGACCATCAGTTGTGTTGTGAAGAGGTAGAGTTGGTGTACAGTGAATAGCCCTGTTTGAGTAATGTTCTACTAATATTACCTCTGTCGCACGGGATAAGTTTATCAGAGTTATCAGCCTCAGAAACCGCAAGTTAACAGCACCCTAGATAAGAGCCCACCTAAATGCTTCTCAGAGTCAGTTTAGAGAAGACTGCGTGAATCTGGAATTTATAGTCGAATTGCTGCAATGAAGTCACTTCTAAGGAAGAACAACAAGAGAAAGAATGGTTTGGGCCAAGGAACACAAGGAATGGAAATCAGACCAGTGGAAATATGTCCTTTAGTCTAATGAGTCCACATTTGAGATCTTTGGTTCCAAATGTCATGTCTTTGTAAGATGCAGAAAAGGTGAGCGGATGGTTCCTACATGTGTAGTTCCCACCGTGAAGTATGGAGGAGGAAGTGGGATGGTGTGGGAATGCTTTGCTGGTGACACTGTTGGTAATTTACTAAAAATCCAAGGCACACTATACCACAACATTCTGTAGGGACATGGTATCCCATCTGGTTTGCACTTAGTGGGATGAGTTGGACCGCAGAGTGAAGGCAAAGCAGCCAAGTGCTCAGCACCTCTGGGAACTCCTTCAAGACTGCTGGAAAACCATTCCAGGTGATTACCTCATGAAGCTGATTGCACACTCTTGGTATTCTCTACTTGGTACTTCTCTACTTGGTATTACTACATGATTCTTTGTGTATTCCTTCATAGTCGGGATGACTTCAGAATTAATTTACAATGTAGGTTAAAAAAATAAATAAAAAATAAAAACACTGAATCAGAAGGTGTGCCCAAATTTTTGACTGGTACTGTACATAAACTGACACACAAACAAATGCACATACAGCCCATTAATATTCTTCAGCCTGTGAGGATGGAGGGACTTAAGATAGCAAAAGAACTAGTTCAACAAAAAGAGAAAAAGAGTCCTGATTCCAACACAATGTAAGCTCTGGGATCTTCAAACAAACTCACGCTCAGGCACCATGGGGACAAGACCAACAGAATGAAGCATTCTGGGGGGCTGACCTTCCTATTGCCTGCTCTGTTTCTAGCTGTGACCGCCTGTTAGCTGAGGTCTCAGTGCACAACAATGTAGTCTTTACCATAGCAATGTGGTCTGGCATTTCACAGGGCCAACTGAGCCAAGCTCACTCACACTCGCCACCACATTCCATAGGTTGGCTTTAGAGCCAGCTAACATACATCTCGTGGCAGCTGTTTTCCTCTGAAAAGCACCATCCTCTGAGAAGAGTGAAGCAGTCTTTTCTAAACAAAACAAAAGTTACACAAACCAGAGTAAATCTGTGATAATGGTAAAGAAGGGTCATGCATTCACAGAACTTCTTAGGGAACAGGTCAACATTTGATGATTACTCAATGGACTTGTATGCGAGACCCCCTTTTTGAAGCCAGGACACTATAGCTGCGTTTCCATACGGGACGACTCGGCACGGGTCGCCTCGACTCGCCGTGGTTTGACGGCGTTTCCATTAGTAACTGGTACAAGTTTGCAGGTACTTTTTCGTACCCACTCACCCAAGATCCTGAGCGATACGAGGCGATACAAAAATGTGACGTGGAGGACAGCATGCCACTGATTGGCCAGGGAGTGTCGTCACTATCGGAGGCATGAGAGCGACTCCTTCACCAGAATCAAGCCTGCCATTTTTAAAACCCGACAGCAAGAAACTGGAGGCGCAAAGCACCGGTTGAATCCCCAGACCGTCAGTTTGCAGCGGTAGTTTTGCAACATGAGAGCCATCTGAAACGCTCACACAGCATACATATTATAACACTATACTGCCGGGCGATCTCCGCTGAAGCACCATAACCTGCCCCTACTAGCCGAACAGCTGGTTAGCATAGAGCCAGCCGGAGGGCTGATCAAAGGAACTTTGAATTACCGTAATAACGCGACCGTTTGTCCTATCGGAAAAATTCAAACAGTTTCTGAAAGCTGAGAAACTGCACTTCACAACCAATATAGGGTATTACTGTGGTGTTATTATGGTAATTGTGGCCTTAACTCCGCCAACGGTGGCTCTTTTGAAGTACACTGAGCCGATTATGTTCGGGGGTATAGGGTTATACTTAATGATAACCTTCATCCATTAAAACATTGTATGGGGGACTTATGCATTATGATTATATTAAACTGGCATTAGCTGTTAGCTTGCCTCTATCTCATCTATTTTTGTATTGTGTTTTGAGCCGCGCACGACTCACGTCATGAGACTACTGCCCGCACTTCTATATCGACTCCACCCACACTGTGGTGGTCCTCAATTGCAATGGAAACACAACATGACCGTGCCGAGTTGTGTTGACCGAGTCGACCCGAGTCATCCTGTATGGAAAATGCGGCTTATGTTAGTAGGTATGACAGAGCCAGTTCACCCACCATTCATTAACATGTTCTGTACGGAGAGGGCTAAATGGCATCACCATAATTTTTTTCAGCTCCATAGCTCCATAGTACCTTGCACGTAAAGGAAACTCACCACAAGAAGCTGACTTCGTCTCCACAAGCTTTACCCTTCGTGTCTCATTACGAATCCTGCCATCTGTCTTATCCACAAGATGTGCAAGGTCATCAATGATTTCTGAGAGACAAAGACAGACAAAGAAAATCAGAAAGAGAAGTCAGCCATGCTAATTTCTGGTTGACAATTAGATTCAGGTTATGTGTACTCATGCAGATTTGGTCTGCAGTAAGCAAGTCGTTCACCCTCAGACACACATTTTACAAAATATACAGACAACATAATATATCATAGTACAAAATATCAATATTTTAAATGAAAATTAAATAAATTTGTTGATTCTACATGCTCTAAAGTATTAACCTCCTGTCTGCTGTAATTTTCTTTCATTTTAATACAAACTCAAATCCCAAAATGTTGGGGAGCTGTATAAAATGTAAATAAAACAATGCAAATCTCATAAACTGATATTTTATTTACAACAGAACATAGAAAACATTATTTAAAAAAAAGGAAAGAAAAAAGAAATATATATAAAAAAAAGAAAACATATCAAATGGTTAAAGTGAGACATTTTACTATTTCATGAAACATACTAACTCATTCTGAATTTGATGACAGCAACGCTTAAACATGAGCACTACAGGGCGCCCGGGTGGCTTAGTGGTGAAGCCGGCAACCACATACATATGCTGTGTTGCAGGCGGCGCAGGTTAGAGTCCCAACCTGTCGCCAATTTGCCCGCGTGTCTTCCCCTTTATCTTTTGCCCATTTCTGGTCTCCCTCCACTGCTCATAAAAGCTGCTGTGGCCAAAAATGCAAAAAAAAAACCCAAAACAAACAAACACATGAACACTACCTAGCTGGGCAAAATACGCCCATCACACTGTATCAACCATGTCTGTTGTCACATGAAGAACAAAGTTTTAATAATTATGTGAAGTCTGGCAAGTTTAGGCTACGCAGTTATTGAGCGGACACCTTTTTTCTGTTTTTAGTAAACAGTGACATTGATCTTGACCCCAGTGACCCCATATACAATCCCAACCTTGCTTTGGTCATAAGCTATATACCCATGAAGTTTGATAAGTGTAGGCCAAATGGTTCTCGAGTTATTGAGCGGACACTTCAACGGACACCACCTGGATGCCCGTCCACCATGGGTGTTCAGATAATACATCCCGTCTTTCAATGGGCTCATAATAAAAAGTTGGGACGGGGCTGGAAAAGGAAGTGGCACTAAAAAAAGAAACAGCTGGAGGAACATTTTGCAACTTATTAGATTAACTGGCAACAGAAAAAAAAAATAATGCATCTACAAATTATGTAACAATTTCATGTAAAATTGTGAAGACTTTAAATATCATCTACAGTACATAATGTGTATGATCAAAAGATTCTGAGTATCTGTGCGCAAGGGACAAGGCTGAAAATCAAAACTAGATGCATGTGATCTTTGGGCTCTCGGGTGGTACTGCATCAAAAAGGCTTGATTCTGTTGTAGAAATCATGGCACAGGCCCAGGAACACTTCCAGAAATCTCTGTCTGTGAACAGAGTTCCCCGTGCCATCCACAATCACAGGTTAAAGCTCTATCACAGGGTTAGCCAGCGGTTGATCACATCGTCACACCGGGCTGAGAATTTAACTGGTTTGCTATCATATCGTTTCTGATTGCCATCACCATAATTAGCAAGTGGGCTCCGCTATTAGCACAAGCAAGTGGTTGTCGGATAGTCAAGGGGTCCCGTCTTTCCCCTTGAATATTTCAGCAAAACTATGCTAGAGCACATACTGCATCTATGGCTTTGGAGTAGAATAGGTTGGGCACTTAACTGGCCTGCCTGTACTCCAAACCTTCCACCTGTTAAAAACATTTGGCATATCATAAAATGAAAAATACGAGCAGCTAGAATCTTATATTGGACAAAAATGGGACAGCATTCCTCTCCCAAAAGTCCAGCAACTGCTCTCCTCAGTTCTCAGACATTTAGGGACTGTTGTTAAAAGAAGAGGGGGATGATGCTACACAGTGGTAAACATAGCCGTGTCCCAACTTTTTTGAGATGTGATGCTGCCATCAAATTCAAAATGAGCTCATTTGTTTTCTTAAAAAGGCACATTTTCTCAGTGTAAACATTTGAAATGTTTTCTATGTTCTACTGTGAATAAAATATGGGTTTATGAGGCTTGTAAATCATTGCATTCTGTTTTTATTTATATTTTAGACAGTGTTCCAACATTTTTGGAATTGCATTTGCATATAAAACAAAGAAAATCATCAACATTTTGTGTCATAAAAATGACAGAACTATGGAGAGACAGGTTCTGCAATACAAGACACCTGACCAGCAAACAAAAAGACAGAACCTGCCAACAGACATAAGTCATGGCAGAGGAAGTAGGTCATATGAAAGCACTCCTTGCCCTTTCAAATGGGTTCAATCCCTCTTGGATTTAATCAGATCCTTATTGCTCGTGAGTTTTAAAGACGTAAGCTGAGGCATCAGGGACTATGCCTAAGCGCACAAAGAAAGACAGAGTGTGTTTGTGTGTGTGTTTGGTGCTGATTTTAAGGTCTTTCAGTAGGAGTTCCTGACTTAAAGGTTGTCCAGATGGAAGCCTGTGTGATTTGTTAGAGTACACCACTGTGTTGACATGTCATCTCCAGAGATCTGGTGCAGCAACAAAAACAGACAGCTAAAAAGCCATCACAAAGAGATGGCACAAACACCAACAAGAGCTGAATGGCTGAAACTAGTGAGTGAAATATATATTGTGGAGCAATTGATTCACAAGATAAGACTTCATGAGGAACAGTGTCAAGAGAAATGGAAGAAAGAGACCATGTTTATGTCTCAATGACAGGGTAAAGACTGAAATACTGATATAACAAACTGTAGAGACAAAGCAATCCAGATTGTTCATGAGTTGATGCAGTGTTTTGTTTTTTGTTGGTTTGTTTTGTTTCCCTTTTTCCTTTTGTGTATATCTAAAAGTGTTTATATTAAAAAAAAAAAAAAAAAAAAAAAAAGACAACAGCTGAATGGTTTCCAAATTAAAATGTAATACTAGTGAAAAATAGCACTGACTGACTTAGTCCATAGCTTACTTATAAATTCACTGAAACAAATGCAAACTAAACTATGACTTCATGAAATCTGCAGAAAAGCATCAACTGAAACATCTGATCATTCTCTTAGTTCAGCTTATCAGCACCACAGTGACATAAAATGATGAATTATTGTAGGGTCTTTACCTTACAATATAAAGCACCTTGAGGTGACTGTTGTTGTGATTTGGTGCTATATAAATACAACTGAATGAATTAAATTGAATACATGAATGAGGAAATATTTGAGCAACAACTTTCAAAACAAGAAGGTTTTACAGGAATGGAAAACTAAACTCATTCATAAACTAGAGCTGAGCACCAAATTTACAAACAGCTCCATGCAGAAAGGGAGCAATTTATTTCTACTATATGATAAAGTAGTACTCAACTCATATGATCTAAGCTTCTTCTGCTCTTCAAAAATTGGGCAACATGACCAAAGACAAGAGCACAGGGTTGTCTGCAGCATTTATCTTTGTGAGCACACGTCTTCAACTCAAATCAAACTGCCTTGTTTCCCCAACTAGGAGTCATCACCACTTGACAAGACAGTTTGTCTTTTGGCTGATACCAAATAATAAAGTTGCACAAATAATTAGAAGAAGGAAAGAAAAGCATGTCAGTTTGAAGGGCCAGAATGTGAAGGGGCAAGGACAAGCAGATGGGAGACGTGAGATTGCCGTATGTACAGTGTCCCTTGAGACTTCCACATCACCATCTAAGCATCAGGCAACAATTTAGAAGGAAGAAATATTTCCTTTACAGGCAGAGAAGGGGTGTAGACTCTAAACCATTTGTGCTGCATGCCACTCCAACTAGTCATAAAGGATGTTTTCAGTCAGCTGGTGCCAAGTTTCTTAATTCAGTTCTGGCCCAGCAATAACATCTCAATTCACTGATGAATTTCCATCCATGCTAGGATGTGACTTTTAACTACAGCTGCAAAGAAACGCTCAATTAATTTTTCAGAATAGTTGTACTACAACATATTGGCTTTTCACATGCATAGTCCTTCAATTCACCCTATTATCAAATCATGTTTCTAACACCATAATTCTCAGTTTCCTATTCTAACTTATCTGTGTGACAGGTGCTGGCTTAGATCAGCTATACCACAAAGAAGCCCCTGTTTCAGGCATAGTTTGTTTATTTAAAATGCAATTACACTGGATAAACCTCCAAAACCACAGCATGGAGAAGCATGGCATGTGTGTACACAATTGTTTCCTGTTTGCCATTTTTTAAGATGTATTGCTATATGCTTATTTCACCTCAGCTGTGCGAAAGACAAGCTCTGTTATTAAATGGATACGAAATTTTTAAATATTTGTAACTGAATTAGAATGTGATTTCTGATTTATCTTTTGGTCTTATTTTTAAAGTTTAAAGACATTGTTGATAACACTAAATAACACATGCAGCTTATTAAAGACACACTTTTGTGAAAGCATATCTCAGTGTACTTTGACAACGGATAGTATGAAATAAATGAAGCTGTATGTGTTTGACATATACATATATATATATATATATATATATATATATATATACATATATATATATATATATATATATATACATATATATATATATATATATATATATATACATATATATATATATATATATATATATATATATATAAAAAAAGTATACAATGAAGACTCTGACATTGAATGTAATTCATGAATGTAAATACAGAGGGTTTACAACAAGGTGCAAACCACTGGTTAAACTCATGAACAGGAAATCCAGATTAGACTTTCCCAGAAAACATAGAAAAGATCCTGCTCTAGTTCCAGGAAGTTTTTTGTACAGATGAAACCAAGATTAACTTGTACTAAATGATGGGAAGAGAAAAGTATGGTGAGGAAAAGGAACAGCTCATGATTCGAGGCATACCACATCATCTGTCAAACGTGACTGAGGCAATGTTATGGCACAACCATGCATGGCTGCCAGTGGAACCGGGTCACTAGTGTTTATTGATAATGTGAAGGTCCAAAGACTGCAAAACTGATCAGACAGGATTCCACAATACAAATGCACAATGACCCAAATGAAACTGCAGAAGCAATCCAAGGGTTTCACAAGGCAAAGAAATGGAATATTCTTCAATGGTCATGTCATGTCTGGCAGACCTTTAGGGAGGAAATACAGCATTTGATGATCTCCATGGATTCTAGACTTCGGGTAATTACTGACTGCAAAGTATTATATGCAATGGGGGAATAGTTAATGCAATACTTTCATTAAACCCCTTGAGTGAAAGTGTAAAGACTTTAAGACTCTAACTTGACTGAGTTAAAATCTATTGTGGTAATGAATAGAAAATAATTTACTAAATATTTATTGAAAAAAATATTTCAGCATCGAAAACCTATGGACCTAATGGTATTTTATCAGCCGTTTGTGCAACAAAAGGCCATTTGCAAGATCTCATTGGGTCAAGGAACTTGTTGCTATTTAATAATTTGTAATCTTTTCACAGAAACAAAAAAAAACAAAAAAAAAAACCAACAACTGACATTAGTGAACAGTTATTTTCATAACAAGGAGTTTAAGTGGCAGCTTTGAAGCAATACAAATAGAGTGACTAACAACACATTTACCAGCTCACACAGAAGTAGAACAATCCATGTGCATTTCATTGAATGAATTTTCATCACTTTAGAAAACAGGCTAACTTAACATCAGATTAGGTTTTTAACTTTATGGACCAATTCCAGGAACTTTTTGGTCACACCTGGAATAATGCAGAACATATTTGACCATTTGGATACTGGTTCATTGAGTATGTTTTCCATTCTGCTAGATTTAGCCACTATTCATAACTCTTTAGATTTTTTTTTATGTCCACAAAATATCTATTTGCAGTAACCTACCGCATTTCTCTCTGCTGTGTTCATTGGGTGAGAAAAGTAGCAAAGCTTCAGAGTTACAGAGAACAGCAATGCATAGTGTGAGAAAAAAGACAGACAATTTTATCACTGCCATACATCACTTTTTACACACTCAAGCAGACTAAAAAAAAAAAACAAAAAACACACACACACACACACACACACACACACACACACACAAAAAAACAATGGACATAAGACCTGGCCCTTTTTAGAAGCAGCATGGGACTCCTGGAGAACACACAAACCAATAGGAGACAGATGTTGCTTTCGCATGATGTCACTTTATTCTGATTATTCCCTGCTTTATCGCAACAACATTTTATGTCTGTTCTAGAGCTTGCATCTTGAAGGGAAAAAAAGGACAAAAAACAAAAACAGAAAAAGCAGCATCTTATGGCCACACTGCTTTCCGGGTGCTATAACAGGCCTGTTTCCATCTTTCCTGTCAGGATCATCTGGCACCATTGGCAGATGGATGTAAGTTAGGGGTCTGGACTGAAGGATTACAATGTATCCAAGGCACAAACTTGAATAAAATACTTAACCCTATAATGCCAAACGTGTCATTGGGGACATAATTTACTTCAAAAGTCCCCCTGTTCACAGACTTCCAGCAACAATTACCATAATAACCCTATGTTGGTTGTGAAGCGCAATTTCTCAACTTTCAGAATCCATTAGAATTTTCCCAATAGGAAAAACGGTTATGTAATTACGGTAATTCAAAGTGAGTTGATCAGACGTCTCAGCGGTGATATGCTCGGTGTTAACCAGCTGTTCACGGCAAGTAAGGGCAGGTCACAGGTGTATCAGCGGCAATCACCCGGTGTCAAAGGGTTAATAGCCACTGAATACATTTTTGTTTAAAGTCACTGACAATTCAGGTTAGGTTATCCAACTGCAGTTATATGTAGCTCAGCCAAAAACCCTCTAGCTGTTGTCTCATCTAGCAATGCACTATTATTTGAAAGTTCTGTATTCTTTTCCAGAAATAGTCCAGAATACTACAGAGAAAACTACTAACAAGCCCGTAGAGCATTTTTTCAAGCTCAAGGTTACAGTGCTGCTTCTGCCTGGGTTTCCTGGAGAAGCCTCCTTGTGACTGGATGGGCAAACTTCTATGAATCCTCCAATATCCTTAGAGTTATCTACACACAGGAAGTTAAAGATACAGTTTTCAACTTTAAAGCATTATATGGTAGTGGAAATTATCACTGACAGACATTTATACCACTATAAAGCCAAGATCTCAATAATAACACAAAGGGGCTTCAGATTCTCAGATGAGCTGCACTCTCTGGCAGGAGAACGCCCTCTCCCATTAGCCTGGTACTTCATTAGAACTCAGTATATTAAGAACCCATCTCAACCGAGCAATTAGCGGACTGTCTGATTCAACTTAAGCAGCAACAATCGAAAGCCAAGGTTATTAAAGAACTGGAGGGTTATGCTCTACATCCAGCTCAATAAAGGCAAAACATCAACAGAGATAAGAAAGCATGGCCATCCTGCAGGTTTAAGTACATGTGAAAGTAAGAGACACAGAGAAGCGCGATTGTTTTGTGTGTGTGTGTGTGTGTGTGTGTGTACACACATTGGTTCAGGGGTTCATAATTGTATCATTCTGTGTGATATATGTTTAGTGCAATACCCTGGTTAAATGCAACTTTAACATTGGGCCTAAACATTAAATTCAAAGCAAATAAAACTGCAAAGATGATGCTCACACACACACACACTGCAGAATGGTGAGAAGTGTTGGAGTTAAAAATCTATTTTAACAATTTAATTTCCACATCCTAAATCTATATCTGCCCCAAGGATCTATAACGCTAAGTCAACCTCAAAGATCTGGATTTTGTGTGCGCTTGTATGCGTGTGCTTGTGTGCGCAGTTGAGGCACTAGCATAAAACAGTAACACACCATGGTGTCTCCAGGATGCACTGTATTAACTCTGTGTTATTGTAGGACTCATTCCAGGAGAGGGCACAGCACGCTGAGAAAATGCTTGTTTCCTGTGACCAATTTAAACACAATCTAACTCAGTGGAGCTAATTTTGTTGTGCTTATTCAGGAGATGATTTCTCCTGAGGATACAGAAAGAGGGGGAAGAAAAGTACCATTTTTTTTTCAGTCACCCCTCCTGTGGTATCTCTTTCTGCAGTGCAGGGAGGCCTGACTACAACTGTTACCAATTGGCCCTGGTGTGACTGACTGTGTTTGAGGGTAGTGCTCCGCTGCCAACCTAAACACACACACACACACACACATCGCTGGGTGTAACTGGAACTTCACTTGGCACACGCAGAGGCACTCAGCATGATGATACTACTCATAGCAATTATGGTATTTACAAGAAGTTGCAGTCTTGGAAAAGTTTCTTTCAACTTCTTTTTTTCTGCTCTCGACTGCTTTTTGTACACAGACCCTGAAATCCATGGTGAGTGAGGAACTTAAGAGTTTTACCTGCTTTTAAACTAAGCACAAAACCCAACACCATTTTAATCCTAAAACAAAAATAAAAACAATGAAGACAAAATAGGTTGTGCACAATCAGCCTATAAAAAAAAAAAAAAAAAAAAAAAGAGCCTTAGTATACATTCATCGAAAAATGTTTCAGTATTCTGAGGAGTGAGAACACACAAACAAAACCCTTTTTGTTTCCTAACAACCTCTTTGCTTTCCAATAAAAACAGTTTCATTTTTGATGGGATTTCTATTACTGTTTAAATATTCACACTAGTGATCAATAATTAATAACTTGATTCGCTGTGGTGTCCAACATCAGCAGTTCAGGTAAACTCACTTTTTTAAATCATGGGGGCTAACCAAACATTATGTGATCCAATAGAAAGCATTTTTTTTTTAATGCAATGGAAATGATATACAAAACTGCTCACTTAGGCAAACCAGATGGAAAAGAATTAAAAGAAATATTGTTATAGAAAACAATGTATATAGTACAAGGAATGTCTTGTAAATGTAATTTAAAAAAAAAAAAAAGATCATCATATACCCAAGAAATTGAAAAAGAACACCAGAATTAAGGAAGTGCATATGTAAACATCAACTTCAGTCACAATTATTTAAGCTTTCCATGAATAATGGTATTCACCCTATCCCAGCATTTACCTGTTTTCATGTATTTATGACTAATTATGCATGTGTGCTGATGGGGTTTGTGAAGGTATCATCATACACACAATTTACATCCCAAACATCTGGTCTTCTGAAGTACTGAACCACATGGGTAGAAATTAGTCTCACTTATGGACATCATTCTTCCCGGCTCCAACAAATCTCTGAGTTGTTTCAAAAGCACTGACAGACTCCTCCACTCAACACATCTGGGGGAGGGTAAGATACCCTTTTATTGCATCATTACATTTTCTCCCACCAGGTTACTGGCTGCCACAATGGTGATGGATGTCTTGCTTTTGCAACTCATGCCACGTACACACTTGCCAGTGACCAAACTGTAGAAATGTTTATACATATTGTGGGACAACTTTTGCTTTCAATGAAAACTTTGCATTGGCACTTTCCTTGTCAGCTTTGGAACAAATTTAACTTTACTATGCTACCAGGAGAAGATGTAGCCTACCAACTGCTGAAAGAAGCCCTCCACCACTACATATTAATTTCAAACAATATTCATGCTGTTACATCAGTGATTTGTAGTTATTTGAATTTCTGACTGCAAGTCTTTCAGCAAAACAGTAAAAAAAAAAAATACTCAGAAGGATCAAGTGATAAGTCAAAAATCATCTTGTTGCTATGCAAATTTCAATGAGGAAACCTTGGGTCCTGGGATCCATCAGAATGATACTTTAATACATACCACCCTCATCTGAACATTGCTCCAGAGAAACCACTGGCTCAAGGGAGACCTACACAATAATATGCAGGTGACTGTACAAATGATGAAGTTGAAATGTTGTTAGTGCCTAGCTAACAGTCCTGATGTTAGTGCCTGGCTGATATTACAAGAACAGACCAATTATTCTTCTCATGTAACATGACAGTCATAATTTAAGAAAATAGAAGAAAGAAAAGGGATGCAAATACACCAAAATGCTGGAAAAGCAGTGATCCAACAACATGGACTACTATTAAATACATGCTTTTACAATTGCTGCCTTAATCCCAACCATTTGTGTGCCAATTTGAAACTGAAACCGGCTGTGTCTCCACAGACATTTTCACCTTCCTAACCCTGTTTCGTTTACCAAAAGATCAATCATCACACATGATGGACACCAAAAAGAACCAGCTGATGAATGACTTATTCAAAATGTCAAAAAAAAAAAAAAAAAAAAGACTTCAAAGAAGATTGCAGAAATTCAAAAACCTGCACACTAGTTCAGTTTTAGAACATACAAACCACTGGGTTTGTAATTGTTAAACACTAAATTTGGAATCTAGTCCAGCAAAGTTCTATATCACCAGAACATTGTGTGGGAAAAACACAATCAACTAGACATTCCACACAAGCATATGCATGCTGATACAGTAAATTACATAAGGCATGTTTTTTAAGAAGTATGAACAGTCCTGGACTCATAAATGGATTAATTAACAGTCATGATAGTAGAGCTGGTACAGTTTTGGACAAAATTGTTGGTACCCTTCTGTTAAAGAAAAAAAAAAACCCACAAAGATTGCTGGAATTACCTGAAACTGACAAAAGTAATAAATAAAAATTTACTGGCACAAAAAAGCAACGGATGGTGCGATCTGACACTGATGTACCTTGACCTTGGAGTTCATCTCTAATCTCACTGAAGCTGTTTTGGGCTCTTTCGCATTATCTGTCTCTTCAATTTTCCTCTTGTGACCACGTATAGAGAGGTTAGCTACAGTCCCATGGGCCTTAAACTTCTGAAAAATATGTGCAACTGTTGTCACAGGAACAACAAGCTACTTGGAGATGGTCTAATAACCTTTACCTTAATACCAATAATGCTTGTCATCTCCTGAGACCGCTCTCTCCTTAGCTTATTTTCAATCTTTTCATTTTTGTCCAGGACAGTTTGATTAGTTGTTTTTTTTTTTTTTTTTTTTAATAATTCTGTTGACCCATAATTCAAAAACAATGTCTGATTTACATTAGTTAATTTTCAGTAATTTTTTTATTTATTACTACTTTTGTCAGTTTCAAGTTATTGCAGTGACCATTGTAGGTTTATCTTTCTTTAACGGAAGGATACCAACAATTTTGTCCACATCTATATTGTTACAAGCCACAACAGCGTGATTGTTATTGTTTTCACCATGTGAGTCTGTGTTTGCATGTATGTGTGCGTCATCGGGGCAAAATGCATTCACAGTAACACCTACTATGACAGTGGAACTACCACAAAGGTGGTGTTGAGTACTTTGGCAGGTGTTTAGAAGTACGTCTGTCTGTCTGTCTGCAGCCAGATTTTTTCAAGGGGATGGTGCAAGATATTTACAGGTGTGAAGATGAGATTAGGTCAAACATGGATGCAATTAAATAAAAAAATAAATGTAGGAACTAGTTATTGAGCTATATATTGCATCAGTACTTTGTATTAATTTCCCCATTTATTGATTAATTCTCTCATTTTTAAAAGACATAATTTATGCAGTCCTTTATATATTTATCTTTATCGTTCACATTTTCCCCAGTTTATATTCCAAAACTTCATTTTAATTTTACATTATATATCCTTCATTATGCAAATGCAGCAGTCTTTTCTAGGTCTTTTCAGTAGCACTGCATGATTTAAATAAAATAAAAAAAAAAAAAAGCCTTTGTGAACTTTAATGGTCCTTACTGCAAATGATTAGCACTGTACATATAAACACAAAAAAACAAAAACAAAGAGTGAGCAAATACTGGCTCAAAAATACCTAAACCTCATCAGCAGAGCAAATGATGTCAGCTTAGACTATAAAACATTTTATAATCTCACACATTCCGATATAGCTACAAACCATCAATAGAATATACTAAAATGTATTATAGTCAAACAACATATTATCCATGGAAAAAAACAAACGAAGCATTGAAAGAGTCTCGAAGTAAGATGAATAAAGAAAACTTAACAGCACTTCAATCAAATGCAACTATTTCTGGGTGAATTCATTAGCAGCTCTTCTCACATATGGCCAGGCACCACTGAAACATTAACAGTGAACATGAATTGAAGCTGTCAGTGTACTGCATATAATTATTACACAAGTCATCTGCTCTTACATTTTAGAATTCATGAAAGAAGGTCTAAAATTCTAAAAACACTCTACAAAGACCAACAGCACTGAGAAGAAGTCTGATTATTACCAGGCTTTCCACCATCATCACCCTTCTTATGGCCAGATGCCACCAAACAATGTGTGCGTGATGAGCATGAGGGTGCCAGCACCAGCAGCAGCAGCACTATGAAGCAGGGACCACCCTGTCACTGGCACGGCACCTCCAAACCAGTCGCGGTTACACTTCATCACTACCATCACACTTCATTAGCAAGGACACCCAGGAGTGGGTGACATACTAAGAAACAAGGAAAGAGCAAAGAATGAAATGGAATAGGTTTAATTGGATGAGTTTTATAGGACATGCGAACAGGAAAGTACCTACTAAATTCTTGAACAGAGATCAGTTTATCGACTGCACTTCCTTGTTATGGTGATTTCAAATTAACATTAAAATGACTAATATTAAAAATGAAATAGTCTTGGAAAATTAAAAGACAATTAATGTGGCATTTCCTTATACAACAATTCACTGTAAAGTTTCTGGCTACAAGTTTGATCTTCAACACACCAGTATATTTTTACAGCAATTTTACATGCAATAGAACTATGCCTATGTAAAGAAGACTACTTAATGTTTACTTGTGTTTCCTGTTCCTTATGTTTTCAGTGCCCCCTGTCTGTCTCTCTCTCTCTCTCTGTGGTTTGTAGGTGTTTGCTGGCATGGGTGGGTTCTCCCTTCTCCTGACTCTACTCATCAGCTTATCGCCTCCCACCAGCTCATCTCTATGCACTCCATCTACTTAGACTCTTTGATTGATTTTTTTAAACAATCTAGCACTGACCACAGTGGTAAGAACCTCAAAACTGACTTGATCATTTTTAGTGATTTTTCTCCAGTGTTTCTTGTTGCTAGCAAGTTTCTCTCTTGCGCTTCAGGATCGTCACCAGCCTAACTGTGTCTCTGTTGCTCGTTTGCCCATCTGCAATCCACCTCAAGCTACCTCTGCTTGCCGTGCTCTTTCACAACTCCAGCTGCAGTGTCGATTGTCCACCATTCTTTCCACTGCCACTTGATTCCTCCTCTCTGCCTTTAGCCTGACCCTTTAACAATCACTTACAACAGAGCCTATTACTAACACTATGTTCATATATTTGGTTCCTGTGATTTGTGACAAGAGACTTTTTCTGTTTTAAACAGTTATATGATTTTGATGGAACTGGGGAAAGGAAAAAAAACAAAATACATCAAAGCTGGCTTGGGAGAAAGTATTATTCCTTTAAACCAAAATTACACAAAATATTCACTAAACCACTCACATGTGCATTTTAACATCATTAAGTATGAGTTGTCTTGATTGCTATTTTTAAAAAGACAATACGAGAAAGTGATTATGGTCTTTCCCAATAACTGAACAACTGTGTTCTAATTGAAATAATGTGAGTCAAATAACTCAGCATCCCCTGTGGTGAGTGGAGCTTCCCGGCAATACGCTCGTTGGCTGGCTGGTTGGCTGACTGACTGAGGAGTTATGGAGGGACTTTGATCTTCAAGCCAGACCCTGTTTCACACATAATGCACTCTGACGCATAAAGACACATATGTTCTCATGCTCAGACGCTGACACAAACACACATGTATAGACATTCTGGTCTATGAGCATGATAGAATCAGTCACACACCAATCAGACATGCAGACAGTGAAAAACACACAAGCGTCCTGTATGTGACATGCTTCCGACAAGCATTTGTATGCCAAAGAGGAGCAGCCTTCATCACAGAATTAACTTTACAATGCTTCTCAGAGGGAGCAGCGAGCATTACAGAATTGTATCATACCTAATACAGATGTTTTCCTCTAGTGAAGAGTTTAGGGCCAGTAGATATTTATCTTCTGAGGATCAGTAGGGCATGGAACATGAAACATCACAGAGGTGTTTTTCAGCCTGGAAAATTCTCAGAGATGGTGGGATCAAATTTGGACTTTACTTTGGATCATGGTCTGTGCTGCTTTCAGAAAGGTTCTTGAGTTCAAGGTGACATTTTTGAAGCCTATCTGAAACGTTTAAATAGAAATTTGTGGTTTTATAGAAGCATGACAGGAAGGACAAAAAGCATATTTACTTAAAACTCAATTCTGTCATGTTGACTGCAAATGGCTTGCACAGAAATGCGATAATCTGAATAAGTTACATTTTCAAACTGTTTCAGCCAAACAGTTCACTTGAGAAAAAAACAAAACAAAAAAAACATGCAAACAAACAAAAGAAAGAAAAAACAGACTCAAAAACAGAACAATAAATACTGCCTTACACTGCTTTTATACAGCCATTTACTTGATCTTAGTATTATTTATTTTCCATTTGCTTACCCAATTTTCTCAGCATGGTACTACTATTTGTTCCCTTTCAGTCGGTTATAGTTATGAACTTTAAAACTGTTCAAAAATATTGCACTGAAAAACACTCACACCAATAACACAGTTTGAAACTGACAAGAGTTAAGAACATTTGGCAAGCTAGGCTGACAGAAGAGATGAACTGCTGAAGTTTGTGGTGGATTTAGGGTAACTGCTCTCTACTCATGGAAACCAGAATGAAAGTTTGGCCACCAATGCGGCTGAAATAACTTCCCATTTCAACAACCTCCCACATAATTGTGGACAGCAAGGAATGGTGGAGGGTACAAAGAAAACGGCAAAAAAAAACAAAAAAAAAAAAAACATGATGCAACAATACCACATGCTTCACTGCAGTTAAAAACACAGCTAGACGCACAGACAATTAAACACAGTGAAAAACCACATGTATACACAGTGACACAAACACATTAGTGCAAACATGCGACTGTAGTCCAAGTAGCTGGACTCTACCCTCACATGAATCAATGACACACACTAACAAATGTGTCATTATCATACTGATCCTATTAAGTATGACAGTGCATTACATGTATATGCTCAAAGCATTTAAACAGCTGCACGTACAGCTGTCATGTAATTACACAGTTCTTCCAGATGATGAGTCAAAAAGAGGTGGTGCTGATTACTGAAGGAGAAGAAGAAACCGTCTCCGAGAATTTAAAATAATAAAACCTGTGAGCGATCCTATGACTCCCTCTTCATCTTGCCTAAACTTGGATCATTTCACCACCATAACACAAGGACATAGGTTTGAATAATTCCACTTTGTAGATATCATCACAGGGTTTTACTGAGTCCTGCAGCTGGTGTACCGCCAGAGCCTCTACTGCCCACTAGTGGATTCATGTGTGGGCTACACAAGAGAGCAGGATTTTTTTTTTTTTTACTTTTCTTCCCAACTGATTTTTAAGGTGAAGCCCATTTTTTTTAAAAAGTGATTATATAAATTTTTGTGATTTTTTTCTTAATTATCTGAAATGTAGGTATCAAAATAGACCTTTTTTCAGAACATTCTCATCTATTACATTAAAATCATTTTTACCTCCAGCAAGAAGGTTATGTTTTTGGTAGTGTGTGCGTGCATGCAAAATGAATATATACAAAATACAATACTACTCCCTTAAAAGTAAATACTGCCCAGAGAGTATTGTATATACTGCCTTGGCGGAGGTTTGCACTCTCTTCTTGTTTACGATGCGACTGGCTCATTGTCCTGCTGGGAGAGGCAAATGTTATACAGCAAGTGATTTGCACTTTGTTATGCTGGTGACAGAGCACCAGTATTTGATGCCCAGGAAATGTGGATGGGCTAAAAATATGCAGCGTTTTAAAACAAAATGTCCACTCCCGGATGGGTCAGAGCTGCTTTGGCGGTGGGACTACACAGTGTTAGGCATGTTGTGCTGAGAAGAGTAGCCTTGTGATAATATGCATCATTTAAATGCCTGAACTGTTAAGGTAAGAATTACCTTAACAGTTGTTTTTTTTTTTTGTTTTTTTAATATTATCATTTACTGAACTACTGCTCAGTATAAATCAACTGCTGGACAATTAATACAACAAACTTTTGTATGCTTATACTGTTTGTATGCCATTATAGTGACTGATACTTCAAGCAAATTAAACTAGAATACCAAAATGCCATAATAGTAAGTAGAAAAACTATTTCTGTCTCATGTCAAATTAATTTCATTTGTCTGTACAGTGTTTCTTCTATCATCACTGTGAAGGTGTGTCACACCCCAAGCCAAAGTAGGGGAAGAAAAAAAAAAAAAAACCCCAACATTTTATTCACATTACTTAACCAGTTCATGAAGCCTTGGTTCATTTCATTGCATTTTGTGGTTACTTATAAATAAATGCAAATAAAATTTAACTGAACCTGCCCCCCACAAAGCAGTCCACTAACGCTTGATCTTCCTTAGTCTGGGAAGTGTGTGCCGATGCACGCTACAACATTAAAGTACTGCTTGTCTCAGATGTGTCAGAATAGCAGCTTGGAGACAAAACTGCAGGCTGGGGTTAAGCCAAGAGTGAAACAGATGAGGCTGATAACAGATCAGAAGACTTTTTTTTTTCTTTTAGCAGCATGATTAAAGACTTGTAACAATTTATAATGGGACAACGATGCATCACCACTGAAGGTTAGCTGATAGCCATCGCTTAAAGGCCCACTTGAAGCTTGAGCCTGTCAAATGCCTCTCCAGCACAACAACAACACATGGTATGTTATGTCTACCAATACCTTGCACATATTTTAGTACAAACAAGCAGTGAGATTTCAAGACACTTAATATACAGTAATGACCATTTTTATTTACTTTTTATTTACCTGCTTCATATAGTTTTTAATTCTTGAACTCCACTGGCCCTTAACACACACCCTAAATTCATATTCTGTCTGATGCCCATTTTAACTATTTCCTTCATTTTAGAAATATTTTTTAATTGCTTGTGCTTCTTCCTTTGCCAATTTCTTTCTTTGCAATAGCTGTAATAAAATATGCTAATCAAGATCCCAATGAGTGAGTTAAATTAGCGACAGTCTTCACTGTAGTTACTCTTTGGATCTTGGTATTTTGTCTCACATTCTCATCATCACTTTCATCATTGCTTTCTGTATTACTGTCCTTCCCAGTTCTTTCTTAACCCTTGTTTTTAGTCAGTCATCCTCCTTACACATGCCCACTCAATCACAGACGGCGTAAGAATGCTTCCCCTCACTAGCAGCACTGTACATTTGTAAGATTAGCCCACCCTGTTCTCTACCGCACTGTTTGTGATTGCGCCAACTTACATGTGCGGTCCTGCATTAACATCTAGCTCAGACTCAATCTCTGACTGGACAGCGGTCTCTTTGCTCTTCATGCAGATATAAATGCGACCCGTGTGCCAATCACAACTTGACAACATGTGCTGTACATGTGGTGTACACCTTCGGCACAAACAAAATGATTTCACACTTAGACAAGGCACTCACACTTTCAAACATACACACATTTCTGTTCTCACACACAGTTACACACACACACACACACACACACACACACACACACACACACAGTCTCTCTCACACACACACACACACACACACACACACACACACACTCTGAGTGCAGGCTGCTAAAGAACAGATGTATATATGTGCACTTGCACATACGCACACACACACACACACACACACACACACACACACGTTAAAAACACAAAATACCCAGAAGATCAAGGTGCAATCTTCCCCCTGTGCTTAAATGGGAACCACGTGTTGGCTGTGGGTTTAGGCAGACTTTGTAAAGTAAGTCCTTCCACTCATTATGTGGGATGACCCACGCTTCCTTGAGGCTGAGGAAAGCGCAAGGCAGCTTCTCTGCTCGTCGGCCCTTTGAAAGCAGCCTCCAAACCAGAGTGGTTAGCAATTATATAAACAGAGGAGGAGATTTGTTCCCGTTGTCACTTGCGTTAGCCAAAAGGAACCTGCCGGTCCAAGACTGAGTCAGTATAAGGTACCATTAAATGGCAGGGAATCCTTTGTCCAGAGCCAAAGGAACTGGCAGCTGAAACTGCAAAGGTTCCCATCCATGAAGATCACAACACATACAGCTAATGTGATTGCCCCAAACAATCAGTACAAACATCAGTTTGCTGTTAAATTTTATACTTAATACATGCTTGGCCCCTTTTCATCTGTATGGGATAAAATTCATTGTATTGTGGAAAAGTTGCATGATGAAATAAATCAATCAGGTAGCTTTTAATAACAACAGCTGCACAGAAGATTTGCACACTAAGATTAATAATAATTATTTAAGGTATATCATAAAATAAAATCCAAATGTGTACTAATACTGTAGACAGTAATAATATAAACTAGTAAAGTAGGAGTAGCTGAATAAAGTATTATTGAAAATAGATTTTGAAAATCAAATCCCTCCCATGGCAGTCTTCTAATTCAATCAAATTCCTCTAATTCAAAAAGGCAGAAATTGGTTGAGGCTGTATCCCTCATCATCCTTGAGCTGAATGAGTGAATTCATGTCTGGACAATTGGTGTCATTCTTGGAATGTGGGAAAGGAAAAAAAAAAAAGCAGAGCCTCCAATAAATCTCTAAAAAAATTAGCAATTGCTGAATATTAAGAATAACCATGATGAGTAAAATTGTCAAAATTCTAAACATTAACTGTTTAGAATGACTCATGCATCATGGCTTAGTCTAATAGCTGTTATTTGAAAGGTTATAAGAATGTTATAGCTAATGTAAAAGCTGTGTAATCTATAATAATACAAGACATTAAGTAGCTGTAGAGTAAGATAATATTAAAAAGACAAAGATAGATTACTGGCAATAAAGCCAAACTCTTCAAAGAACACAGAGCCCAATATGTGTTTGTTTCCAATGATGCCACATCTGCTTTTAAGACAGTGGTGGGAAAGATTGGTGAAATCATACTTTTCTGGATTTTTTTTTTCCCCTTACTCATTAGCGTACTGTTTTTCGGGAATATACACAATTAATAGTTTGTGAAAAAGCTTACAAGTGCCAGCATGGTGGCTATGTATATTGTGAGGATTGATGTGCTAGCTAGGGAGTGGAAGGGAAGTAACCTCGCCCAGTCTCCATACAGGCCTGTTGGTAGACATCTGGAAGGGATCCGGGTCTGAAAATGAGCTAAGTAGAACAGAGCACAACTCACTCCTACATCATACTGTATACTGGGCTTCTTTGGGTGCCTGTCTAGATACACAGCATGTCTGTGACATGTGAATCTGTGCATGTGTGTACACATGAGAGCCAGAAAGCAAAAAAATGGGCCTAGTACAAAATTAGGTCCTAATGGGGCTCCAACCAATCTCTCACCCCAGTTAGTACCATAAAATGGGCTGCAAAGATGGAAATAAACACAGCTAGCCACATACTAATATCTCAGCAGGCAGATTCTGTCCATTACATTATTAGATTCATACTTTTCCATAACCATTTATTTTCAGTGGCATAGAGCCTTCTTTAATAAAGCAAAGAAATGCACTTTATACTATATATTATTGTACAGAATATATTCTGATAACGTGATATTTTCAAAATTTCCAGTCAGTTTCTAAAATACTGGCTGACTTCAGCTGAGGTAGCTGACTTCAGCACAGTTTGTTAGAGGAGTTAACAACGTAATGATCCCAAACAGGCAATACATCAGCTGAACAGACAATAAAAAGATTTTGTTTTAGCCATTTCAAGCTGAAAACAACCCAGGAAGAAGTATCAGCTCCCACAAACATGCACAGTCAGGATCATTTGATCCACTGAGCTGTGGTTTAGGTGCTTCTTAATGTACTACAATATCTTTTACATTATGATACAGAGAACCTTAAAATGAGTCACCATGATGCATCGAAAAATACAAAAAAACAACAACACAAATTGCTTAAAAATTGGCTCCATCACCACTTTCAACTTTAGATCTTCACATTTTGATGTTGGGTTTTTAACATTATTGATGCTATTAAACAAATACTTTAAAAAAAAAAAAAAGCTAAAATACCTACAAAAAATGTATTTTCTGTTTTTAGTGGTAGCTGGAAAAAAAAAATCATTGTGTTTTTCTTTCCCAATGCATAAAATTCCAACAATGTAGCACAGAAGCGGTTCATAAAAGCTGTTTACTGGGAGTGGTGAAACTTTCTGTGGTAATTTCAGTATATGATGAACAATCGCTAACTTTGGTCCAAATTTCTCAACAGTGGCAGGTGAGCGCGCTAAAGCAAGCCAGAAAGTTTTACCGGGTGTCTCCACCATGACTCTCTTTTACCACTCCAACAAACCATTTTTCTTTCTGGAGTACGAGCAATTCTGCCACTGGCTTTTTAATGTGGGGCCTTTCTTGCAAACATCTATCACCAGCACACATTTGCTCCAGATGGATCGGGATAAATCAAAGTCAAGATCCTGAACAGAGACTGCCGCTTGTAATGCAAAAAACACATCGGAAAAACTTCTGAGGGTGAAAACCTCCTACATGTTAAGATCTAGGAAATTATTTTATTATTCTATTACTTATTTTTTTTTTTAAACTGTTGAGAGTCAACTCTCCTTATGTCTTAAACTCCTACATTTATGTTTAAAATCCTTTATTAATACTCTAGATTGCCACAGGAATCTTTCTGAATGAAAATCAGCAGCAATATCTCTTACCTCTTAAATCCTTTTAAAGTACTTTATTCAAGCAAGCCAGTCTAAAAGATGTCAAAGTTAATAATATATGGCACACCTTAGCAATAGTTCAAGATATGAAAACCTTATTCTTACTGATTGTTAAATAAGAAGTACTGGCACTGAGCCACTGTGTCAGAAAAGCACATAAGGAAACATTCAAACAACCTTTTTTTAATGGATTTTCTCATGCAACCCACCACAGAGTTACGAGGCCCATCAATGACTATCACATTTAGATCAGTCACTGTTTATGGTGCCACTGTTGCACAAAAAAAAAGTCAAGAAAGGTTTTCTGAATAAAAGAAAGGGTCTTAGTCCACTGAGAGGGAAAGAAACAAAGCGTGACTGATGAAATGTCCTTAGACGTTTTTCATTAGTGACCCAAAATGTTCTTTACTGTTCCTAACTAGATTTTTCATCATTTGCCATTGGTGACACAGATGTCACTGTTAGCACCCTTTTCTTCACAATTTTATCAATAAGACACCAAAAAGGCCTTTGACAAAGATGGATACCAAGATGGATAAATAGAGAAATAAGCACACAGGGACTCATGATTGATTACGCCATTTTTCTGATGGCATGAATGTCGGGTTAGACAGCACATCTTCATTTGGCTGGCTTTTATCTTCCCATCAGAAATGCGTCTATAAATGTATTTTGTAAATCTTTATTTAAACCTCATGGAAGGTAACTCATTTTCAAGTTCGAAAAACCACTTTAAAGCCATTCAAGAAGTACTTAACGTTGTCATTTTCTTATGAGGAATGAAACAGTGTGAGTGTGGAACATTTTCCCTTCATTCTCCTTAGCGCCCAATAATTCACAGAGTCACACACCAGTCAGCCAATCTGGTGGTCACAGAAGATGATGCTCTCTTTTTCGGCTCATTGCAAGCTTGACATTCCTTTGATGACAACACTCTTCTGGACATCACTAACTCTTTGGGTTTCCATGCCATCTGGAAAACACTACTCACTAGTACCAGCCTCATTTTCAAACCAAGTGAATCAAACAAACAATAAATCAATCAACAGCTCTAACCACACAGACTTTCTGCCCAGTGCCATCATTAGTACAGTTTATTTGCTCACTGAGCTTTTTCTAAAAGTAGAAGCAAGCAAGAGGTCTGCGTCCTCTGGGGTAGCTGCTGATGTCCCTGTGCAGCAGGGAGTGCCTCTCTCCTCTCCCTCTACTGTTTATTTGGAAGTCATTATTGCTGCCCACCCTGGCCCTCTGCATGCTCTGCTTGAGCAGAATCAAATCAGTGATTTAATGATCAGCCACAAATGAAGTCTATCATGACGTATTTTAGAAACTGTCTAGCTCACTGAGCAGTGGACACTTGGCAGTTAGCACACTTCCAGCTGGGTGACAAAAAGTCACAAACTAAGACACATCAAAAAGCCATTAAATATATTAAAGGATCCATGAATGGAACATGAAATCCTGTTCTTGAGGAGTAGACAATCAGAATAAGGCTGGCTGAATGGGAGGGTGGCCTAAACTAACTGAGCTAAATCTGCTTACCTCAGACAGAAGATGACCTGTGCGGCCCAGTGAGAGATTAAAAAAAAAAAAAAAAAAATGAATGTTTTGAACACAGAATCACATAAAGCTACTCAAACAGAGTCCAATAATAAAATATACGTCAGAAAAAAAGTATATGTAATAGGTCCATTCTAATTACCTATGACACCTATACTCATCGTTCACATCATTCCTTCTCTCACACTCGAAACAGAATTGGTTAATTCCATTCCATATACTGTATATAAAATACGGATGTTCTGACTGAAAAACTCTGGACATCCTTATTGCACATCCTTTCATATATTACACTGCTGTTCTAAAATTTATTTTATGTACATAAAGTATTTTAAGTTAAATTAAGATGTTACAAATAAAGATCAAATCATCAATTTATCTGAATGACACTGGCTAAATCTAAAAAAATCCTGATCAAGATTAAGCAGTAAGCTTTCTCTCTTTGTTTACATCTTACGGTTTTTAATTACACATACTGCACATACGAGATTTAAAAGAACAGACCTTTACAATACATGGCATATTTCACTGCCACAGTATTTCACCACCAGTCAAATCCAATTCAAAAGTGCCATTTAAAAATCTAACAAATGAGACAGCCTCAAACTTTGGCCACCCCTTTCAAAAGAAGCTAATTAAGTGAGTTAGCCACTGTCTGTCACTCGTAAGTGAAAAACATTGACATGGACTGATGTCACCGCTCCGGGCCGCAATATGAGAAATATCAGCACCAATAAAGCAAAATTAATGTTGATCTTTCGTGGTAGTGAGGAAAACTACAGCTGACGTGAGCTATTTTAGTTGGTGTCGGAGTATTTTCAGCAACATTTATTGTGGAAATGAGAACATAATCTTTGGCAACATTACATAAGAGACATTAAAAAAAACCAAAAAAAAACCTGATGACATGTAATTTAACTAATTTTACCACAAAAACAACGAAGATTGAATTTCTTCTTTTACTGCAATTGGAAAGAATCAATGGAAAATGTGCAGTTTGCAATGGCTTAAAGCAATAACTGAAATTGAGATAAATGGTTTGCTTACTTATTTCTACAGTTCAGTCCATTTTGATTCGGTCAGACTCAGGGAGTGAGGGCTTTGGGTTCATCTTTAAACCTCTGAAAAGGGTCAACTTCATTGCTGACCTCAGCCGGAATTGTTTCCCCAAAAGGAAATGACTGAAACCTCCACTGCACTTCGGTCATGAGCTAGACTTGACTAGCCAAACTACAAAGAGCTTAATCTATTTATAGGGAAACAGTGCTACAGTACAGTGATCAGGGGGAAGAGGAACCCCACAAGACGGAAAGACAGTCGGACGCCAAGGTTACACGCCAACTGTCAAGATCAAGTAGAAGTCTTGCCACTCTCCGACTTTATAACTTAAATCCATTTCCTCTGCCTTTCAGAAAACATTACTCTGACTTTTTATGTTGTCAATTTTGACGTTTAATACAAGTAAGAAAACTGCCTCAAGCAGTAATCTATGATATAGAAGGAAAAGATTTCAGTATTTTTCCTTTTTGATGGTTAAAAATAATAAAATAATTCAGCTTTAATGTCTGATATTATACCAAGGCACAGTTTAAATATGATTTGTATCTAAGCACAGTAAGAGCAATTATAATAAGGATACAAAATGTATACAAAGCTACAATGCAAGGACCCAGGAGAGCTACACTTGTGTTAGGATAGCAGAGCAGTCACCATTTTATCATTAGAAAATGTGCAAATCACTACATTAACTTCAGTATCACTATTTTTGGTTAATATATTTAAGACACAAACACACACGTTCTCATTTTGATAAGAGAACATTATTTGCAAGTGTTGAAAAATTAACTTTTAAACTGCAATCACAAATAGTTTACCG
The DNA here is from genome assembly GCF_007364275.1 of Archocentrus centrarchus. Taxonomy (NCBI): domain Eukaryota; kingdom Metazoa; phylum Chordata; class Actinopteri; order Cichliformes; family Cichlidae; genus Archocentrus; species Archocentrus centrarchus. The sequence continues at coordinate 25,344,508 of NC_044346.1, read as the reverse complement.
TATTTTCCGGAGTATAAGTCGCACTTTTTTTCATAGTTTGGCTGGGGGTGCGACCTATACTCCGGAGCGACGTATATGTGACATTTATAACACATGAACCAAAATACTCCAGCCACTTGACATCTCCGTGAACTGCAGCTTTAAGGCAGTCTTGCGTAACCTGTGGGCACAGTGGATGATGGATGGAGAGCACAGCTTAACGGCAACTGGGAGAATGAGCCACCCAACTTTCCTGGAAGTCATTGGATGGATCAAGAAAACCTGGGCTTCAGTGACAACCAAACCATCCTGTTGGGATTCAGAAAGGCTGGAATAATTGGAACTGCAGCTGACGACGAGTCTGACTAACGCGACACAGAAGAGGAAGCGGCGCTTCGTCTACGGAGTGTACGGAATTGTTTAGAAGTGACACCGAGGATGAAGAATTCAATGGATTGATGGTTTGGTTAACTTGTTAGTATGTTCTTTATGCTATGGTTATCTGAATAACTTAATGTTACGTTAACATACCGAACACGTGTTCGTTGTGCGTCATGTAGCTGAATGTGCTACGTTAGCATAACGTAGGCGTAACCGTGTTCGTCCTGTTCTTTAATCCATTATTATTTTAAATTGCCGTTCAAGATGGAATTTCTGCTCTGGGTCTCGGATTCTATCACCCCCCCCCCCCCCAAAAAAGTGCGACTTATAGTCCAGTGCGACCTATATATGTTTTTTTCTTCTTTATTATGCATTTTTTGGCTGGTGCGACCTATACTCCGGAGCAACGTATAGTCCGAAAAATACGGTACTTCTGCATTCTGAAATTCCCCTAAATGTGGTTTAGAGAAAATGTCACTGGGTCCATACCTTTTCTAGTGTTTTTGAAATCTATATCTAAATATATAAAATAGTCGTCCTTTTCATCTTTTCCGAGTCTAAGGGAAACAGATATTACCAATAACTCTGCAAGAGAGGAGCAAAAAAAGACAAGGAAAGGGAAGACGGTAAAGGGAAAAAAAATGTGAAAAAGGTTAGGAAATAAAAGACTGCTGTCAACAGTGAGTGAGATGCAACTGGAAGGGCAGAAAGGGCCCCATCACAAGAAACAACATGGGAAAGGGGTTTTTTGAAGGGGGGGGAAGGGAAAAAAAAAAAAAAACTATGGAAGGCTAGGCTCTGTAAATCATAACCTGGGGTAAAAGAACTTAAAACTTGGCTGTAAATTGTGGACAGGGATCGAGGAGACTAAGAAGCTCAGACTGGTCTATCAGATTATATTTCTACATTTTAACAGCAGCCTGCATGTCCCCAGATGCCAGTTACCTTCATGCACATGAATGTATTCCATAATAAACACATTCAGTATATTACTACCTAATATATTGATTTCCAGTCTTGGGAGGGGAAAATAAGTGATAATGAGTGCAGGTTTCTACATATTTGCTTGGTTCAGGTTTCAACACATGGAGTCCTTTATCTACAGGTGCCACATTTTTGGCCTTTATAGAAATAAGGAGTTCAACTTCCAGCAAATCTATTTTCAAGATTCACATGAGGCCTAAAAATAAATGTTTTGTTTCCAGAGCTAAAATAAAACTAAATAAATAAATGAAATTTTAAGTTACATCTCTCCCATTCATGTTCCTATTAAAAACAAGGCCCATCACCTATTGGAATATCCTCCTGCCATTAATGAAAATATAAAATAAATTTAGGATAATATTACAGCCCAATTTCAAAACAGAAACCCCTTCAGCAGACATCTTATTACCTTCTGCAAAACTATTTTGCTCTAATGTGGAAGCCCTAAACTTTTATCCAAATACTTTTTGCTAACCCCTGGGTTAGTAAAGACATAATACATCTTCCAGCAAAATGTGTTTTCAATATTAACAATACTCATTAAATCAAAACAATTTTAAGCATGCTGTAAGAGACTGATATTCTTTGATTATCTTTAACATTTCTACAAATATTTTTTGGAAACCACATCCTAGAACAGAACAAACATTTCCATGGTAAACAAATTAGAGAAAGTACATACTGCCCTCTTTTACAAGGGTGTATACTACATGTCTTTCTATTTATATATTCTATAACAATAAGCCAGATATAATGCATACTCAAAATTTATTCCCCATCATATAATACCCATGTATGTATGGGAATATTACTATATAATGCACCCATACTACATAATCTGCTCCCATCAATGCATTATGTATAACATCACTATAATCATAAGGGAACCATTTGACATTTACATTTTAGCAATATTGCTGAGCAGTAGGTATGGCGTTAATATTGCTCAATGATGAGTCATAGTCTGTACTACTTATGGCTATGAGTCATCCCTGACCGACATGTTAGACAATGCTCAGCATTGCTCAGAAGTTGATGTCACAGGCTAATCAATAAGGCTGCAGCCTAGACTGGCTCTTCACCTAGAAATTCAGGATTCCCCAGTTTCTCACTATCTAGCTACTGCCAGCTGTTCAGTGACCTAGGTTAGCTGCTAGATTTGAGGAATCCCCACTTTCTCCATTTCAGTCAATAATGGTCAAGTAGGTATTAGCCAGTCACACATGATCACATGATTAGGCTAAGCTGATCAGGCATGAAAAAAAAAAGGCTGCATCTCATTAGCATATATATTATCATAGCATTAGCAGCCTGAAATCCTCTATGTTGTTTACTCTCCACTTTGGAAAAATACAGCTTAAGTGTACAAAGTGTACTACATGCCAAATTTCATGGCTCAACTCCTTGTGGTTTTGGAATGCATAGACCAGAAAGGTAAAACCTCCGGACAGATGCCCAAACAGACGGGATGGACACATGAATATAATGTTGCATATCTTCAACTCTTTGTGGTTTTGGAGTCCATAGCCAAGAAAGGCAAAACCTCTCGGACAGACACGTGGACGAACAGTATGACAATATCCTCCCGTGGGAGGATTACAAAAAAATAAAAATTGCAAAACTGAAAAAAAGAAAAAAAAAAATCTTTTCGCAGTACAATAAACACACTAGGAGAATTAGAGCAAAACTCTGTCTCTGATTCAATGCGACAACAGGAAAGCAGACAAAATCATCCAAGTTTCCTTTCTTTCTTTTCCCTTCACTGATCATTGGAAACCATCATCAGTTAAACATCTGTGATTTCCTCACAGGGGAAAAAAAAAAAATGTTGGACATTTTCATGCCGAGTTAATTTGGTTGTACAACCTCTAGACTTGTTTGGGCACAACTGCTCAGACAGGATATTACAGGATAGTACAACACCTTCTACTCCCAAATGGAAGCTGGTCAAAGTAGAAACATTCAACAGCACTAGGAAACAACACCACATAAGCAGCTCCTATAAGGTTAATCAACAAAAAAACAAAAGAAAAAAACAAAACAAAACAATAGCTCATTCTTTGTATTTTAACATGGTGCTAGACTATGGGAATTTGTTTTATAATGTCAACAATCTCCCTACTTAGATTTAGGCTTCATCACCTATGTGTCTCTGCAAGTGCAAACCATTAGAGTTTACAGTGCCGGCTAATTGCTGATACTTTGGGACTGTGTGCTTTAAGGCTACGCTGGCTAACCATGGAGAGAGAAACCTCCAGTCTGAAGTTTACCCACTCATGCTCAAGTGTCTGTGACAGAGTCCTAGCCATAACGTCATTCAGCCTCACCACTCCTTTATTATTGCTGTGGGTTAAAATATCTACTTTCCTCTTTTATTGACTCACACTTTCTTTCCCCACTTTTCAGTAGAGAAACCAGCAGATTAATGCATGTTCTGTGCTTGCTGTCAGTGCAAACATTAGAGATATCACTTTTCTTTTTTTTAATTTAATGTGCTAAGATATGGATGTACTTCCTTTCAGTAAGTCAACACCCTCAAGAGGTGGCCTATTATCCACTCTAGTCTTGTGAGAGCAATGCATTAAAGTATCTAATTGTTTACCAGTTGACAGATGTTCATCTCTAAATCGTATGTCTCAAGTACCACCCATCTAAAAGAAGAAAAAGAAACAAAAAAAACAGTCTGAAGCAATGTGCTCAATTCTGTATAGCACATCTGCCTGTGATGGAAGCTATTTATGGACTGAGGAGCGGTGTTTTGCCAGGAATAACTCAAAAGCACCATTAGCTCTGCACAGATCTGTTTCCAGAAAATAAAACTTACCTCTTTTTTTGCCAATTTATTTAAGCTGCTTTAGTGCAGTGGTAACATTTTTCTATTGGGCACATGACAAAGGACAACATAGCAGACCTAAATGTGATGTCAGGTGCTCTGATAATCGGTGTGTGCCTGGTACTCGGGTAGGTATGTAGTGGTGTGGGGGAGTATTAATGTCTATGAGGCAAGTAGTTCCATTGCAGAAGAGAGGTATGGCTGACTGCTTTCACACTGTGCTGTGTAATGTGTCTGGAATTTGATGAATATGTAGAGACACACATGCACATAAAACTTTACCATTCTGTTCATCAAGTTCATTGCCAATCTCCTGGCCCATTATCTTCTGTCGGCTGATGACTGCTGCTAGTGCATCCAAGCCTGCATCCTGGACTGAGATGAGAGAGGAAAGAAAACAAAAATTATTACAAACTTGACTGTGAGGCAAAGAATGATTTAACTGATTTTATGCATTACTATTTACTATGACCGCAAAAATAAAAGCAAAATGAAACCAAAATGAAACCAATGTGATTAATGAATCACATTGGAATCACACAGAATGCAACTAATGAAAAATCCAAGACAAATGTAGTAGTAGTCACACATATTTGTGAAAGTGGAATGATGGACTGTTGGGTGCATCACTCGATACTTTAGCCCACTCAGCGAGAAGAGGAGAGAAGAGAAGAGAAGAGAAGAGAAGAGAAGAGAAGATTTGGCCTCTGCAGGTTTCTAAGTTTGACACACTCTTTACCACAGGAATTTTTTTTCAACCACAAGTTCAGGGGCTTACCATTACCCAACTCCACCAGAAATCCCACATGGGACACAAAACTTCCATGTGGTTTGGTTTCACTGTCTTAACAGGAATCTCTGATTCCAAACGGACAATAACCAGAGCCGTAATGGAGACATTGCAATGAAGTGTCATATGGAATCAGGTGAACTAATGTCTAGGTGTTCAAGTCATGTCAGAGGAAAGAGACGGGGGGAGGGGGGCTTACAATATGCTTTCTTGTCGTGAATTATGATGATTGCTGTTTAGGTTTTAACCTTTGTTTGGTCAGTACAACTTTAACATACATATGGTTTTGCCTGGAATTCTCTTATCTATTTATTTTGCCTTTCCACCAACACTTTACTCCTTTACTGTATATGATACTGTATAAATGCTACAAATGTTTACTATACTCATATTTATTCTTGAACTGTTATGTTACCCTCAATGATTCGTTGTTGCTGTTGTTTGATCTCTCCAAAGGTCAGCCCTTTGGTCTCCTCTGATTCGTTGATCAGCCAAGGGTTGGCCGCAGTGCCTCCACTGGCTCCTGCTCCTCCGGCCATCAATGTGGACCTGTGACACATAATCATAACAATGCCTAGTTTCCCAGCATTCTTTCAAAACAGAACAAAACAAAATAATAAAAAAAAAAAAAAGAAAAAAAAAAAAGAAGAAAAGGTCCATAATGAAAACTAAAAATTTGCTTTGGAGATTAAATTACTTTCCAAACACAGAACAAGCAGCAGCTAAACTATTAAAGTCAAGTCCAAGGCACATCTGTACACTTATATCCATTACCTGTACAAGGGGTAATCAATACGCTAGTCTGTGCTATTCTGTATCTATGACACTCCCCCTCCCCTTCACAGAAAAACTTTATTCACTCATCTGTCTTTTTCTTTTTTAATTGATTGAAAAAAATACCTTAGCTCATGCAGTATGTAAACAGTGCGTGTTTATCTGTCATAGGACTGTCAACTGCAGAGGTTTTGCTCTGACAAAGTGACATACAACAAAGCTCTCTGCGCTGTAATGTGCTACCCTAACAACCCTGTGGTTTGAAACCTATTCTCCTCCTAATAGCTTAAAGCTGTGATTCAGACCCCCAACAGTTGTGACTGTCTTGCGGTGATGGGTTCAGGGTCTGAGTGAGTCTGGATTTAATTGCATCTTCTCAGAGCTTTCTGTTGGTCAAACCAAACATAAAGGAGCTGAACCACATACAGCTTTACCAGAGACAGGAATTTATAATTATACTGCACTTAATTTTAAGAATTTGCTTTATCAACCTTTCAAATTTAGATAAAAAATGGTTTGCTTTTTTTTTTTTGCACAAGTAATCCAGAACACTACTTTTATCTCACCCCATTCAGTCTGACGACTGCTTCAAGTCACCTATGAAGTACCCACTAAAGCACTATTGAGGCTATTCACAATGCAGGCAAGCGGAGGCTGATACCATCTGAAGCGAGGGTGAGACGAGGCATTCAGTCTAATCTCTCTAACAGGTTTGATTACTATGAGACTATGTGCCAGGCTTCCACTTCCTCTATGCAACTGTCTTTTGTGTGAAAATCCAATTAAGAAGTCAGCAGGGAGCGCCAAAATCAGTCAAGTGGATCTCTTGGCACCCACAGAACAAACTGCCACTACAGAGGCCTGAACATTCCCGTTAGTGACTGACTGACTCAGACAGGTGAGATTTAACTAATTACAACTATTTCCAATGGAAAGGTTAATGCATAATGGTGGGCCCAAAGGACAACAGGGTTAACTGCGGCTTCAAAATAGGCACCTTCTTAGTCTTGATTAGTCTGAAATGGAGATGCTTGGAATGTATTGTTATAGAAATGGATTAAACTGTCCCTTTGGCAACCTTCATTTATTTTTTTCTATTCAAAGTTCTCACAAAAACAGAATTAAAAAAAAAAAAAAAAAAAAAAAAAAAAAAAAATCAGCTTAGATTATCCAGGCATGGCCAATCCACCCCTTCCCACATTCTGTCCTCAGAGACCACACAGCGGTAATGGGTCCTACCCACAAACCCAAATTACCCACCACATATCACTATTAAATTTAGGTCTCATTGAGCAAACCAAAAACCATATGACCACATGATTACAGTTTGTGAAGCTAATTTATTAGCAAATCTTATTTGAGTTTTTTTTTTCCCCCTGAGCCTTTTATGTAATTGGGTGTGTGGTCTGTAAAAAGATGAAAGGCAGTGCAAAGCACCACTAAGCAGATCAATCACAAAACCAAAGCTTGTGAAAAATATCAGCGAAAGGCAGTCCCATCAAGGCATCAGCACACGGGTTCTCTAAAGTCTACTGATCTGATGAAACTGAAATGCTTTTTTTAAAATTATGTTGGTATTTTAGCTACTCATCAAAAAGCATTTAGTACTGCAATGTAGTGAGCTGTACCAGAAAGTTTTCAAGAATGTTGAGCCTCTAGAGAAGTGCAGCCAAAACTATTCAGTTGTAAAGCAGACATGAAAAGCCAGTGGAAGTCAGCGACATGACATCATCTCCTGTTCAAACCTTACACATGGTAATGACTCTACCTAAAGATTTGATCATTATCATGTTGACCTCACAGCATTGGCAGAAACAGATATGAGCCGCTGTACCCAAGCGCCAACCTACAGGACTAAGGAAAAAAAAAAAAAAAGCCAAAAACTGCAGTTCGCCCAAAATTCAAAATGTGGCAGTCTCACAAAATCCCCCCAGACTTTTCATGTTAAGATGCCCGACTTCAGCAATGAATTTAATATGCTTAGAGCAGGGATCCTCAAATCCCGGCCTCGAGAGCTGGTGTCCTGCAGCTTTTAGATGTGTCCCTGATCCAACACACCTGAATCAAATGGCTGAATCACCTCCTTAGTATGCAGTCAAGTTTTCCAGAGTCCTGCTAATGACTTCTATATTTGACTCAGGTGTGTTGAAGGAGAGACATCTAAAACCTGCAGGACACCGGCCCTCGAGGCCTGGATTTGAGGAGCCCTGGCTTAGAGCCTGGTACAAATCACAGTTTTCATCAATACCTCCAATTTCCCCTTTGCAACATCTATACAGGGAATTAACGATTTAAAAAGAAAAAAAAATACACGCACACTTCTGAGGTGTAACCGCTTTGACTGACAGATATGCCAGCAGCTGTAGCTGCTGTACACCAGGCCTCACTGAGCTCTAACCCATGAACTGTGCTTGTGCTTTTTGCAGCATTTTTAAATGAATTATCTGCCAAATAATATTGGCTTGTTGTACTGTACAGCCCATCCAATAACTTTGTGCTCAGGTTTTGGTGAGTGTGATTTTAGTGCTTTATTAGTATATTTGCTAGCAGTATCTGACAGGTGTATGTGTCTGTGCAATGGCTCCACACAGATGTAGCTTGCTAAATAGCAATGGACAAAATACTGATGAGGCTTTAAAATGTGGATTCCATGACATCAGGGTGGCTATCTCCATCTTTTATATACAGTGGTTGTCTCCAGCCCTTTACTGTGTACACTACAGAGTACACTATGCTCAGTTGTTAGTAGGCAGTAAACTCACTGTCCTTGTTCATCAAACTCATTCCTTCATGTAAATTTGTGTGTATTTCTCTATTTTAAAAGGGTGCCAAATGTGTGATTAACGGAGCCAAGCGAGTAAATCCCTTAATGAAAAAGAATTAGCTATGCAGTTAAGCACCCTGTCAAAATGGCAGGCAGACAGACTTCCTTACGAGTGACGGCATCGGGGGAGGTCATAATACATGGGTCATACCGGATGTACAAAGACTCGCTGAAAGTTAGTGCCCAGTGACACATTATCAAAGGAGAGAACAGAGCCTATGACCTCTCAGGTCAAGAACACAGACAAGAGAATGAGGATTCATTATTTTTAATTGGGCAGCCAGAGGTAGACGTACTAAAAAAAAAAATTCTCAGAGAAGAAAAGCCTCAAAATGAGTTTCTGAGCAGGATGCTCATTGATTGGTGATGATGCTTAGTTTGGTTCATCTGATACTGACCAAGAAGTGACTGATAGAAATTTAGAGCGGGCAACTGTTCCACAGTGGGCACAAGAAGGTGGGTAGAACCAAAAAATTATTACTTTATGTGAAGCGCTGCATTAATCAAGATATTAATCACACTCACATTCACACCTATAGGCAATTTAGAATCACCAATTAACTTAACCCCAGTAACTGCATGTCGTTGGATTTATAATAGCCAAAATGTTGATACCTGGAGGGTTCAGGCTCCATGATATCTCCCTTGAAAGTTGCATTGAGGTGCTTCTCTCTGGTTAGCAGGTCATCAATGAGGTTCTGCCTCCTGTCAGCTTCAGACTGCATTCTGATGAGGCCACGATAAGGTCATGCAAAGCATTGGCAACACTTCAACCACTTTAGATGAGTGGACAATTTATGTTTCTGAAACTTGAGCATGCTGCATTAGTGACGACAGTCATTTTCTAAACGCTCTAATGCCCCCTACTGGAACACTACTGTCACTGTAAGCACAGCAGACTCTCCACTCTCAAATTTATTTTCAGGCCACCTTCCAAACCAAACCACTACACCCTCCCACTCTGTGATCATTTCAGTCCAGCTGTTCCAGGTTTCTTAATTAAGGGATAGGGCAGAAACTGGAACTTCTATTCAACAACTGCAGCAATTTGTGATGCAATCAGGTGTGTTATGATCATATCTATCACTTCCTGGACGAAGCATCTGTTTCACTTGCATTCAGGCATTTACAACAGAGATAGAATATTTTCCAAAATGCACTACTTGTCTTGTGTTTTCTTCTTTCTTATACCTTAGTAAAAACGCTGAGAAACAGCACTAAAATAAATTACACTTTTAGTGGAAAATCTAGATTACTCAGCTGCAAAATAAAGTTACAGTTGGGCATAAAAAGTCCAGAGAACAAATAAGGCAACATTATTTTACTGTCATTATTACTGCCATTGCTATTATTGTTATCATTACTATGTTTTGAGGACAATTTTTTTTCCAATTTCTGTTTCAGTGCAGACTCAAAGTTGGCAGGCTTTATTACTGACTTCTATTAGTTGGTTCAGAATGTGACAGATGCACCATGCAAATGCGCAAACAGAGTGAAAGTGTGTAGGGAGAGGGCCTAGAGGCCGAACAGGAAGTGTTCCTTAGTCTCATAATTTCCACTTTTTAGAACACTGTCAGAAGAAAGGATACATGCGCCGAGACGAGGATGCCCGCAACAAGCCCTCTTTGAGCTGGGCGATATTTTGTTTCAGCTTCTGAAGTGAAGCCCGTAGTGTCATGTTTATCTGAAAGGACAGAAGATAAGCAAACTACTAAGAACAAGACAAAAGAAATGTGAGGGCAATACCATTTTATTTGTGAGGCGAGAGATTACCTTTGCAGGGTTCCCCCCTGTTCTCTGCTGTCTGTTCCGTTCATGGATGTTTTCGGCTATTTCCTGTGCCAAGCGACACGTGGCATCATAATTTTGTAACCTATGAATCAAAAAAATAGGATTTATACCTACACAATGAAGAAGCCAAAAATGAAATAGCAAAACTAAGGTTCAGTGCATGAATTTAATATAATTATGGCAATGGCAATTTATATAGACATTTCATCACATGTAAACTCTACATGCTTAACATAAAATACAACAAATATGATGTACAGGTTGGATTACTCCAAAACCAAATTGAATCCTATCTTTTCATCAATATCCTCTCAGTGCTCCTTTGAGGGGTCGCTTGCACAACTTTTTTGGTCCTGCCTGACTCTGTGGTAGTACTGGAGAGAAATTCGCCACAGACATTAAACCTAACCGCAACCTAGTGGTTTCTGGATGCTCCCTCAAGCTTCCACCTGACATCCATATCTTTTCGATATCTTTAAGCCTACTTCAATTTGTCAGACAGGTTCTTTTCAAACGATCTCTTGATTCAGCAGGTCTGGCAGTAATCAGGCCTGAGTGCGACCAGTGAAATTTAATTCAGCGAAACACGTGGTTAATCACAGTTAATCTCTGATTTAACGGCGAGATAACTTTTTCATACAGGACCAGGTAGGTTTTGATCCCTTACTCGGGTTATCTTTGACATTATAGATAATAATAATAATAAAAGAACTGTGACAACCCGGGACGGATCCTGACAGTCTTAAAAGCGTGCGATAAATCACGTTGCTGCTTAATATTGCTGTAGCTTACCTGGGTAAAACATCAGAAATGGAGAACAAGATTTGGTTTGATCATGTGACATTTTTAGCATTCCTTTCCCCCTTTCTCTAACGCTGTAAAGATTTGCTATTAGAGTAGATACAACAATAACGACTACAAATTGTTTTGTAAACCTAATCCACAATCCCCAAACTATTTCCCAACACGCAAACGCAATTAGTTTTCAATTACTAAATAAAAATTCATGTTAATTTATTTGGCTATTCGCCATAGCTACCACTTTAGCTAGCGAGATTCAGAGTAGTCATAAGCTGGAGAAACTACATTTGATGTTAACAATACATCTGAGTCAATTTACTTTTGAATTCAAAATGATTACTTACCAGGAATCCTGAGACATTTTGATAAGTTAGCTATAAAGCCAAGTTTGAACCATCCGGCTGTAATCAGTAGCAGCCTGTTTCTTGTTTTGAGAGCGACGTCACTACGGTAGGCTGCAAGGACATTTTTCCTGGGACCCTACAGGCTGTGCACTGTAAAAGCGTAATGCTGCCCTCTATGGGTTAAGATTTGCTGCTAATTTCTGACCACAGGTCAGTTAAATATATAAAATTTCAGGGCTGCTCTACTAATTAGTTGGGAATTGAACACGAAAAAATACTTGAAACAGAAATAGAAAGACTCTTCTCACATACAAGGTCTTGAATAATCAGGCTCCATCTTATCTTAAAGAACTCATAGTACCTCACCCCAATAGAGCACTTTGCTGTCAGACTGCTGGCTTATTTGTGGTTCCTACGGTATTTAAAAATAGAATAGGAGGCAGAATTTTCAGCTTTCAGGCCTCTCTTCTGTTCAGAAGTTTAGAAACCAGACAGGAAAAAGGGATCAGAAATATGAAGCTATTGACACGGGAACACTACATACATATAAAGATTTGAAAAAGACTTTTCCTCTTGAAGCTAAAGATCACAAATTTCATTTTAGATGTTGAAATTTAAAATTGTCACTGATTTATCCATTTACAAATGTTCCACACTTCCAAAAGGAGCCACCCCATGATCTTGGTTTTGCAGAAAAATGAGAAAAAACTGCTGAAAGGGTTTTTTTTTTCATATAAGTTAAAGCCAGAAAAGTTGTGATTATGGCATTTTATTTCATAAGTCTCTAATGTTTCATAAATCTTGTACATATACATTATTATTAGTGACTCTCAGAGATGAAAACAAATAATAGCAACTGTCTAAATATAACTTTCAGTGCCTTTTAATGGCTTACAGGAATAGTAGTTAAAACCCTTTTTTCTTAAATACTTAAACTTAATGGACCTTTAAGTCCAGACACAATCTTCAATGTCCAAGTCAAAAAAAAAAAAATCTGGAACTCTTATCACAGAATTTATAAAACATCAACTATACTGTAATGATAGTCAACATCAAACACCAAAGTGATAAATGTCTTTATGGTTAGTTAGTTATTTTCAGCCTACAGTCAAGTTTTACTTCCACAGAGAGATGCAGGGAATGTGTCTGCCTTAAGAAGAGAAATACTTTTTTTGGTTGAAATATGAGTGGCACCATAGATGCAATTTTTTAAGAGCCTTTTCAATTTTGTGAGCAGCAGGAGGCAAGAGTAAAGGAAGGAACACCTCCTGTAAATTTCCAGAAGTTCACACAGACTATGTCACAGTATGGGCTTATGTAGATTATTCAGTCTGAATGGTAAATGTGTTTCAACTCTGTTTATTTCTCATGAAATGAACACAGTTGTTCAAATCCATGCTTATGTATCAGTACCTTTTCACATCTGGAAATCTGAGGAAAAACAGCATCACCTTCATTGCCTTCTTTGGCAATGAAGGTTTAAGAGTTTGTTTTTCATATCCATTGCATGATGTGCCAACATATGAAGTAAGTACTTGTAGAGGTTTTGTGTTTCATAACTAAACAGTGGTTGTGTTTAGATGGAAACATACATGTGTTGTGTTCAATAATAGCCTCGGAAGACTTCTTGGAATAGACTACTGGCATTTTGATGCTTGACGTACATGAAGTAATTTCAAAGAAGTTGTGTCGAGTTGGCCTTCTTATTTCTGAAAATGTCAAGAAGAGCAAACCATTTCAAAGATTTTCAAGGAATGTGATGCTCAGTTTTAAAATAAACATTTAGTCTCTTAAGCAATTTAATTACAAAATTGTTTTATTTTATTTTATTTTAATTTTCGGAAGAAACCAGGAGAAAGCTTGTTGAAAATGAGCTCCATGAAACCCTGATAGTTACACACTTTGCAAGGAACATGTGTTTTGGGGAAGTAAGCTAAGTGCATGTATATTGCTACGTGATCTGGAAATTTAATGCCTTGGTTTATGATTCTCAGTATGAGGGCACTTATTTTACAGAGACTGATTACCTCTCAGAATGAGACACTGTGCCAGAGATATAACAGGAAAATCAGTGGAACCTTTTACTGTCAGTGCCTGAGTCACCAACAACAAACCACGTAGAACTCACATGACCAAAGCCCACAGGCCTATAAAAAGCCCTGATCCTCAAATTGTGCAGCTAGTAACAGGAGCAACATTACTTTCTGACATTTTTTTCTATGAAGAATAACTGGTGTCCGAGGATTCTGGTGTCAGTTTCACGGACACCGGAATTCTCCAGTTGTGGAAACATTAATTTAATCCTGGACACATTCTCTGACCAAAATCTGGAATCTATGGCTAGAGGCAGAACCAGACAAAGGTCTCACTCCTATTACAATTTAGAAGACAACACACAGACAGAAAAAACCTGTCTAAGACCTCGATCCAGGTATGTATTCATATTTAACTAGGCTTGTACTGTTATCAAAAAGACAGCCAAATGTATGCTTATTTACAATAAACCACAAGCAACAAAGAATTACTGACCTGCATTACTGAACTGCATAATTAATACTGAATCAAATGTGCTCCAGGTCTTTTTACAGTTATGAGACATCAGAGTTATACTCAGAAGAAAACATGGGACACTTTACAACGTGCCTTCTATTGAGGCAGATGCAAAGCTCACCTCTCAAGCATCAAGCAGCTGAAAAGGAGGAAAGAGAAGGGGATGGGTCGGGCGTTCAGTTCAACTCTAAAAAGTTTAAGCATAAACCAAACAAGCATTCACCCACAAGAGAAACTCATGGTACTGAAATAATGTTTTCACATTTGAATATCGAGTTTAAAGGCAAAATGAATAGAATGAAAATCTGAGTCTATGTAAACCGTTTAGGGAAATAAAAGTTATATGTGTATATCTTACTCAGGCAATAAAGGCAGTCTCAAGTCAGTGTCCATGATGACCATCTCTGAAGCAGACAACTGGCAGATTTGTTCCAGCTCTGGGATGAAGTACGGACAGTTTGTGGACTGGGAGAAAATTGATCCTGAAGCTGCAAAAAATTATCAGCAGATCCTACAGAGTGAGCACCAGCAGCTTAAAACTATGGCTCGAGAAGGCTTTTGGGCCACACCACACACACTAAGGGCCAAAGCTTATTATCACATCATCCACAGCATCAATTCCATGTATGTACTCGTGGCACTTAGTGAGGCCATCATGAGCATTTTTACTGAAATCTACTTGACCAAATTTTGACAGTGGATTGATTTTATATCTGCAGCAGGGCTGTCACTCCAGATAGAGATGTCTACTATGAACTGGCCAAGAAGCTATTTGGAGAACAAAAAATCATCAGCCACCCAGTACCGGAGTACATGGAGGCTGGAGAAATACCCAGGTAATATTTTGCGATGGTACTTTTTGAAATTGAGCATTTACAGCTGTGTGAAGCATGAGCTTTTAGCTCACCTCATTATTTGTGACTTTGGGGATGTTTATTACAAGCATCCATGCTGTAACAGGGTACATACAACAGAAAATCTTCACATTTTGGTATTAATATACCTTTGCACTATTAATATACCTTTGCACTGGAGTAAACATAACTAAAGGAGTCCTTGTTTGCTTTGTGCTTATCCAGATACTGCCTCAACAAAGCGGGCCTGAATTCTGCTAAAAAGGTTCTTCTTTGCCTTGGACAATACTTTGTAGACATGAACTTCTGCCCCATTCTACCTGCA
This sequence comes from Archocentrus centrarchus, assembly GCF_007364275.1. Taxonomy (NCBI): domain Eukaryota; kingdom Metazoa; phylum Chordata; class Actinopteri; order Cichliformes; family Cichlidae; genus Archocentrus; species Archocentrus centrarchus. The sequence continues at coordinate 25,329,278 of NC_044346.1, read as the reverse complement.
CTGGTTTCCCTCATCCTCCACTTCAGCGAGGATGAAGCTGAATGTTTCTACAGTGTGTCCCGACTCATCTGCTACAATGATCCCAACAAGCGTTATATTGACCAGACCTTCCTCACCTACCGTGCCTCCTGTATGACCTTTGGAGACCTCGCTAACAAGTGCTGCAGAGGCATACGCAAGCTGATTGCCAGTTCTCACCAGAACCTGTTTGAGTTTTACTCCGACTGGATCATGTGGATATTTGCTGAACTTCCGTTCACGTATGCCATTAGAGTTCTAGATGTCTACCTACTGGAAGGCTATAAGGTCCTCTACAGGTTTGTTGTCGCTGCCGCATTTGAACATGTAAACAAAAATCTTAAACCTAAATATGTGAGTTCTTGTGGCATAACCATTATTTTGAAGAAAAAACAAAAACAAACAAAAACATAATGACAAAACAATACAATTAATGTGTTTCACAATCATTCTTTGTAGGGTTGCTCTGGCTCTGCTTGACCTCTATAAAGTATCCGTGTCGTCTCGAGTGGCAGATGTGGAAGACTTCAGAACAGATATGAAAAGATTTGTTCAGAATGTAGCTCGCCACTGCACAGCTGAGAAGCTCCTGGAAAGAGCCTTCACGATTACAATACCCATAAGGAGGGAGCTTAACCTGCTGTTCAGTGCCAATAAAGAGTCCCTCATCCTAAAAGGTGTCAGCATAGATGAGAAGAGGTGGGTTAAAGCTGACATTTTCATAGACCAGACTAGACTAGCATATTTGTATATAATGAATCACTAATATACACAATCTTAGTAGTTTTAAATGTTCTATTTCAGCTCATTTGAACCCTGTTTTCATACATGTTCCCTAAAGGACATCAGTTGAGACAGTGGATTTCAACAACTTCCGTTCCAGTGTTGTAACAGGGACTGAGATGAGAGTCATCTGGGCCTGGATACCTGAGCGCTTTGCCCTTTTCAGTCCCTTCAGGTTGTTCAGCACAGCCGAGCATGAAAGAACTCTTGCGTCGTAAGCAACCTTTGTTCAGCACTTCAGTCCCACTTCGCAACTACCTGAAAAAAAAAAAAACAGGCAGGAATTACGCAGAGAAATATGTACATCATACAGTAATACCTTTTAGAGTGTTTGCTTTGTATTGACTCAATATCTGCTGAACTTAATGCCCCTGCAGTGGAAAAATGGATTTTCAGGTTTTGCAACTGACAGCAGTAGCATGCAGTTGTGTTTTCACTATCAACACTTAAACTTTTTTTTCTTGTTTAAACAGTGCCAAAATCTCTCCCTGATATCAAATGAAATTTGATTTAAACAGGCCTTAGCTCTTGAGGGACATTTCTATGCTAATTTGACATGAAAATATTCTTATCATGCATTTTAAAATAAGAACAACAGGTGGCTACATTTTTTTTTTAATCTCATATAGATTCTATTCACATGTGGAGGGACATGAACCAGCTGTCCTGATGATCAAAACTGTGGATGAAGAGGTAAAAATGATAAAATAATAAATATTGGGATACATCTGATCTATTTTGTTTTCTACATTTGGCATTTTAAGTGGAGCTCAGACTTGAACCTGATACATCTTGATGTCTATGATGATGAGATTTAGTTGATTCAATAGCTTTTGTATGCCACTGAAATGATGGGAATTTGCCTCTCTTAGGTGTTTGGTGCCTTCTTGTCAACAGATGTAACAGAAAGAAGAAAGCACGACTCAGAAGAACTTGCTTACTTTGGAACTGGGGAGTGTTTTGTTTTTACGGTGAGCTTTCTTTTTGTTGAATTCACTTTACCTCTGCCTCTGACACTGCAAGGCATCAAACGAGATCTGTGATTACTGTTTCAGCTCCGTCCCAGCATGGAGCTCTACCAGAGAACTATGGTCAATATAATGACCCGAAGAGCTTCTCCCGAGCAAATTCAAGAGAGCATTAGTGCCTCCCCTCGAGTGTCAACTGACGGCGACATCCCCTCCAGCACAAGTCTGACCTGTCCTGCTGGGACACCACAAAATCCCAGCTATCTGATGGTTACTGCACTAATAGAGGAACCCATGTCTGCCAAAGCACCCAAGAGGCCTAAGGAGCAAGAGGCTTCCAAGTTCATAGCAGGCAACGACAATCAGCTTATTATTGGTGCGTTAATTAAACATTATAAGAAAAAAAAAATACAATAGATGGGCCTTTAAAAGAACTCTTAATATGTTAGGTGAGAGGGAAACTGCAAGTATGCTATGCTCATATTCATGTGTCCTCTTTCAGGTGGTGATGGGGGCCATGCTCTGTGCTTGCAAAAAGACCTACGAGAGGGACGCACAGAGCCGTGCCAAACATTTAAAAGCATTGCACTCTGCAAGAGAAACTTCAAGATCCAGTCCCTGGAAGTGTGGGGCATCCAGAACTCCATTTCTGTTTCTCATTGTTTTACTTCTAAGTGAAATAGAGAGAACAGAACTGTGACTTTTTTTCTTTTTTTTAAACACTGAACCAGTTTTTCTTCATACGATTTCAGTGATTTTGATTATTATGTAGCTTAGAAATATTTGCATTTTTTTTTGTGAAATGCTAAGTTGTGTATTTTTTTGTAAATTAGCTGAGTGAGATTTTACTTTGTTACTCAAAGTTTATTTGTATAGATTTAGGTCACATTGCAATGTCTTAGTGAACTTTACCCACATAAACAAAGGTTCTAATCTCAGGACAGCTCTGTAAGAACAGAAGGACGTTCTTTATGGTTCATATAGCACACACAAATGCCAGTGATAGATCTGGGAGAACTATTTCTATGATACTCTATGATTACTGAGGCACTACATTATCAGTAATATCAATATATGTATATTTATTAAATTCAGTAAAAGATAATATTTGTAACCACACTGTAAAATCACAACTGAAAACCGTAACCTGATGTACTTTATAGGAGTTATACTGTTAAATCGTATTTTAGATGAGTTTCATGCATAATACCCCCTTTGAGTTATTTGTTATTCTTCTCAGTTTCTTAACTTATTCAGATATGTGTTTTATTATTGACATTATGTGGCTGTATTTGTGATGGGGTCAAAAGCAAATAACAACTAATTTAAAACAAGCAAACAAAAAAATCTTTAGCTGCTGTTTAAAGATTTATACTATTAAAAAGTATCTGTACTGCAATGCACAAATAAGCTACATGTTTGATCATTTCTTGCTGTAAAGATTTGGGAGATTCTTTAACTAAAACTGAAACTAAATGCTCTCTGCAGCTTTATGAAACATTCGTGTACAGTTGGAACCATTTATCATAATAGGAGTGACCTCTGAAAGGGGAGATTTTTTTTTCTTTGTTTGGTGTCACTGTGTCCACTTTGGAGTGTCTTCTGCACCTGTTATCATTTAGCTTCTCAGTGTGAATGCAGTTCACTCTGAGCTAGCCCCTGTGGATGACGGACTACATTTAAAAGCAAGGAAAAGCATCAGGTTTTGAAATTATACGTGATATAGAGCATTGTCTGACAGTTCCTTGTCCAACTCTCCCTACTTGGGAATTTGTCATACCATCTGTGGCTTTATACATACAAACGGCAGTATGCACTTGTTCAATATATAGTGCAGAGGTACTTGGAGAAGCAATATACAGATAAGGTCTTAATATTTACAGGTGGTTTCAAAAGATCCAGGCTGTAGGTCAGGGGTCAGCAGCCCGTAATCCGGAAAGAGCCATTTGAACTAGTGATGGGTCGGTCGCAAACGATGTAGAAGGAAGTGAGGATGTGGATATGCTGGCAAAACAGTCACTGAAATTGCAATCAGTTGATTTACAGATACCGTTAAAGCAAAGCTGAAGTTAAGAGCATTGTTAATAGTCAAATTCAAAGAATAGCAATACAGGACGACATCTTTATAACATTCAAAGGCATGTTGGTCATGGGAAGAGAGTGGGTAGGAACCGGACAGAAGAGGTGATAATCTCCCGTCTTAGGTTAGGTCACACAGATCTTAATAACGCTCTGCAGTTGAAAGGCAAGCACCCAAAGGAAGAGAGTGAGCACTATGGTGAAAAAAAAAGAAATTCAATCCAAAAACTAAAGAGTCCCACAAACGTTTTGCGAGATCCCGCAAAGGTGCATCTTTTTTTTTTTCCCATTTTTTTTCTTCCATGTCCCTTGCAGATCTCCGTAAAACAGTTGAACAAATGTACTTCAATGAAATTATTTTTAAGTGTTCCCCTTCCCACAAAATCACCCCGTAGTTACACAAGCACAGCCAACACAACACACCATTCATCCATCTTTATTTGTAAATTGCATGATATTCGGTCATAATGTGTGCGCCGAAGAATGCAAAATTGCTTCTGAACAAAAAGTATTTTCTGCAAAAGTAAGGTAGATCATTGAGGTGTGTGCGCGTAATGCACCTCTAACCGCCATAAAAATCCCAAGAAGAAGAAAAAGAAGACCAAGGTTTTGAAATTACGTGGGCACTTGAAGGCAACATGCAAGGGAAAGCGCAGTAGCCCCAAATACCTGCGGCTTGTTTTGCAGTCTGCTGTGACTGTCCTTTCATGCGAAGAAGCATTTTCTTAAAACTGTGTGGACAGTGGATGTGACAAGCTTTCTGTTTTACGGATTATTAGAGAGGTGAGACTGAATTTATATGCGCCTCCGAGGCTTGTACGGCGTAGTTAGCGGACACTCAGCAGCGTTAGCATTAGCAAAAGTAGCTAGCAAACGCTGTGTAAGTGTGGCGGTTAGGTTTGTGTGTGCATGCTACTGTAACGCTTCGTTAATGCTACCCTCATGTTTAAGGAGAACCCCTTACCGATAATCGTTAACCACACCGCTGTGGTTTCCTCTGTAAACTCGCCACTCAAACATCTCAGCGAACCTGTGCAAAAGTAGTTTTTATATAGATAAATAAACAGCATACGAGCTTTCAAAACTACTTTAAATTTCACATGAAGACTTGAACGCTATTTCGAGGATATTGGCACACACTTTCAACATTAAGCGTTAAGTGTGGAATTCCTTCCAGCCTCTTGAGACAGACCATGACTGTTTGCAGTTCGATTCTGCAAATGTTTTTTGTGATAGTACAGCGGAGTGCTTAACCCAACTTTATGCGTGCTGTTTGTTTATCTTTAATATTTTAGAGGTGGTGAAAGGAATATTGTTGATTTATATATTATAAATCAACAATGCCAGCAGAAGCAGATATTAATTTATTGCTAATAAACTAACATTTGTTGGGGGGCTAAAAAGGAAACGAGAACATCGCGACACAGAAATGTCGGCCACCTCTTTGGATGTAGTGTTCAGCTGCTCATTAACGACAATATCTAATCAGCCAATCACATGCAAGAAGAAAAGTGACTTTGAAGCCCATTGATGATGCCAGACAAGCTGGTCTGAATATTTCAGCAACTACAGATCTGCGGAGATTTTCCTGCACAGCCATCTCTAGGGTTTATAGAAAAAGAGAAAATGTCCACTGAGCAGCAGCCCTCTGGGTAAAAATACCTTGTTGATGTCAGAGGGCAGAGGAGAATGGACCAGACTACTTTGAGCTTACGGAAAGACAAGAGCAATGACCACATGCTACAACCAAGGGTATGCAGAAGAGCATCTGTAAATGCACAAGTGAAATCTGGTTGCAGATGGACTACAGCAGCAGAATACCACGTTGGATGTCGCTCCTGTCAGCTAAGAAGGAGGCTGCAATTCACACTGGCTCACTAAAATTGGACAATAAAAACTTTGCCCGGTGTGATAAGTGTCGATTTCTGCTGCAACATTTGGATGGCAGGATCAGAATTTGGTGTAAACAACATGAAAATATGGAGTCATCCAGCCTTTTATGAGCAATTCAGGCTGGTGTTGCCACAGCCTACTTAAGTATTGTTGATGGCGATGTCCATCCCTTTATGACTACAATGTAGTCATCTTCTGATGGCTGCTTCCACCAGGATAATGTGACATGGTACACAGCTCAGTTCATCAACTGCTTTGTTGAACACAAGTTCATTGTACTTAAACAGCCTCTATAATCACCAGCTCTTAATTCAGCAAAGCACCAATGGAATGGGAGAGTCGCATCATAGATGTGCAGCCAACAAATCTGCATCACCTTTGTGACGCTGTCATGTCAGTGTAGACCAAAATCTGTTTCCGGCACCTTGTTTAATCTGTGTTAATTAAAGCAGGTCTGGGGTTCAACTTGGTACTATCATGGTGTACCTAATAAAGTTTCTGATGAGTGTAAATTTGAGGCAATCTAGCAACAGCATCTTTCTTGCATAGTTTGTCCACCAGAGGGCAGTGACAAGTTGATTTTTCAACTGTAAAACTTTCCCCAAAACTTTAAACCAACTGATCAGTAATTGGTCACATAAGCAAGTAATAGCCAGTTAGTCATTAAATATAATGGATGTTTTTTTTTTTGTCTTATGCTTGTACATTTTGCTAATTGTTGACACTTATGTTTTTCACAAATTCAGAGTGTCAGCAATTAGAAATTTCCAGGGTAGAGTAACTTAAACACCACATTCTTTGGATTTTAATTTGAATAACTTGACAGCTGCTTATCTGAAACAACTCTCTATTAATGCCATTACACCAGCTTTATCAAGACTTATTCACAGCCCCAAATGTGTTTATAGTCATAGCATTGGTTTACTATTTATTTATAAAGTTCATCAGATTTGTTTGAATTTTGCTGGATGCGTGTAACTAGTCCTGTTGGTCTCCGATATTAGCTACAGTACTAATTTTCATTCTGAAAGCTCTAGTAGTAAAAAATCAGTAAATCTACAATACATGATGTCATGTACCTGTTCCTTAAGTGTTTATGTGTACATCAACAGGCTGCAGCAATGGGCCCAGACACCACATCTGTCCCTAAAACAGAATCCCCAGAGGAAAGTATGTATTGACAGTTGTTTGTGTGTGTGTTTTTGTTTTGTTTTTCACCTTCTGATCAATACTTGTATAATAAATCAGTTAACTTTTAGTTATAATAAGCTTGGTTCCTTATGCAGGTGACACCTGAAGTTGAGGTATCTAATGCATGTAGAACAGAGCAGAAATAATCCTCCTGAAACATGGATTACATGTGTGTTAACATTTGATTAATATGTTTTGCTCACTGAGATCTGTTTGATTTGAAGTCAGTTCCAATAACACTCAAATTATAATTGTTTTTTAATTTGATTGCTCCTCAGGTCCAGAAATAGTGGTGGTGAAGGTAATCTCAGAATCAGATTCCAGTGATGCTTCAGTCGTCTCCGAGCCAGAATACTCCAAACAGAGCAAGAGAGCAAAGAGCAACGTATCAGACAAGTGTTACCCGTGCTCTGTCTGCGGCAAGGTATTTGACAGACCGTCAAAGCTAGAGAGGCATAAACCGGTACACACGAGGAAGCCCAAGACTCTTCATCAGTGTCAGCATTGTGATAAGAGCTTCACGCAACAAGAAAAGCTCATCCGACATGAGAATTGCCACAATAGGACCAACCAGCATCCCTGTCCTGACTGCGGGAAAGTGTTCAATAGACCCTCAAGATTAGAGAGGCATAAACGCACACATGCAAAAAAACCCAAGGTACCTCATCAGTGTTCATACTGCATGAAGACATTCAGTAAACTTAACAAACTCATTCGTCACAAGCGAATGCACACTGGGGAGAGGCCTTTCACCTGCTCCGTCTGTGGTAAGGGATTCTCTGAGTCAGGCCATTGCAAAGCACATGAAAAGACACATGAGGAACAGCCAGAAAAACCCCACTCTTGTGCGGACTGCAAGATGTGTTTCTTCAAGGCCTCGGAGCTCCGTAGGCACTTGCGTTCCCACACTGGAGAGAAACCTTTCAAGTGCACCTTGTGCGAGAGCTGCTTCTCTCGCTCTGAGGGACTGAAGAGGCACATGAGGAGCCACACGGGGGAAAGACCATACAAATGCATTATCTGTGGAAAGCGATTTTATTCTCGACAGGATTTGAATATTCACGGACTGACCCACACGGGGGAGAAGCCACATCTTTGCCCTGTGTGCGGTAAAGGCTTCTCACAGCTGGGTAACATGAAAGAGCACGAACAAAATGTTCATATTAAGGCAGAGAAATATATTTGTAACGAATGTGGAGCGACCTTCACACGGTACAAGTCACTATCAAAGCATCAGCGGACACATACTGGAGAAAGACCCTATCTGTGTCTTACTTGTGGTCGCAGGTTTTCGTGGAGCCATTCTCTTAGCAGACACCAGAGGACACACACACAGAGACAGATGTCTGGGGACACGCCCAAAGAAATACTAAGTTTTGAGGCATCTTCGGAGAATCCCAGCAGCTGAACTTAGAAACACATTTCCTCCTCATTTAGCTTTGCTGAAGAAAGAGACAGACAGAGAGGGAGAAGCTCATTTAGACTGTATTGACAAGTTATCTTTAATTTATGTGATGATTCACCTTTCTGCTTGCATTGCTGATTGTCCACAAAATATGTTCTCTAAAATTTTAACTAGCGTAGGGTGCCAGATCAAAGCTAGAAGGTACTTTTTTTAAAAAGTCTGTGTTGCCTGGAATGTGGTGGGAGTTAAAATTTGGAGTGTGCCTAGAATATGTACTATTAAAACTGCTCAGTGTAGGGCTGCTTTGTTCACAGTTCACTTTTATGATGTGGTGTTGAGAGCAATTGTACTTTCCCAACGTAAGTGCCCAAGATGCAGTACTTGTATTTACAGCCAATTACAGTGATGATTTTTTTTAATAGTTAAGCCTTTACAAAATGGTTATGCTATGCCAACAAAGAGTAAAAAATGTGAAAAATAAATAAATAAATAAAAAGTAAAATTAAAACTGCAGTGATGTTGCAGTGGCCAGAGGCCAAAGAAAATTGTACTCTTTTGGTTTTTATATCAGTATCATTTTATATGATCCAATGATTTTACGTTGTACATGCATGAGCGTTCACTGTCAATAAAGATGCATTGTGATGTGCTGTGACTGACTTAGTAGCGATACCAGACAATAGTCATTCAATGTTCTTATAGATATGTTCAGTAAATGGGCTGAATTCTATTTTTGTTTGTTATATCATGTACCAAATGCTTCTGCTGCACATTGTTTACTTGTGAAATGAGAGATTTTTCAGATTTCTTGCATAATGTCAGAGTATAGGTCACAGATTAATTAGTAGGTTAATCACTGTCGATAGTATGATTTTTTAAAAAAAAAAATTTTCCCCAGTTATGTGATACAGCAGTTAACGTTTTTTGTGTGCGCCACTTTCCTATTTGAAAAGAGGAAATTCCGCACATCACGTGAATGCAGCAGAGAAACGTCACTCAAGCAGCACAGGAGGTGGAGCCTGATTGCTGTTGCTAGGCGACTGTTTGTTTGCTGCGGAACTCCTAACCTCTACTTTTGTAGCAGTACTTGATGAAAGTACTTCAGTATTTTTTTCTGGTGAAAGTAGAGTTAGTTTGATGGACCTTGAAATGGAGAGTGTACCTCAGCTCGAACTGGAAGCTGTTATTGGCTTTAACGGTAAGTTTTGTTTTTTTTCGCAATCTTAACGTTCTTGCACAGCAGGTTAAACTTCTGACCAGCGCATTAAGCACAATAATCACTTTAAAAGTGCTGTATACAGTATTACAGTTATGCAATACTTAAAACATTGCAGCTGCGCTCTAAAATTATTACAACACGTGTCCGAACAGAAAGACCTTGTTTAATCTAGACCTATCAGACTAATTACACATCGACAACCACATACTCCCCTTTCTGTCACTGTAAAGAAGTTCAACATAACATTAAATCTCTGAGATATTTGAATGTAAGAAAAAGAAGAGAAAATTTGACTGCATTTTCTGAGCTGTAGCAAAGAAAGAAGTCTGTCAGTACGACTCTGGGCTTAAATTATTAAGAAAAAATTGTGTAAAATTACAGGAAAAGTTCTAGCTTATTGCCCGGACTGTCCTGTAATAAGAGACTTTTTTTGTTGTTAATTCATAGAAAATAGCCTGTTTTTCTTTTCCTACTGTAGTTCCATTGTAAAATAAACAGAACAAAAAAACAACTTTCTGTAGTAAATAGTTAAGCAACAGGAACTTTTCTGTCATTTAATTGTTTATTATCTATTATTTTGGTGTTGGTGAGGTCTTAATCAATAGGAAAAGCTGTAAAACCTAAGAAAATACAGTTAAAATCCCTCCTTCACTTGTTCCAATGCTGTCTGGTGGGCTGAATTCTGACACCCCCACCCCTGACGTAGACTGTACCTTTCCTGTTAAGATTATGTGTTGGAGCCTACATGACAATACACATTCCCAGTATTATCTGCCCGCCCAGCTTTTGAAACGTTCATCCACCATGTGATCACACACACAATTTTTTTTTTTTTTGTTGTGCTCGGTTTTATTTCACCAGGACATGTTTTTTCTGGCCTGAGAGTCCATCCGGACAACGAGCACCTGATCTATCCTCTTGGATGCACAATCATTCTGAAGAGAATTAAAGATGGCAAACAGGAGTTCTTACATGGTCACACAAACAACGTGTCCTGCATTTCAGTGTCCAAAAGTGGACTGTATATTGCCTCTGGACAGGTCAACTTCATGGGCTTTAAGGTAATTCTAGTTTGGATATTTTCAACTAAGATTTCTTAAAACTAATTGGCATCACCACCATCAGTTTCTTGGTTAAAACGTTCCCTGGTTTGAGGTTGTGTGTGACTTGGGAATTGCTGTTGATGAATAAGTTACAACACTTTGCTTTAATATGTTCAAGGCTACAGTAATTATCTGGGACTATGCAAAGCGAACAATCTATACAGAGCTGGTGCTCCACAAGGCAAAGGTAGAGGCACTGGCCTTCTCACCTAGTGACAAGTACCTGGTCTCCCTTGGGGGTCAAGATGATGGCAGGTAAGCATTATGAGTGGATGATGCAGTTGGGTGCAAGCCCGGATAAATACGATTGCAGAATGGAACTACACGTTGCCTTGCGCAGTAGTTATCTAGCTATTAATGCAGCACACTATAATTAAATGAGATGATCATGCCACATTTGCTTTACCGTTTGGCAAGCCAGGCACAAGCCTCTTGTGCAACAGTGACTGCAGCTCATTCATGGTCCGCTAAGACTTACCAGATATCGTGATGCATGTTGTTTTTTAAAAGTGATTAAAAATCATGGTTTAAAGACAGTCTGGTGTGAGGCCAAACTTTGTATTCTTATGAAGCTTTATTATATGTGCTGGGTTGTTGTTCCTGTTTTAATAGATTCCATGTGTCCTGTATGTGAATTGGCCAGCTGTCTAAAGTAGGACATTTAGAGAAATGTGTGTTAAGGTGCACTATCGATGAATACACACACTATGGCCTTTGATTAGCTTTATCTGCACAAAAAGGGATACAACCATGTCTAAATGGCCCACCTAATGCACTGTAGGCATAATCTATTTGTTGAGTGTGTGAGATCTTTTCTGCTTGTTCACAGTATAGTTGTGTGGAATATTGAGACTAAGCAGGCCATCTGTGGGAGCCCAGCGTCAGCTCAGAGTGCTGGTCCCTCTCTCACTTTGCAATACTCAAACACGAATGACAACATCTTTGTTTCAGCAGGGAGGTAAGTGAATGGTGTCTGCATTCAAACTAGATTTTTAATTCATTTTTGTGGGTTATGAGTGAATTAGATTTGATTTCATTTGCTTATAAAATGACAAGACATCTAGGTAGTGCTATTTTTCTGCATACCTGGCATCACATTATGTGTTACCATGCTCCCTTTTCGAGTCTTGTTATTCCAAAGAAGTGTGTTAATATCAGTGGTCTTCTTTGGGTAGCGGAACATTGCGAGTTTGGGAACTGGACCTCCCCAACAGAAAGATCAGGCCCACAGAGTGTAAGACAGGCAAGCTCAAGAGGACTGTGAAATGCTTGGAGGTATGGAGTGATATGCAAAATGTCTATTACCAAATATCAATAAAACACTAACCTTACAGCTGCAGAAGTAACATAGGGGAAAGAACAGCAAATTCATCGCCTTTTTTTTTAAAAATTGTCCAAACTGATAGCACACCAGATAAGGTGAAGCAAGGCAGTGTTGCTCATGTTGCATCATTAATGTCACTGTGCAGATTTCAGAGGATGATCAGTTCATTTACGGTGGCACCACGAGTGGCGACATAATGAAAGTCAACCTCAACACAGGGCTTTTGAATGACTGTGGTCCAGTTAAAAGAAAATACAGCATGGTGAGTCATTACAGTAGGAGTGATTACATTCCTGATTGGGGACTGTGAAGGTCATTAAGCCACTGCTTAGTCATGTCCTATGCCTAATAGGAAGGAAAAACCATGGTTTGTATCATATACTTCAAAATCTCTTAGGACTTAGTATCATAGATCTGGGAATTTTAAAAAGGTGTTTATTCAGCTGTGCATAACAATGTAATGAAGGTTACCATTTTTTCTTGTCTTTGCAGGGTGTCAGTGTCATAAAAATACTGAAGTCTGGGGATCTACTTGTAGGCTCTGGCTCTGGCACCGTCACTTTGTGTTCTGGGACTAACTTCAAAACTCTTAAGTGAGTCCTGCAACTGAAATATTCTTCTATAAAATATCAACGGCGTGCAACATTTCTAGCTTCATATTCTCTACATTTTCGACATTCAGAATATTTTTTCCTTTATCCCACATTAGGAAAGTCCATCTGGAAAAGGGGGTGACCTCCATTGCTATAATAGGAGATGAACAGCAGTTTTTTGTTGGCACAGAGGCTGCTCAGATATACTGCTTCAGTCATGAGAACTTCAAAGCTGAACTCATATCCACAAGCCCTAATAGTGCTGTCAAGGACGTAGCCATCCTATTGTAAGTGTCAGAAAAGAGAAGTTAAACAGTGTTCAGCAGTAAAAAATAACAATCAACAGTGGTGGACCAGCTGCTCATCTGTGTTGTAAATCTATTGCCCTGCTCCACATTTTAAATTTTTTTCTCACATTTTTCAAAAACGCATGCCCAGTTGGCCAAATATAGGTCAATGCTTCCCCAGTGTTGGCCTGTATTTTCAATTTAGACAAAAATATATAGACCTCTTGGCCTCCCTGTCTGTTTCACCATACCCTTCACAAACACTCATTTTCTCATGTACCCAAAGGATCAGAAATACAAGAAAGAAATGGTGTATTTTGTGTCAAATGCAGTAAAACAGAATTGCAGTGCTTAAACTGTGCTGAAATCACTATTATTTCTGATAACACATCACTTCATTTACCTCTTGTACTCACTAGAGGGTGACATATGCATGCCACATGCCTGGTGTTGGTTTTATATATATGTCTAAGATCTAAGTAAAATATTGCTTCCAGTTAATTATGTACTAATTAATTAATTATATTAACAACCCATACCCATACAAATATAATTACAGATTTCTGTTTATATCTTTGTGACAGTGGAACATCTGAATTATTTGCAACCTGCTCAGATGAAGATATCAGAGTGTGGTACATAGGCAGGCCTAAAGAGCTGGTGCGCATCACTATACCCAACATGATCTGCAATTCCCTGGACTTCATGTTTGACGGACATAGCATCATCAGTGGTAGGAATCAGAGAGTGATTTCTCCAAGAAGTAGCAAGGAGTTGGACTTTACAATTACAATGAATTTTCTGTTTTGAAATATGCTTTCAGTGGGTGATCACTGAGCCATCCCAGTTACAGTAGTGCGGAAATCTGAAAATGTTTTTTGTTTTTTTTTTCTTAATCACTTATGTTAAAATTTTACTGTTTTATGTGCAGAATCAAATCAATCTCCCCAAACTGTCACTGTCTTCTAGCTTGGAATGACGGTAAGATTCGTGTGTTTGGACCGGAAAGTGGCAAGCTCATGCTCATTATTAACAATGCACACAGAATGGGTGTGACAGCCATTGCTGGCACCAGGGACTGCAAAAGGATTGTCAGTGGAGGGGGAGAAGGACAGGTCAGTGGGCATAATATTGATAAAACTATAATTTGTTCAGTAAGTCATGTAATGTTCAGCTCATCGCTTGAATGAAATCAATGATAATGTTACATTGCAGAATTGTAGAAACCTTTTGTTCTTCCAGCATGTAAGCAGCAGATTGCACAGTGTACTATTTTCAGGACACATTTTTACATTCAGCTACATGCTGAATGAATAGATTCAGCATGATTCCTTTGGTAGGTTTTCTTAGATGACTGGTAAATGAACTAATACTAAGATGGTTACTTACAATACTGTGCAAAAGTCTTGAGTCACCCATCATTTTTTTAATATTTTGCTTTCAAGGAGCCATACTTCTTGTAAGTTTTAAAATAGTCAAGCGACAGTTCTCCAGGCTCTATGACGGCCTTTCCATGTTTTTCTTTGGACATTGGCTGCTTTGTCACTCATTTTCAGTCAGGTCCTTGCATCAGACCATTTTCAGAGATTTTTTTTTTTTTGTGGTGTGGGCAGCGCGGTGGTGTGGTGTGGTGGTTAGCACTGTTGCCTCACAGCAAGAAGGTCCTGGGTTCCAATCCACCTTCTAGCCAGGCTTTTTCTGTATGGAGTTTGAATGTCCTCACCATGTCTACGTGGGTTTTCTCTGGGTACTCTGGCTTCTTCTCAAAGTCCAAAGACATACAGTTAGTAGGGTTAGGTTAATTGGTGATTCTAAATCTCGCTGTGTTGGCCCTGTGACAGACTGGTGACCTGTCCAGGGCCCACCCATCCACTCACCCTATGGCAGCTGGGACAGGCTCCAGCCCTCCCGTGACCATGAATTGGATAAGTGGAAGAAGATGGATGGATATTTCTTCTATGTTAAGCCACTTAACACTGCCCTATGAGTCATTCATATGTCTGTATAGAACAGAAAACTCAAAGAACCAATTCTAAGTTGTATTTTAGGCACTATGTTGCTAGCAGCCTGTCACAAAAACACACAAGCTGTTCCCATTTCTTAAGCTGAATCTACAAAAATACCAAAGACAGCAGTATTTTGCACCAACAAAATGATTCCCTAAAAGCTATTAGCCAAAAACCTATATCCTATCTTGGGATGGTGTGCAATGATTCCTTAAAAAATCTGAGGAAACTAGACAAGTGGAGGACAGAAGTGGCAGGCCTAAAAAAACTACCTATAGCAGATATGCCATAAAAATAAGAAAGAATCCAGCAAATACCTGTCCCAGGACCCAAGAGATACATCTGACTCCTCAGTTGATTCATCTGTTGTTCCCCAAAGCCTCATAAGAACTGGTCTCAGTGGAACTGTAGCTGTCAAGAAGTCATTCTCAAGGAAGGCAAACAGGGATTAAAGGTTGAGGTATGCCAAATTAAACAAGAAGAAAAACAGTGGTTCAAACCTTATGGAGTGATGAATCAAAATTTTCAAATTTTGGTTCAAGTCCTCATCAGTATGCATGAGGGAGGTCAGGAGAATGGGACAACAGTGAGTATCTACAGACATCTGTAAAACACGGTGGAGGCTCTGTCATGGTTTGGTGCTGCATTTCAGCCAGTGGTGTTGGGGATCTCATCCAAATTGATTATTTATTTTTTAATATAGATTATTTATTAAGTTTATTTATTATTGATGGAATTATCAATGCAGAAAAATACAATCAGATTTGAATCCACCATGGAATACCAACTGGAAAGTGTCAGCAACAACTTCATTTTTCAGCATGACAATGATCCCAAATACAGTGACAGTGCAGTCAAAGCATACCCGGAGAGAAAAACACAAAATGGAACACCATCAGTCATGGATTGGTTTCCCCATAGCCCGAACCTCAACATTATTGAAGAAGTGTGGGATCATCTTAACAGAGAATGTAAAAATAGACATCCAAAGAAGAGCTTTGAATGTTCTTAGAGAATCCTGAAGAACTGTTCATGAAGACTGCTTGAAGAAATTACAAGAAAGCTGCCTAAGAGAGTTAAGGCTGTGTTGAAGAGTAAAGTACCAAATATTGACTTTCAAGCTTGTTAGAATTGTACAAATTCTGCTTTTTTCTTATATACTGTATTTCTATGTATTTTTGCATGTTTCAATAAAATCCCTGCACATATTTTCCATTTTCCCAGGAAAATTTTAAAGAAATTTGGGGTGGCTCAACACTTTTGCAAAGTACCGTATATCACCAACAAGAATTATGAAATGGATAATGGCTATCCTGCTTGATAATTATATTTAAGTTACACCCCATATCCTGACTATTTCCAGACTTTCCTAAAAGAGTTTTTGTGCATTTCTGTTATCCATTTATCCATATCCACTTACTCAACGTGAGGAAATTGATTTAAGGATGAGAATGTCTCCATCTCATGTCCAGTTGCAAAATTAAAACAGCTAATAGCTGTGAGTTATCCAGGTGTTTAGTGGAAATATTGTAGGATTCTATGCATAATTATTGATTGTTATATCCATAATCATAATATCAGATGGTAACACACGAAAGAGAATTTTTTTCATGTTTATTTATTAAATACATAAGTTTTCCAGTAAGGGTTAATGAGTTTGCATTACATATCATAGGTGTGTGTTTGGGACCTGAAACCACATGGCTATCGGTTGCTGGAGGCCATGAAACGGCATAAAGCCACTGTCACTTGTCTCAAAATCAAGAGTGATGACACAGAGTGTGTCTCTGCCAGCTCTGACGGTACCTGCATCATCTGGGACATACAGTGAGTAGCCTATCTGCAAACCTTAACACCAAAACAGGCAAGAGTAGAAACACACATAATGTGTAGGTGCTTGTGTGTCCATGTACCATGTTTATTATTGTATTATTAGTGTATGAAATGTTATCAGAGTAAAATGAAATGGCATAAATCAATATTGTCAAAATTGTAATTCATTATTTCTCAGTTTCATCCCAGGAAAATCCTGAGAGCAAGTGAAGTGAAAAAAGGGGCATTACTGAATGAGCTAATCACATCATTCAGTGAAAAATACTGTACATAATTGGTAATAATATGCATAGCCACCAGAGACAAAGTGAGAGGAAAGAAGAAGAGAGCTGTCTTCAGGTCTGAGTTGTAATAAGAGAGAGAGGCTGAAATGCTTGTGTGGCTCATATAGTCAGATAAAAAGAACTCTAGTGCATTCTTTATCAGAAAGCTTAAAATCCTTTAATCTGTGAGCTTCTTCTGGGAGTAGAATAACCCGTTGAAAACTGACTATGGTCATTTCCCCCCCCCCCACTGTCTGTCCTCTTCAATGAACGAATCTGTGGATTAAAGGCTTCTAGGCAGTACTCATCACAATTATCGTGGATTCTCTTTTTAGTATGACTGCTAACAAGTTATTTTAAATGGATTAGTAGAAAAGTCTAAATTCATTTAGACTGGCACCCTGTCCAGCCAGACACAGTGGATTCTACACAGTACACTTAGTTTTTCTTTTAAATGTGTATATATTTATAGATTTTCTTGTGATGGCTTATTTTGTTTAAAATTTGAATAGGGTTTGTTTATACTAAATGGCCCATGCCCACGGTTGTGAACACCTCCACCTCATATGATTTTATTTTTTTCAAGACCATTGCAACACTTGTCAAACTCATCTTCCTTTCTCTTTGCTTGCCTGCTGACTCCCCTGAATATCCTCTCACAGGCGATTCGTAATCCGTCAAATGATGATCGCCAACACACTGTTCCGGACTGTGTGCTACCATCCAGAGGAATTTCAGATAATCACCAGCGGCACTGACAGAAAGGTGTGTGCTTTGGGATTAAGAATACTTTTTCTCATTACTAAATGCAATTCTGTATTTTTATGAGCATTCTAGCAGGAAGCAGTTTAAACGAACATCGTTCACTGAATTTATTTTCAAACCAGTTTGTTAGGGAGGTCTCAGGTCTGGCCATTCTGTGGAGCTGTTTTTAGTCAGAATTTGCTAAATTTTGTGTTTTGTGAGAAGGTTTTAGTGTAGCTGCCCCTGTACTAACAAACAAGAAAAAGCAGTTTATGAGTTTATTATAGACAGACAGACAGACATATATGGACATTTAACAAAATAAAAAAACCCAATGTATTAATCATCTATAAGTAACTCAGGTTGTATGCTCAAAAAGGAGTAGAAAGAAGTTTAAATTTATATGATCCTACCCCCTCCTTCCTGTCTAATGAATGATAGCAATATTCTTTCAAATGACCTGCCAATGGCCCATATACACATACAAATGCATTCCTACGACACACTGATATGCATACAAACAGTGCATATATTTGCATATATTAATATATACGTAGACACACATTTATACACACATACACGCGCACACACATATATGTATTTACACATACCTTTGATATGTACAGACACACTCACCATGAGAGTGTGTCCAAACTTTTGACTGATACTGACCCTCTGAATTTCTATATGTACATTTGCATTCACAGGTATGGACATTCAGATACCACTTAGTCCTTCCTCATTTCAAGTATTTTTGGAATTTCTTTCTTTAAATTGTTTTTTAAACTGGAAAATATTTGGGCGTTGCTGTAGATCTGCTGAAAGACGATTCCATAGTTTGACTCCACAGATAAAAACACAAAAGGTTTTTGCTGTTGTCTTTGCTTTACAAAGTTTACAATTACAACCCCCCCTCTTTATCAGAACAGAATAGAATACCTTTAATTGTCGTTATACAATGAGATTGGAGGGCTTCTGCTGTTCAGTGCCATGCTGTAGAAGAGCGTCTCAGAGAGAGCATCTTATGTATATTTCCTTGTAGCACTTAATTCCATGCTTTATACAGCATAGTGCAGTGTGGTATTGCCCATAAATTTTAACATATGTGATGTCAAAAGTAACATGTTAGCGTGTTCTTCAAGCCCTACCTGGTTAAATGATAAATGCACTAGTTCTTATATAGCGCTTTTCTACTGTTTTGAGCACTTATACAACATGTTTGCATTTACTCCATTCACACAAGCAGTTCCATGATTAACTAAGCTAAGTGCTTTTATTATCTAACATTCACACTCCAACGCTTGCGTCGGAGAGCAACTTGGGGTTAAGTATCTTGCCCAAGGATACACTGGCATGCAGCCTGGCGATAGGTGAAAATCCGCAAAGTAGCGGAGTTATATTTATTTTATTATTTATATATATTTTAAGGCTTTATAAACCCTTGCCACACTCATATAAACCTCTCCCACTCTCTTACTACAACTTGAATGATGAAGATGATGAATTATGTAGCTGTGCAGTACTGATGGCGATGAAGGTGGTGCAGTATCTTCGCCCTCGGCCGTAACTTCTATTTCCACTATTGGCGTAGGCGTAATTGATGTCTTCGTCCAAGTGATGAACATAGTTATGTGTTACAGAAATACCTATATACTGCAAAATATAGTGAAAACTCCACGGAACAGAATTAGTAATATAATTACTAATATATATTTTTTTAATCCGTGATACAGTGAAGCCGCAATAAGTGAACCGCGATATAACGAAGGACGACTGTATATGAAGTAATTTATGATTCAACAGATGCTTTGCTTTACTCACCTAAATGGTTCTTAAATGGTTCTCCCACAGTTTAAAAAAGATGTGCTTGCTACATTAACTGGTGATTCTAAATTGGCCACAGGTATGAACACCAGCACAAAAATATTCTCTCCTGGCTCCACCTCAAAGGGATTAAGAAATTTGATTTATAGATTTGTAGAACTTTAAGCTAAAAATCTGATACTTACAGCAGCTATGAAGTGCTGATCGCATACAACTGCTTTATTATTATTATTATTGTAAGATTAACCCCAGCTGAGCCTAAGAATTTTTTTTAGTTAACCAAAGCCACAGCCTTTAATATAAAGCTACTGTTGAACAAATATATCTTCTAAACTTACTGTTACCATTAATTATAAGCGTAAAAAAACAGCCACTTGTCTTTAGAATGAATCGATTAATTACAAATAAATAAGTAGAATAAAATAAGGAATAGCCATATTAATAGCTTCTAAATATTTACAGTAGTGTTTCATCCATTTCTGTATGTGAACACAGTTGATGGTGTTTCTGCGCTCTCTAGCTTGTATGACCTTTCTCCTCCTGCTGGCAGTGAGAAATAAACTCCTCTCTCTTTCTCTCTCTCACTCACTGTGTTTGCACAGTAATGGAGAGCAGCTACCTGCACCTGTTCGCCTATTCTGTGCCACATCGTTAGCATCATAACAAGTGGATGGTGCTACGTTAATGCAGCGAAAGTCTGCCTTTACCCTGCCTGTCACAGCCACAGGCTTTAAACCTTTCTCTGCCAGAGTATTATTTTGAACTTACCAGTCACTCATAGATCATAGACTCAGAGATTTTACACATTGTTTATTTTCTGTATATCTCTTGATCATATTGATTATACTAGATTATAATATTTATACTAGATTATAATATTTATACTAGATTATAATATTTATACTAGATTATAATATCTTTGTAATATTTTTATTTTCATTTAGAGAGTTTGATTTTCTGTTACATGGCACTGAACAGGAGTGGCCCTCCAATCTCATTGTACATCCTGTATAATGACAATAAAGGCATTCTATTCTATTCTATTCTATCACTGATCATTCAAAGCTCCCCAGAGTATTTTTGGTCTCTGACTATATATGCATGTATTTATCAAGAGAAAGACCAGAAAATCTTTTTACACCATCACTTAATATGAACATACTGATTGCTGGAATTCTCTGTCAATGGCTGGGATACTGTTAACAACCTTTTTGAGAAAAAACTTTGCACTGTTAGTGACGATAGATGGTTAACACATGAGAAGAGTTGTTGCCAGTTCATCATCATCATCATCATCATCATCATTTACGCCTTTGCTTTAAGAGCTGTCTCCAATGATGGAAGCTACTCTGGAGTTTACTCTTGTTTGCTCAAAAGTCTGGCCTGTATTCTGAAAATGAATTAAATAATTCAGACCCAATTTCAGAAATTCAGTGCACAGGGGTTTTGGACTTTACTCCATATAACACCATTGTTTCTTTACATTCTGTTGATAGCATTAGGTCATTCTGGAAGGCTTTGAATTCTTTTAATTTACAATGAGTTTACAATAAGTACCTTCAGGCTTTATCTTGAAAGTAGTTTTGTTTATGTACTTTTATCCATTCCCTGGTACTCAAAACTCAGCTGTTCTGCTTACAGGAGAGGAAAAAAGTAGTGATTGTAATGATTAAAAAACACCCTCTGGGTCCAAAGAGATTGGCACTCAACCGTCACAGTGTAGGGTCCTCATTATGTTATTAAAATCTCTTCTTTGTGAGAATGAGAGTTCTGCTCTAGCAAGATCAGCACAGAGTAGCACAGTGAAGACATGCACCATCCTACATGTGTGCATGTCTGCAGATTAGCTTGGAACGCTTGTATTTTGTTTCTCAGCTCAGTATACAGTAATTAAGCCATTGTGCTGGCTGCTTCTCACTGGTGCAAAAGCACACCCTCTAATGCCGCTTTTTTTTTTTTTTGTAATCTTGATTAACTAAGCACTACCTATTTACATAAGGTTGGAAGTTCACTCTGGCAGAATGAAACGTTTCTTTCCTTGATTGTGCAATTTATCCACACCCCTTGAACCCGGCTACACACTGGACCCATATTGCTGCCGTCCCTGCATGCTGAGAGGCGAGGACAAGTTGTGCTGATTAACACGGCGCTGTGGGTGTGCTGAGTGAGCGGAGAGAGAGTGGGAAGGAGGTATTCAAAGAGAGCGAGAAAGAGGAGAGATAGAAGGGAGCGCTGTGGTGTTCGTGCCTTCCTGCGGATGTGCCTATGCCACCCAAGTGCCAGCCAGATCCACCATCTGCTCATCCCAGGACACAGGCACTCTGTCTGGTACAACAAACAGCAATGCTCTCTCTCTCTCTCTCTCTCTCTCTCTCTCTCCTCTCTGTACTCCAACCCTTCTTCACCTCCCAGCATGCCTCTATGAGTAAATTCACAGGAAGCAAACCAACATAAGTGAGAAAAAATGTGACAAGAAAGACAGCGGCCAAGAGGGGGAAAAAAATAGATGGTAGTGTGGGGTCAGGGAGAGGTTGTATTAATGCGATGCTTTGTGAAGCAGGATGTTGATGGTAATGATGATAATGCATTTGTTTTATGGTGTAGCAAGCTATATGATGCTTACTTCATCTTTGCAAGGTAAGGATAATGGAGGTTATAGCTGAAAGAAGGTGGCTTGCATTATTTCTGCTAAAAGGGAGGCATAGCCTTCATAGTCATCAATTAATGACTACTGCAGCTCAAAATAGCCTTAGGTTACTGTCAATAGTTTCTAAAAGCTAAAGCTTCTAACCTTCTATGTAGATCAGGCAACAATACACTAGTTGTAACCTGAGATTTGTCCTTATAAGTGGAACAGTCCTAAGAGTATAGTTTTCAGACCTGCTCTCACTTACTGAATGTAATTAATTTCCTGGTTGCCCGTGTCATGGCTGTGGGCCAGTTTCCCAGACTGAGGCTGAGGGATCGCAGATGGGCCAAGACAACTCACACAGGTGGAAGCCTCTAATAAGCTGCTGAAATGAGATGAGAAAGGTGGAAGAGGTCGTGACTGTGGCAGGGAGGAAGGGATGAAAAATGATCTAAGGGAGAAGAAAGATAACATTGTTATAGTAACTTTTATCATACTTGGCTATATGAATAACCACATATAAACAATATATTTTCACCACCAGTAATCATAGAGTAATGAGAAAGCTTTGAGGCCCTAAATTTGTTTGAAAGGACAGCTCGTTAAATATGTTAAGCAACCAACACCGGTCTTAGCTGAAAGAGTGAGCATGATTTCTTAAGATTTAAGCCTCACATTCTGGGGGAGTGTCTATGGTGTCTATGTTTTTCTAAATTATATTTTTGCAATGTTACTTTGTGGAAATATCGATATGAGTAAGACATTCCATCTGAATAAGACACTCTGAGGCAAAAGAATATAGTAGACTCAAACATCCCCCCAGAACTGATACTGTGGCTTGTCAGGGACGTGTATTGCTTTGACAATCCCTCTACATTTCTGAAACTAGAAAAAAAAAGTTGCCTTTTTCATTCCCAATATCCACAATATTTAATATTTGTGAGAGATTACATTTCCCTTATTTGCTTTCTTGTTAGGATTTTTGTACAAAGAAATTAAATTCTTTTCCCATAAGTGTGAGCAACCCTGCTTACCATGATTTTTACAAATAGTGTGGCAGCTCCGTCTCCTCTCAACGCTTAATCACCTTCGAAATGCAGTCTGTTTAATATCAGTATTGAGTGTTTTACTGCTTACTAAATGGCTTCTTGACTTAAAAACACAAAGGGTTAACTGTTAAATATTCTACTAGGAACTTATTAATGACGCAGAAGCCTGATTTTAATGATCAAGTCCATCTGGGCTCTTATTTACACCACCCAAGAAGTAATCAGGTCGGTCATATAAATAACAAGAAAGGATTGTTCTCATTCTGTGGTTTTGTGATGCTTCCGCTACCTGTGCTATAAATAACTTCAGCTAGCAATTGTCTTTTGCAAGATTTGATACTTTGATGGCTGTTAAGCCCTAGAGATGATCAAAACCTTTTAGATTTATGATAGACTCAAACCAGAGACCAGCTCATTTCCATGCAGAGTTTGGATATTAAAGCAGTGAAGGTGAGAGTCTGAGGTCACCGATTGCATTCAACGTACCAAAATAGGAAATGGTAAAGTATGTACTGTATATGATATCAAATAAAAATAGCACAGCAGCACAGAGATGTTGTCACATGGTCTCATTTGTAACACTCTGCATAGCAAACCCATCAAACTGTAACGAAAAGATCAAAAGGCTGCGCATCCTTTATTAGGCAAAATCATCCTTTTCCTCCTTGCTAGATTAGGTTTTTTCCCACAGTCAAGAAACGTCACTGTAAAATTATGTAACCTGTGTCTGCATTTAGGCTTTCTGTGCTTCGTGTTCATTTTGTTCCTCAGGTTGCCTACTGGGACGTGCTTGAGAGTAGATGTGCCCTCAGAGAACTTGAGGCCTCTCAGTCCGGGGCCATCAATGGCATGCATATCTCACAGGATGGCAAACACTTTGTGACAGGTATGGCACATTACACATTTGCGCTTGTTATGTTGTTCTTGTGCTTCTTTTAATGGTTTTCATTTCAGTATGTACCCAAAACTACATTAGTAATCTATGACTTCTCATTTTGCGCTTGCCCCTGCTTCATTGCTGATTATACTCCCATTCAGATCAAAACCTAATTGAACTGAATATTTTATGTAAATATAGCTTTAATGTGTTTTAGATAAAGAACTGTATTACACAATACAGTGAGCAACAAAGAGTTATCTTTGATTTTTCATGAGACTGATTTCCTCCCAAAACTGTTGAGTGTGTTTTCATCTCTCTAGAACTTCTGTTTTCTTATATTATTCACCTTTTCATACCAGGTGGAGATGATAAGCTGGTGAAGGTGTGGGACTACATGGCAGGTACAGTAACCCACGTAGGGCTGGCTCATGGTGGCAGTATTACCAGTGTCAAGATCTGCTCCAACAACCGCACCTTAGTCAGCACCAGTGCAGATGGAGCCATTCTCTGCTGGAAGTTTCCTCACCCTTCTTCCCCTTAATCGGCCGTTGAGTCCTGGACATTAGATGAAACATAATTTTTGAGCCATCCATACATTCTTCTGTAATTTTTCCATAGACTTAGCAAATGTTACTGTAAAATTGGCCGAAATAAATACATATAACTGTATTAAGCAACGATGGCTGTATGAGACTTTTTTTGGTGAAGATAATATACAGTGGATTCATAGCATATTAAGAACACTTCATTTATTGTACACGTTCACGCATAGTAATGTAGTGTTTTGTTGCATGATTTAAATAGATAATATTTGTCCATCAATCTACAGTGAATCAAAACAAAGTTTCTCTATTTTTTTTTAATTCTGTTAAAAATCCAAAGTATTACGCTTTATTTCACATTCCAAGCCTCTGCTGGGACAGTCATCCTGTTTGCTTCAACTAGCCTTGAAATGTCCAGAACGTAATAGAAGCACTTGTGACACATTTAAATGACTGTACAAATTTCAGAAAGGCACACGTCAAGAGTATTTAAGGCCCCATTGTTGCGCTCCGGGTCCTGGTGCCAGCACACAAAAAAGCCATGACCCCTGCAATAACATTGTGAATAGCCATACATTAGGGCAAGAGTATGAGTCAATTTATAAACAAAGCATCAGTTCCTAGACTGTTAGAGTTTACCAAACTGAGTAACCAAGCAGGAAGTGCTTTGGTCAGGAAGCCAGTTACCTGGTTATTACCATAACTACAGTAAAGCATGGGGGTGGCACCATCGTGCTACGGGGGTGTTCCTCAATAGCAGGGACAGGGAGGCTGGTCACAATAATACTGAGGTCTTAATGAAAACCGGCTTTGGGCTTCAGAGACCTGAGAATGGGTGACAGAAAACTTTTCAGCATCACAGTGAACTAAAGCACTGAGAAAATGTAATACTAGAGTGGATCAACTGCAGCTAAACCCCTGTCTAAATCTAGGACATAACGATGGCACTTTAAAGCTGCTTGCCAGAAAAAATGAATGGGATAAACTGCTCAAATCCAGGTGTGTAAATAAGGAAAGCAGCTCAGAAGACTTGAAGGTGTAACTGCTGTGAAATGGGCTTCTACAGTACTGAATCAATACTTTCATAAAGAAAATATTCGTTGGTTTTATTGCAAAATTCCTCTTTTTTTTCATTTGGTTGTTATTGTTCATTTCTTGCAGATTGACTTAAAACAAAATTTACAATAAAAGTGCAAGAGTGAAGGAATCTGAATACATTCTGTATATAAAAGTAAGAAGATTGCACATCTTGAGCAGTTTAGTCCCTGAAATGGTGCTGCCTTGCAGGAGCTCCATTGAGTGTCAGTTTACATGAAGTTAAAATTTCACTTCGAGGCATAACAGCACATGGTTTTTGCAAATTGTCTGCGTTATGCTTCTAAAGGCTTAAGCATCACTTAATGGGATTCTGAGACCGATCAAATCAAAGTATGTAACACAATGCGGCATTATATAGTACATTAAATACATACTTCGCTCAGATATAATTCATCTGTCTGCTACTGCCACAAAGTGCAGGCCTAGATTTTTTGGCACTGCTGTCACCTAATGTAACAAAGGTTATTCCCCGAGGAGTTATGGTTAAAGAGTGAGCTAATGCACAACTGCCTCTAATTCACTCCTGCTATCTGCAAAAAACAGAATAGAAATCTTGTAATATAAATCATCCATCCATTTTCCACCTCTTATTCCAGCCATCACCTGGGACAGGTTGCCGGTCTGTGGCAGGTAATACAAAACAAGTCAGCAAAAAAAAATTCCCTGTTCATTAAGATCGGGCGTCATTCCTCTCATTGTCATTTAGCACAATGATAATGAGCAGAGGATTGCTGAGAAACTCGAGTCATTGTTTTAAGACGCAGACACAGAAAGACACGGATTGCGTTGAAATTTGTTAATTTGTTATGCTGATGTAACGTTGATTTTTCGAACAATGCTGAAATAAGAGCATCGGGGAAATTACAGGAATATTGGATGGAGACCTGACTATCTCTTTTAATAAATCAGAACATCTGGTCCACCAAATTCAATCTTTAGTACTGGTGAGCTGTGAAATTAAGCTTCAGATGAGAATCTGAATATTGCACAAAAGATGCTGGATTCCTATTGAAAAGCAGAACTGCATGTAATGTATCTGGCCAAATATTTTTTGTTTATTTATTTATTTATTAACATAATATTACTTTGTAGAGCTTACATGATGTATGGGCAGCAGCATTAATGTGCATGCAGGCAGTTGCCAGACTATTTATGGGATGGGCTACATCTGTCTGCAAGTGATGGTGTGTTACAGTCAAGGTATTTGATTAGCAGGATGAATTCAAGGTAGACCATGTATGCATGGCGATGTGAAACGTACATGTTAATACCTTCTACTCTGAATAAGCCGCACTCTTACACAGTCACTGGTCACTTTGTTAGGTACACCTTGCTAGTGCCTAGTTGGACCTTCTTTTGCCTTCAGAACTGCCTTAATTTGTGACACAGATTCAATGAAACATTCATCAGAGATTTTGGTCCATACTGACATGATAGGATCATGCAATTGCTGCAGATTTTTCAGCTGCGTGTCCATGATGTGAATCTCCCATTCCACCACATGCCAAAGGTGCTCTATTAGATTGAGATCTGGTGACTGTGCAGGCCATTTGAGTACAGTGAACTCATTGTCATGTTCAAGAAACCAGTTTGAGATCTGTGCTTTGTGACATGGCTCCTTATCTTGCTGAAAGCAGCCATCACAAGATCACCGCATATTGGTCAGCAACAATATTCTGGTTGGCCTCTAAATGTAGACTGTGGCTCAGCTGGTTCTAAGGGGCCTGAAGTATGCCAAGAAAATATCCACCACACCACTGCCAGAAGCCTGATCCTTTCATAGAAGGCAGGATGCTTATATGTTGTTTGTGCTAAATTCTGACCCTAACATCCAAATGTCAGTACTAATCGAGACTCATCAGATCAGACAATATTTTTCCAATCTTCTATTGTTCAATTTTAGTGAGCCCATGTTAGCTGACATGAGTGACTTTTCTTCCCCATTATAATACTTGGTTTGAACCAAAGCAGGTTACCTTGACCATGTCCTAAATGCATTGAGTTGGAGCCATGTGATTGGTTGATTAGGCAAACCATTTGCTTTAAGGAGCATTTGAACAGGTGTGCCTATCAAAGTGGCCAGTGAGTGTATGTGGAGTGTCTTCAGCAGGAATAGAAATGTAGCCTCTATCATCGGTATTAAACCAAAACACACGACCATAATATTCCTTCTTTTGGACAATCTAGTGGGTACTCTGGAAGCATATTTTATAGTTGCTCACTAAACAGTTTAAGAGCAATCTGTAATTCAGTTTGGGGCTGTGGATGAACTGTTTCTTGACACCCTCAGCAGGTGTTTAGGCAGGTGATGTTAGAATTGGTCCTACAGGGGGCAGATTCAGACTGCTGCGCTTGACACCTATTAAAGACGCAACTTCCTTGTTCAGAGTGAAATAAACTAGATGCAGAGTTTTAGCTGTTGTGAATCACTTAACTGCATACACATTTGTGTTGAAAATAGCTTACAGTCTAATTCAGGTTAATTAAATTCTTTCCTGAGAGGCGGGCATTTATACAGGATCCTTGGCAATTCAGTGCAGTCCCACAGACAGGAGAGGAGGGAAGAACAGTGGTGGTGAGAGAGTCAAAGACCGCCAGGCGCACGATCCAGCGCTCAGAGCCATCGATGAGGAAGTATAAATGAACCTGCGGTGTGGAAGGAGGAGAGCAGCTCGTCTCTATAGTTCCTACAGAGATAGATCGTCACCCGTCAAAAACGCGCGCACCGGCGATAGCGACGTCCTGTGAGATGTCAAGGGGATAATATCAGTAATAATGTGCCTTATTGGCTTCTCGGTGGTAAGGTTTGTGGAGAGAAGTGAGACGGAGGAGGAGGGGTAGACAGCCTGGCAGACAGGTGCGCGTCCGTAGTCTGTTTCATTTTCTCTCGATCCTTTTAAGTGATAGAGCCATGGATACTCGCAAGGAAAACAAGGTAAGAAAACAACCTATGAAACCCAAAACGACGAAGCCAAAGGAGAAGAAATACAAAACTGGGAGGTCTAGAAGGAAATCACTTCGATCTTTTGGGAATTTCATGGGAAGGATCCTTAAAACTTTGGGCACTTTAGCGCACTTTGGCGAAGCGGAACAGCCGGACGCAGAGGACGACGACGGTGGCTTCGGGCAAAGCGCCTCGGGTGGTTTCAAAGAAAATTGTTCGCAGATCTCCAGGGAAGGAACCGTAAAGAAGAGCTCCACGGTTTCTTCCATTCACGGCTCGGTGAAAGACAGGCTGTCATGGTGCTACGGCGACAAGACCCCGGGAGTGCTGGGACTGAAGAACCACGGCAACACCTGTTTCATGAACGCCGTGGTTCAGTGCCTCAGCAACACGGACCTGCTTGCAGAATACCTCGGGTTGGAGCAGTATAAGTCGGATATTTGCCGCCAGAGGGTGAACGGGGAGCTGAGAGGAGAGGAGTCACAGACCGCCAGAGGAGAAGTGACTGAGCAGCTGGCGTCGCTGGTTCGAGCGCTTTGGACGCTGGAGTACACGCCACAGCTGTCTGTGGAGTTCAAGGTAAGGACAGAGACGACGGCACCCAGCACGCGTCACCTGTTTTGGCCAAATTTAAGTTTCTGCCACTGACGAGACCTGACTTAATTTTCACACAGAGAGAGTTGTTCTCAAACAGGTTTATAACAATTTCAGAGTCAAACAAGAAACAAATACTTTCCACCTGGTGGGCATGCCATTCATCTTGGTGGATTAAATTAACTGCCGAAGCGGCCCCGAAACCCAAAAGTCTGCTGTGAACTGTGTCAGTTTGGCCGCGTCTGTTTGATTAACTGCACACTTGAAGTGCTCTGCACAGTCAAACCACAGTCACAGGACCTTCAATCAAATTGGCACACTATGCCAGAAGCCACAGAGTTTACCCCTATTTATGGGTGTGTTTCTAAGCAAAAATATTAAACAGCTTTACACTGTTGATTGTTCGCGCTGCACTCAGTTGAAGGAGACAAGGTACACAGATATAACACACAGAAAGAAAGAAGAGACTCAGAAGGGGCCCTAATTACTCACTCATTAAGTTTGTGCCACAGGGGCCCCTTGCAGATTACCCCATGGACGGAGAAAGAGATATTATTATCATCAGGCTAAAGTATTCACGTTCTTCACATTTGAACCTACTGAATTAACTACTTGGTAATAAACAGAAGAGTGTCTTCATATTTTAGAAAGAGTGGGTTTAGTGAAACTTTTGTGTTCAGTGCCCTGTTACGAGCAGCGTGCCCAGTTGTGCAAAAATAAATAAATAAATAAATAAAATAAAATAATCTATTGCCAAAAAGGGATTTCCGTAGTTTCTATGTGTTTTTTTTATTTGTAATATCTTTGCTTATTTTGCTAAATCGACTGTAGTCAACAGGATTTATGAAGGATTTATGTATAAAATAAATAAATGACCTATTTTGCAAGTATCTTTACGACTTTGTTATTGTGTCTACATTATAATCCAGTCCTTTTGGCCACTTTAAATAGCTTTATAGAACTGTGATCAACTGTGTGTTGTATTTGTTGCAGTTTCTGTTGCCCTCTTGGCCTGATCTGTCTTGAAAAAGAGATTTTTAATATCAATGACAGTTTTTAGATAAATCAAAGATACATGAAAGCTGCTTTACCAAAAACTGATTAGAGCTTCTATCTTGTGACAGGATACCCTTTTTGGCAAATGATCACTTTTTGGAGTTTGAATTTGTAAGCTTAGTTAATAAAGCTCATGATCTGTCTTGGGAAGGCAAATATTTGAATAAAAAAATAAAGGTGTGATCTTGAAAATGGTTCAGAGGTCAGAGGTAAAACTTTTGTGTCCCAAGCAGTGATAATAAAATCACCGCAAGTCCTTCTGGTTTCGACATTTTATTTGATTGTTTGTTGAAGTAGTGGCAGCTCTGTGCGTGTGTGCCATGTGGTTACTGATTACACTTAGGCTGTGTTATCTCTGCTTGGCTTACCTGTTCCTGCACTTGTGGTGGTTTGTCTGCATTCCCGGACGTGTGAGAGAAGACACGACATTCTTGACTTACACAGACTATTAAATGCGTACGATGGTTCATCAGGGACAACTTCCCAGCTGAACCTTTACCTTTTCAGTATGAGATGTTAAAACAACAAGTGATCAAACACATACACACAAAAGGATTCTTGCTATTGTTACTCACTGCAGTTGTAACTGGGAGCTGTTGCGCCTTAGACTCCTCTCAGGAGTTATTGGATGATAGCCAGGGTTTTCGCAGGGTTGCTGAGAAAAAAAGCCAAACAAAAACAAAACTGCTGTGTTACATCAGTAGCACAGGGGAAGCTATGGGTGATTGGGTATGCAACACACATGCACACACACGCTAGTATTATTATTATTATTATTAATAAATTCTTTAAGTACTATTTGTTTTTAATTGGCTGATTTGCTGCTCTTAATCATGCATTATTTTTATGTTGTTTTATTAATGCTTTCCTGTGTTTCATATTTTCATTTTTTTTCTGCCCTCAGTCTCTGTGGTAGCTCATGGGCTTTATAAATAAAGTTTTACTTGCTTACTTGGGTATGAGCATTTTAAAGTTGCAAAAAAAAAAAAAGGCTGCAATTTAAGTTAAAGAAGAGATTGATTGGTATTTCAACCCCCCCCACAAAAAAAAAAAAAAAAATGCAAGGAGTAATTGGTTGTGGCATTATTACCAAAGAGCACCTGGCTGAATGTAAGATAAACTTCTGCTGTGGGCAGCTTCTGCAGTTTGAGTCTTTGTAGTCTAAAACAGTAAAAAGTCTGCAATGTTAAAGACTATATACACATGATCTTTGGATCTAGATTATAGGCCTTGCATTAAGAAATATAAATAAACACTTAATATATATATCTTTATCTAACTGACTCTTTATGGAGTTTACATGTTCCTTCTGCTACTATGGCTTCCTCACAGTCCAGAGACATATTCGTTAGAATAATTTGTGATTTGAAATAGATCGCAGGTGTGGATGTGAGAGCATGTGGTTGTCTGTATCTGTGTGTTAGTCCTGTGATGGACTGGTGACCCGTCTAGGGTGTACTTGCCTGTTGACCTTATGACAGGTGGGACAGTCTCCAGCCCCCCGCCCCCCTTGACCCTAGGTTTGGGTAAGCCATTAAGAAAATGGATGAATGAATGCACTTGATATGCAAAGCATGATGATTAAGTCCTCAGATGAATATTAATTGTTAATGTCAGGATGTGCTGTGAAAGTGTTTTGCTGTAATTACTCTCTTGGTTGCCTGCAATAAAAAAAAGGAAAACCCATCTTTCCCTCCTGTTTTCTTTCCTTGGGCCATTGCATTGACACAATGATTTGTGCAGGTCCGCCTATCTCAGAGTGAAGCAGGAGAGAGGATGTTTACTGTAGCAAGTGCATTTGGCCTGGAAAAGAGGATCCCCCCTGCTGAGACGCCTCCAATGGTGTGCACTCAGAGGGTGAGAGAAAGAAGGAGGTAGAGACGTTGCTGGCAAACTAAAGTAGCGTCCTTGTATCCTCATAAGACTCCCTGAGTCTGTAATCGTAAAAAGGGGACAGTCAGCCTTGACATCTGCTGTTTATTGAAAAATTTGCTCACATTTAAAGAGAGCCACTGGCCTCTAATGAAGTGCAAAAAGAAAGGAAGCTTATGTCTGAGATAACGGCTATTGCTGTACTTTTCATACGTTTCTTTTTGTTGTTGTTTGGGACTGGAGTCAGGGAATGCGTGGAAGTCAGAAGTCACAGAGTCATCGCTGAAGATGCCAGAATAATGTCAGGCTTTTTAGAAAAATACGCAAAGCCAGGGAGTCACGTCAGTGATTACATGTCAGGTCTATCACCTTAAAGAGTGATGCAGAGCTGTAAAACACTTTTTCATACTCTAAATCAAACTTAAGATTGCCACTATCATGCAACAAACCCTAAGGGTTGTCGCAAAACCTCAGCACGTTAAGTGCTTCATGTGAATCAGAGACAGAGTCGGATCAAGTTTGTTGGAATCTGTGAAAGTGTCTGATAAGGTGATGGAGGTCAGGTGTGGCCTAGTGGAGTGACAACCACCCTACAAAGATTTCAGCTGACTTTCTAGATCCAGATGTGGCAAATGCGCTGTCGAAAGCATACAGTGAACAGAAGAAGTGACAGTATATTAAGTGACATAGACGTACATTGAAATTTCTGCTTGCCCTTTGGTGTCCCTTAGCCACAAACGTTCCAAGACCAGTGTTGTATGGTACGCTCGTTACATGTTCACAAAATTCCTTCAGAGCTTATTTAACATTGCCCACCTGCTCAGCCTCATCATATTCTCATAACCACATGTAAATTATCCAGTGTGCCCCCAAATGCATGCTTTCTTACAAATGACAGTAATCAGCCTAATGGAAGAGCTTTATTTAATGGTCAGTATTGCCAGTTTTGCCGTTACTGCTTCACTGCACATTTGATGTTGATCAAATCTGGAGGGATGAAGTATCATTTTATTGGTTGGGCCAAAAGTTGTCTACATCAATTTAACTTGATGATAGAGCAAGCTCTCGCATTTTACAGCTTTATACTCCCGACCTGAACGATTAACAACACTATAACTACTTTTAACAGTTGTTGAAAGGATCATTATCTTTTTTTTTTTAACGCTTGACAGGATGCAGCTCTGTGGGGCTGGGGGTGCTCAGTCAGGAAGATTAAGCCTGGTGTTTGTTTTGGGGAGAACAGCTCTGTGACAGTGAGGCAGACCAGCAAGACTGATGGTTTGTTTGCCTTGTCTTGTTTCTGCTCTTCTTCGGGGACCGGTCTGATTCTCACTTTCAGTGCGAGCTATACATTGTGCACACAGTGGGAGGACGTACACCACCTGGACTCCCTGTGCTGAGCTGCACGGAAATGCCACGGTGGCGCATCATCTCAGTTTGATGAGCAGAGCTTTTGCTTTGTTTTTTTTTTTTAACTGAACAGATGGGTTTTCTTTTAGATTCAAGCAACGTAAACAAGATGATTATAAAAGACTTTATTGTGTTTGTTGCATACAATAGCTTTAATAAATTTTATATTTTACACTTGGCTACAGATATGCTTTAGTACCTGTCTTAGCTGTTGAAGGAAAATTAAAAAAAAGCTTCAAACACTTCATCTCACACTTACAACACACAAGTTAGACTATTTACAAGTACAGAAACAGAGCCGCCATATGCTGTTGGAAAGCAGCATGCGTTCCTATGACTCAGTGAGTCGTATTCCATTATACCTGCACCACTATGACAACAGACAATAAAGAAACACAAGACGTGTGTCTGTGCTGTTTTTGTAAGCACTACAATGTGACACCCTTTTCTACCAGGTTTATTGTCCTGATTTTTATATGATTTATATACTAAGAACGAATGATACAGTGTTGGAAACCATGGAAATAAATCAATCCTAAAATCATAGGAAGGAGTCTACTTTACTTGAGTCATGGAAAGCACATACAAATGTCAAGTTTGTGCAACTTTTGATAATGTGACAGAAATGTCATACATTACAAAATGTGCAGCCTTAGTTCCAGAATCCTCAAAAAAAAAAAAATCAGTGTCTCAGTTGCACCGGAGCTCTGGGAGCCCTCCACGGACTGTAAACCACTCCGAGATGATTATTTCCATCATATCTCTTCCCGTCTTATTCTTCACTGATATCCCATCCATGGGATATCTGTGGACATGCAGACTTTGCTCAGTCTTGACTTGCTTGGACCTTTACAGGATGATTTCAAAGATTTTCCATGTTATAGAGAAATTGAAGTTGGAAGGAAGAGACAAGGAGGGACAGGTGCTAAACTGCTAAGAGAGAGACTCATTTGTCTTTGTGTGTTTACGGGGTAGCGGGGCTGACTGGAGCCCAGCTGGTGCTGATTAGTGGAGGGAATGTTTCTTATGTGATAGAGAGGAAAGAAAAAAAAGATAATAGATAGAGGGGGCAAAGGAAAGAGGACAGTGAGGTTGTGTGTGTGGGAAATAGATGAAACAGAATAAGGGGAAGGGGAGAGAACAGTATAAGTGATAACTGCCCTGCTTCTGGTCTGTTCCAACAGCAAAGGCGATCTGACAACGCAAGCCCGCTGAAAAATGAAACGGCAAATGGACCAGTCAGTAATGAGAGATTCTATCCCCTCTTGTTCCTGCCGCACCTGTGGGGGAAATGGGTGTGTGCAGGAAAACAAAAGTATGTGCAGCTCCTCTTATGGTTCTGCCTTGTAATGATTTGTCAGTATCACTCTCTGCCAGTGACTAAGGAATCCACTCAGGCCTGTTTATCAAGCTGGACCATGATGGGGTGAGGTGCTGTAAATGTTTTTTTTTTTTTTCTTTTTTTTTAGGGAGAGAGAGGAGGGTCATTTGCTTGATGTATGTTTATAGTAAATTCCTTCCCCGGCAGCACTCTAATCTGTCATTGTTTACACAGTAAGAGGATGGATGTTGGGAGAGCATGGAGGTAATGGTGTGAGGTGAAGTAAAGGTTTCAAGATACAAAACTGAAACAGACATCTGGGTGTGGAAGCAGGGGTTATAACCCGAATGCAGCACTGTCTCTGCTGACCGCAGGAGGTCATGACCCCTGCTGTGGCGACTGCACAGGTTTATGGCTGTCTTTTGTCATTCTGCTATCTTTGTCTCATGTTTTTGTTTCCTTTGCTGTTTTCTCTTTTTTTTTTTTTTGTGAAAAAACCTGACAGTCCTAGATTCTGCTTTCTTTCGAGAACAGTACTGCCTTTGGGTAGACTGAAGTTTCTTTTAAGAATTAATTGTGGGAATTTGGTATGAAGAATACCAACTGGAACATCCAGGGGAAATTCAGCTTTTCTGAACATGCTTCTAAAAACTTTCAGTTTTTCCGAACTGTAAAAAGGTAATATCCCTCTGTTCAAATGTGCTGATGAACCAAGACAGCTCTAAATCAGGCTCTTCAATGACAAACAAATTGAAAGAAACCAAACGTGCTTGAAGAAACAAAGAGAACTGCTCCCTGTGCCCTCTGCACTGAGAGAGGCTCGGTCATATGTGGGCTGAGAAGTTGATTCTTCTAAACTGATCAATAGTTCTTACAATAAGCTCCCTCAAGCAGGCCCTTCCACCCACTGTTATCCTCGCTTTGAGTACTTCAGATGTGTTTACTTTACAAACACTTAAGATCCTACTTTAGCTACGGACAGGTCACATTTGAGCGCTGCTGGTGTTTGCAGAGGAACTCAACATTTCAACCTACCCGCTATTATTCTTTTAATTTTACTTCCAGCCTGCTTCAGTTTTAACAGTGCCCTTTCTTTCATTTCCCTCTTTACAAGAACTCAAATGAAAGAGCCGCTGCTTTCAAATACAACTTTGCCTCTTTTATGACTCACATATACACACAAAGAGAAATATGAGTGTGAAACAACAGCGCAGGCGAGTCCAGTGCAGAAATTTAGCACTTCCGACTCAGTGAAGTCCTAACCTCTTGATTCCACCAGGTTTCAGTGCCCAGACTTAAGTCTCGTTATCGTAACCTTGGAAACTCTCCTCTCTCTTTGCATCTTCCCCTCTCTCGTTTTTCTGATAGCTTTGACAAACTGTGCTGCCTCTGTTTTTCGCTTTTCATTTCTGGGCCTTCCACAACTGTGCTGTCCTTTTGAGAGAGAGACAGAAGAAGAACGCTCGCTGGTCTGTTGAAACTTCACCAGCATCCTTCTCTTACTCCACTGCTCCCTCTCTCCATCTGTCCCACATCCCTCCATCCCCTGTCAGTGCTTTCTCATAGTGATGAAGCTCATTAGCGGGCTGTCTCTGTCAGATAGAATGGGAGGGGGGCTCCCTCCTGTGTTTATATTTAGATACTGGGATACTGCAGGTATGATGTGGTGATTTTTAATGAGGTGCAGAGCAGAGCCTGGATGCTGTCAGTCACACAGAGAGAAAGAGAGACTGAGAGAAAGCAAAGTAGCCACCTGGTGTAGTGGTAATCAGTTTTATGTGTCATTTTCTGTCTGACTCATAAATTTACTACTCCTTGCTCATAACTGCATTACAAAGAATGGAATTTTTTCTAGGAACCACTTGCTATGTTTTGGATACCTTTTATGTCAATTTCCTTTTGGAAAGAACAGGCAGGTCACCATCTTGCTGGACCACTCCAGCTCAGCAGCACTCCAACTTTCAACAAAAACCTCTCCACTTAAACTCTCCATCTTATTTAAAAAAAAAAAAAAGCTCAAGACTTTCAGCTTGGATTCACTCCTCTTCCCTGTTCAAGTTATATCTATTTTCCCATCAATTAAAGTCTGAAATAAACCCATCTGCTTAGAGTCACGGGGAATCGAGAAGTACCTGTCTGGCAACAAATGGACCTTATCACAGCAGCTGCTGGAAAGTTGTGTTGGCAAGGCAAGGACTGCACCAGAGAGTAAGAGCCCATTGGGACTGGGTGCTGTTCAAAGGAAAATACTGCTGGAATTGGGAAGCTAGTTGGTAGCTGTGTCTCAGACAAGAGCCTAATCTGATTGCATAGCGCTCTCATCCTGGGGTGTAACATGACACCCGGAATGACAACGAATATCACCTTCGTCTCTCCGTTACACACAATGTGTCCCGTGGTGTTGGTGCCTTGACACGTTAGCCAAAGCAGTATTGGCCACTGACGATAACAGTTCTGTTTTATATACCCATGAATTCCAAGTTAGAAGGTTGGAGGGGTGGCCCTGGCATAAGTCACAGTGTTGCCTGGAATCACTCTAAGTTAAACTAGAAAGCTTTACAGACTTTGACAGCGATGTTCATCGAGCCACCGCGCATAATTACATCATAAAATATGCAGAGCAAAGATCTCGGGAGAAAGTTAAAGTATTATTTTCCACACACACAAGCATATTATGAGTACATTTGAGTATATGGAGCCTTGTTTGTGAGATTGAGTGAGGCAATTCAGATGTATTTTTTTTATATTTCTCTGACACATATTTGCATACTTCTGTCTGGAAGATGCTGGCATAAAAAAATGGGTTTTGTTCTTTGCAATGTTTTACAGTACCTTTACTTCTGCTGTCTTTAGGCATAATTTGTTTGTGGAGGGAAATGCAGCTCAATCAATGCAGAATATTCTTTATCTTCAAAAACACTGCTTTCACAGTGTATGCTTTGGATCACTTTGATGCATTTGGCTGAGATGAATGATGAGCACTATGCACTTCTGAATTCATCAGACCTGATTCTGGCATCTGTGATTCAGTGCCACTAAAAGCCATGAATGCCCATGCCTTACACTCCCTCTCTTGTGTTTTAAACCATATGTTTTTTTTAATATCGGTGTTTTGGACCATGAGCCGTTCCAAGCCTTCAACACTCTTTTCATCCCTGATTTCTGGTACAGATTTTATATATATATCCAAAGAATGCTGTTCTAGAACTTGTCTTGCTTTTGAAGATATTTTTTTGGCAATAATAAATGGATAATAAAAGGAAACGTGATCATCTCTGTACTGTACCTGCTTCTTATCATTTTCTTCCAAGGAAATCTCTTTCAATTTCAAAGTGGTTAGTAATAACATAAGGTTGTAAATGCAATGGTGTTTATATTCTAGGGGAAAGATTAACAAGGTAAGAGTGGATGTTGCTGTACTAAGGAGGAAAACATCCTTTTTTTAAAAAAAAAAATTCTTACAGATGTTTTAATATGACTTATCTGATCATGACAGACAGAAATGCTGTTTTGCTGTCTGTTTCCTGAATGTTCCAAACCTAAACAAGCTCTTAACTCATAAATGAAGACTTCACCATTTGTTAGGAGAGAAGACTTTTAGAAATCACCTGGAAAGACAGATTCATTGTGATGTTTCTCCACTCCGCAGAGCATTGTGGCCAAATATGCATCTCAGTTTCGTGGAAACTCTCAGCAGGACGCCCTTGAGTTCCTCCTCTGGCTCTTAGACAGAGTTCATGAAGATGCCAATTCCAACCCTGACAATAGCAACAGCAGCACCAAGACCAAAGCCAATGCCAAGGTAAGTCTACATTATTGGTTCTTACTGCTATTCCTTGTCTGGGTTGAAATGATCATGGTTAAAGTTGTAAGATTATTTATTAATCATTTATTAATCAATGCACACACAGCGCCAGACTTTCTGTACTGTCTCATTTGCATCACTGTCATAAACAAATCTTTGACAGCTTTTTGATGTGGTTTTCTTGATAAAATGTAATTACTTTGTGAGCTCACCAGATGTACTAGAAAAGTTAATTATAGTTTTTAATTAACTTAAGAGAATCTTTTCTAGTAAGCTTAATAGTCAGAAACAGAAGTTTTAGCGCAGTAAAATAACAGCATAATTCCCTTTTGGGTCTTGGCCACAGTTTTAATTTTGTTGGTCCGTTGGATCTTTTTGTATCCAATATTCAATACTGTACGATACATACAACTCACTCAACTCATCATTGTTGTCGGTGTAACCTTGTGTAATTAAATAAAAAGTAGCTGTAATGGCACATGGTATTATAAATTACTAAACTGCAAAACTGATTTTTTTTTTTCAGAAAAGAAACTAGGTTTTTAGGATTATTCAGATTTTTAGCCCAAGGCCTCAAGAGACAAAAAAACCAAACAGATTTTTATATCAGCTGAGCACCTGGAAAGTTCTTCCACTGAGAAACCAAAGCAGATTCAAAAACAGTAAGACCACTAAAATATACGGCGTAATTGGCTTCAACATCAGACACCTCCCTTTGGGCTAGAGCTTTATTAAAGCTAAAAACCACCAACTTTCTGCTTAAGCTGGTTAATATAGCCCCAGTCACAGGTAAGCCTTTGCTGACCCTCATAAATTTGGAGGAAAAGAGGTGACCTTTACATGTTGGGCTGCTGGCTCTGTTTCCCATTGTTCAATCTAAGTAGGTCGAGTTGTTGGGCCATTCCAGACGCCCCATCTCTCCCAACGTTTCTGATTTCATTTGAAACATTAGATTCGACTGTTATGAGCCATGATCAGCTTTAGTGCAAAGGAAATGTGTGATATCTCTTGGTTGAATCCTCTCTCTCATTCAGTTTCCTTTTAAACACACACACAAAAGTGGAAACAGAAATGACTTCACAACTGACTACACCCGACAGGAAATAGTTGTCTTGAGTACTTAAGGCAACCTTGACTCACTCTGGCAATCTTAATGATGGTTCACATTGTGGTCATGAAGCTATGAAGAGAAATAATGGGACAGCACTATTTGCTTCATTTTATTCAAAGAAATAACTTTGCACAAGTTTGTAAAAAAACAAAAAAAACAAAAACCCAGATATTTCTGGTGAGAATTATCTCTTCACCACGAACCTCGAATCTTCCCTGAATGGAACGCCAAATGGAGCTGAATGTGTGAAGGGTCAGAACTGCAGCACTCTCAATGTGGTTCTTTCACCTGCAGTTGGTCTGAAATGAATCTTTGTGTGCGGCAACTGTTTTCCCGTGAGATATAAAATTAGAAGCTGTTGAAGTGGCAGCCATTCATTCCCTCACTCTGTGTGTCCTTGTCTCTGTCTCTGATGTGGGGTGCTCACCTTGCTTCCATGCACATGGAGAGTAGCCAGAATTAGACGTGATATGGTAATAGGGAACGAATGGCGGCGCGACACATTTTATGGCGACTATAGTTTTTATTGCCACAATTTTTTGGCAAGTTCCATTTTATTTTAAAAATTATTGTTAGACAATACAGAAATTTACTGGAGGATAAAAAGCAATTTCAAGTCCGGTGCATGCTGTGACTACTGTCTAGCTGAGTTTAAAAGACCATGAGGACATTTTGGTTGGTCCTCACATTCTTACAGCTCTTAAAGAAGCTGTTTGGGGCTAAGAACTGGTGTTGGGGTTAAGTTAGATATACTGTAGGTTAGGGTTAGGCTACTTAGTTAAGAATAGAAAGAATGGGCTAGAAATTCCATTATGTCCATGAATGTCCTTACAAAGCCATACAAATTTGTGTGTGTTTTATGGCACCGAATTATATATGTGACAACTGCTGTGATCAGCACCCACTGTGACGTGACCCTCCTTGTGTTTAATCACATATGCTAAGTATCATCCTGTTTCTCCAGTTCATTTGGTGTTTGCCAGCCATGCAGCCTCCACTGCAGGCTGCCAGCTGAGGACTTGTTAGTAAATGAATACAGTTACAAGCTTAACTGTCACTGCACTGCCACCCAATGTCCGGCTCCCCCACTCTGGCACCAGCGCTAATAGCGGTACCCTTTATGCAACATAAACAGCTTAGGGCTGTAGCTCTCATTAGGCTGCCAGTAAATCATGGTATCATAAAGCCGGCTTTCCTCTGCCGTTGTAGTGAGACAGAGATGAAGAGAAGAACTGTCTTTTTCACATGAGGCGGGAATATGTCTGTTTTTTATTTTTATTTTATAAATGAAATGCTCTTTCATGTTTCCACAAATTGATTTCATTTATGCAGCACTGTTGTAATATAAAACCCTTATATGCTTTTATGGG
This sequence comes from Archocentrus centrarchus, assembly GCF_007364275.1. Taxonomy (NCBI): domain Eukaryota; kingdom Metazoa; phylum Chordata; class Actinopteri; order Cichliformes; family Cichlidae; genus Archocentrus; species Archocentrus centrarchus. The sequence continues at coordinate 25,288,064 of NC_044346.1, read as the reverse complement.
TTTAGGATATTTGGTCACACACTCTTTAACTACTCAGCTTTTGGTTTTGTTCTTTTATTTTATAACATTACACTCAACTACAAAGTGGTCTTTAATCAGATAGGATTCATTTCATACACACAGTCCCCATCTTAGTTGCTTTAACGCTGTGGCTAATCTGTCCTTATCTCCTACTTTGTGATTAGTTGAGACTTGAGTTGAGAAAATTAAGTTTAATTACAACAAAATCCCTGGCATTAAGTTTCACAATAATCATTTCCCTACATAACCTCATAGTAAGTGTGGTTCCACTTCCTCTTGTGGACCCAGTTGCACTGAATAGTCATATAACAAACATTTAATATTAGTCAAAATGCTCATTCACATTAGTGCACTTCTGCACATCCCTGCAAATTTTATTTTAGTTTTAATACTTCTGATATTTCAGTTTTTAGCTGCAGGTTGCATGATCTTGCAAGTTTTTTTTTTTTTTTAATCATTAAGTGTTTTAGTGCCTTTCAAATATAATTTGTCAGTTGATAAGAGAAGTCTTGTCAGTGGAGAAGGGCAGACAGAAAATAAGATGAAGTAGTTGAGCAGCAGAGGAAAAGGGAGGCTGGAAAGTGACTTTGGTCCTTTTGTCTGACATTACAGTCTGGAATCTAGGATGATGCAGGTCATGATGAGCTGGCACAAACCTAACCGTGTCAACAATGTCATGGGCATTTATTGGCCTGCTTCCCTTTGATTAGTGCTGTGGCTTATGGCAGTTTTCTCAATTATTCTACTTCAATCAGCTAATTTTAATTCAAGATTATTTCCATCCCATATTTCAGATCAGCTTTTTACAGAAGAGAGGATCTATACCACTCGTTACACATCTACATTCCTCAGTTTGTTTAATGTACCAGGGGCCTGTTTGGTTAAGCTTATTCTAACAACAGTGTGCCTGCTAAATATTTATTTTGCCTCCTCACGAGAACAGCTCTTTGCATTACAAGAACCGCATCCCTTACAAGCTGCACCTGCCTCTTTAACAAATTTCTTTCACAGCCTTTTGATGTTTGACATTTTTCCTGTCTCATTTTTTTTCCTGTCATCATCTGTCCTCCGGAGATGTGTTGAAATGTTCAGGAAAAAGATGATTTCCTCTTAAAATAAGCAACTACTCAAGTTTGTTTTTCACCTTTTGCTTTGCTGAAGGCGTTACACTGATTGTCAGGAAAACACAAACATATTGTGTAATGTACTGTATGCCAAATGTGTGTTTTTTTGTTTGCAAACATTTTTAGAATAACTTGACCTGATGTTGAACATATACAGTACTGTGCAAAAGTCTCAAGTCACCCTTGATTTCTTTATATTCTTCTAGGAGAAATGGAAAGAGGTGCAGTGATTCATTGAAACATGCACGCATGCATAGAAATACAGCATGTAAGGCAAAGTTTGCATAACTTTAATGAGCAAGAAAATCAATTTTTGGTACGACCACGTTTGTTCAACACAGCATGAACTCTCGTAGGTAAGCTTTCTTTAAGTGGTCTTCTGGAATAGTTCTCCAGGTTCCTCGAGATGATCCCACACTGCTTCAATAATGTTTAAATTTCAATTTTTGATTCATCACTCCTTAAAACCAGTTGCCACTGATTTTCAGTCCAGTTCTCCCCGTTTCCCTTCCGTAAAAATGGCTTCTTGACAACAACCTTTCCATTGGGATCATTTCTGATGAGGCTTTAATGTATAGATCTCTCAAGTGCATTATATTTTTGCTGGGGTTTTTACATATTTCTTAAGAACATGGCTTTCAGATGCTGTTCATCTGCTGTAGATGAACAGCACACTGCACAACGTGCCAAGATATGCCACATTTTTGGCTCTTTGGGAATCACCTTGTTGGTGCCAAAACACTGTTATATGCCTGTCAGACTGTTATCTTTGGCATTCTTTGTAAATTCTACTGAAGAAATGGGAACAAATGATGTGTTTTTGTGACAGTCTGAAAATACCTGCCTAAAGATACAATTTAAAATTGGTTCATTGCTAAGTTGTATGTTAAGTGTAGATAAAACACTGGTTCATCTCTTGAGTTAGGTGCTTTTTTAATGCTTGAATAGATTAACAAACAAACAAACAAATAAACATTCTGGACTGAGTGAAAAAGCAGCCATTGTATAAAGAAAAACCTTGAAAGACCTTCAGAAAGCCTGGAGAACTATTGCTCAAGACCACTTGAAAATTACAAGTCTGGATCCTTGGAATCAAAATGAGAGCTCGCTCAAGAGTTTTGCACAGTACTGTATAACTGCATGCATTGAAATCCACAGATTAACATAAATATGAGCTAAAGTTTAGTCAAATTATCACAAGACTGAGTTTTGTTAGTGACATTCTATGAACTGCAAATCCAGTTAATTGAATGTTCACACAGTATTAGGATAGCTGGATATCTATTTATTGATTTCAGACCTGTGTCTTTGCAGGAGCTGCAATGTCCTTGCACATTCCAAAGACAAATTTGATGCTATACATTGTGTCCAAGCTGTCTGTCTTATTTTATGCATTCTGGGAGAGGTTTTAGACCCCTTGAGAGCCCGGCCATAATAAGCAGTTTACTGAATAGATGAATGGGTTTATTGATTTACGTAGAATCCCATTAGCTAGATTCAAAGAGACAGCTGGTCTTTCTGAGTCTTGCACACACTCACATGTATGTAAATGCAGAAATGATACAGAGCAGAAAAGTACAATACACGTTTCAGCCTCTAAAGTAAAAAAGTAAAACTGTTCTGAGATTGCATTTAGAAAACCCAACAAGTATCATAAAGTTAGAATTTACTGCCAGAACTTTTTTTGTGTGTCTACTTAATTAAATGGTAACACGGTATGCAGTATAAGCTTATATACATACGTAACTTTACAAAGAATAGACTTGTGGTGTGTAGAAGGGTCAAATGGTATTACAGCCTTTGTTTCTGTTGCTCACCTGCTGTACAAGCAGTCTGACCAGTCCGACAACTTTGCTCAAGTAACGTTACGTAAACATTTCTGTGAACACAGTGGAATGCAACTCAGTAATGTTAATCCTCCCTTCAATGGGACCTCACTAAACCTGCCTGGTTTCCTCTCGCTTCGCTGGCTCCACATCAGCTGCATTCCTTACCAGCTACCAGAAGACCTTAGTGAAGACATGGCTACGTGGACAACAACATCTTAAAAGTACATTTTTTTTCTCTGTCAGTTAGACAGTTGTGCCTTGAGTATATAAAAAGAAAATCAAGCAGTGAAAAGATAAGATTGGTTTAATCTCCACTGACTCCTACACTGGCAGCGTTTGTCTTCCAGCAAGTGTTAGAAAAGCTAGAGAAACGGCTTTAGCTACAAGTGGGGGATGTTTTTATTGACTCGCCGGTTGCAGCTGAACATTGCTACCACTGCCTTGAAGCCATTGCAGATTACATGATATTAGAAGCCTCATAAATGGTGCATTACAGTATCCCTTCAGGCCTCAGCAGTTCTAAAAATATGATGATTTTCTAGACTATTGCAATACGTCTGGTGAGGGAAACACCAACAAACTAACAAACACTTCATATCAGGGAATAGTCTAAACTTTCCACTCGCTGAGTGTACACATAGAGCACAGTTAAATTTTACCTCAGGCCTCTCCACGCATGGGATTTAGAGCAAGTGTGTTTAAAAACTCATCTGTCACAACCTATGGACAGAAGTGTGATAGAAGGTTTGCCATTTCAACTCTAGTGCCAAAGCGCTGTCTATGCATTATTCAATTTTAAATGTCGATAGTGGTCGGCCTTTCTGCCCCAGGGGGTTGAGTGTGGAGTGAGAAAGAGAAAAATCTCCCGGCCTCAGAGGCAAGTTTGAAATTGGGTCAGTTGTTGTGGTAAAGAGAGCAAGCCCTTTTATCAGCAGGGACAGAAATAGTGAGTTTGATAGCTCTCCATGAGTTTTTGGCTCTAATTCTCCAGGGGGGTGGAGAGCAAATGTCAGTGAATGAATCAGTTGACAGGTAGGGTGAAAGGGGGAGGTTGATGCATCCTTGATCTGGTGTCTCCTTCATTGGTTTCAGTTATCAGGACATCGATGTGCTTACATCACATCTGCTTCCTTGGTGTCTGTCAAAAATGTAAGTGTCGGAAGTGTTCGCAATGGGAGATAAAGATGTGCTTCACGCTAATAAAAATGGAACTCTGAAAGACGGAAGATACATTTGTTTGAGAGGCCACAATTCACTGAATGGTGAAGAGGGACTCTGGCTCAAAATAAAGCCGAAAACCCTATAAGATAACTGTGGAACTGCTTCAAACAAGTCAAAGCTGCTACAGAACGCTAATAATAAAATGTTGAAAAGAAAAATGCAAATGTTGAATAAAAAAATCTAGTTTAAATATTGCTGTTGAGAGTCAAGAAGAGGTTGCTAATATTTCATTTCTCACATTTTAAATAAGCACTTTTATCAAATTTTAAAAGTGGCTTTCAAGCCTTACTAAACTAAGAATTCCATAAGACTTTCTTTCGCTAAAGACTAAACTTTCAGTTATGTTAGTATCTGAGTACCAGTGGATCAACTGACAGGGTTTTGTGACCTCAAAAACACAAACATTTGTCAAGAAGTCACCTTCCAAATATGACAAATGTTCACAAAAATATTTAAAAGGAATAATGTAATCAAGCCAACTCAAAACTATATTTTAAATGTAGCCAGCTGCTGTATTGGTGACTTTGATCTTTGCTTCCCACCTTGAAACTGGGTGAATTGATTCAGACTGACCAAAACAGCATGCACAAGTTTTTGTTGCTTTTTGAGGTTGTCATGGATTGCATCACTTTCAATTGGGTAAGTTGGTGTTAATAGTAGGCATGTAAAATCATAGCATGTGTAGTATACTAAGATTCTTATCTTGAGATCCAGAAAGTAGCAGTTGTTATAAATGTTTTTGACATTTGTGACTGACATCAGCAATTAAAGACACCACTTTTGTGCTGGCCAAGATAGCATATCACGTTGGTGACCGGTATCTGTCTGCAGGCTTTGCAGGATCTTTTTGCAGCCATTTTAAATGACAGGGTCTGCGAGGTCGCACTGTTAAAAGTTCTAGTTGTTACTTACTCGTTGTTTGGTGTGTAGTTTAGTGCATTAGCTCGTTCAAAATATCTTGTTTGTCGATGAGATCGGTCTCTTAAGTGTGACTTCTCTTGCAGGTTTCACTTAGTCTATAGATGAGTGTTCAGCTTTCAGTGTTCATAAGGTAACAAATTTGTTGCCTGACCAATCAAAACTTGTTTTCTTGCACTTGTGTGCGATGCCAGTAAAAGACAGATTTCACCTTACTGGCACCACCAGTGAAATATTTTAATGAATAAAGCTGAACCTGAAACTCTTCATTGATAACATCTGTTAAGGTGGCCTCTGTATTTCTCCCTACCAGTTGATCAAAAGTGGTTGAGGGGGCACACTGTGTTTCTTGACAGTATTATGTATCAATTCAGTTCAATTCAATTTTATTTATATAGCGACGAATCATAGCAACCAGTCGCCTCAAGGCACTTTATATTGTAGTTAAAGACCCTACAATGGTTACAGAGAAAACCCAACAGTCAAAACGACCCCCTATGAGCAAGCATTTGGCGACCATGGGAAGAAAAAAATTCCCTTTTAACAGGAAGAAACCTCCAGCAGAACCAGACTCAGGGAGGGGCAGTCATCTGCCGCGACCGGTTGGGGCTGAGGGGAGAGAGACCGGACAAAAGACACACTGTGGAAGAGAGCCAGAGATTAATAATAACTAATGATTAAATACAGTGAAGTATAAACAGAGTAAAAAGAGGTGAATGAAAAGAAACACTCAGTGCATCATGTGAACCCCCCAGCAGCCTAGACCTATTGCAGCATAACTAAGGGATGGTTCAGGGTCACCTGATCCAGCCCTAACAATCAGTTTGTGTAACTTGTCAAACTAGCCAAGCACAGGCAGAAACACTACAGCATACTCTTTTATGGGCAGACAGAGTCAGCCTTCCCAGAAAAAAATGTACCAGATGCTCAATTTCATTTCCAAAACCCCATGTGTGTTAGATCAGATCATTATCAGGCTGATTTCCTATTAAAATGAGACAGTTATTTTCTTGTATTTGAGAATAACTGATGGAGAGAAAGAATGACCATCAGACAGGTTCTACTGTTGTGAAACCTTCAGGAGACATGCGGTCCCCCTCCCTCTTTACTGCTCAGCTTGCTTCTCTTTCTCTGTGGCTCATAACCCTTGCCACAGCGAACACCCGACCCCGCCCCCACAACCAGCCAGCCACCTGATTTTAACAGCAAGTGACATTTCCAAGATGCCACAAATTCCTCCTGACAGAGAGTGAGAGAATGCTCATTCCTGAAAGACACATCCTGGAGTTTTATCCTGAAGTTATTTGTGTGTGTGTGTGTGTGTGTGTGTGTGTGTGTGTGTGTGTGTGTGTGTGTGTGTGTGTGTGTGTGTGTGTGTGTGAGTGAGTGAGTGAGTGAGTGAGTGAGACAAGTATTTCTTTTTGATGCATTGTTCAAAGGGGGTTACTGCTAAAGAAACAGGGGAAAATGTTTGATGTTGGAAAGAAATCTTGCAGCATGTTGTTGCCTTACCGTACATGTGTTAAAAAAAAAAAGATACAGAAACTGCTGTTTAGTAGTGTTTCAGAGAATTCTGTGTTTTATCAGTGTGAAGCTGTCTGGACCAAGCGGACTGGGTCAGCTAATACCACTTTGCCATCCTACCACTCTAATAGGATTTACATGAGAGGGGTGGGAACCTCTGCTCTTTGAAATATTTCTCTACATAGATTTTTGCCTTCTCTTTCTTGCCACGGCTTCATCCATAATTCACCTCCCCTGTTCAAATGTCTTTTTAAGCCTCTTTCCTGACGTAATATCTTGATCTAGTAGCTAGTGACGGACGGACGGATGAATGAGTAAGCCTTATCGTCCCCTGTCACCCATCCACCACCACCCACTCTCTTTATATACTTGCTGAAACTCTAAAGAGACATAATGCGGATTTTTGGGTTGGGCTTGTGTGGCTGTGTGTATTAAAGTGAAACAAAGTTGATAACTTCACATTTTACTTGGGCCTGCTTTTCACTGCCCAGCTCTGACAGCTCTTTGGTATTCCTTTCTGTCACCTCTGAAGTGATCGATACACTGCCTATATGTTCGTGCTAGGCTTGAAATTTAAGACAGTCTTCCACTGTTTAATTTAAGTCTCCACATTATCTCTTCATTGCATCATCCTTTAAAAATTCACTGAGGCAAATTAAAAGAAAGAAGATATAAAGTGACAGAGAAGTAGAAAGAGGAAGGAAGGCTGGCTGTCTTTTATTATACTAGTACTTATCCAGTGTCAAATACTCTTTACAGCTTATGACATGAAGTACTGGGTTCTTTTTTTTTCTTGTGAATTCAGTTTTGAGAACTTCTGTAGTATATGTGGCCATGGGAGAGTACTCAGGAAGGAAACACAGCAAGGAAGAAAAGCCTGAGGACACTATTACACATGTCCATTTTTGAGAGCAGTAATGGAGAAGGTTGGGATTTTCTCTGAGAGTTTCAGAGTTGAGAACAGAGACCCCGCAGAGAGCTAAAGTCAGAAAAGGTCTGTATTTGAGCATCTTCCTGTTTATTTGTTTGAACACGTTGTCTTATTTTTAAAAAGTGTTTTCTGAAACAGCAGGATGCCTCTGTTGTAGCTGCTAGTTTTATATCACAAGGCTGCTACAGAAGTTCATCTGACACAGGTGATGAAAGTCTGGAAACAAATACATCAGCACTGTTTTCATCCCACTGAGCAGGGTTTTGACAATGTTCTTGAATGACAGCAAACAAAACTTAAACAGACTGATTTCTTGAACATATGATGGCAACATAACAAGATGTAAACCACGATGTATATCAGATTTTAACACAATCATTCAGCTGTTTAGTTTGCCTGCCTGATATTTGGTGCTGTGCAAGTAGCTTCAGTGGGGTTTTAGGAGGGATTTCTGCTGGAAGAAGCTGTCTGTGTGGCTGGAAACTAAGTTGATGAGAGTGGTGAAATCTTCAGTAGGAACGCTGTTGACCGTCATGCAGATCGCTATTATAAAGGTGGCTAGACTTGTCCAGCCCTGGAACAGAAATCTCAAAATTGATACATACATGATTCTGTTTTAGCACCGCTGTTTGCACTGATAAAAATATCCTGCCCTATCTACATAATAAAATTAAGGCAACTATTTGCATAATTTATTTATGTTGATCAAGCAAGACTGTTCTGTGTTTAAAGTACTTAATTATTTCTTTACATGAAATATAAAATCCAAGTAAAGTAAACTTAATTTTGTCAAGTAGATTAAGCAAAACTAAACTCTGTATAAATCACTCAACTTTTTCAATGTAATAAATTAAATTAGCAAGTAAAACTAACGTCATTTCATTATGTAGATCAAACAAAAAAACCTTTGTATAAATTACTTAATTTTGTTAAATGTATTTAATGATTTTTCTTAAGTAGAATTAACTTGAATTTTGCAGGTACATGTAAAGCAAAACTATTTGGTAAATGGACTGGTTCTTATATTGCGCTTTTCTACTCTGTCTGAGCACTTATACAACACGTTTACATTTACCAATTCACACAAGTACTTCCATGAGTTATTGTCTAACATTCACACTCCGATGCTTGCGTCGGAGAGCAACTTGGGGTTCAGTATCTTGCCCAAGGATACTTTGGCATGCAGCCCGGAGCAGCCAGGAATCGAACCACTGACCTTCCGATCAGTAGGTGACCTACTCTACCTCCTGAGCTACAGCTAATTTCATTTGCATTCATATATATATTTTTTAGATATCTAAAATTATTTCTGAATGTGAAATTTATTGAATTTATAACAGATTGAGCACAAATACAGATTCTATTCACTATTTTACTATTCCTAACATAAAATGAGTGTTGTTATTTTAAAGTAGCATTTCATATTGGACATGTATTCAATCTTATCTGAATTGCATGCCTGATAATGACAAAAACTTCATAAGCAAAGGAGCGATATTGGGGGGAAAAAAGCATTTCTCATGTCAGAAATTATCACTTTTTTGTGCCACTTGTTTTATTTTGAATATGCAAATATGTGAACAACACACCAAAAAAACTGAAATTTTGTCTCCCCTAGAAGTGCCAGACCAATTGACAAAGATGTCAAGGGAAGGGAAGGCTTCCAAGCCATCACGATCTTTTTTCCGTATCAGATTAGAAACACATACTACAGCAAATCAAATCAGCACGTATAAAAAAAAGATGCTTTTTCCCCAAAACTTTCTCCTATCAAAGGAGAATGAATCATTTAAATCTTCTAGAAACATTTGACAAGTAAAACAAGAGGCAACAGAGTAAAGAACTGTTGACTCATGTGTTCAGTTCTCCTCCCTGGCTTCAACATGAGTTCCATGAATCAAGTAGCTATAGCTGTTATACAAAATGCAAACTAAATAAAAGCTCTGAGATTAAAAAGAAGAAAAAACTATATGTGTGTGTGTGTGTGTGTGTGTGTGTGTGTGAAGAACATATACAATTTTAGGTCCATTTTGCATTGGCAGAGAAAATGTATTTATGAAAGGCATATCAATTGCATTTCAATATTAATCTAAATTCCTCACGGGTTTACAACTTAAGAAGACATCCATGTAGATGTCATGATAGAAATGATCGAGCCTCTGTCTCATTGAGAGGATATGCTCCTCATCCCCTTTAAGTCCATGCAGTAACTTGCATATCCCTGGTAGTGGACGTGTTTTTCACTGCTGGCCATGATGTGAGGATCTGGAAGAGGACCTGCAAAGTGAGATATGTCAATTTCAACATAGATTTCATTATGTCATGTGACCTTTCATACTATGACAGTCACACTAATCACCTCCCTGTACATGTTTGTAATGCAAAACAATTCTTTTAATAGTTAGTTTAAGCTGCTGCAAATTTTAATAGTAAAATTTTATTATAAATTGTCAAAGATAATATACAAGGCATATATGGAAAGCAATACATACTATTCACTCTTATGTTTATCTTAGAAATGCGTTACCATCTTTAAATAGCTGGGGGCTCATATATATATATATATATATATATATATATATATATATATATATATATAAAATGTTGCAACCATGTTGCAACCCTGGTCTATACTATAAGGATCTAATCAAGATTAGAGCCTAAAGATGTTCTATTTGCAATGCAGAAAGGTCACGTAATGTTAGCTAGCTAACAAATTGACTAATGCTATCCTAGCATATTAATTAATAGGTAGAAAAAGACAAAAACACGTACCTCCATGACGTTCAATGAAGAATTTGTAGCCTTTGTCCAGTTTTGAACATGTTGTCTGCATGTCATAGTATATCCTAAAACCGTATTTGTGGCAGATGTATTAGACTGTGTAAACTCATCCACCGGAAGTAAAGATCCCCAGCATCGAGGCCAAATGGAAGTTGTGTGACGTCATGTGAAAAGGGTCTATATCAAATGAACAACGCAGATGAAACACAGTAAAGATAACAAGATTATTTTTTGTCGTGTGGATGAACTTAAAAAGATTGGCTCCTAGTACTTGGACAATTTATTTTCTGAAACAACTTACAATGTCTTGTATCTTGAACAAATGTTTTTGACCTCATTACTACGTATATTTCTGTAAAGATACTAACTTGATTTTTTATTGTTGATTTCACAGATTCAGTTATGCTAGATTTACTTCACTGCAGAATCATTTTTATCAGTGTGGCGTTGGCGGTGTCTGTTCCACAAAAACTTTAACGTTGGCCGTAACTTGGGAATGATGTGACCTAGAATGTTCAAATTCGTACGTTAGATGCATCTATTAAAAGTCTCAGATGAGTTCGAATCTCGGCGACCTTGACCTGAAGGTAAAGGTCAGAGGTCAGGTTTTCTAAAAACCTTGTGTCTGCGATAACTCGGGAATGATGTGACATTCAAATTTGCACCATATATGCATACTGTTTAAGCTAGACCCATCAAACTTCACACATTTGTTCAATGACTCTACTATAATAGTACTCTGACACCCCCCCGGTTAAAAATTTAAAACAGCTTTTTTGTGGAGAGACTAAGCAACATAGCGGCAAGTAGAAATTAAAATAGCCAGGGCTTGTGAACCAAGTGATGGGAAATACCAAATGTATATCCATGGAGCAGTCCTACAGAGGAGTGCTGTGACTGAAATGCCATGCTACGGGAGGTTATGAAAAATTAAAAATGTCCTCTCAGGGGGTAAAACAGTCACAGAGAGAGAGAGAGACAGACACAGAGGAGATCTATAAGTGGCAGCAATGTTAGCCCAGCGATTGATTCGTGCTCAGGAGATTGCTGCAGATACATCCTGCTGACCACCTCCTGTCCTTCCTTCACGACCTACAGGCATCCTTTCTGGGTGTGTGCTCGTGTGACACAGGGTGGAAGAGTTTTCAGAAGAGCTTTTAAAACTTTTGCTTGCATATTTTTAAAGGATCAGACAGGACAGAGATGTTCCTCGCCTGCTCTCTCTTACTTGCTTCTTTCCCTAACTCAACAAGCAGTTAAACAAGAATCCTCTTTTAGTTCAAAACTTTTTCATACTACATTGTACTGTCAGTTCCTCTCAGTATTTACAATTAAATTATGGACACAGGCATGCTGTTAGGCATTTACTGAAAAAAGCTTTTAATGGGTTCTACTACGTGAATGAAATATTCACATTTCTTTAATTAAATCCATTAATATTTCAAAGGAAGTCCTTTTTTTTAATTGTTCAAGAACATCTGATAAACTTATTCTATACTGAGGAAGATGGCAAGAAAGTCAAACAGGCAGCAAGTGGAAAGTAGAGAGAGATTAGTCATATTTGTTAGGACTGTATTTAAAGATTATAATCTAGGTTCATGAACTGAGTTAAAAACCTTGTGTTTAGTAGAATACCCAGAATGGGGGACAGCAAGAAGGTCCAGTATGGCAATAAACCTCAAATCATGCAAAATGAAACTAGTGGAGAGTAGAAGAAAAAGGAAAAAAGAAAAGAGATGAAAATCACCATAATAGGTCATCTCTAATATGATGCTCTGTAATAAGCAGTTTTCACAATAAAAAAAAAAATGGAAGTAATATGCGCTTTTTAGACTGGAGAAAATTAACCTGGATTGTTTTTATTTGTTAATTTTTGATTATTTATTGTATAGTAATGTAATAAAAATATGGAAAACTAAGTGATCACCAACTACCACAGCAGCAGTTTCAGCACTACTGACGGCCATGGATGAAGGCAGCTATTCTTTGGTTGTCTTTCCCATTGTTTTGAAGAGAATATTTTATGAACACTTTAACGTAGTATCCTTAAATTTGGCACAAACATTTATTTGGCCTCAAGCATGGACTGGTTAGAATTTGGTGGTCAAAGGTCAAGGTCATTTTGACTGCACAAAAGACATGTCTGTCAATAACTTGAGAATTCATACACTAATTAAGACATAATGATGATATAACTGGTAATGAGTTTTCTCATGTATTACACTGCCTGTTACTCCACATTGCACAACTAGAACAACAAAGCTTATTAAAGTTATTTTAGTTTAATTTGACTTATTTTACCCATATATCACAGAAGTAAAATGGTATTCTTAGATGTTAAAAAATGGATGTAAACTTGGCTTGACTAATTGGTGGAGGTATATAACCGCAAGGTGGTAATTTTATTACACCCTGCAATTAGTTATTTTCTGAGGTGCAGTATATTCATCTCTTGTCAGAATGCCTTTTGGCTACTGAAAATTACTCAGCAGGTTTAATCATGAGGTAAATTGGATGAAAGATGCTAAATTAGCTCTGTTGATTCTGGTATGAGATGTCATGTGTTTTTTTTTTGGGGGGGGGGGGGGGGGGTTCCTAGTAATTCATGAGAAGATAGCGATACCTGGTGGCTGTTATTTGCTTGTAATGTCAGGAATGTGACAGGAAGCCAGCAAGAATAATCATTCAGTCATATATCCTCAGATGACTTTTTGTAACATTTTCTGGCGCTTGCTGTCTTGCGCTGTCTTTTGCGTGATGCAGTGTTTGTTACTGAGAACTGGTCTTGCTGGTGCTTGTGCAAACTGCAAGAAGTCGTGGACATGCTTTTTGTTGGTGAAATTCAAGTAAGCAATGTGTAACCTACAGGTTCATTGTTCACATTTGTTCACTTCCACCACACCCACCTTCAAATGCTTGTCTTCCTTATATAGTCATCTCTTCCTGGTACCTGTGGGCCTGTTGAACAGGACTGGTATGTGATACAGTCCGACCTGTTCTTGTCCCCTGCGCTTTAGTGTTCCTCATTGGCCTGAAATTCAAATGGAATATTTATATCATTCTGAAGGCCAAATCATTTATTTTCATGTTTATTTATAATAGCCAATGAATAATTACCAAAAAACGGATTTGTGTTTGATTAAAAAACGTCATTATTAATTATGTTAGCACAGGGAAACATTTTTTCACAAGCTTAAAAATAATATAGATATTTAGGACCTCAGCTTGCTAGGGGCACTGTGACACTTTACATTGTGGCTGACTAGGTGTTGCTGTGTGTGTGTGTGTGTGTGTGTGTGTGTGTGTGTGTGTGTGTGTGTGTGTGTGTGTGTGTGTGTGTGTGTGTGTGTGTTTTTCTGTTGGCTTTACTGCAGCTTAAGTGCTAATGTGCCAGTGTGGCAGATTTTGCAGAAGGATAAAGGGCTTAAAAACAGACACAGACCTTGTGACTCAAAAAACCAGAAGCACTTTAAACGGTGATGGCAGCAGTATTATTTACTGGAATGGAAAAAATACAAAAAAAGTGCAAAACATACAATTCACAGATTACTCTAGAGTGTTTTTTTTTTTTTTAAAGGACCTACTAATGTTTCAAATGTTGCTGTCTGAGAGACTGAAAGAAAGAACACTGTTAGTTGTTGGTAAATTTCTGTCATTTTGGTCAAAACTGCTTAAATCGTTGAGAAAAAAAAAACACACACACACTGCTATTAAGCTATAAGCCAATCATTTGATGACAATCTAGCGTTGTCCAGAGTGTGGCGCTGCATCATTGAATCAGGGTTTCTTGCTACGCTGATGGTTCAATATTTAGTTGACGAGAAGTAGCACAACAGTAACGGAAAGAGTTGCCCCGTGATGTTTGAAGATCCCTGTCTATCACTCGCTCTCACTATTCCTCACATTTCTGCCTGAAGGTTATATCACACCTATAGCCTTTTCAGTCCCACCCCCACCCCCACAGCTTAGCAGCTAAATCTTTGGGTGGGCGACACCGTGATACTATTGTGAAAACATTAAATGCATTATGCATTATCTTTATTTTGTACATATTTAAATTGATTTTTTTTTTTTTCAGTTTCTGAGGACATCAACCAGTCTTGTTTTTGTGTTTGAAATCCACTGGCCAGATGTGGCCATCAAATGTGCCATGTTTGATGGCCACCATGGGTAACGTGGTTAAAAGATTCTGTGAGCTTTAAAGGCTGTATATTTCATGGCTCCGCCATCTGAATCACAATTTCTTTTTCACATATTTAGTAACTTGTGTGGTTACATGATTGCTTGTGCAGAGGGATATACAAAGCCTGCCACTTCCACTCAAGGCTAAAATCCCCAATTCAAATCTCTATATCCTTTTTCTTTTTTTTCTTTTTTTTTTTTTAGATTTTATTCAGAACATTGAGATTGGAGCAGTTCTGACTTTTCTTGCTGGCCCACTTGGTGCAATGCTTGTTGTGTCACTACCAATCTCAGTACTGAGTACAGATGTTATTTATTTATTTATTTCATGATTCAATCTGTACAATTCCCTGAACTGTCCACAATATAACATTGTCAGATTGCCCACCCTTAGGGTACTGTACTTGATTTCAAAAATTCTCAGGTTGTCTTTCCCAGGATGCCAAGCACAGATCAGCATTGGTACTTTTTTCTGATAAGACCAGAGGCTCTGCTGCTGGTCAGCTTAAAAGTTCAACTTCAACTTCATCAAAGCAAGTGTAAAGACCCTTACAGGGCACTTTCTCTTTAGAAGCTAATGAATTCTCTCCCCTTCATCTCAATGGCTAACACCAATATATTCTTCTAAATCAATATTTGTCTGTGAATAAACACTTCAGAATGAGAAACACAGAGAAACAGAGAGAGAGAGGTGGCTCCAGCCTCTACAGCCAAGCCAGATTTGGCTGTCAGAGCTCTGCCAGTGGCTCTTGTCTCAGGCTGCTTATTTTCTGTTCTGCCTTTGTTTTGGCCCGGCTGGCATCCCCATAGTAACAGCCAGAGAGTGGCGGGTCTTGCTGCACTGCATGAAATGAAGTGGATACATGCAGGGTTTTTATGGGATAGGCCTAGGATCAGAAGAAATTCATGTGCAGCTATTTGCTCATGGTTTTGTGAACTAGAACAATAAATGAACACCAGTGAAAGGCCGATCATTTTGTCCAGTGAAAGCACACCAGCAACATGGGCATGCTTTTGGTGTTGCCAACTCAAGAATTAATCCTAAAATGAAGTGTCAGTAAAGAGAGGAAGTGAGAGTGGAGAAGGGGGTTGTGGTGGCTAGAAGAGAGCACAGGAATGGAGGGGGAAGAGGGGTTAACAATGCCAGTGGTTTCCACTGTTATCTCCCAGATTGCCTTGTTACCATAAGCCAGCTTTGAATAGGCCGAATTAGCAGTAGCTGAAAGAATAGAGGTGAGTCAGCTGGTTTAATGCATGGACAGCGTTTCTTTCATTCCTCCCCTGCTCTGGACCACATCCCTTCTGTCTCTCTGACTCAGTCTCTGTTTGCTCTGTCAGGGTCTCACACTCTCTACTGTTTCTTTAGCAATCTCTCTTCTCCCACTCTCTTTTTGTCCAACCAAGCTCCTGCCACACCTAAACTTAAAAATGATAATGTTGTTTGCTGTTCAGTTCCGTCAGCAGCGAAATCTGACAGTTTTCTCATGCAACAGACACAGTTGCTGGCCATTTTGGGACAAGCATTTCAGCTTGTCCTCAGTCTTATAGTGATCTAATTAGTTTCTGGTTTTGAGCTTGCAAAGTAAATTCTGTCAGTTTCCTCTATTTAAATATCCAGGCTTTTATTTGGAGTCTGACAAACTGCAGGGCCAAATGATGGTTTCTATATTTGTGTCCTGAGGATATAAGCCATAGTCAGCATAGTCTTAAATTTTGGGCTACAGATCTTCACAGGCTTCAGGTGATGAAGAATATTCCACTCCACTCCATATAGATGTAAATTCTTGAATTGGCTGTGAAATGGAAAGTGCAGCACGGCCTTGCATAGACGATGATTCTCAGTATTTGCTGAGCCTGAAAAAAGTCCAGAAGCAAAACATATTGGCTAATATTAGCTTATTGCACATATAGTTTGTGTGTGTATGTCAATTAATAAGTAGCACTTGCTGTATAAAGATGCCAGTGTGATTGTGATATAATTTACTTTGACAAGATATAGCCATAAAATAATTACAAGCTGATTTTAAAAATTTATAACTGTAGAGTGTGTGTCAGTATATATGTCTCAACAGTCTTTCAAAGACATGTAAGAGACAGCTTATAAATTCTTACTGGATTTTAGAGTTAAAGTTAGTTGTCATCATAAAGGTCTAGCAACCAGGCATCGTTAATGCACTCTGAAGCTGATGCTAACATCAGAGTCTATCAAGAAGAGCCATTCAACTTCCTATTAATCCTGTTGTATGGAAATGGTCTGCATATTAGACAGGGGCACATCATATGTCCAAAATGAAGTATTATGAGACTTAAGTCCTTTAGTTTTTCTTACAGGGAAGCCGATTATGCCCATAAATTACTAGCATTCTGCTAATGAATGATGATTGGTTCATCAATCAGCATGGACTTCCACAATCCCTGCACCCATTTACAAATAGTCACTAAATGTTAGAAGCCTAGTTAAACTATAATCAGCTGGTTGTGATAGTGCAAGGGGGGCTGCTTTCACAAGGCTGCTGCTGGTAATTTTCTTCTGTTCGTCGTTTCATGGCGTTTCATCCCAAATAGGTACAGAGACATATTTTACCACAGTTAAAACTTGTTTTAAAAAAATCTGAAAAAATTCATAAAAAATTGCCAGATGAAAAATGTGTATTCTGGGCTACAGCTTCATAGGACCCCATTAATTCTGAACTATAAGAATTGCTCTCTGTGAAGTCCAGGTAATAGGGGTTCTCTGCTGACATGCTGGGTCTGCAGTGTACTATGTATGTCCATTAGATTTGGGAGGGTTCTGTTTTTTTTTTTTTTTTTTTTTTTAATATATGCATGTATGGATTTTTTTTTTTTTTATTTCTAAGCTGTTTTTCAAATTAAAATTGTGTGATTGGAAACAATTACAAAATCATTTGTGGCTACATAATGCTGCCTTTAGATGACTATTGATTCTGGGCCTCACTCGCCCAGTCACTTAAGACACTTGGCTGCAGTGAGGTACTGGCAGACATGAACAAAACAGCCACACTGGTGGGCTGGTGGACCATCAGAAAATCGACTGTGCACTCCACACAGCATACCTCACTGCGCAGTGCACTGCGGCAGATCACCTCAATGTTGCATTTCTGTATGATGGTATTGAAATTCATATCACAACCAGCTGATTTCTAAATACACAGGGAGACTAAGATTCAGTGAAACATCTCAAACAATGGCAAAGTCTAAGGTAGCGTCATTAGGTTACTAGCATTGTTCTTATTCATTTAGCCTTGTTAATTATCCACCTCTTCTTGACCTTGTTCAGCCTTCGTTGTGCTAGCTTTACTTTCTGTTACTTTGAGAAAAGCTTGCAGACATTGCAAAGCTTGATTTTCTATTAGAATCTATTTCATTAGAAAGAGCAATTAACTCAACAAATCTCCAGTCCTCTCAAGGAAGACAAACATAGAAATATACTTCTGTTAAATCCTGGCCTGTACTGAAATGACTGCCATTCAACTGGCAGTCTTTCTCTAAAAGACAAGAGTGGATCTGACTGTATCCTGAAGCAACCAGCAGCTACAGTATGTCAACACAGGCTTCCCTAATTCACACGCTCAGTGGGAGACATCATCTCTTCCTGCTGGAGACCGAAATCATCAAGCTGAGACCAGAAGTTAAAGTGTGGCTACTTCAGCTCCTGTGAAATGTTCTCAAAGCACTGTAAAACTTGCTGAAGAGAAACTCACATGCACGACGCATGTACTAAAAACTTATTAAGAGAGTACCTCTGCAAAATTCAATAAACTATTACATTAAAGTGAGCAGAGTTTAGAAAAACAAACATTACAGTTGTTCAAATGTGACTTGCTTTAAAGGCTGTATATTTCATGATATGGACATCATATTGTGAGCTGTTCTCTGAAAAAATACTTTTTTTTTTTTTTGATTGAGTCAAAAGTGAATATTTTCTTTTGAAGGTTGTGTCCAAGGTGCATTTTTCTGTTCTATGGCATCTTTTATAACAAGAGGAATAATCACTTTTAGATACATGCTTCCATTTTATTTGCACCTGTGAATGCAATGCTCTTCCGATGCCACTTCTAATTTTCTAAGAAACTTTATGCCAGCATGTTATGCAATGTACTAAATTCAGAGTGGTACCACACACAGCAGGCAGCCCATTTCCTTGCACGGATAACTGATCAGAGATGGTTGGCAGTTTCTGAATTTTGGCCACGCTGGGCAAGTTGACTTATGCAGCAATAACATTCATTTGTCACTCATGAGTGGGCTAATGTGATCAGTTACTTCTTGCAGCAGAACACTTAAACATGAAATGAAAATCTACTCAAATGTTAAAACCGGGAAGAATTTTGTGGTTCATGGTTTTATTTTATGTATTTATAAATTTCATCTATAAATAAATCAACTGAAACTGTGTTGACTTGGAAAAGATACAGAAATGTGACAGTACGCTTTCCTGTGTGTGGTGTCACATTTCTCTGATACACTATAGTGCATCAGAGACACCACAGTCACAGCTGCCTCTGGATCACCTCAAGGCTTCGTTTGCCAGGTTTTATCATGAGAATTTCTTCAGGCCTTCATCGTTTGAGCCATGGGCATGGCTGCTAGAGATTTACACGTCTGGTCAGGCTTGCTGAATTTGGCAGGATCATGCTTTGCCTCTTTGAGGTGAAAACACATTTGGAAAAAGAATCATGGTAGCATCTCACATTCATTCGCACACCTATTCCAGTGGCCAGCTGTCAGAGTTGTCCTTTATCAGCTCAATGTTGCCCCTCTCTCTTTGTGGACACAAGCTTTAGACGCATTTAAGAGCTGAAGGCTATTATGACCCTGCCCGAACACACCTTATAAATGCTGCACGTCTGTGTGTGTGTGTGTGTGTGTGTGTGTGTGTGTGTGTGTGTGGGACAAAGTGAAAGACAGCAAGAGCGTGTTTGTAATTACAAACAGTTTAAATTCACGCAAAGAAAATGTGGAAAAATGATATTTACTGATTATTGTTAATATTTTGTTAATATTTTGTATTATCTGCATGTGCATGTTTTTGCATGTGAATTTTTTGTGTATGTGTGAGTAAGCAGGTATGTGGGAGATGAATCAGAGCTGTTACTGGAAGCCAAGGTGAATGTGTTAAGCCCCTTGAGCCAGCCAGTTGATTAGAAATGTGGTTTCAGATGATAACTGAATCAGCGTCTTTCTTTGGTTGGGTACTGTTTACCCCCCCCCCCAAAAAAAAAAAGAACAAAAAACAGACCCCCACCTCCCCACCGCCCTTTTTATAAAAGTGCTTTCAGGTAACTGTAGCTATTGCTTTCCAGATTCTAGCTGGCGCTGGAATTTGAAATGGTCAATGTTAACATTCATTTTGTCATGTATCGTCTGTGTGGCAGGCAGGAAGGAGGACCCCAATGCAGGACACGCCAGGCACAGGTAAAAGGTAATTCAACTTTATTATCAGGTGCACAACAAAAGGCCGGACTAGGCAGAGCTAGTGGCAAAACACCGAGCAAAATAAGAAGGCAGAACAGGACACACAGCAGGAGACATAGACGACGACGCGACAACAGGCACTGAAAACACTGGACTTAAATACACAAGAGGCCTGATGAGGGAAGAGGAAACAGGTGGGAACACAGGTGACACTGATAACACTGACGAGACCAGGGGAAGCAAAACTAAACACAAGAGACCAGAACTGGATGACTATCAAAATAAAACAGGAAGTAACACGATGGAACAGAAACGCAGACCTGACACAATAGAGAGAACACCAGGGACTAGAAATAATTAAACCTCACAACCAAAAGAAATCCCAAACAGAACAGACAAAACGAAGCAAAACAAAAACACACGGGGTCCACAGGACCCCGGACCATGACAGTACCCCCCCCTCAAGGGACGGCCCCAGACGTCCCCACCGAAACAAACAAAAAAAAGCAAAACAAACCAGACCAGGGCGGGAGGAGGGGGAACCGGACGGAGGGACCGAAACAAACCAAACCCGGGAGACAAAACAGAAGTCAAAAACAGTTCAGGGGGTCTGCCAGGGAAGTGACAAGGTCCAAAACAAAACAAAAACACAGGGCAAACCAAAAATCGGCGCCACCAAGCCAGAAAAAAACAGTCCAATAAACAGTTCAGGGTACGAGGACAAAGATGGCCGAAGCAGTCCAGGGAACCAAAACAACAAAACACAAAGAACCAGAAACAAAAAACACAGGGCCCAAACAAAAAAACAGCACAAGGCCAGAAACCAGTCCATAATGTTCAGGGGGCCGCCCGGGCCAAGGGGCAGAAATCACAGGCCAGGAAAAAGAAGGGTCCTCAGGAGGCCGACCACGCTCCCAGCGACGGCGACGATGGATGACCTCAGGTGGGCGGCGAAGAGACGAGACTGGAGGCCGGCCGCGCTCCCAGCGGCGACGAAGAGACAGGACTGGAGGCCGTCCGCGCTCCCTGCGGCGGCGGCGACGAAGAGACAGGACTGGAGGCCGACCGCGCTCCCAGCGGCGGCGGCGACGAAGAGACAGGACTGGAGGCCGACCGCGCTCCCAGCGGCGGCGGCGACGAAGAGACAGGACTGGAGGCCGGCCGCGCTCCCAGCGGCGGCGGCGACGAAGAGACAGGACTGGAGGCCGGCCGCGCTCCCAGCGGCGGCGGCGGCGAAGAGACAGGACTGGAGGCCGGCCGCGCTCCCAGCGGCGGCGGCGGCGAAGAGACAGGACTGGAGGCCGGCCGCGCTCCCAATGGCGGCGGCGGCGAAGAGACAGGACTGGAGGCCGGCCGCGGGACAGGACAGGAGGCCGGCTGTGCTTCCAATGGCGGCGGCGACAAACAGACGAGACAGGAGGCTCGGACTGAGCGGGACCCTCCAGCGTGGGCTCTGGATGTGCAGGCTGGGGCTGCTCTGCAGGGCGCGCAGTCGTCCCCTCCGACGGCTGGGTCTGCTTAGGGCATTGTTTGGGTGAGTCCGATGGTGAGGTTGATGGTGACAGGGGAGCTGACTGGGACTCTGACTGGGAGACTAGGGACTCTACAGCAGCTGACGGGAGAGACTGGGGCTGAGACAGGGAAGCTACTGAGGCTGACACCAGAGGTGCTGGCAGAAGCTGAGGGGTAGTTGCAGCTGACCAAGACTGAGGGGAGACTGCTACAGCTAACATTGACAACTGTGAGGTACCTGGTAGTGCTGACACTGGGGACTTTGACTGCGTGGAAGCTAACTGAGTGCGAGGCAGAGCGTCTGGAGCAGAAGCTGACTGAGTGCGAGGCAGAGCGTCTGGAGCAGAAGCTGACTGAGTGCGAGGCAGAGCGTCTGGAGCCGAAGCTGACTGAGTGCGAGGCAGAGCTACTGGAGCAGGAGCTGACTGAGTGCGAGGCAGAGCTACTGGAGCAGGAGCTGACTGAGTGCGAGGCAGAGCTACAGGAGCAGGAGCTGACTGAGTGCGAGGCAGAGCTACAGGAGCAGGAGCTGACTGAGTGCGAGGCAGAGCTACAGGAGCAGGAGCTGACTGAGTGCGAGGCAGAGCTACAGGAGCAGGAGCTGACTGAGTGCGAGGCAGAGCTACAGGAGCAGGAGCTGACTGAGTGCGAGGCAGAGCTACAGGAGCAGGAGCTGACTGAGTGCGAGGCAGAGCTACAGGAGCAGGAGCTGACTGAGTGCGAGGCAGAGCTACAGGAGCAGGAGCTGACTGAGTGCGAGGCAGAGCTACAGGAGCAGGAGCTGACTGAGTGCGAGGCAGAGCTACAGGAGCAGGAGCTGACTGAGTGCGAGGCAGAGCTACAGGAGCAGGAGCTGACTGAGTGCGAGGCAGAGCTACAGGAGCAGGAGCTGACTGAGTGCGAGGCAGAGCTACAGGAGCAGGAGCTGACTGAGTGCGAGGCAGAGCTACAGGTGACTGAGACTGGAGGGAGGCTGGAGCTACAGCTGACTGAGACTGGAGGGAGGCTGGAGCTACAGCTGACTGAGACTGGAGGGGAGCTGAAGCTACAGCTGACTGAGACTGGAGGGGAGCTGAAGCTACAGCTGACTGAGACAGAGGAAGAGCTGCAGCTGCTGCTGCAGGCGGCTTGGTGCGTGGCTGTGGCTTGGGGCCTGCTGCTGCAGGCGGCTTGGTGCGTGGCTGGGGCAGCGGGGGCTCTGCTGATGCAGGCTGTGGCAGCGGGGGCTCTGCTGATGCAGGCTGTGGCAGCGGGGGCTCTGCTGATGCAGGCGACGGAGACTGAAGCTGGGGCAGATGCTCTGCTGCTGCAGGTGTGGACGGCTGAAGGCGAAGGGTGGTGACCAGAAAGTCCTTTACTAACCCGTGTAAGGAATCCAGAAGCCAAGGAGAGTTATCAACCAGCCCTTGAAGCTTGGCTGCAATGGCTTTCTGTTCTTCCTCACACGGGTCAGACAACAGTTCAAAACACAGAGTGTCCACTCTCCGAATGATTATTGTTTTCTTTTCCTCAAATAGGGCAAGAGCCGCTGAGTCCATAGCTTCACGGTATGATATGGTTTCAGGTTTGTCCATGTGAGCCTTGCTAACAGTTTGTGGTTTAATAGTTCCTTTTGAACCCAAAACAGACTGACTCACTGTGTTGGTGGGCTGAGATACTGGTGGTGCAGACGGCGGGGAAACCTGCGGCAGCGATGGTGGCGATGAAATCCGCGGCTTTATACCGCAAGGCGCCGGAGGGGATCCTCTCCACCGCTGCTGGGAGTCTAGCTGCCTGCCCTCCGGAACAGGCTGAGGCGGCAGTGAAGAGAGTGAACTGGGTGGCCAGGGACCTTTATATCCCAGGTACCGGGAAAACGCTTCCTCTGGCGTCATCCCACTTGGCTCCGGAGAAAACTCCCTCCGCTGCCGCCGAGAATTCCTCTTCCTCCGTTGTTGCTCTGACTGCGAGAGGGAAGAGGGGCGAGTGAGCGGAGAGGCAGGTGCGGGAGCGGCTGGAGCCAAAAACAGTCCGTCCCCATGATAAACCTGCGGCTTAGGCTGTAGAGGTGAGCGGCGTTGTCGGGGACCCTTCCAATATTCGGGTCCCCCCAGAGCCAGGCGAGAGCCACTGTACACCTCCGTATCCGCGGGGTCCATTCTGGTCGCGTCGTTCTGTCATGTATCGTCTGTGTGGCAGGCAGGAAGGAGGACCCCAATGCAGGACACGCCAGGCACAGGTAAAAGGTAATTCAACTTTATTATCAGGTGCACAACAAAAGGCCGGACTAGGCAGAGCTAGTGGCAAAACACCGAGCAAAATAAGAAGGCAGAACAGGACACACAGCAGCATAGACGACGACGCGACAACAGGCACTGAAAACACTGGACTTAAATACACAAGAGGCCTGATGAGGGAAGAGGAAACAGGTGGGAACACAGGTGACACTGATAACACTGACGAGACCAGGGGAAGCAAAACTAAACACAAGAGACCAGAACTGGATGACTATCAAAATAAAACAGGAAGTAACACGATGGAACAGAAACGCAGACCTGACACAATAGAGAGAACACCAGGGACTAGAAATAATTAAACCTCACAACCAAAAGAAATCCCAAACAGAACAGACAAAACGAAGCAAAACAAAAACACACGGGGTCCTGAGGACCCCGGACCATGACACATTTACAGATGCTTAGAGTGACAGTAACAATCTGCAGCTGCTGCTGTTGAAATTGTCAAGCTTAGAGGATTGAGAAAGTAAAGAAGTGAAAAGGGTACAGTATTTTAAAGTTCCAAATTGACTGGCACATACAGTGTTATCAAATACTAACCTGCTGCTCACCAGCCACTTTATTGGGTACATGTTCCTAATACTGGGTTGGATCCCTTCTTTTCTTCAGAAGTGCCTTAATTCTTCATGATAAACAATCAGAGGTTTTTGCCCGTATTGTTAGGCTCATTTCCAAGCATTTATCTCGTAGCTCCTTGAAGATTTTGGCCAGTGGCTGGGTTAACTGTGCAGCCTGTTGAGCCATTTGGGTTATTGTTTAGTCTCTCAACCTCACAGCCAACCTATCTCTCCTGGTTTGTTCTTGTCTTGTTTTGTGGCTACACCAGCAGCCTAATCACACAATAAACACCCCCTTTTTCCCACTGTTAGAGTAATTTCAGATTTCTTTGCTTGCTTTGAAACCATAAGCCCGCACATACTGTACACAGACACACACACGCACACGCACACACACCTTGAAATATACAGCCACACACACATTAAGCCAAACTCCTACTCACTGCCCTCCTCTGCAGACTGCCTCAAAAACATCACACATGAATGCATGCCATGGGGAATCAGCAGGGCTTTGATAACAGCATATGTTTTCATGTAGGGATTGGAGTGTGAAGATCTCTGGAGGGAAGCTGTGCTTCTGCCAGCAGACAAAGGGGGCACAGGGCCAAAGAGATTAAGAGTGGCTACACTGTAGAAATGCTTCAGTGCTCATACAGAGCTGAGTGCCAAGCAGAGGTGAGATTCAAAGTAGCAAAGTTTGGGGAAGGACCAAAACATCTCGGGTCACAGGAAAGACAGAAACCAACTGTCCGTGTTGTTCTTTGCTGATGAGTGATTGTCATGGTTGTCATGATGTGTATATGCTGGATGGGAGTAAGTATGTGACTTGTTACCTTGTTAAGATTTGCCCACATCAGTGAGATCTTTTACTCCCAGGGAAGATTTCATACTCCAGTGCACACTGTCAGAAGAGGGTTATACTTCATTTCTCACTTTTCTTCATTCTTATTTTCATTCTGCATGGCCTCTGTTCTCTCACAGTTGAGAGCATGTCTTTGCAAAGGCATTTTAATCTTGTTTCAAACTATGCAATAGGGAGAGCCCTGATGGGATAAAGGTAGCACACTTGTGTATATACTACAGATTTTGTTACTTTACCTTTGAAAACCTTTTCCTTGCTTAAAACTTATAAAGAAATTCAGATTTTTTTTTTGACAGTTGATATAACACTGGAGTGGTTCAGTAGCTGTGCCAAACTGTACATGTTGTGATGCCCTGCAGTGATGCAGCAGGTAAAGGCAGGCGGGATGGGAAGACAGCAGCATATGAAAGTTGTAGGTGGGAATGTAGTTACGATCCAGAATCCAAAGACAATCAAAGCAACAGTCTGCGCTTGTTTTTACTTAGCCGTAAGTATGTCATGCTGGCTACACTCATAAGCACCCACTCACCACCAGGTGATTTCT
This sequence comes from Archocentrus centrarchus, assembly GCF_007364275.1. Taxonomy (NCBI): domain Eukaryota; kingdom Metazoa; phylum Chordata; class Actinopteri; order Cichliformes; family Cichlidae; genus Archocentrus; species Archocentrus centrarchus. The sequence goes on along the minus strand of NC_044346.1, from coordinate 25,262,343 downwards.
CTAGGTGTGAATGAAGTTGAATGATTACCAATATCAAGCAGATAAAAAGTTTCCATACGAGGGTGCTCGGGTGGCTTAGTTGTGAAGCCGGCGACCACATACGTATGCCACGCGTTGCGGTGCAGGCGGCGCGGGTTCGAGTCTCGGCCTGTCGCCAATTTGCCCGCGTGTCTTCCCCTGTATCTTTTCCCCATTTCCTGTCTCTCTCCACTGCTAACAAAAGCCACTGTGGCCAAAAAATGCAAAAAAAAAGTTTCCATACGCTCATCGTGGGCATGAATGTCATGGTATGTTTGGACTTTTAATGATTTCTTTGAATTGTTCTTTTTTTCCAGGGTGGAATGATTGTGCTGCATATGTCTTTAAAGTCATGACATTCATGCCTGTGATGAGTGTATGTAAACTTTTGGCCACAACTGTAATGTAGGTGTGTCCGATGTTATCAGCAGTGTAGTCAGTAGAAAAGGTAACAAAGCTCAAGCATGACTCGTCTAATTAGACAATACAACAGTCGGGGTTGGTCTGAAGTTTATCTGTCTGCTCTTCTACCTTTGTATTTTTATGGGTGTGACTTTGTGTGCACAGCTCCTGGTGAGCCTTCATGTGAGATCACAATACCCACAGGTCCTGTTTGGGTTTGCTGCTCCTGTGATGTGATAGTGCCAAACTGCTGATGGTTGTGATGTGTACCACTTTGACCTCTCCTTGCTCAGAGCAGTAGTAAACAGAAAGGAAAAGGGAGAACAAAAGAGATGGAGGACACAGTGTTCTTTTCAAAGTGACCTTAGCTCTTTTTACACCCCAGAAACACTTGCTCAGTATTCTGGGAATGGCTTTTGCTGCCAAAGCTGAAAAGCTCTTCATTTTAGAGCACTGGTGTAATGGAAACACCAAACTCACTGTCAACCCTCATCGCAAATAACTAAAGTTTTTATTGACAAAGTTACGTGTGTCCTAATCTCTCAGCCCATTGCTACGCGTCCGCCGGGCTTTTGGCACATACATGCTATAATTGACTGACTATAACACCTGGCTGTTTCTGCACCAAGAAAATAAAAATTACACTCAAAAGCATGACCAAAATATGCCTATTCCTGACTGCAAGAGAAGCAGCAGAGCCCTTTAATGCCTCCTCCCAACTCTGCCTAAGTTGCTTGTTCTGGTTGCCATTTTTTATAACCTCTCTCCACCCCTTCATTGCTCTGCTAACTTTTTTTGAAAGCAGCTTGTGTACAGTTTGACACGACAGTCATTTAGAGAGCAAAGTAAATACAGTTATATAAGCCAGAACATGCTGAGTTCTGAAACCTGGCTGATATGTAAATCTTAGAAATCAATTACATTGCCAGGAGCATGTAGATGCCGCTGGTAATTTTGCCCTCAAGCAACAGGAGGCAGCTGAATGTGGCCTAGATCTGTTAGCATTAGGAGGGTTTTTTGGATTATACCCAGTGTGACAATTGAACAGCTTACTGCTTCTGAATATTAGTATTCACTTGTTATTGCTGCGACCGGCCCCCGCATCTATTTTTGGCAGACCATAGCAGAGCAGGAACAACATTGTGGTGGTATTCATTATTCCCTTGGTGCTAAATAAAGACACAATGTATTCTCAGTGTTGTTTCTCTTTGTCTATCCCATTGTTTGTGTCTGCGGTATATACTGTATGTATGTGCATATGTGTCTTAAAGGTGTTAGGGGTGAAAATATGCAGTTTTCCTCATTCTCTGCAGTGAAGTGGTATCTATTTACTGATCTTTGGTCTGGTTACCATGTTCTTGACCTGATTATGGTCAAATACGCCTTTTTAAATGTGGGTTTTGATTTATTAAGCATAAAGAATTATGTATCAAAGTTAATTTTGATCCTATTTTTCTTCCTGTTGTGTTGGTTTGACACATTTAAGTAAACATTAACTTTTTATCTTCTTGGTGTAATGTGGTTTTAGTTAAATGACAAAGAATCCAGAATGATTCCTGCACCATGGGTGAACTGCAAACTAAAGTTTTGAATTTGCCTCTCATTAAGTGATAGAAGAAGACCCTGTTTTATGTGTATTAACTGGTGATTCTAAATTGGTCGTAGCTGTGAATGTGAGTTTGAATGGTGGTCTGTCTGTATGTTAGTCCTGTGACAGACTGGTCCCTTGTCTGGGGTGTACCCTGCCTTTCAGCCTATGACAGCTGAAATAGTCTCCAGCCTGATCCTGAATTGGATATGAAGAAGAATTTGGATGAGTGACTGGATCCTAGATTGTGAATGAAATATTTTATCATTTTGGGAATCATCAATTCTCTGTGAAAAAGCCTGTGAAAAATTCAAGGTATGTCCAGTGTACAATACTGTGCAAAAGTCTTAAGCCACCCCCCATTTCTATATATTTTGCTTAGAAAATGGGAAATAGGTACAGAGAGTTACTGAAAGAGATTGTGCAAACATACATGGAAATACAGTATATAAGGCAAAAACAGAGTTTTTAGAATTATAACGTGCTTGGAAGACAATATTTGGTATGAAAACCTTTATTCTTCAACACAGTCTGAACTCTGGGTAATCCCAGCTGTCATAGGGCGAGAGGCAGGGTACACCCTGGACAGGTTGCCAGCCTGTCCAGGGCTACCACAGAGAGAAGGACAACCATTCACACTCACATTCACACCTATGGGCAATTTAGAATCATCAGTTAACCTAACCCCACTAACTGCATGTCTTTGGACTGTGGGAGGAAACTGGAGAACAGTGCTAACCACCATGCCACCGTGCTGCCCCTGTGATTATTTAAAGATATTTATTGATTCATAATGAAGATTTATTTATTTCCCTTGCAAAAAAGGTAGAATAACTACTGTAACAAAACAAAACAAACAAACAAAAAACAAAACATCGGTACTGACACTGACTATCAGCCAAATTGCTATTTTAACCATTGGTATCAGGCTGGAATTTTACCATTACTGCATTTTTTTCTCCATTTTTAGGACATGCTGTGGCTAATAAAAAAGTTTCCTGTTCCATCATGTTCATTGGGGGGAATGAGGCCACTGTTTCCATGGTGATATTTGTAATCTAGTCTGTCTCTAAGGGTCTGTGAATTGTTCTCCATTGTCCTCCAGAAAAGAGATGCAAGAAAAAAAAAGAGGACAAAACTGTGAAAAGGGAGTCAGTCACGGCTTAGCTTGGGATATGCAAAAGAGAGATGATACATACATATGAAGTACAGAGTATTTAGTTGGTGTTTTTTTTTTACACTATTCAAAAATACTGAGATATTGCTATAGCATATTGCAGTGACTCAAAGGATTAAGTTTTTATGCACTTAGTAGACAAACATGAAAGTAAAGACTAGGCCACGCCTAAAAACAGGGATGAGGTGGATTTTGGAATCAAACTGCCACACATGCTTACTGGGCTTTGTGCTTTTGCCTCATTAAATATTCAGGAAAAGAGCCATCCTTGAAAAAAGTTTTCAAAGATGCCAAAAGCGGCCCATTGTTCAGAGTGAATGCAGCAGTGATTGGATTTTGTTTGAACAAAAGAAAAGCTTCATCAAAGTTGGATTGTCATTATTTCACGTGGCACAAGACCGGTGCAGAAAGTCTCATTTCTCAGTGGACTATGACTTTGTTTGCTTAATGTCTGATTTGCACAAGGGTTTGAACTACAGTACTGTGTTGTCTAATTAGCATGTGTGTAGCACTTAATGATTTCTCAGAAGGGAAGATTTGAAAAATCATCCTGAATAAATAGAACAATTTCCATCACAAAGTGGTAAACAAACCAGATTAGACCTCTGTGAAGAATCAGTTTCAGACTATAATTTCTAACATCTCTAAATATTTTTGTTTTTTTGTTTTTGTTTTTGTTTGTGTGTGTGTGTGTGTGTGTGTGTGTGTGTTTGTGTGTGTGTGTGTGTATGTGTGTGTGTGTGTGTCTAGAGCGTATCCCAGCTGGCAAAAGGCAGCGTACACCTTAGACAGGTCACCAATCTGTTGCAGGACTAGCACATAGAAGCAGGCAACCATTATAGACACAAGCCAAGCCTCATAGAAGAGAGAGTAAAAAATAGTCTAATGGACAGGGAAAAGTGTGCACTTCACTAATAACACATAATGTGTTTCACCTGTACTTTTTGCATTAAAAAGGGCTACACCATTAGAGTTTATGTCTATATTAAAACCCTACATCCAAGTCCATTTGCATTGCTTGATCGGCATTCCCTCCACTTCTGTTTCTTGTGCTGCAACTGTAAAGGTCAACTTCAAACTGACAAGGAGTCTAGTGAGTAAGAGTATTTTAAATTACCTATGTAAACAATCCTAGAATAAAATATAGTGTAAAGAAAGGAGTCCAACCTCTCATAGGATTGAAGGTAAATGTATAGAAAATGTAACACATATCATCATGTAAAGTTTTTTCTGAAAATTAATCTTGTCATGCAAACTTTTTTGGATTGCTATTGGTGCATTGTCAGGGGGATGTGTAGGCCAGCAGTTCTCTCCCCACCCATTAAGCAAACTGACACTAGTATGCATAATTCTAGAGAAGAACTAAATGCAGTAGCTCACACTTTGGTTTGTGTGTTGAATCAGTCATTACCACCTACTGTAGTGTTAGCTCAAATTTTTAATAACAGTTAAACACGATGGAAACACAGCAATCTGTTGCTGTGTTTCCCTGAATCACTCGTGTCCATCTTCCATTCATTGCCATCATTCTTTTGTACTTCTATTTATAAGTCTGCCTTCCTGCTGTTTATGACACAGCATGCGGGTGTATCACTGCTGTTCAGTTTATTCAGCAGGCATCAGCGTGACACTGAGGATGTTTGACATCTCAAATATTTCTGTGACTGCAGTCTGTGCCGACTGTTTCATGGTTAGCCAGTTAAACTTTCTGTCTCTCCTCAATAGACACAGAAGAAGAAAAAAAAATCTTTTCATGCTCAAATATTTTATGATTGTGCCCTTTATGGGGTCTTCAATGAACTCTTTCCACCTCTTTCTCATTTTTTTGTGTCACTCTTTCTTCATTTCGCTACATCTGATCATTTTGTAGTTTAATGCAGTCAGTTTTAATGAGTGTGACTTCACTCATTTTACTCCTTCCTGGAGATATATAACCATTTATAAGGCAGGGAAAGTGCATTTTCTGTGTTACCCAAAGCTACCATTGATTTTGGTTACTTTTCTCCTCTGCTTTGCATCAGAGAAGTTACATTGCAGACGCTCTGTTTGTTGACACCTTTGTTATTCCCTTTGTATGAACCCTCATTTATGTCTTCCTATGCTAGTGATATCTACTATCAGTTCTGACAGAGTAAATGCAATAGTAGACAGGATGCTTCTTAAAATTAAAGAGAAACTGGTGTTCAGTGTCTTTTGTAATAATCATTTTGAAAAAGAAAATTACGATGCTTGTATTTGTGCATCTATCAGAAAAAAATATATATTCTTAACATCTAAAACACTGTAAACATGTTCAAATATCACTAAAGTGATGGTCTGATTTCAGTTCTTCTTTGTCTTCCTCTCTGTTTACAGGGAACCAGTTCATTGGATAATGCTTCCAGTCCTAGCGTAGCCGGTACACACCAACCTCGAGGTCGACACAGTTTTGTCCAGGAACACTTCCAGGCTCAGTACAGGTGAGAAGCACAGATGTAAACAGCATGTTCAAAACCTTTGTATTACATGTAGCATAGCTGAATGTTCCTTTGTTGTTAGCCTATGTTTTGGATGGCGTCTCCGCTGCAGTTTTAGCCATTTATGAGCTCTTAGACTGGGATGGACAACAATTTTTGGAAACTCTTCCATGTATCTTATCAATTATGGAACATTTGGGTACTACAGTATATATAATATGCTGGGGTTGTGGTTGAATAAGCAGAATGAAATGCTTACTGTTAAAGATAATATCACTTTGGCTAAGGTGACAATGTGTTTTCTCTCCTGTGGATAAGAATCATTAACTTTGGAAAAAGTAGGTCAGACAGACCTATGCAGGATTAAGAGATTCTTCTTTCGTAGTGGCCTCTGGTCTTCTTGCTTCATTCACAGTGGACCGTCAGTGGCTGAGGTTTTCTAGTTTAATAGCTCCTCTAATGGAACTGCCTCTGGACCTTTGAGAAACCTTGTCAGCACACATGGCTGCTTACAATTGCATCACTTTGTACCTTCATTTTTCACTTGATTCTTGAACAATGTAAACTTGCTGCAAGAGTTTAAATATGGAGATGTACAAAATTAAATACCAGGACTTTTTCACTTTCAGTTAATGTTTGATTAGGTAGATGATCTAAAGAAATAACAGTGCTTGGAAGGGAGAAACAAATCAACACAAAAAAAAAATTATTAGTCAGAGGCAGTCTTAGGCCACAATTGTAGGAATAATTTCATGTACTTGTTACTAAGTCTGATGGAAGCTTGTGTGTGTATTTTATGTATGAGTGTGGGGTATGCTGTGTTCAGCAGTTAGGACAGAACAGTTTGTTTCTGTATGTAGCAAAATAACTGAATGCCGACAGTACAGACATGTTTTTTGAAATCTTGTAACATTTCACTTTTTTGGTAGAGACTTTGTAAGAACTTTTTCCCACAATCTAATGAAATAAAACTTTCACCTTAACCAGATATAGCGATCTGTTTCATGTTTTATAAACAAAATAAGCAAGCAGTACCTTTAAATCTATCAATCCATTTTTTTGTGATAGACTCCAGCAGAGTGCATGCTTTCTGATCGCTCAGACTTTGTCATTTTTTTTCAATGGATTCAGCATGAATATAACAGCTGCTCTGCAACAAAGGTCACTAATGCATGGTATGTATAGCTGGGCTGCCAGAGAGAGTGTTCATGAATTAGGTCCACACTGTGTCTGAGTATGGGAGATTCTTATTCAGCTGGACTGTGCAGAATAGAAGAGAACTTCTTTTGTATGGCTAGTTAGTATTCTTTAGCTGCAGAGCTAAATATTTGCTTCAGAACTCGAGTCAGTCCACACACAATTTAATGTCAGTATTTAAGAATTTCGACCACTTTCATAACTGACAAAAATTTGCTCATATTCAGTTTAGAGGTGGGCAATATAACTTCAAAATTATATCACAGCATTTTGAGGAAATTTGCAATAATGATATTTCGGACTATATTGAAGAAAAATACTGATCAATGATTTATTGGTGGTTGCAGCTTGCAGACAGCAGCATTTATTAGTGGAAACAAAATGAAGTGCATTTTCTGTCCTTTTTTTTGAGCTACTGTCACTGAAGACAGACTACTTATGTCATTGATGAAGTGTGAATCTATTGTCACAAGGAGCCTGCAAGAGCAGCTTTATAGTGCAATTGTAGTGACACAGCATTATAACTAATGTGACACAGTATAAGTTAAATATAAGCACAAAAGTCCATATGATGTTTTCCTTATTGCATTGCTGTTTAACACTTCAGTTTAACAATAATTATCATTATTATTTTTTTAAAGCCCGTCATGTCTGGCAGATTTTGCAAGCAGAATCGTAATCTGAATGCACTGTTGTGCTCGACATATTTGTTCTACCAAGATGAGCGCTATAGATTCTCTATAGGCTCCTCTTGTTAATGTTTGTCTTTTTATTTTATTTATTTATTTGTGTACATATACAGTGTATCACAAAAGTGAGTACAACCCTCACATTTCTGCAGATATTTAAGTATATCTTTTCATGGGACAACACTGACAAAATGATACTTTGACACAATGAACAGTAGTCTGTGTGCAGCTTATATAACAGTGTAAATTTATTCTTCCCTCAAAATAACTCAATATACAGCCATTAATGTCTAAGCCAGCGGCAACAAAAGTGAGTACACCCCTAATAGACTGCACCCGTAAATGTCCAAATTGAGCACTGCTTGTCATTTCCCCTCCAAAATGTCATGTGACTCGTTAGTGTTACTAGGTCTCAGGTGTGCATAGGGAGCAGGTGTGTTCAATTTTGTAGTACAGCTCTCACACTCTCTCATACTGTACACTGAAAGTTCCAACATGGCACCTCATGACAAAGAACTCTCTGAGGATCTTAAAAGACGAATTGTTGCTCTACATGTAGACTGTTATATAAGCTGCACACAGACTATTTTTCATTGTGTCAAAGTGTCATTTTGTCAGTGTTGTCCCATGAAAAGAGATACTTAAATACCAGCTGCTCGTATGTTGTGTTGGATGTTGTGTTTTTGCCTCAAGTGGTGAAACAGAGATGCTGTTTCACCCTTAGCAGTAACTTTTTTTTTTGTTGTTGCATATTTTGTATAGCAGTGTGTCACGTTGGAGGATCCCGAAGTAGCTCCCTTTTTACTAAATGTTCATCGAAGGTGGACAAGCGGCTTTGGCTGGCAGACATGCCTGGGGTTTTCTCATTTTGCGCTTTTTATCATGTAAAAATTTATACCAGTATTATGGTAGATGATATGATATGGCACAGTCCAAATGCAGTCTTTCACACTGGGAAGTTGTAATGGTCTAATTCAAGGGCCACGACCCCCCCAGCTGTTGAGCCACATTACCCTCATCCAGAGGCTCCCTCATGTAAGGCTTTGATAAGGAAAAAAAATGATCAATTACAGCTACTTTTTTTTTTAAACATTTTTTTGATTTATCATTGCTGTAAGTGATTATTTACATTCAACTGTAAAACTCTGTAACCTATGAACAAAATTAAAAATTAAAAAATTTAATTAAAAACAAGGAATTACTAGTGTTACAGTGTTAAAGTCCTGAGTCCTGCTAGCAATGGTTTCCAAATCTCCCCCACCCCCCATATATAACATGAAACAATTAAATATTTGCATTTTTAAAAGAAACTATTGTAATGAAACAAATCCGCCAGATTTAAAAATTTTTTATCTTAAACTAGATCACTTGGAGCAAGGTGGCAGAACTAAAGCTGCTGATGGAAAATCAACCTCAACAAGTACTTCATCAGAATTATTGAATGAATTATTGAAAACACAAAATGAAATATTGAAAACACAAATACTTTACACTTATCTTTGTTTGTGTGACAATCAGAGCTATGATTTTAGGTTGGGTGGGCTGCAGATCATTTTCAAATTTCATCCTAAAGTTTGGGTTAGGTTGAGGGGAGTAATTCAAAAAAGGCAGAGAGCATGCCTGAACAGAAACACACATTTTTGCTTTTTGAGAAAGCACAAATAATTAAGACCCATTTGCCGTTACTCTGGAAAGGGGCATGAATTTAGTTAAAAGTTCTCTGAGTCAAAAGTGATCATGCAGGTCACAGTCTGCCACCCTGGAGAGTAGCGCTGTCATGTTTGGTCCAATGACCTGGAGCAGATTAGTGTTCATCCTGGTCAATACAAAGGTCAAGCTCTGACACATGTACAGTATTGACCACTTAGCTGTTAGGTCAAGCAGACATTCATTCATTCATGGAATTATCCATTTTCTTCACTGGCAGATGATGGATTGAATGCTTATTGTTGAAGACTGTCCCTGCGGAGCCTTGTTTCCCGCAATGCTCTCTGGTTGACTAATTAAAATAACTTGGCACTGTATCTACTCACTGAGTCAGCTGTAGATATGAAGGTCGCTCTTCTTCAGTCTCTTCTGTCTTTTCCACTCTTTCACTAAAGCATCCACACACACCTGAGTGTGTATCTGGAATTATTAGATGATATGCCAGTTCCTTAGCTGATCAGAGTAACAGTGTATTTTTGCCATTAGAAGTCTCTCTCTCTCTCTCTCTCTCTCTCTCTCTCTCTCTCTCTCTCTCACACACACACACACACACACACACACACACACACACACACACACACACACACACACACAAGTGTGTTTTGCTATCTTTGTGGGGAATTTCCATTGACTTCCATTCATTTCTACAGCCTAAACCTTACCTTTACCCTTTTCCTAACCCTAACCATCACATACCTAACCCTAACCCTAACCTAAACTCAATTCATACCTTAGCCCTAACTCTGACCCCTGACCCAAAAACAGGGTTTCCCCTTGTGGGGACAAGGTTCCAGTCCCCACAAGGAGCAATTGGTCCCCACAACGTAGTATATGTCAGGAAAATTGTCCCCACAAGGTATTATAAACATACACACACACACACACACACACACACACACACACACACACACACACACACACACACACACACACACACACACACACACACCTTTACCAAAACATTAACAAAGTGTACTTTGTTCTTTCCTTCAACTCAAAACCTTTCCATATGACATGTCCTCTCTCCTCCTTTTTTCCCCTTTGAGAACAATCACAGCTATATTTAGAGAGAAAGAAGAGCATTTTGTCTGTGAGTGCAAGCAGGGTAATGATTTCTCCTTACATAAGAGTGGCTGTAATTAGGTCTATATGCCACACACATACACTTTCACAAACATACACCATCTGGCTGTGTGTGTGAGTGTGTGTACGTGCGTGTTTGTTCACACACACAGTTTCAGTCATTAGCTTTGGGTCCACTGTATCCTGGCAGCATTTTTAATGTTAAAGAAGCAAAGGATGGCGGCTTCCTAATAGACTGGTTTTGTTCCTGGTTCTGGTTTTACCGAACCGATTACAGTCGGAGGAGCGCAAGGCAAAGACTGGAGAGTTACACTCCAACAGCTATACAAAATGCTACAGTAAAACTGTGCTAATATACACCATATATTACCATATTGTATGTAGTATTAGTGCTGACACTGAATATATAGAAACAAAGCACACGTTAAGTGTTCAGAGGTACAGTGATGTTGATTTGGCATTGCACTGCATTAACGTATATAAACATGAAGATTTATTGATGTTTGTGTCAGTGCATCGGTGTTGTGTTGACATTTTGAGGTTTTTTTTTTTTTTTTACAAGTCAAAATGTCAAAGGAAAGTGACCCTAACATGCAACACACAGTGATTACCCCTTTAATTAATACCCAGTTTTTTTTGGGGGGGGGGGGGGGGGGGGGGGGTGGATGCCGGAGAGCAGTAAGATAAAAAAAAAGATAAAAAAAAAAAAGTTGTCACAATTTTTAAAAAAACTTTTTTGAACTTTTTAACACTTTTTAACACAGTATTGTCAAAATGGGAGTTTTACTGAACTCCCAAAATGTTTAAATGTTGTTCACTGTTGTGGACGTAAGCTGCTGGTGAGGGGAGGGAATGTGTGCCTGCATGTTTGCGGCTCTGTGTGAAGTTGTGTGTCAGCTGGAGGAGGCAGAGACAGCAGTGTTGATATGGATACAAATGAGTATCTATGTAAGTTTAAATTTTTTTTGACAACCCTAATTATAGCATCTGTTTTCTGCTCGTTTTTCTGTGATTGACTGTTATAATGACCACGCTAACACGTTATCATGTAACTGCATAACTCAGAACGCTCAGAACTGTGGAACCGGAGGGTGTTTTTGTGTAAGATGTCTGTAAATCTAGAGGGAGATGAGTGGCATGACTGTGTGGTTATGCGTCATTGTTGACCGCTGAAGTGGCATTCCCCAAGTCATTCATAATGGCAGGTACACTCCTTGTTAGTTGGTTCATCAGTAAGCCCACACAGAGTTTGTATAAGCTGAAATTAAAGATTTTTTAATTAAATATTTCTGCCTATTTTACTAGACTGCATTAGTTTTAGCTAGGTGCAGCTAAATAGCGGTATATACTGTACTATTATTAATAAATATACAGAAAGACCCTTTTTAAACAGTACAAGTACTATCTGTAGTTTACCTAGATAATACATCTCAACAGCTTGTATGTATATGTTAATGTACAATTATGCACACATTCTCTATTATTATTTAATAATAATAAGCAAATGAAGGACTTCCTTTGTCTCCATGCCATCACTTAATATATAATGTTTAATTTTTAAAGTCTTGTTTCTTTTAACATCAAAATAACTTATTACCATTTTCTCACTCCCAAGTATGGAGCTCCTACTACTACAAAACATATCACCTAAACCAGTGAATGTTGATTTATTTCCAAACTCTGAGACAGTGTTCTCCCTGCTGAGATTCTCAGTTAATAAGTAAAGAAAAATTCCTGGATGGTTGAGTATTTGGTTTCTGCTCTGGGTTTCATCAAGCCTCCTAGTGTCTAAAGATCCCTCATATCCATTTGTATTATTTTCTCTTATATGAGAGATAAGAGTTTTAGTCTGCTGAGTCTGGCGAATTCATACCCCCCCCCACCCCCCCCCCCCCCCCCCCCTTCATTCCTCTTTATGTAACCACCAGGGTCACTTTGCGTAGACTACCCAAAGAGCCATCAGTCACTTCCAATCTCACAGGCTTTTATTTTTTTTTGTTTTTGCCTGTGTCGTCCTCTGAAAAGGCCTCCATCTATGTTTCACTTCAGCCTTCCCTGCACATGGTCGCTTTTTTGTTCCTGAGTCTTTTTATATCTTACAGAGATGCTCCTCAGAGGAATTTAGTGGAGTTGTCTGATCTGAATAAATGTTTGCGATTAGAGCCAAGACTGTCTTGGGGTTTGGGTTTCCTATGTGGGAGTTGGTGCTCAAGTCACTCGTTTAGATGAGTCTTTGTCAAAGCCTCCCTCCCATCTCCGTCTGTCACTCTCAGTTTGTGGCATCTATTTTTAATGGCCAGGGAGATGTGCGGAAAGCCTGAGCCTCAGTCACTGGCTAGACAAACAAGATAGTTGAAGGTTACTTTTTCTTATCACAGTGGCTTTTATTTAGATGTAGATTTGTTGTGAAAGAATATTATATCATTTGTATGATAAACATTGTGCACTATATAATATTGTGATACTATGATTTTCATGTTTTCAGATCAGTGAAAGTAGACTGAAAACTACATGCAGGCAATTGTTTTTCTAAGTCCTTGAAGTTAAACTAACAGTCATAAACATTAGTTTGGTAATAAAAAGAAATTATGTTCTTAATTTATTTACTGTAGTTATTCGTAGCTGATAAAAGACTTTAACAGCTACGTTCATTGTCAGTTAAATATATGAACTGAAGTTAGACTATCACGTTACCATTTCTTTAACCATGATTATTATAAAGTTCTTTCTCCCACTCTTATCCTTTGAAGACTCAGCACCCTGTTAGGGAGGGTAGGCTTCATCTTATCTTCAAAGATGTTCTGCAGGAGCTCTGTTTACCCCCAAAGATGCACCTAGGTTTGGAATGCACGCATGCTGTCCTCTTTGAGGGATCTATCTGGTCAGTCCATGCTGCAGAAGAGAGTGGCTGCTGAAAATATGGCCGGACATGCAGCACTTTTCCTCCCCACTGCCTGTTATACTTTGAAGTGGGTGCTGGCCATTGAGTGCAGGGAATTATTAAGTGAAAGTAAGTCTTTGATCTCTTTTGCCTTTTGATTTAGCAAAAACAAAAGTCACATTGTAATTTGGAGTGGATAAACCAACCGTGCAAACTTAAATTGTCTTTACTGCCAGAACTTAAAGTGACCGCTCTGCAACTTAGAAAGAAAAGGGAAGACGATATTGATTTTTACACCGAAAACTGTTATTGAAACAATAAACAAATACAGTATATACCACCTAAGCTGTCACCTGTTAGCTGTACTCATTTTTTTGATGTCCTGAAGCTTTTTCCTTCACATTATTACCCCTCTGTTGGTCTGTTGGGCCCAGAGGTGTGAATCAAAACACACTATTATTACCCCAACAGAAACTCCGTAGTCTCTCCATCCACCCGTTGCCAGTGAGAGCTGCTCTACTAATCTTCCAGGAAATAACTGGACTAAGTGTTGTTCCGTCAAGGTGATCTCGATTGTGTGACCATTACTCCTGAATGTATACTTCATAATGCAATGGCATATTGCCCATATGTGACCCAGGCTCAGACAGTAACAACATGAAAGATATGACGTAAGATGTCATATCGATCATATCACGCAGTGTTCCACTAAAGTCTGTTCCACTAAAGCTTTAACATTGGCCATAACTTCTATAATGTTTAAGCTAGACCACTCAATAATTCTGTCATGCATTTAGACTTTGAAACTAAAAGTTTAACATTAGCCACAAGAACTTTGACATTGGCCATAACTTCTAGTTTTATCATTGCCCTTAATTTTCTTTGTCTAAACCATTTTTTCCATTCTCAAATGCAATCTACAGTATACTTACAGTATTACTTCTCAAATGACATACTTGCCTATTACACTGACCTTCAAATGGCTTTGACTTTAAAAATCTTCCATATTTATCCTTACTCTGCACTTTTATGTCCTGCATGTTTAATATATTACCTCCATTCATTTTAGCATTGCCTGTTCTGAGTATGTGAGAATGTACATAGTTTGTTAAGTTACACAAACACCGCACTGTATAATTACTATCTACCATGTGCATAATTTAATTTTCATTTTGAACAATAAATATGCTCTTTTCTGTTGTAGGAGACATATTTTGAAGCTTTGGGACCTGCTCAGCGGTGCTCTTATCTTAATAGCTGGGAGAAATATCACAGTTTGATTGCTTTCATTATCTGTATACAGTGTTGCCTGCCTACCTATTGTACCTCCTTGCTTGGAAAGTGTTTTTATGTTTACAGTATATAAGCTTCATTATCCCTTCAGAGCTGATATGCACTGAAAGACTGTCTGAATCATATAAACCCCTGGAGTTGACCTCATACAAAGGTTTCTGTGTAAGTTTTCCATTCTGAGACCTAAATGGAAGTTCAGGCCTCATTAAAGCAGGCTAGTATTTTTCCACCAGTGGCGACCCACCGTAAAATCACCTGTGACATCCAGTTGTGCTTATGTGTATGTGTGTGCACGCACACATGCGGCAGCTGGGTGGAGCAGATACCGCAGGAGTTGCTTGCTTAGAGAAGCTTTACCTTATGTAAATGCACTATGTGGTACAGTTTTACCCTGAACTTCAGATAAAAACACTTCATGTGTGCAGAGAAAGAGACAGGCATAGAAATACAGACAAACGGACAAGGCAGACACAGAGAAAGGACAGAGAAGTCAAAAGAGAGCTGGCATGGAAAGGGGGAGGCAGGAATTATGAATTAAAAAGTTACTTAATATTTATAGCAGTGGATTTTGAAAGGTTTTGAGAGCTGTGTGCCCAAAAGTTTCCCCATTTGCAAAATCAGATAAAAACGTTAATCTGATGGTAGTTTTTAGATCACATATATTTTAACTACTTGAAACCAGAGGGTGTTATGTAAGTTTGACATGTTATCTACATTCTACAGAATTGTATCTTTTGTTTTAGCTCTTTTAATATATATATATATATATATATATATATATATATATATATATATATATAGCGTCTCGGTGGTGTCCATTGAAGTGTCTGCTCAATAACTCGAGAACTCGAGAACTTCATGGGTAGATGGCTCATGACCAAAGCAGGGTTAGGATTGTGTATGGGGTCACTGGGGTCAAGGTCAAAGGTCATGGTCATATTGTTCAATCACTGCTTTTTGCTAAGTTTTTTCATGTCCAATTCATATCCTAGAAATGGTTTGAAGGATTTTGATGAAACTTTGCATGATTGTTCTCCATATCAAGACGTTTTACAGAGATAAACTCCTGGAGGTCAAGGTCAAAAGTCAAGGTCACATAATTAATAAATCTTTGTTTTTTACGTGACATCAAACAGGGTTAATACAGTGCTGTGAGTGTATTTTGCCCTGATAGGCGTTGCTTTTGTTTAAGTTTTGTTTGAAAACAGAGGGCATCTTTAAATATCTGCAAAAAAATCCAAAATAAAACAAAACAAAAAACAGCAGCTACTGATCCATTTAAAAAACCTTCAGGACATCCTGTCTCAATGCTGACATGCTCTGTGCTGAAATGTATGATCATGGTATTAATTTGGTCCATTAACATTTAGTGCTTTTTTTTCAAATATCTTCCAGCTGCACTAACAGGAACACTGAAGTTTTGCCTTCCTTAAAACTTGATTCAATTATGTAATCCTGTGAGCAACTCTCCCTGACCCAACTTTGCAAACTAAGTTATGATGAGGCAAAAAGCCAGAGAAAGAATATTTGCCCTGAAAGTAGCAGAGTTAAAAAAACAAGAAGCCACTATTCAGAATTCAGCAGTGCTTAGAAACATTGGTGTAGCATTTTTTACAGTTAATGTTACAAAATCTGAATGTTAAACCTTAACAGTGAAAAATGGGAAAGTGCAGTTATATTTCCCTGCTGTTATTTGTTACACGGGCTGACGTGAATTTTATTGACCATTTATTTCATGGGTTATAGTTTCAACCCGGAAGGAGGACTCATATGTATGCAGTTGACACTGAGGCAATTTTCTCTAAATCTAAGGGGGGGAATTAATATTTGGGAAAGTGAGAGTTTGTATGAGACTTTAAATGTGGGTGTGTGTGAGAGAATCTCTGCAGTTCTTTAGCTGAGTTAATTTCCCCTGACAGGAGGTCTCTGCTTGTACTCTCTCATAGAGAAATAAGAGTACTCTCCAGCTCGAAGCCTGTGACACACGACTGACTGACTGACTGACTGAAAGGCAGACAGAAGAAAATGAACTTGCTGAGCTTTCTCTCTTTCAGGCCCAATAAGAGCAATGACTTATAAAGGACTATGATGTGTACTGCAGCCTCGGGTATATGGTGTGGTTTAGTAGATGTCCAAAAATAAAAAAAAGCTTTCTGCCAGAAGCCCTGAAGTCAAACTTTTACAACTAGTGAGTAAGAATTTATAAAAAAATAAAATCAATCAATTTAAGATTTAACTTATCTCTGTACTGCAGTGACTAAACAGTGAGTTTTTTGTTAGTGTGTGTGTGTGTGTGTGTGTGTGTGTGTGTGAGTGTGTGTGTGTGTGTGTGTGTGATATACAGCACATGCCTGCTGTATATCATTCCTCGTATTTTGCTGCAAAGCTTCCCTGTTTCAAGTAACAGTATGAAAAATGCTGAAATCAGGCGACGTGTTACTGCATAATGTTTGGAGATGCTGCGGGTGGAGTGTTATTTATTTAACTCCGAGCAGGACGGAGGGATGCTGAGTGGTTCAACTTTCTTCATGACAAATAAAGGAAGCTGCTGCTGCTGTTGCTGCTGTGCATGTGTGTGGGTGTATGTGTTGTAGCTCCGGGTGTCTGGTTTAAACTGAAGATTGACGGTCTTTTGATTTGACACCTGAACATCATAGATTCTGTACAGCCCTTGCTTTTTTGTGTCAGATGCACAAACAAACATGCACGGACATCAGCAAGTTCTCATATCTTCCACCAGACTGGAAACACTGACAGCCTCAAGCTTTTTAAGTGATGCTTTTTGTTTGTGTGTGGGCTTTCCTGCGTGCACATTTCAATGTAAGTGTAAGTAACTTTTGGGGGTTTGCACAACATTGTGTTTTTGAGTGAATATAGCCTGTCAGTCTGCTTTGCCGAGTACAAACTGGCATCATTAGTGAGCCTTAGGCTGGCTGCCGCAGCACACTGGGCTAAGCACTGACAGCAAGGAAATGTGGCGTTTAAAAATTGTTATTTTTTTTCCATCATATTTGTATGTTTGACAAGTTTGTGTCTCCACAAGCGTGGTTACAGCTCAACTGACAAATCATAGTAAGACATTGCAGCATCTGGCAACACACGCACATGTAGATGTGCACACACTCTAAATGCTGTCAGTGATAACAGAGCATTATGCAGCATCGGTGCAGCATTAATCAGACTTAAATAAGAAGAAAAAAAAAAAACAACAGACACATTAAACATTCCAGTTCAGCTACATTATGACTATCTACACTTAGCCTCTGAAATATTAACTACCTTTATAGAAAATTGTTTCAAAAGCCTTTTTCAGTTTCACACCTTTAAAACATAATGGAGTTTGCTGCGATGGAGATGAATGGTTTCTTGGTTTCTCCTCCGGTCTGTTGAGTTGGTTCTAAGAAATTGGTTAAATAGAAAACAGTGTGAATAAGGGCTTTGATATTGGCTACAACTCCAAAATGTTCAGTTCATAAACTGAGAAAAGCCGCTGAATTACATTCAGTTATCTCAAACGAATAATAGGATTAGGTGCCGTTTACACGAGACCGTTTTCATTTTGAAACGGTGTCGTTTTGATGCGTTTCGGCCTTGCGTTTACACGACAACGGTGTCGTTTTGATGCGTTTCGCCCTTCTGTTTACACGACAACAGAGTGAAAACGATGTGTTTCAGAAACGGGGTCCAGAGTGGAGCGTTTCAGAAACGCACCGGCTTGCGCTTTCGTGTAAACACTTGAAACCGGGGTGATTTGAAAACGCTCGACTCGCACATGCGCACTATGGTTGCGACGGCCAGTTTTTCGCGCACGCGCAAACTGATAAACAGTACTCGCGGATTCACGAGTGCTTCTTATGCTTTTCCTGTGTTTTTACCGTTTTGTAATTCAGCGTTGTGTGCAGCAGCGATCCAACCTCATCATCTGTCCACACAAAACCTCTCACATTGGCCGTTTTGTAAGTAATGAACAATTTGCCGCACTACCTACTGTGTCACTCCACGCATGCGCGTCTTGCGTAAACAAACTGCAAAGAGAAAACCAACGCCAACTTGTGGCCTGGCATGGGAACTACATCGTTTCACATGTCCTCGTGTAAACGCGGATCGTTTCTGAAACGCCATCGTGTAAACGAAAGGCTGAAACGCATCAAAACGACACCGTTTCCAGTGAAAACGGCTTCGTGTAAACGGCACCTTACATTCCTACACTACGAGAGGATTATGTGGCACTAGAACACACTGAACATGGTGTTTTTCTTTGATTGCCATATAAAGAGTCTGGATTGCAGTTTCGTGTAGAGAATAACAACAGGTAATTTGAGGCTAGATTTTCATTGTGGTTTCTTAAGATGAAGGCAAAAGAAATACCAGGAAAATTCCTTTTATAAGTGCTAACTTACTGTACTTCCTGCACTATCATGCCCATATCCATTTAGTTATCCATTGCAAGAGGGCTACGATGCCATACTACAGCCTATTTTTGTCACGCATCCTTCCAGCAGTTCCTGGTAGTATGTTGCATAGTGCCCCTTGGTGGATAAACTCTGCACTGTCAATACTCATAACAATGTGTTGAAGGGTGTTTCTCTCATCTCTTCTTTGTTTTTTAAAATTTTGATATATCAGCCATTATAAATGCCATTACCAACAAAGAGTTTAACATCAACCCTCTAATAAAGTGGTTGGGCTCTAGCATTAAATGTATAATTAACCATTCACTAGGGGCAATCGGGATAGTTTGGCTTCTCTTCTGGAAAACTGTCGTGTCCTCTGTGTTTGTAAGTAGTCTATGCAGAATAAAACTAAAGCTGAAGAAACTTTTAAGTTATACAAGGCTTAATTAAATTGATGTATAACTCCTCAATTAGTGAGTGTTAAAGCTGCTTGTAGTGATGTATATAAATGTCTTTTCAGTACAACGTGGCTAGCTGTCTCACACTTTTTCTAGTCTTTGAGCAAAAATAAGCCAGCAGTGGCCATGATGTACTGTATTTACTTGTTTAACAGTGTTTTTCATCATGAGGTTTCTATCTGCCTTTGAATCGAGATTGTTGCTGATAAAGGCACACATGTTGGGTATCTATCTTCCTGTCAGTCCTGCACTCTGATCATCTCCACTTGTGTTTGTTCAGAATGCTCGACAGGTCCCTTCTGTGTCTTTTTTCTCTATCAGCTTTGCTTCCCAGCTTTTGTCAACTTGACTGTCTTGCTGCCAACCTTCTGTTCATTTCTAATCTGTACTCACACTTTGTTGTCTTTTTATTTTAGTCTCTTTGTTCTTAACTTTTATTTGCTCTGCCTTCCAGCCTCCTGTGGCTGCTGCCCTTTATTTTGGTCTTGTGTGTGTGTGTGTGTCTGTGTGTGTCTGTGTGTGGGGTTTTTGTTTGTTTGTTTGTTTGTTTGTTTTTTCCCCTGCTTTAACCCCCATCACATTCCTTCTGCTATTAAATATCTCCTCCATCTTTCATCTTTTTTTCCATGCCTTCTGAGTTTTCTTTTTTCTTTCCAACTCCATTGCCATTTAATTTGCTGCTTCTTTACTGTATCCTAACCAGTATAATTTCTGGTCAGCATTGAACCTCTGTTGGTTTTCTGCCATCCTTCAGGCATTAGTCACCACTGTACACAAAGAAAATGTGAGATTGCTCACAGTGGCAACAGTACAAAAGTTTGTATAAAGTATTGGAAAATTATAAGGGTTTTTTTAATGGCTCTTTTCTTTGGAATATTTAAAGCCTGCGAGCGTCTTGCAGTGGGCTGATATGAAAATAGACCACAACTGAGCGAGAAAACAGTGTTAGAGGGGGTGAAAAATATGTACTTGTATATTTCTTAAGACAATTACATAAGAAAGCATGATTAGCTGAAGTCATACAAAGCAATAAATGAATAACCTAAAACTACATTTGTGATTGGTTACTGATCCAGGGTGTACTCTGCCTCTTGCCCTGTGACAACTGAGATAGGCTGCTTCCCAATCACAACCCTGAATTGGATAGGCGGAAGAAAATTGATGGATGGGTGGGTGGATACATTTTGATTATTAAAAAGCTGTCTTCTGTCTCTCTGTCTCCAGGTCTTCTCTGACATGCCCTCATTGCCTTAAACAGAGCAACACCTTTGACCCATTTTTATGCATCTCTCTGCCTATTCCTCTACGACAAACCAGGTAATGTATAAGACATAAGACATGTGGTTCAGTCCAAAGTATATTTGTTGCTGTTTGCTTACTAATCATAACAATAGATTTAACTTATTACGATTGTACGGTAAAAACATATTTTTTAAAAAACTACTAGTTTTTCACTTCATAAGCTACATTTTGCTTGCTTTCAGCATCTTTAATTAACCATATGAGTGCAGTTTTTTCCTGTGGATTTTTCTTTCACTTTGGTCTCACTGTGGTCTACCTAATGGTTTTTAGAAGTTTCTACCGCAGTCTGGTTTGAAAGGAAAATCCCTCACAGATTGCTGTGCAGTCATGCAAAACCTTTTCTTGGCTGCCTGACAGTTGACATTCTGAACATATGAGGTTGTCACCAGATATCAGTGATATGGATGAGATCTTCTAGACTGCATAAGAAAGTGAAAGCATTAGAAAAAAAAAAAAAACAGCAGCACACAGTTCTGAGGGAAATTTGACCATTATGACTATATAAACACATACCGGTATGCTCATTTGCACAATCAGTATATGTGAGTAACAGCCATGTTCTTATCAAAATGATAAATGGCCATCAAAAGTTCCTGACCAGTTCCTGCATTTCCATTTTTAACTGAAGAAGCTGCATGTCGGCAGCGTTCTCTGGTAAAATGGCGAGAAAGGGAGATAGCACGAGAGTCAAATGGGATGTTTTTTCTTGACTAGAAAGATAACGGAGGAATGCAGAGAACAAAAACTCTCCAATCACCTGTTTTCTTGCCATCCAAATGAAGTAGCAGAGGCAAATTGACGCAGTACAACCTCATCCACACTCCTCAAACTTATCAGAAGCTCATAAAAAAAGAACATCAATGATAGTTTTCAACATGCACTACTAGCTATGTGGGTTGTATTTGAATGATTGCACATTAATTACTGTACATTCAGTCTAATTCATATTAACTTGACTTTTCTGAATAACTGATAGTTCTACTACACTACCAGGGTGCAGACATGTGCTGATTTAAATAATTTGCCTAATTATATCTTTTCTCAAGGCTGTGTGGGAGGCTTGATTAGCTTTGTTTCACCTGTTGTTGTAGTACATGTAGACATATCGTTCTCATTAGCAAATGGGCTCTTGTGACCTTCAGGGATTCCCATCAAAGTTCTGGTTCATCTTCAACCTTTGGAACCTAACCCATCTGTCCTAGGGTAAAATGCTGAGTACATCCTGGACAGATTGCCAGTATATCTCAGGGCTAACACAGAGACACACAAAACCATTCACGGTCACATTCACGGCCAGTTTAGAATCACCAATTAACATAACAGGTTCCATTAGGTTAAATAAATTAATTAATAACAGACATCACTTGAATTCCAGGCCTTTTCAGTTTCTGAGTTTGCCTGCATTCACTGCCCAGTGAAGCTTCCTATCTTCAGATATGCAGATGTCACTGCTCTGCGTCTTCTCTTCATCCACCAGGCTAACTCACACTCATTTTTGCAGCTTAGACACTTGCTGCCTTGTGACAGTATGCAGTCTGTTCCTGCAGTTGCCATAGCCTAGCACAGAGAGAAATTCATTCAGGTTCAACTTGGACTTACTGCTGGCCAAAAACTGACCTGAGAGACACACACACACACACACACACACACACACAGGCACACACACAGTGGCCTCATTGCACCATCCTGCTGCAGCAGTATCCCAGCTGAATGCTTGATAAGTCTGAGGCCCCTAGAGAGACAGAAGGGCCTGGCTGCCGGCGTGGCATCAAGGCCTGGGTGCTGTAGATAATGCCAGTATGGCAGACAGAGAGAGAAATGCAGGATGGTAATGTTTTCTGTTGACCATCTAACCTTGCAGCATTTAACCTTGAGCTGTCTTGGCATCATTGCTACTAAACTTATTGTTATTCAATTTAAAATAGTGAGAGAAGTCCTAAACACAATTCAGTGGTTCACACTGTCACTGCGGCCTTTCTGTGTGAAGTCTATAAGTTCTTCCTCTCCCTGTGTGGATTTTTGTTCTGGTTTCCTCGTGCAGTCCTAAGACATGCATTTTAGGTTAACTTGTTATTCTAAATTGGTTGTATGTGTAGATATGAGTTTTTATTGGATATCTGTTAGCTGGCATAAGCTCCAACAGGACAACATAGTAGGTGTATGGAGTATTTGATTGGTTGAAGCCTGTTTCTCCCTTTGTGAATGTTCAAGTGATTATATGGATCAAACTGTACGTAATTATTGTAATCCTATACAACACAAGATGTGAAATAAGCGATCATGATAACTCTCAATCCTTATTCATAAAATAAATAAATTATTTATAAATAACAGAACTATATCTTTATTTTTCTAGTTATTCATTACTAGATGAATACCAAGGCGCACAGATATTCATCTAGGAGGCAAAGTTACACTATCTTAATGTGGGACTGCATCAAAAACATCAAAAACAGGGTGCAGTGCTGCAAACATAAATCTTTTGTACTCCGTACGTAGCTGCATGAAGGGTGAAGACGAAACACCCAAAGTAAAATAACCTAAGTCAGCATCATTTGGGGTTGGGAGTAAGTCTGACTATTGCAGGCAACAGGTTTTGTCAACAAAAGTGAATAGATAAATACAAAAATATACCCCTTATTTTGCTGCAATTTCAGTTTGAATCCTTTTTTCAAAACGGATACCACTTGCAGCAGATTGTGGACAAACTGACTTGTTGCAAAGGTGGCTTCCGATTACAGTACCCTGCCGGAATTAATAGAGCTCTTGAGAAAGGCCCATTCTTTCACAAATGTGTATAAAGGCAAACTGCATGCCTTGGTTTGATATCCATCTTTATACACCTGTGACTGAACACCTGAATTCAATGATTAACAGGTTAACCCCTAATTTACCAATTAGGGGTTAAACACCCAATAGCCGTTGATGTGAATGTTTAACTTTTTCATTACCAAACTAACTGAATTTAACACAGTTGTAGAAAGGTGTTGGACATCAGAATCCTGGAACCCCAAGGCCCTGATGCTGTCTATATGAAGACGCCATGGTCACAGACTTTAAACAGCTAATTCACAATGATGACAATAAATAGAAATAATGATTATAGATAAGCTTTTTCTGCAAAACGATTGTTCATGCTCATAGTATGTACAAACATCTAAATTAGGAAAGCCCTGCAGCAAAAAAGGCATGCTCAAGAAAATAACTATAAATATTATATATCTAACACGTGGCTTAAAGAGAACTTTGAATGTTTTAGTGTTGTGCACTTGTTTAGGTTCACAGGTTGCTGTTTAATAGAGACTATCAGACTCTAAACCCACGGGGAGCTAGGAGGCTTCAAACGGCCTGCTTTGTCGGATGATATCTCCATTTCCTATTCGTCTCGAGTGTCATCCCACACTTCTCATCTCATGTTGGCGTAACATAAACAAAACAACTGCTCAGATACACTGCCATCTGCTCTGTCAGCATCCCTACTGCTAACACTTTATTCACCTGAATAATGCATGATGAGAAACAGGAAGTGGAGGTGTCTGTGATTGTGCTGCCTTCTTTCCAAATGGGATGGCGTGTCTTTACTTTCTCTCCTTGCTCTCTGGTTTTCTCTTTACTCTGTAACAACCAGTAGCAAACAAACACTCAAGTGCACATTACAGAAAAAAAAAAAGTTAAAATTGGATGGACTAACGAGCTTTTATAGCAGTCCCTAAATTGCTTCTATATGTTCTGCTTTTACCTCTGCCAAGGAGGTTATGTTTTGGTTGCATTTGCCTGTGTGCGTATGTGTCACTCTGACTGTAAACATTATGGCTCAAAAAATGTTGAATAAATCCTGATAAAACTTTGTAGTGGTGTAAATTGGGGTCATGTTAACAATCTATTAAAATTCAGGCTTACATTCACCAAGGTCTGCAAGGTCAACTTAATGATTTATTGGCAAAAAGCCTGATAACTTAAAAACTATGATTCTTACAGTTGTGGTGCGTATTGTCAAGATATAGAAAGTAAAATATAAAGATTTAAAATATGTCACATTTGACCTCTGACCTCTTCAAGGTCAAATAAGGTCAAACCTTCCTAAAATGTATTTTATTTTTAAAACTATGCTTCTGCATAGTTACTGCCTTTATTTCTTAAACCTGTTAAACTTCTTAAATTACATTTAAAAAGAACCAAGAAAACACAATGAATATATACAAAATACAATATGATTCCCCTAAAAGTAAATACTGCCCAGAGAGTGAGCTGCCTTGGTGGAGGTTTGTGCTCTGAGTGCTTCTTGTTTTCTTTTGGTTTTAACCCGCTACTGGACACAATGATAAAAATGAAGTCTCATCATTTATTGGCTCTTTTTTGTGTCATTTCATTGATAATTTTTTTTTGTTTTTTTTTTTAATGAAAGAATGACTACAGCTTAATGTCTGACCCCTATTTTGTGAGCTGTCTGCTTTATAAGCCAGTCATCATTTAATTGGTATCCAAACATACTGGCAGAACATGTGCAAAAGAAACTCAATCAACCTGCTTGATTTAGCTGTATACAAATGAATCAATAAATGCCAGAGGAGCGATATTTAACACCCTGTTTGTTCATTTTTGCTCAGAGCTTTTTCTGCATTCTGCTTCTACTCAGATTCATTATCTGTCTATCAGAAGGGATTTCCTTAATGGCCGATCTTTCTCTTTTCTTCCAGAGAACAATGCTGTGGTCAGGTTTTCTGTCAAGTGTGTTAAAAGCAGTAAAATAAAATAAAAATCGCAATTATATTTACAGCCTATATTGTGTGGATACTTGTGGTAATAGGTGATAATGTTCAAACACAATGATAGGAAACATGTTTGAAATACACCCACTATTGCAGAATGTTGCCCTGAGGGAACACAAAGAAATACTGAATTTCTGAATATGTAAAATAAAACAAAAAACATTTTTTAAAAAAACTGACAGAAGACTTCTCTGCACACACACACACACACACACACAAAGAGAGTTCATATCATTTTAAATAAGATTTCTAAAGCTGTGTGGATGTGCTCCTCTGACCATGTGTCAGAAACCATCTGATGGTGACTCCCACACCTTATCAGACTGTTCTTTAATAGTTTTTTAAGATTGAAGGTGCTTTGGTTGCAAATCAAACTGTGCAGCAGAAGGCTAAAGCTATTTACTATTTGTATGTATTAACCTACACTTTATTTTGTGTGGGTTATTTTTTGTCTGTTCTTTTCACATGGATTAAGTGGCACTGCTTGGGGCAAAACGAAAATGCCGCTCCTCAGTTGCACTTGTCCAGCTATGGCTACGTAATTCCACACAGTTTTCCACTGGACACGCCGTAGTGCCAGGGATAATTGATTGATTCTAAACCACATAATCACGTGTCCATTCGACGTGTATATGGGTGTAAATTAGTGGATAGGGTAGGACAAATACAGTACCAGTCAAAAGTCTGGATACACTCACCCATTCATTTGAATGGGTAACCCACTGAGGCTGCATGCACAGGTCTGTTTAAGTGGATGCAGCCTCCATATTTTCTATTCATTTCGGTCCATTTTCACATCTTTGGATCAGTCTGTCCTCTCTCTATTTTTTATTTTGTTCTGTTCACCCTCATCATTTTCACCCCTGTGTTCTCCACAGAAGGTGTTCATATTGCTGTAAAACAGACATGTCCCAGCATACAACAGCTTCCTCAGGGACCTGCAATGGCTTTTGCTCAGCTTGTCCAGTGATGCATAAATCTGGACAAACACAAGGGAGAAATGAAACCCTACAGAGTCAAAATCTGAAGAGTTAAATCAACCAAGATATTAAATGAGATGCAGACAAAGTGATGTTTTATGCTCATGAAATTAGATTTGATATAACAGTGTCAGAGGAAATCTTTTCCCTGAACCTATTAGATATTAAACAGCTCAACAGGGCAATTCATTTTTTATTGAATGTTTTATGTCGCTGTTTAATACCTGAAGTTCAAGAAGACCCAGCTATGCTCTAAAACATCTCTATCACAAATAAACATGTCTTTGTTTGCATTAATCTGTTTACAGTTTTAGTTCCTATGTACTGTATGGCTCTCCTTACAGTGTGTGAGATAGATATGTGTGCATCTGTATACAAACATATTGTATAAATAACTCATTGTGCCAGAGTTTAAAATATGTAATAATATAACCCCTCCACCCCACCCCACCCACAGAATAACTCAGTACTCTGTGCCTGAGCATGCATTGATCTTTTCCACTGTGCCTTCTACCCCTTCTATACACACACATATACACTCACACACTCTCCTCCTTCATCCCCCTTTTTATCTCACAGGCCATTGTGTGTGACGTTGGTGTTCAACACAAAGGGTCAGAGGTACCTGCGAGTGGGGCTGGCTGTACCACTGTTTGGCTCCCTGTCCTGTCTCAGAGCTATGGTAGCAGCAGAGGGCAACATCTCACCTGACCAGGTACTCTCTCTCTCACACACACACACACACACACACGCACACACACACACACACACACACACACACACACACACACACACACACACACACGAGGACCAGAGTTACGCATTTCTTTTTCGGTTTGATTACTGACAACTGCAGCCACTTAAACATACCTGTGCAATTACAGTTACTTGGGTTGATTAGACTTCAGTTGTGAATGAAATTATGTTGTTATGCTAGGAATTACACCCAGTATTTAGTTGGTAATGATAATTTATAATGGACTTTTAACTGTCACTTTTGACAGTGTGTTGAATCCCAGACACATGAAACTCCACCAAGCGTACAGAAGCAGTACACTATATTGAACATGTTGCATTGTGGCCCTTGAAAGTACCTGGTGACTAAATACTCTTTAGACAGCCCCTCTACCAAGCAGCAAGATTAAAAGTAAAATGAAAGAAAGAAAAAGTCTATTAAAACATGTACTGGAACCACTTCTCTGTAAGTGATAACGTTAAGATTAGTTCAGAGGTGAATCCAAGTGCAGAAAAATAACTCAGTGAAAAGAACAAAAAGCAAGATGTTATTTAAAAAAAAAAAAAAAAAGTTCTTCGAAAGTTCAAAGTAAGTAACAAAGAAAAAAATAAAGACCAAGCCAAATGCGATATAGTTAGCACAGGGTGTGTACTGTTGTATATGGGGTATACAACAGTACTGTTTTATATGGGGTATTAAACAGTACACACAAGAACACAGACAAATGCAGGATTCAGGACAAAGGACAACGGGGAAGACGAGATATATATATATATATATATATATATATTAGGGGTGGGACTCGATTAGAAAAATTAATCGAATTAATTACAAGCTTTGTAATTAATTACCGTATTTTCCGGAGTATAAGTCGCACTTTTTTTCATAGTTTGGCTGGGGGTGCGACCTATACTCCGGAGCGACGTATATGTGACATTTATAACACATGAACCAAAATACTCCAGCCACTTGACATCTCCGTGAACTGCAGCTTTAAGGCAGTCTTGCGTAACCTGTGGGCGCAGTGGATGATGGATGGAGAGCACAGCTTAACGGCAACTGGGAGAATGCGCCACCCAACTTTCCTGGAAGTCATTGGATGGATCAAGAAAACATGGGCTTCAGTGACAACCAAACCATCCTGTTGGGATTCAGAAAGGCTGGAATAATTGGAACTGCAGCTGACGACGAGTCTGACTAACGCGACACAGAAGAGGAAGCGGCGCTTCGTCTACGGAGTGTACAGAATTGTTTAGAAGTGACACCGAGGATGAAGAATTCAATGGATTGATGGTTTGGTTAACTTGTTAGTATGTTCTTTATGCTATGGTTATCTGAATAACTTAATGTTACGTTAACATACTGTAGCGATTCTCTTAGTTAGAGAGCGTGTTGATGTTGTGGGATTTCGGACTGTTCGGGAGGTTCGTGAAGGCAGCATGGAGAGAGAGAAAAAGACCGAGAGCTTGCCTGTGTGTGTGTGTTGCTGTTCCGCTGTTGTAGTTATGGTTGGCGTGGCTGTGGCCTACAGCAGCTGTTTTTCTGTTAATAAAGACGACCTTTGTTGTGAATATCGCCGACTTTGGAAGTGTGTTTACAACGTTACAATACCGAACACGTGTTCGTTGTGCGTCATGTAGCTGAATGTGCTACGTTAGCATAACGTAGGCGTAACCGTGTTCGTCCTGTTCTTTAATCCATTATTATTTTAAATTGCCGTTCAAGATGGAATTTGTGCTCTGGGTCTCGGATTCTATCACCCCCCCCCCCCCCCCCCCCCCCCCCCCCAAAAAAAGTGCGACTTATAGTCCAGTGCGACCTATATATGTTTTTTTCTTCTTTATTATGCATTTTTTGGCTGGTGCGACCTATACTCCGGAGCGACGTATAGTCCGAAAAATACGGTAATCGAAATTAATCGCATTTTAATCGCATTTCAATATTTAACATGATAAATATTAATTTAAGTTTAGTTGATGAATGAATCAATATTCATAAGCTTAAACTTCAAGATTTTGTTTATTTTCCCACCAGTCTGCTACACAGACCAATGAAGGGTGGAAGTGCTCCTGTGATAAGCAAACTCCTGAAATTAAAGTTAAGCATCATAACTGGATAGTTTTATTCAACATTAATGTCTCACTTGTTATAGTTGAAAATTAATCATTCTCTCAGCTGTATTCCTTGATGTTGAAATGTGTTATGCTTGTTTGACCAGCTTATTTTGAATTAAAGACTTAAAATTAAACCACAAAAAGGAGAAAAAGTTCGTTCTCCGTTTAACCAGCTGCTGTTACACAGCTGTGCTTCGCAGTCACGGTTGCTAGGCGACATGAGCTACGCAGAGGTGACAACAGCTGATATGAAGGCTAGCTGCTCACTTCCGGCCTTTGTGGGTTGCGAAAGACGTGGGCCGGGTCCTTCGCAGGATGCAGCCCCTAATTTGGACATTGTGCGTCGATATAATCTGTATGCCTGGAACTCGTGCACTGAGAAACGTTCCACGGTGCAAAGTGCGATTAAAATGCGTTAAAAATTTTAACGCGTTAATTTCCCTGTAATTAATTAATCGAAATTAACGCGTTAAAGTCCCACCCCTAATATATATATATATATATATATATATATATATATATATATATATATATATATATATATATATATATATACACACACACACACACACACACACAGGAATTATTGGGGATTAGATAAAGGTGGGAACAAAACACAGATGAAACTATTGAGGAATGGAGCACACAATCACAAAACAGGGAAAAGAGTGGAAAGTCAAACTAGAACTTCCCCCTTGCAGATCCTTAATTTTTGTCTTTTACTCCTCTCCACGTGTCTCGGTCCCTCTCACCAGTGATGCGAGCGGATGAGGTGAGAAAGATACACAAAGACAGAGGAGTCAAGGCAGTATTTATAAAATCTGACATCCTGTTCTAAGAGCCCTCATTTTAACAATATCAATTAAATATGAAATTCAGTGCAACTGGATCATAAATTATATTTTTATAATCTAGCTACTGCTGTATTTTATGATCTCAGATGTAACAGTTTTTTTATATATATAAGAAAAGTTTTAAATTCACATTATGGCACACTATGACAAGATATTATGCTTTAATCACACACAGAAAAACAGTAAAGGGGCGAATGTTTGTTCCTTTTAACGGAAACAACATTTGGATAACAAGGATGAGATGTTTAAAGAGTCCTCCTCCAGCCACCTGCCTACCACACCTCTTTTACATGTTTACAATAGGAACGCTTCCTGTGCATCCTCGATTGTTGCTCCTCCAGGAAGCCTCCTCTGTCCTCTGTTGTGCTTATCCAAAAATAGCAAGATTACAGTGTCCATGGCCTCAAATGTGGGGAAGCTGTTTTGCTTTGGTTTTAATAACAGGTATGATTAGCAATAGCCCCCAAATAATTATGTAACAAGAGTACATTCAAGTAGTGTCCAGAACTTACTGACTGTCATGTTCCCTGGTAAGTGTATCATGTAGCAAACTGTAATGAATGAGTGACTTCGCAAACAAGTGGATAATTTATACATGCACAGGGCAACCAAAGGACATTTCATTTATCCATAAGTAAAGTAGATCCAAGATCAACAAGGAAGCTGTGCAAGGTGGATGGTTTAGATTGGGTAAAGCTATTTAATAGCCACTTTTGTTTCCATTTTAAATAGATGATTTATTAGATCATTAATAAGCTGATAAATAAGCTACTTTTACTCTTGTTTTGTGTTTGAATGGTATCCGTTTATGAAATTATGCCTTGGAATTATGTTTTGCTGATTTTTAACCATAGGGGTAATGAGTAAACGAGAAAACAGAACTCACCTCTCCAGTTGGGTGCATTTGCACACTTGACTGCATGCACACACTTGTAGCTGAATGTCACCAATATGTGAAAATGGCGAAGCAAAAGTTCCAGAGGTGTGTGTTCATCAATCATTCCCCTGTCCTAAAACAAATGATGAATGCTGTTGAAGTTGCTAAAGTTGGGTCCATAGCAGCAACAGCCCATAAAATGAAAAAAAAATTACTTGGTTCATAAATACACTGCTAATACACTGTTAATCTATCTTTTTATATATTCTAATCTGCTTGCATGTCAAAATGCATTCTCTGCCTCAACTTGAAGTGACATTAAATCGTTTCTGGTTTTTAATATAAACTGTATAGTTTATATAAAGCAAGCAAAAAAGTTAGGAAATTTATGTTTGGTTGATTATTTCTTTGCTATAACAATGCTTCTTGGCAATAAATCTTATATCACTGGAAAGTCTGTTAATTTCCCTTTAAATGGTGCCACATTTGTGAGGAAAATGCATTTGCGGGTTGAGCAGCAGAGTTGAGTATGTGAGTTGTGTCCATGAAAAATTTCCCAAGTCTTCTCTGCCAATGCCAAACAGTGTATTCTGCCATTGACTCTCACTTTGAGCTTCTTCTACCCCAGGTGCTGTCAGTCAGGGTTGTCATCACTGGAGGCAATCTCAATGCAGAGAGATATCAAGATGAGATTCTGCAACTAGTGGCAATCCCATATGACCACAGGCTGGGACCAAACTCTATCCTCCAAGATGACAACACTTGCCTCCACAGAGCAGGGCTTATCAGAGACTACCCCCAGAATTTGGGGGTGTCAAGATGCATTGTTACAACAACGAAGTAAAACTTTTTGTGCTAAGCTTAGATTGAGACCAATGAGAGTGTTATTGACCAGGAATCATCGATAAACAAACATCTAAAAATTAATAGAGTAACTCAAAGACTTTCTCTATGTCTTCATCAAGAACAGGATGTAATGTAATGCAGAAGTCACATATTACAAAAGCAAAAAAGTAACACATTGCATAAAAAGTAATGTTTAACACATCCATACAGAAGTACTGAAGGTACTAAATGTTATGGAGCAGAGGGTGTTGCACCTCAAGCAGTCTTGTGTTTCTAATGTATATGTATCCCTATATGGGTTATCTTAGCTGTTATACAAAACACAATATTTTCCTTGATTGTGTGAGTTTTGAGAACACTGACTTTGCTCTTGGTCTGATTCCATCACAGGATTTTGTCTAATTTCTCATGCATTTTTTGAACAAGACAGCTTTAAGATAAGATCAGATAAGATCAGATAAGATAATCCTTTATTTGTCCCACATTGTGGGAAATTTACGAGTTGGGAAATATATTACAACTTAATCACTGTCTTTGGGGCTGGTTTTACATCGACCTTTGTACGCCAGAACTCACACAGTCAGCCCAACAGACTACACAAGAGTGATGCAGAAAAAGGACAGAACAACTGAACAATAACAGATGAAGACAATTGTAACATTGTAATCATTTTCATGGCTTTGGCAAAAGGAAGTTTAAAGACAGATGGATTCCCATTCTGAGGGGTGTTTAGACAAACATAGATACATACATGCAATTATTCACTCTTTTCTGTCCAATGCAGCTGTCGGTCTTTGAATGGTTATTGCCTGTAGTATGACTTTGTGTCCAATATGCAATTAAACTGGTTAGGGATGATTCACAACTTTCAACATTTTCCAATTGTAATTTAATAGGAGGTATTAAAAACCACAGAACCCCACATGGGACAAGGGACATTTTTAATTTTAGGCCGTGCGCTTTCACGTTAATCTTGATATGGCAGTGTCTGTCAGGACGTTGAAAGGATCGGCGAGAGATTGTCAGCAAAAGTCACCTTTAAGTTATAATTCAGCAGTTACTGTTGGCCGTAACCACGCGAAAAATGTACAGGCATGAAGGAATGAACCTGACTGACTGTCTCGCTCTCATGCCCTCACTGCTTCACTCGATTGCCACAAACACACACAGCGCTGCCCCATCCCCCTTCTCCTCTCAGCCACTCAGCTCATAAACAACCACAGTGATGGAGGACACATACCTATTCATCTAGATCATATATATTCATAAAATAAAAGTTCAAGCTGTGTGTGTGTGTGTGTGTGTGTGTGTGTGTGTGTGTGTGTGTGTGTGTGTGTGTGTGTGTGTGTACATCTCTCTCTTTTTCCCCCATTTTTTTTTTCTCCCATGTCCCTTGCGGGGTTCTGTAAAAAACACATCCTGGTGTTGAAAAATTCTGTAAATCTTGGTATCAAATACAGTCTTTCCTATCTATAAAAACATTGTATTGTTGCACTAAAAATCCATCCATCCATTCTGATAGGTTCAGATCATTTTAATAACTCAGAGAACAAACACACAACTCTTTTTGAACTTGCACAAGGAGGAGAGATCCGTTCCTTGAACTCAGCTCGCGGCTGAGCGGAAGTTATCTGTCCTGAAGGACCGCTTCCTGTGCAGCGCTTTTATTCGGACTTTCACAATAAGATCACGTGGGTTACACCAAACGCAGTTTACAGCATGTAATAAACAACATTCTTGGCTTTTTCCTTACCATATATGGTAGTAAGTATCCTGTAGAATGTGCATGTAACATGGCGTATATGGCTGAAAACAGCCTGCAGGTAACTACAACTTCCTTTGTAAAAAATGTCACCACGTGTTTCCATTTCAAACATAAAAACAACAGTATCATATGTACATAAAACAACTTACAGAAAATATA
Source organism: Archocentrus centrarchus (assembly GCF_007364275.1). Lineage (NCBI taxonomy): Eukaryota > Metazoa > Chordata > Actinopteri > Cichliformes > Cichlidae > Archocentrus > Archocentrus centrarchus. The sequence goes on along the minus strand of NC_044346.1, from coordinate 25,228,598 downwards.
CAAACAGATTGCGATTTGTCATCTGAATAGCTGGTCTTGTGCCAAAAAGTGATTTCTGGTATTTGCCCAAAAAAATTATTGCTGGTATTTATATTGTTGTAAATGACTTGTGGACCTATAATCTGTCAAGCATAACTCAAACATCATTTCTTATGAATGATGAAAGCCGAAGCTGTGACTTTCATATTGTAGTGATTCTGTTAAAGTTAGATGCCGTTCTGTGCAGATGTTCTGTGATTTCCCACTGTTTTGTTGGTACTTGAATGTGTGTGTGTGTGCACGCTAGCTGGAGTCCTGTTTTGCTGTTGTTTTTGCCATGGTTGCGGCCCACAGCAACCATTTAATTGTTAATAAAAGGGCAGCATCTCTCGCCATCTTCTTCAACGTCTTAACAGATGCTACAATATATTCTTTATTAATGAGGGTAAGAGGAAGTGATTTCTTCATTTTATATATAAGCCCTTCATAAATACTGTGCACTGCAGTATATTTACCGATATGAGCAAAGATAAAACATTCTACAAAAATAGAAAATCCCTTTTTGACACAATACCAGAATCCTGAAAACACCGCTGTCGCTGTGTTTTGTGTACATACAGCGCTTGTACTGCTTCCATTGGTGCGCTGCGGCATCACCCGGACCTCTCTTTGGCACCGAGGGGGACAGAACCCCCCCGACCTTGATTCTTACTTAAGCAACTTCTAGCGATTTTTGAGACAGCTGACAGCAAGTTTTCTTACACAAAAGTCAATCACCAGATTACGCACAAATATAGATCACATTATCACTTACAGGCCAGCATAGATTAAAACACACCAGGAACATGAAGAATTAATGTACAAACCTTCTGAATAAAATCCATCATCGTTTTCTGCAGTTTACTGCGTAGGATTTCCAGTTTTGAAACAATGCTTCCACTTCTTGTTGAATTTATCTCTGGTGGCTTTGACTGCTTTCCACACCTGTTGCACTGCACTCGCAGCTTGTTCCTGTCTAATATCGTCAGTAGAGTCTTTTTGTGAATCGATGATGGCCTATTTTAGAGAATTCAATGAGGCCTTTGAACTGATTGGAGGCCATATCGCTGCAGACCACCAATAGTGCAGTGGTGTGGATGCCTCGGCCATTGGCGGTCAAACGGCAGCGCTCAAATTACACAGACGACCAACATTTTCTAACTATTTGAAAAGCGTGTGCTGGGTGTTACCCCCTCCCCGCTGTCGTAAACTTTGGAAAATGTTGATAATTGTGAATCTTCCCTTAGACATCATGAGAAAATAGACAGTGTAGGACAGACATGGGAAAGAAGGCAAAAAGAGGCCTTTTCTAAAATTTCCTTTCCAAAAATAAAATAAATAAAATACCATTATTATTTATGAGTTAAACAAGAAAGTACTGTTTGTATTTTTTGGGCTAACAGTAGCGAGTCTCTCATTTACTTTGTGTGAGACAGTCTGACAAGAAAGTGAATCAGATGCACTCATCTTAAATAGCAGTGGGATGGTTAAGAAAATCAAGTCAACTACTTAGCCCTTATCCTTAGTCTTTTTTCTTGTAAAACTAAAAAGTAAAAGCTTTTGATGAAGTATAAATTTCATTTTATGGCTTCAGCTTAGTCCATTTTTGAGGGTGTCTTCTTCACCTCATTCTGGCACACTGAACAGTAATGACAGTCTTTGCTAGCCCTTGATGCTGGAGGGCAGCAAAACGCCCACTAGTTCTTGATAGTACTCCAGCAGCCTTTAGGGATGAAAAGGCCAATATCAGTTCACAGACACACTTCACAGAGTTAAGATTTTGCTTCATTAAAAATCTATGTTTTTCACTGTCAAAAGAGAAGGGCTGATGACTGAATTGTACATCAGATATACACCATATCTGCTTTTCCGGTTCAGAGTCGCAGTCTGTCATCTAAAATATTGGTTACAAGTGTCTCCTGTTACTTATAATCTGAATCCGCCTAGAAAACCTATCCCGTCCACTGTAGTATATACACCAATCAGGCATAACATTATAACCACCTGCCTAATATTGTGTTGGTCCCCATTTTACTGCCAAAGTAGCCCTGACTCATCGAGGCATGGACTCCACTGAACCCTTGAAGGTGTGCTGTGGTATCTGGCACCAAGATGTTAGCAACATGTCCTTTAAGTCCTCTATTGGGCTGAGATCTGGGGAATCTGGAGGCCAAGCCAACACCTCAAACTCATTGTTATGTTCCATTTCTGAACCATTTTTGCTTTGTAGTATTGTGCATGATCCTGATGAAAGAGGCCACAGCTATCACGGAATACCATTTCTAGGAAAGGGTGTACATGGTCTGCAACAATGCTTAGATAGGTGGTCCACATGGGTGGCAGGACCCAACGTTTCCCAGCAGAACATTGCCCAAAGAACACTGCCTCTGCTGGCTTGCCTTCTTTTCATAGTGCATCCAGGTGCCCGGTGTTATCTAGGTAAGCGATGCACACATACAGTGCCTTGCGAAAGTATTCGGCCCCCTTGAACTTTTCAACCTTTTGCCACATTTCAGGCTTCAAACATAAAGATATAAAATTTTAATTTTTCGTGAAGAATCAACAAGTGGGACACAATCGTAAAATGGAATGAAATTTATTGGATGTGTCAAACTTTTTTAACAAATAAAAAACTGAAAAGTGGGGCCTGTAATATTATTCGGCCCCCTTGCGTTAATACTTTGTAGCGCCACCTTTTGCTGCAATTACAGCTGCAAGTCGCTTGGGGTATGTCTCTATCAGTTTTGCACATCGAGAGACAAATTTTTGCCCATTCTTCCTTGCAAAACAGCTCGAGCTCAGTGAGGTTGGATGGAGAGCGTTTGTGAACAGCAGTCTTCAGCTCTTTCCACAGATTCTCGATTGGATTCAGGTCTGGACTTTGACTTGGCCATTCCAACACCTGGATACGTTTATTTGTGAACCATTCCATTGTAGATTTGGCTTTGTGTTTTGGATCATTGTCTTGTTGGAAGATAAATCTCCGTCCCAGTCTCAGGTCTCTTGCAGACTCCCAACAGGTTTTCTTCCAGAATGGTCCTGTATTTGGCCCCATCCATCTTCCCATCAATTTTGACCATCTTCCCTGTCCCTGCTGATGAAAAGCAGGCCCAAACCATGATGCTGCCACCACCATGTTTGACAGTGGGGATGGTGTGTTCAGGGTGATTAGCTGTGTTGCTTTTACGCCAAACATATCGTTTTGCATTGTGGCCAAACAGTTCGATTTTGGTTTCATCTGACCAGAGCACCTTCTTCCACATGTTTGGTGTGTCTCCCAGGTGGCTTGTGGCAAACTTTAAACAAGACTTTTTATGGATATCTTTGAGAAATGGCTTTCTTCCTGCCACTCTTCCATAAAGGCCAGATTTGTGCAGTGTACGACTGATTGTTGTCCTATGGACAGACTCTCCCACCTCAGCTGTAGATCTCTGCAGTTCATCATGGGCCTCTTGGCTGCATCTCTGATCAGTCTTCTCCTTGTTTGAGATGAAAGTTTAGAGGGATGGCCGGGTCTTGGTAGATTTGCAGTGGTCTGATACTCCTTCCATTTCAATATGATTGCTTGCTGCTCCTTGAGATGTTTAAAGCTTGGGAAATCTTTTTGTATCCAAATCCGGCTTTGAACTTCTCCACAACAGTATCTCAGACCTGCCTGGTGTGTTCCTTGGTCTTCATGATGCTCTCTGCGCTTTGAACAGAACCCTGAGACTATCACAGAGCAGGTGCATTTATACGAAGACTTGATTACACACAGGTGGATTCTATTTATCATCATCAGTCATTTGGGACAACATTGGATCATTCAGAGATCCTCACTGAACTTCTGGAGTGAGTTTGCTGCACTGAAAGTAAAGGGACCGAATAATATTGCACGCCCCACTTTTCAGTTTTTTATTTGTTAAAAAAGTTTGACACATCCAATAAATTTCATTCCACTTCACGATTGTGTCCCACTTGTTGATTCTTCACAAAAAATTGTAAAAGAAAACGTCATTCATGAAAACAGGCCACCTTCTTCCATTGCTCTGTGGTCCAGTTCTGATGATCACATCGATGAACATCGTGTGACAGGAGTCAGCATGGGCACCCTGACTGGTCTGCAGCTGTGCAGCCCCATACACAACAAACTGCAATGCACTGTGTATTATGACACATTTTTTCAGAACCAGCATTAACTTTTTCAACCATTTGTGCTACAGTAGCTTGTCTGTTATTAGAATCACCAATTAACCCAACCAGTGCATGTCTTTGGACTGTGGGAAGAAGCTGGAGTACCTGGAGAGAACCCAGGCACACACACACACACACACACAGAAAGCCCCAGCTTTGATTCAAACCCAGGACCTTCTTGCTGTGTGGCAACAGTGCTAACCACTGCACACATACCACCTTGGACAAACATAGGGAAAAAAATACACAGACATCCACACCAAGATGATTATTGTACATTATGGGAGTAATTTTGATATTTTCTAATTATTTCCATGAACTGCTTTCCAGTTAAATATTGCACATCCATACGTGAAAGGTGGTTATTCATCTATCAACTGTCTGATCATTGAAATAATAGGACTTTGATTGGATATCATTACCAGTGTAATGACTAAATTAAAAAGCGAAATGTGCATATTTTATTGAGTATTATGTTTAGATTTCACGCACTTCATCATCATCATTTCATTCTGTCAGGAGCATGCATAGTTAGATACAAGCACCATGAAAGAGAAAACCTTAGAGTTCTGATGGTGGCAAAGGTATCCAGTTTTTATTTCATTATTAAAGCCACAAAACAGGCAGTGGTCTGAATTGTAGGATTCTCCTTGCTGTTAAGTTTTTGTTTGACTGTTACTGAAGCTCTTAAACATGAATTTAGGAAATGCATATCTCTGATGACATAGTAATAATTTTACAACTAAATATATAGATGTTTGTAGCTTCATATCTTCATGGTTTGTCCTAATATTGCAGCTGCAAAGCTTGATCTCTGATTTTGTGTATAATATGCTGTATATTTAAAGAATCAACAGTGGTGTTCAGTGTGTGTGTGTGTGTGTGTGTGTGTGTGTGTGTGTATGTGTGTTTTCATTTTCAGTTCTGATCCATTCTTTTAAGCTTGTGGGGGATTTTGGCTTGCAGGAAGCAGAAAGAAATCAGCTGTGAAAGCATCACATGAGGCACATGTGTAGAAACAAACATTTATAATCTATCTCTGTTTCTCTCTGTCTCTCTAGGTCGTCCTTGTAGAGCTGTATTCCACAGGTTTCCAGCGTTCCTTCTCAGATGATGACGACCTAACTGCAATTGCTGATAGCGATGTTGTCTACGCCTTCCAGGCTCCTTCACTCGCTAGTTGTGGAGGCTCCGCGCAACACTCAGGTAACCATGGCAACAGACTGTCCATCAAAGACACTGCAGACACTGACTTCCCACACTCATTTGGCAATTTATCTTTTTTCCTCATTTCCAATTTTCTTTTTGTCAGCCTCCCTCGGCCCTCTTGATTAACTTTTATTCACACTAATTCGCACTTACACTTGTAACCATTTATCATTTCCACAGAGTCCTCATGTTTCATTAACCACTGTGTTTTTCAAAAGCAGAAACTTTACTTTGTTGAGGAGAGGGCCGCTGTCTGCAGTGCATTTTGTATTTCTCCTTTCACTCTTGCATGCATGATAGCACCTAAACAAATGAAATTAAATGTCATGTCTGAATGGCAGCATAATTCAAATAGCAACTTTCAGTATTGTCTTATCTGAATGAACATCTACAAATGAAATTATTGTACTTACAATGCTGAGTGTCACAGAGCCTGGCAAGAACAATTTCACTCTTGTCTCACCCATTCTTGCTTGTTTTTCTTTCGAGGGAGGCTGAAACATAAAAGCTGTCTCTGTCTTCTCGTAAAAGAATTGCAGGTATAAGGCTTTGTCAGCCTTGGATAATTACTCACCTCTTAAAACTCTTTTCATCCACACAAGAAACATCTTAAGCACGTCTTATGTGAAGGTGACAAGAAATGTCTTGTATTGCTTCCTACTAGTTTACTTATATACAGAAGTGGTGGAAAAGTTAAAAAATCCAGAAAGTATTTTCCCATGTGCACATTTTATCAGTTGATTTCTAAAGCCATTTTCTGATAAATTTTTAGGAGAATTAGTTTAGGATGTTTCCCACAGTTGTGGGAAATAGTTAGCTTTAGATGCATCCTTACTAATGTAAATACTCTGTGGGGTTTAGGTGTGGGAGCTGCCTGGACAGAGCATGTAGGAGGCACCACACAGGACACCCACTCATTAGCAGTGAACACACAGGAATATTAGTTGTGCTTCTCACCCATTGATGCAATCTGGCATCACAGGGACTTTGTATTAAGGAGCTGGCAGGTTAAAGAGCAGTTAATATCTGACAGCACTGGGCATTTGCATTTTCAGATGCGCCTCTGTTGAATGATGTATGTCGAAAAGTTCAGGGCTGCAGTTTCTGTGTCAACACATCTTAGATCTCAGAAGCTAGAAGCCTTGGGATCTACAACCCCTATGTGTCACATACGCACAAACCCTGAAATAAACCTTTTTTTTCAGCTTCTTCAGAACATCTTTCCAAAGATGCATCCTCACATCACTGGTACAGCCAAAGGTGGCCTCCTTAGTTGTGGCACCTCACTGTAAAAAAGATAGCCACAGACATAAAGCCAGCATCTGCCACTGACCCCACAACTTATTTAGTTTACCAGAACTGCATCTAGATAACACAACAAAGCCTTTATGGGGGGGATTTTGTTACTCCTGAAAAAGAATGACATCAATAATTTATTTCAGTGCTCAAAGTGCTCATAAAAAATTAAGACTCTTCACTTTCTCAGCAGGAGGCCTTTGTATTGTCACTTCACAGTGAAAACAATGTCACAATACTGGAGGAGGGTGCAGATGTACAGTGTGTTTTCACTCACAGTTGCACAGAAACACTAGTGTTCGTCAGCAAAAACATACACACATTTCCATCCTTTCTGAGGACATTTAGTTATTTTCCAGATACTAAACTTAGCTCTGACCAATTACGATAGTTGTTGCCTTAACGCTAACCATAAAGCATAAAGTTTTCACTCTGAAACAAATTATTTTTATGGACATTTGAAGGATTTTGCTACAAAGCAAATCAATAAACAGTGTTACAACTTAATAAAAAAGTTAAGCTTACATGTTTTTTTCTTATGTTGAGATTTCACACATTTCATCATCATCATCAATACTGTTTCAGTGGCAAGTGTCCATACATAGTCAGATATGTATGGACACTTGCCACTGAAAGAAAGGAGGACGGGGGGGGGGGTCAAGGTAGCAAAGTTTCTCAGCAGGTGCCATGTGGCTTTTCAACCACAAGTTTTTGAAGGCAAAATCAAACTCAAATGAAATAGCAGGGGTAGGTATGAATGGAATGGAGTGTAATATCTAGAATCTTTTCACACAAGCCATGTTATTTATGTATTTATTTTTTCATTATTTTGAGCAGAGCTCTGGTATTGCTGCTGTCTATCATGTAGTTTGTTTTGCAGTTTGTGTGGGAATGTGAAGCCAACTGAGATCCAGACAGATGACTGTATAGAAAGCCTTTAGGACTGAATGCAATGAATAGCTTACTCACATGACAGCCTCCTCAGGAGGTCTGAGATTTGCTTCTTTTTAAGAAATGTGAATTTGTTTGGCAGTTTTTATGTATGAATTTCACTTTTATCAGTTGCTTTGATTAGGATCAGGTTTCACCAGGCTGTGATAGGAGCAGAAAAACAGTGGTTTTAGGGAATTGGTATGTCAGCTGGGATAGGCTCCAGCCCTCCTGCAACCCCTGAGGATAGGCAGAAGATGGATGTATGGATGGATGGATGGATGGATGGATGGAGACTGAGTTGTGGTAGATGATCAGAATTTGAGAACAGGTTTGCTTGTCTTCTCTTATCTTATGCTGTCAGTAAGAATGTGCCTGCCTTACTAATGCACGTGTTCATGATGAAATAGACACCACAAGAATATCCCATCCCTTCATATTTAATCTTTGATTTACAGAAGTGATAAGTGAAACATGTAACAGCAGCTAATTATCTCAAATCATTTGTGTTAAAATTGTATTTGTACACCAACAATAATTGTCACAGAATATAGACTTTATTACCAAGGTTATTAAACATGAAACCACAAGTGCAATGGCTCAAAAAGCTTATTTCATGTCTAATTTTCTTGACTAATTTGTTTCAGTTGGCTGAAATTTATGCAGAACTTATGTTAATGCTTATGTTTTACAAAAATACTGACATATACAAATTGACACAGGCATAAATGCACTTATTGCATTTGTTGTGAAAACCATAGGATGGAAAATTATAATAAAACTGAATTTAGCTGAATTTTTCTTATTTTAGCTTTGTAGGATAATTTTTTAAATAGCAAATTCATATACTGCATCTCAGAAAAACACTCCAGGAACTGTCTTTTCATGGTGGAAATTAAGCAAAGATTGACTCATAATGTGCTTTCGCAGCACACAGTGATGTGTAATAATAAACTCTTAATAAGGCAAATCACTACACAGCAGATTCTGGACATGCAATTACAAATATAGATGACCATTTTCTGCTTTGGGGGATATGTGCCCATGTATTCTTACAGATGTATTCTTCTGATTTTTTGTTTTATTTTTAGAAGTGCAGTTCCACTTTTTAGCTTTCAGTTAGCGTGTGTGTTTGTGTGTGTGTGTGTGTGTGTTGAACCGTCTGGAGAAAGCTCATGGATGTATAACTCTAAAGCGGTCTATAAGGAGATTTCAGCTTTTCTCCACACCTACGCACCCGTTTGCATTTTATAACACAGCTCTATTTTAGGTCTGAACAAAATGTAAACAGAGCAGCCATACTGGAAGCTCTGTGAGAATACGTATGCAAAACTTTGAGGCAATCTTCTAACACTTGTTGAGATATTTCAGCCTCGACTAAAGTGAAGGATCAGCTGCTTTCCAGTTAGGTTTACCCAGCTCAGTTGGTGCTGAGCAGTTTATCTGTGACTCCGGATGAAAAAACATGCCAGTTATGGTGACATTGGCAGTATGAGATTCATAGCTTCCTTCTGACAAAGAGACTCCATTAGCCTCTGATTCTTTTCTTGTCCTTTTCCAATATTATTTTTTCCATCATTATTTTATCCTTTTTTGTGAGAAAACAGAGGTAATTAGGATGCCAGTGATGAAGGTACCTAGGCCCAAAAGCTTGCTCTCTTCTATCATCATAAATATGTGAATAATAAATAGTCCTTCATGTACAGTAACAGCAAAACAGAAAGGAGAGAGCACTTAAATCTTAACATCAAGTAAAGTAACCATGTTTGGTAGATAGAAGTTTGGGAAGGGTTTATTTCTTTTGTCGCTGTAATCGGTTGTGTGTATTAGTGTGCTGGGCTGGATTTCTTCAACTTTATCAATAAACATTCTGGGGTATATCGAATCAAAACTGTTCCAGAGTACAGTAATGAGGTTTTGCAGCAGCAGGAGGTCTCTTAGTAGGAAACACTGAAAAATCAATTAGGTCTAAAGCGCCATAATAGCGTCCCATTTCAGCCTCAACAGTCTGGGCAATTTGCACATAAATAGAGTGATGGAAAATGGAGAGAGTAGTTGAGGTTTGAGCAAGGTGCACAGTGGCAAGTGCACCAGGAATGGCCAGATGGGCTATATTAAAAAGAGATTCTCCTGGATTACACACACCGCTCTTATTTATGTGGCCAGCACATTAAATAGAAACTCTGGCAACATCAGTATATATATATATATATATATATATATTTTTTTTTTTTTTTTTTTTTTTCACAATTTTTAATTGTGTTGAAAAAATGCTCCATCAAAATGTTAAGACAGAAAGAGGTTATAAAATAAACAAGTGCAGATTTTAAAATGTAAGGGTCTTCTTTTAAATTAAGTAGTGGTTCATTGGAAATGTAAGAATAACTAAAATAATGAACTGTAATAATAATATGATAGACTGTTGTATGTTTGGAGAGGTAAGCTGTATGTGCTAATGAACATATAAATAGACTCAAACTGAGACTAAAAACATCATGCATGCAAATTAAATGCAGCCAAATACATATTCCTTCCAGTTCCATTAAGGCAGTTACAGGCTGCCTAAAGCAAACTAAGCGCAGGAAAGCAAATATATTCCAGGAAGATTCATGGGGGAACTCATGCCCCTCCAATAGGATTTATCATTTAAAGTAACCGCAAGAGAATGGAGGCAAAAAGAAATTTCATGTATCTACAGTCGCTCTCTGATCACCGCAACTGCCTCTGGAAAGCGTTCTTAACTCATCTGGGAAATAACAGCAACACTCATCTCAGCAACCTTATTAAGAAGAACACAAAGTGCATAAATGCTGGCTTGAAAGCTTCATCTACCCACCATCATGTTAAAATACCTACTGTATGGTGAACTCAGAACACAACTTAATTATGTTTAAGTAAATCAGTCAGCAGGGCAGAAAAGAGTCTTTCTGTTTCTATTGTGTTTTTATAGATGTTTGGCAAAAGAGCTTTCTCTGTCTCTCTGCTTTGTTTTTTGATTTTGGCATATATATTCTTCTTCACATGGTATAAGGCTTCACATCACATCTTCACATCTGCATTTAGGCATGTAGACACACATAGCCATCTCTTGGGTTTGGTTTGAAAACATATTCAGTGAGTGGCAGTTCTCAGGGTGAAAACGCCTTGTAGATGCCAGATGTCAGAGGAGAACAGCCATAGTGATTCAAGCTGATGGGGAAAGCAACAGTAACTCACATAACCACTTGTTACAACCAAGGTATGAAGAGGGGCGTTTCTGCACGATATGTACAACCTTGAAGGAGATGAGCTAATGCAGCAGGATACCACACTGAGTGCACTCCTGGCATACAGTTCACACTGGCTCACCAAAATTGGACAACAGACGATTAGCAAAAATGTTGGTTGGTCTGATGAGTCTCAATTTCCGCTGAGACATTTAAACGGTAGGGTCGCAATTTGGTGTAAACAGCATGAAAGTATGGATCCACCCTGAACTGTACCAACATTTCAGACTGGTAGGGGGTGTAATAGAGTGAGGGATATTTTCTTGTCATACTTAAGTGCCACAGCCTACCTGAGTATTGTTGCTGACCATATCCATCCCTTTATTACCACAGTGTATTATCCTCTGATGGCTGCTTCAAGCAGGATACACCATATCACGAAGATCAAATCATCTAAAACTGGTTTCTTAGAACATAACATTGAAGTCACTGACTCCCCATAGACAATCCCATAGAGCACCTTTGGGATTCAGTGGAATTGGAGTTTCACATCATGGATCTGAAAGGAAAAGGAGGTCCAACCTGGTACTAGCGAGGTGAAATTAATGAAGGCCATATTTGTTTTTTAACAGAAGCAAATGCAGAAAAAAAGACACTTCGGGTAATTTGGAGATTATGTAATCACTAAATTTGATTACATAATCTCCTACTGTGCTCCGACTGTACAGTTTAATATACTGTGCTCTTTACTGTTTACAGCACATGTAGCAGAGTACGCATCACAGCTGAGCACACACTGGGAAGAAATTGGCTGGGACAGTGTAGACAGGAAGGTGGAAAGAGAGACAGAGAGGGGGAGTATGTGCCGTAAGTGGCTTAAAGGGGTGTCCCTACATTATATATATCATAAAATACTGTTTATGCAAGTATATCATCAGAGTTTTTTGCTCCCTAAAAATAATTTCTGGGTTTGGCCCAAATAATCAAACCTTGCTTACTCTCTTAACATTTTAACATGTGCATTTACAGAGTTGCTTAAAAGGTGGTCGAATTGTATCTTGAGAGTTTGCTGGATGAATTTTTTAAACATGATGTAACTAAGTGCAAAATACCTTGGGCAATTTGAAGAATTGCAGCTTTGTTGCTCTTGTGTGTTGTTTTCTCTTAATGGGGTTGCACAGTGGCCACTCTTGACACAAAATTATGCCTCCCTGCTGTATATGAAACTGTGGACTGATGATTAACTGGATGCAGTTGTAAGGGAAGGAACATAGAGAAGAGAGGATAAAATAGGGCAGCATCAGGTGTGTTCAGTTCCTCCTGTGCGGCTTGCCTAATCTGTAATTTTGCTGTTGGCATAAGGCTCAGCTGCTTTGCTCTCTTCTGAGCCATTGTGTGGTCAGATGGCTGTTTGCTACCCAGACTTCAGATTTGTCCAAGACTGTAAGGTAGCAGGTTTACCTGGATATTTTTGGTTGGGTATGTGGAGTGTGCTGACATGTGTCACTTATCTGGCCCTGCACCACTTGGAAGGAATGTCGTTTCTCATTATCTATGTGGCAGAGTGCCGGTGAGGCTTTTGTTTAGTCTGTGGTCGCTTTATTGTTGCACATCAGTAATGAGCAGCAGTGTTTCCTTTTTGACCTTTGCCTCTGCTGCAGCAGCAGTGACTGTCCTCTTAAACTTTTCATGTGTGAATTGAGTTCTGTGGAGTAATGGTACCATCAAGGGCACCTTTCTAGCGAATGCAGACACACCTCCTCTATAGATACTAGAGGCAACACTGCGGGGTTTTACTTTTAAATGCCATCTTAGTCATCTTAAAGATATTTCTGTTCACCAGCACCAGACCACAGTGAAACACTGTTGCCAGATACCAACATTTAGCATTCCCCAGAGTTTCCACGTGAAAGTTGTTATTCACCATGGAACTGAGAGCTCTTTTGATTTTTCCTTAAGGGAAAAAAAAAAACTTGCACGTCTACATGAAAGCAAATTGCAGTTAGGCTATGTTAAGCTTATACTAAAAAAAAAAAAAGTTGTAACCTACTTTATAACAGACTGCTTTGTCCTCCCAGGTACAAAAATCTCTCCTTCACCCATCTCACAGATCTAAAGACTCAATAATCTCCTGATGTGGCAATTACCACTTTTTCCATTTTTTTTTTTTTTAACCTTCATTACCTGACTCACTCTATGTAGCTGAGGGCTGATTCATCCCTAACATTCAGATGATGGAGAGTTTTTAGGAAAAGAAAGAAAAAAAATAGATACAGGCAATGATAAATAGAGTTACCACTGAGAGAGTATAAGATAAGAAAAAAAGGGAAGAACTAGAGCATAGTGAGAGAAGAGGAGAGTGAGTGCCGGAGGAGGCACTGAGTGTTCTGCGGGACTGAGTAGTTTAATTAATGTTGCCATACACACCACCTCCAATCCCAAGAGCAATTTCTGTTTCTCTTTTTGTTTCTTTTGCCTCGTAATCCTCTTTTTGTATCTCTGTCTGTTTTTCCCTCAGTTCAGTTGCTTACACTTCAGTCTCAGTGTTTATCTTTTAATTACAAATAGCAGATTACAAGGAGAATTTTACAGCAGCCATGACATTGTTGCAATAACAACAAATGGTTTAATGTGGGGCCACCTGATAGCTGAGTGGTGGTGAGGATTTACACTGCACACACACTAACACCTTAAGCAGAGAGGTACTGGTTTTGATTCCCTTGCTCTTTCCCCACATTTCCTCTGTCTTTCTCTATCTTACCACTATCACTATAAGTTAAAAGCATAAAATACCCTATAGAAAACAAAAATCAATCAGTACATACATGGGAAGGCATACAATGCTCCACTTGTTGAGCGTCTCTCCCAGCTGAAGTCTCCACTTGGAAATCACTCTTTACAAATTCCAAAGAACTGTTCTTCCCTTTTGGCCTGAACTCCTCTTCTCACTCTCACACTCTCTCCTTTCCTCGCCACTCTCATCTCTCTCGCTCCCCCTTCTTTCTACCCCGTGGACACCTCCCTCTGTTTGTGGGTCTGCTCTATCCATCTCAATAAGGGATAGATGAAGGTGTGAAAATGACAGTCTGGCAGATAGTTCTCCCGGTACACTGAGGACATATGGGTTATGACACTGCTCGCCACACAGGATATATTACTTTCTGATTTTAAAACTGCTTTTTACACTGATACTTACATGTATGCCTTTGTGAGCACTTTCACAGGAGAGATTTTTTTATATTATTATTTATTTAATTAGAATTTTCACATATCTGTATTTTACTTAGTTATTTTTCTGACAACTTTTTACCTTTACCCCCTAGATTTAAACACAAATATCTCTGCTCCTGACATTTTAATAACAGGCTTGTTACTTCAGGTTTAATGGATTTGAGCGGAGTTATTAATTATTTTGCATCACTGTTAGGTTCAAACTGGTTTGAACCTAAATGCAGGGAACAATAACATATAAAAGACAGTCCTTTTGGTGACTTCATTATTGGTGCTCAATGCACACAACTGACACGAAAGATGTAGAAATGAAAGATGCAAAAATCATTTGTTGCATTATAATTAGGGGTTCAAGTTGGCAAGAACAATCCAGAATTATGTTCAAGGTGCAGATGTCAATAAGTTGTGGTCTCAGTTCTTTAGTGTCTAGTGTAAGAAAGAGATGACAGGACCCCAAATATTATTTTATTATTCTGTTAATCTGACATGAGATTGAGTTACAGTAGCTTTGCACGAAAATAGCTGCTAGAAATGTCCTTCAAAGAGCTACTTTTTTACTTTTATACTTTGAGTACGTTTCAGAAATGTTTTCAGCTTTACTTGAGTAAAGAGGTTGAATCAGTACTTCAGATTTTACTAGAATATTCTTTAAAACAAATGTTTATACTTACACCTAAGTGATGAATGTGTGTATTTTTGCCAACACTGCATTTGTGTGTGTGTGTGTGTGTGTGTGTGTGTGTGTGTGTGTGTGTGTGTGTGTGTGTGTGTGTGTGTGTGTGTGTGTGTGTGTGTGTGTGTGTGGAGAAAGTTGAAGTTGAAACATGGCAGTGATTAATTGCATGGTTGATATCAAACAAGCACAGTTTAATTAAATCCTCTGATAGTGTCAAAGTTTATGTTTCCTGGGAGTCATGAGGTTGAGCCTTCTGTGTCCCCGTCCACTGTTACTCATCATTAATCACAGCAACATGTTTTTGTTGAGCGTGTGTGATATGAGATGCAATTCTTTTTATAGCAGCTTGTAGTAAATAAAGGCAATTTTACCACACTGGACATTTTTTGAAATCATTTTGGAATGACTGTGTAAACATGTCACATTGGATGGTAGTGTTTGCATAGCAGTTTTTCATTTTAGAAGCAAAAACTGTTTTGTTTGTTTGTCTGTTTTTTTTTTACAGCCCTCGTCCTCCCTCCTAGCTTGATAGAATAAGTTTTTAAGATAAACAACATATTTTTACTTGGAAAAACATGTGCCATCATCAGCTGTCAGCATTTTTTTTTCAGTTCTTTCTGAATTTAAGACTGAGCAGAACTTTAACTCTGTCCAGAAAATGAAAAGCACAATGTACAACAATGTGTGACAGTTTCTCTTTGTTTTTCAAAGTAATACTACTTACCTTTTTGTTCTCTTTCTAAAACTGCAGGAGTAAGCTGGTGTCCTGGCATCTCACTGATGTTATTACTCAAACTAACATTTCTTACATTTTCTTACATTTTCTACTCACAAATGCAAGAAACAAAAAATGATACTGTATGTTGTTCGTAACACATTTATTACACCTGTCATAAAAACAAGAAAAATCTTTCTTTAAAACTAAAAATGATATTGTTATGATATTGGCAAATACCCAAATTTGAGCCAACACAATGGACTTCTTTGAAAAGTTAGAAATTAATCAAGCACCACCATTCAACGCATTTTTCTGTTCGGGAATACAAGTAAATAACTAATTTGGCATTTAATCAAAAAATAACAATTTGCTTTACTAGGACAGAGTAACCCATCATATGATCCAATCATATCTTGCTCACAATATGATATCAGCAGTGCCTTTATACTCAGTACTCTGCCCTTTGCTCCTGACTCTGCTCATAATGTTTATGGATAGAATTTCTGGGTCAAGGAGTTAAGGGTATCTGGTTTCATGGTCTAAGAATCACATCTCTGCTTTTTGTAAATGATGTGGTTTTGTTAGCTACATCAAGTAATGATCTACAATGCACATCGGATGAGAGTCGGTACCTCCAAGCCCAAAGCAATGGTTCTCATCCAGAAAAGGGTCCAATGCACAAGAAATAAGGAATGAATTCCTGCTTTAAGAGGAGGAGTCCAAGTATTGTGAGGTCTTGTTAATCATTTGGGGGTAGGGTTGGACATCTCCAACCTATCATCCCTTGTTCAAAGAAACAGACACACAGAGATTCCATGTATTATAGTAAGTTAAGAAACAATAAAAGAAAAGCCTTGATTGGTGGGCTGTTGCTGACGATTCATCATCCAGCGGCACAACCTAAGTGAGAGGGAGTGAAAGACTGGCAGATTGGATTGTTGCAGTTATGCAGACAATGTAGCAGTTTCAGATTTTTCTTGTGTTTGTGAACAGCTCTCTTTATCAAGACCAGGCTAACAAATCTAATGGTGCTCATGATGGTTGGCAGCAAAATTCGGTTTTACCTTTGTTAATTAAACAGTTCTCCCTGCTTTCTCTGCTATGGTCAGGATATCACCACAGCCTCCCTTCCTCCCCCTACACCTTCACGGCTGGACCGGATGGTCAGAGGTTACCTCCATCTGGCACCCTCTCCTCTGAGTACCTGAACCAGGGTAGCTCCAAGGTCCTCCTCCTTATCTGCAACACAGTAGGATCTGGCCAGCAGGCTGTCAGGTGAGCTGCAAACCACTGAACTGTCAAGTTGTCATTATTACTGATTTAATTTTTTATTGATAGTTTACATCTCTTTAACTCAGTTTAACCATTAGGGCTTCATCTAGTGATATTTTTAGGCACAGAAAAGCCAAATGTAAAGAAATATAGGGTAGCCTATATATCTGTTATGCCTGTTAAGGACGTACTATCCTGCATTTGTCAGACTGTGTTTTAGACTTTGATCATGCACAACAGCAGACTCTTCTCTTGCTTTTCTCTGCTGTCTTAAATAGATTTTTTCATTTATTCCGTTCCCCTTTAGTCCTCCTGTGTTATTTCAGCATCAGCATCTAACTTCTGTTTGACTTTGACCTGCATGTCTGTTACGTGAATTCCCCAGACTCAGCAGGGTGTTTTTAGATTTGTGCAGTTAAAGCATCCATCCAGCTCAACAGTGTTGAAATCAGAGACCGAGCTGAACAGTGTGGTCAAATCAAACTCTGTTACCTTTTGGGGGGGGGGGGGGGGGGGGGGGGGGGTATATTTGTTGCCATGTGTTACTTACTGCTTAGCATCTGTAATGCACTGCAGTCTGATGTCGCTTACAACAGCATAAAAGATTTACCAAACAGTGGAGAGAGCTGGATGGAAGCTTGTTACTTACAGGTAAAATGTGTTTTTTGTTTGGGGATAAGCCATAGTTACTGCACAATATTACAAATCAGAGAAGAAAGGGTTTTGATAAAAATTTACCTGACAATATTGTCCCTGGGAAGGTAAATATGAAGTGAAGTGACTTAGATTTTTACAAGACAAAAGAATTTTGGATTCTTGCGGTATTTACTTTGAACTGAGCAAGGATTTATTGATTTAGGCATGAATATTTTGCAGTTACTTACCATCTTACTAAAATGAGTTCTTGCAAAAGCAGATTAAATGGGGCTTACTGTGTGCAGAAGCATTCCCATCACTGTTATTTGTGCTATAAATTTATAATTCTCTCTCTACAGGGGATCAATAAGTCTAACCTGTTATTGACACAAGGCAAGGCAGATTTATTTTACTCTTCTATGATCTAGTTTCAGTCATCATTTGCGCTTTGGGACTTGATCTTATGGCTCCACAAATCCATGTAGAGACGTTATTGAAAGGCTTGATAATGTCAGGGTCTGACATTTGAAGACTCATCTGTCCATATGCCACCTGACTCGTCTGTGCTGCTACAGTAGATTTCTGAGTCTCTTTATGTAGCCATCTATTCCCAAAATGATCTGGAAAAAGCAATATATCTAGACACATTTAATTACTTCCTAGTTAAAATGCTGTAGTAGAATCATGTGGATGCCTTAACAGTACGCGTGTAATCAGTCCAAACCTGCGGCTTCAATAGCTTCACTCCTTTGAGACAGTAAAGATTTGCTCCCATTCAGCATTCAGATCATTCTGTGGCGCGCAGTAGCAATCAAAATGAACCTGTTTCAGGTTGTTCAGGTTAAGGCATCTCAAGTTGGCTTTGGCTCCAAATAATTTCTTTACTCTGAGCTTGCTTTGTGCAGCAAAGAAATGTTAACAGAGGAAAAATGAGTTTTCTCCGGTATGACACTAGAACATTAGAAGCTTGGTATTGTTGCCATACTGTTGTGTTCTGTAGCAGCTGAATCAACTGCATCAGTATTTCCTTGTTATTGCAAGAATTTTGTTGTTGTGTTTGTACTGTGTATGTCAACCTCCCACAAAAAGCACTTAAAACTTAGTGCGTTATTGTGACTGTATGAGGAACAAATGTAAGCCTTGTGTTAACAGGGGTGAAATAACCCATTCTAAGATATGGATGGATTGCTGGCATGCAAACTGGTTTCTAGGCTTTATTTGTTCCCGGACCAAATGTCAAGAAAATGCAGCTGGCTCTAACAACTTGATGCACTTGACACCTGACAGTCTGCCACATTCCTAATAAGCCTACAGCTGCTTTTCACTCACTCAGTCTTTCCTTTATATATATATATATATATATATATATATATATATATATATATATATATAATTCAGATTAGATTAAGTTTTCTAAACTTATTTACTTGCCAGCATACTGTACTTAATTATAAATAGTAATCATTTTTTATTTATCTAAATAAATTATTTATTTATCTATCTAAACACTCCTCTTTGCTCTGCTCTGCTCTACTATCCTCTTCTCTCTCAGGTTTGGGCCTCCATTTCTTATGCTTGAGGACAGGGGTATCTCCTGGGACCAGCTGCATCAGAGCATCCTCAGTAAGCTCTATTATCTGATGCTGAATGGATCTCAGGCTCAGGTAATGCACCCTCACTAACCAATAACATGTCAGCTACTCTATTCTGTGTCCTTGGCCCTGCAGCTCAGGTGTTCCTGGATACTCTGGCCTCTAACAGAACAAATTAAAATAGCAGTGCAGAGGAGAGATCAGTTACCTGTCTGAGTCATATTTGTAGCTATTGTAAAACAAACAATGAAATCAAATAGAAAGTTGCCCATCTGTTGCTTCTTTCATTGTTTTGATGATGTAGGGTCTTTAGCTTATAGAATAAAGCATATTGAAATGACTGTTATTCTGATTTGGCACTAGATACAGTACCAGAGCAAAAGTTTGGACACACTCACCCATTCATATGGGTGAGTGTGTCCAAACTTTTGACTGGTACTGTAAGTAAAAATACATTAAACTGAATTGAATTAATGTTTAATAATTAATCTGTTGAGTACAAAATTGATCCTTTATACCATGCTGGGTGGATTTAATTTCTGATTCTTTATATGTTGTTACATACATACATTGGCTACAGACAATAAAATGTCTTCAGTTGTTCCTGTTTTATTTATTACAAATTAACCTCACTTACTGCTACAGTCATACGAGGGAAAACAGTGGTTGGACTCCGAGGCATGACCAGAAATGTTGTGACTGTGTGCAATGTACTTGCAACCATGTTGGCTTTGAAATGGCTGCTTCTAAGATGTGGAACAGGACTGCAGCAGTTTGTTATTTGCTGTCTTAATAGCAAGTTTGGCACTTAAAGCCCCCAGCAGCCTTGGCCTATTGTGGCATACCTAAGGGAGGGCTCAGTGTCACATGATCCAACCTTAACTATAAGCTTTATAGAAAAAAAAAGGAAAGTTTTAAGCTTAATCTTAAAAGTAGAGAGGGTGTCTGTCTCCCAAATCCAAACTGGGAGGTGGTTTCACCAAAGAGAGGTCCGAAAGTTGAAGGCTCTGCCTCCCATTCTACTTCTAAATACCCTAGAAACCAGAAGTAGGCCAGCAGTCTGAGAGAAAAGTGCTCTATTGGGGTGATATGGTACTATGAGATCTTTAAGAGAAAATAGGGCCTGTTATTCAAGACCTTGTATATGAGGAACAGGATTTTAAATTTGATTCTGGGGGCCATTGAAGAGTAGACAATATGGAAAAACTATGCTCTCTTTTTCTAGTTTCTCAGTACTCTTGCTGCAGCATTCTGGATCACTGAAGGCTTTTCAGGGAGTTTTTAGGACAATTACAAATGTCCAGCCTAGAAGTAATAAATACATGAATTAGCTTTTTAGCATCACAGGATGTTTCTGTTGCTGGAGCTTAACCCAACTATCATAGGGCGAGAGAAGGGAGAAACCATGGACAGGTTACCAACCTGTCAAAGGCCAAAAACATGGAGACAGCCATTCACTGTGTAATCCATTATTGTAAATTTAAATGTAATTAAGAAATGATCAGGGTTTTTAGGGAATAATTTTAATTGGTCAGTTTCTATGCCATATGTCAGAACAATATATATAGTGTATTTAAGGTTGAGGTTATCCTTTCAGCATCAACATGGATGTTAAAAATCACCCACTATAATTATTTTATCTGAACTGAGCACTAAATCAGATAAAAAGTCTGAGAAATCAGACAGAAATTCTGAGTAAGTGTCAAGTTGGCGATAGATAACAAATAAAACTGCTTTAACATGGAGTGGAAGATTGCCGCTCCTCCTCCTCCTCGACCTGTACTTCGAGGATTCTGACAGTTAATGTTACTCTGGGGTGTTGATTCATTTAAACTAACATATTTATCATGTTGTAACCAGTTCTCTGTAAGGCAGCATAAACGGGCATGTTTATCAAATATTAAATCATTTACTAACAGGAACTTATAAGAGAGCGACCTAATGCTTAATAATCCACTTTTAACCGTTTTACTCTTTGGTGCAGTTGAGGATGCTATATTGTTCTTTGTGAATTTTTATGGCTAAATTGTGTTTCGCTGACTTTTGGTTTTGTTTTTTGATTGTTTGGGAACAGACACAGTATCTATGGTGATAGGAGGAGAGCAGCTTCAGAAAGGCGTGTAGGACTGTAACTCTGCTTCCTGGTCTCATCCCTGGATAGTCACGTTTTGGGGGATTAATACATTTAACCAGATTTCTAGAAATGAGGGCTGCTCCATACAGTTGTATGATGCTATCTTTCCTAACAAGACCAGAAAGTTTCCCAATTATTTATAAAGCCCACATTGTTTTTTTGGACACCGCTCAGACAGACAGCAAATTGAAGAGAACATGCAGCTAAACATGTCGCTCCTGGTCCGATTGGTGAGGGATCCAGAGAAAACTACAGTCTTACATTCTGACATTGTTTTGGCAAAGTTACCCACCGATTCAATAATAAATTTAGTGACCTTCAATTGACGTACCCTGGGTATCATTACTGCTGACGTGAATTATTAGTGTACAAATAGACCCACACATAACACCAGTGCAAGCCTTTCATGTGAGAATGTGCCTAGCATAATTTGAATTATTCCACTGTCCACTCAAACCTCAATAACAGAAATACAAATTTCTAACAGTGTAGAGGAAACCTATGAGTGAAAATAAGAAAAAAGATTTTTATTTTATTTAAACACAAAGTCCTGTGATTCTGACCTGGTTGTTTTTGTTGAAGGCCAGTCTTGTACATACTGTAGGATTTTAGCTCTACTTTCACTTCCACTCAGTATGTACTTAAACTTTGATAGTGATCCCCAATAAAAGCTGGAATTCAACCACATTTAATTTTCTGTATACAGTTTAAGTGATATATGGTCAAGCCATGAACCATCACTACTTCATCATGCAGCTCTTTGTTTTTTCAGACAAGAACTAAAGAGGAAAAGGAGGAGAAACATAAGTCTGGTATTTACTGATTGCTATCTTAGTTTCATAGTTAATTCTTCAAAACCTGTTTGGCCAGATACAAAGTCATCCTCTTGTTGTCTTTATTTTCCCTTTATTCCTCTTAAAAATAAACCACCAAGGTCTTTTGGTGGATTAGATTTTTTTTTTTTTACATATTTTAATCTAAAAAGACCACTTCTATCCTGAGGGAGAAGACCATCGCGCTTTGCTGATGCTTTGTTGTTCTTATTTTAAAAGAACCCAGCAGCCAACAAAGAGCTTTGATCTGCTAAAGAGGTTTACTTGTGATCTTACTGTAATTTCTGTGTAATATGTGAACCTAAAATCTGCATAGAACTGTTTCGTTGCCATTGCCACATGTCTGGGACTTGCTCTATCATTAAACAGTGTTTTGGTGCCACCCAGAGGTTTGTTTAACAAGCTACAGCTCAGTGTGTCCAAAAAAAGAAAACGCACACCAACTTGTGTGTCAAAACCTTTTTACTTCTTTCACATCTCTGCCATTCTGTAAATAGACAAATGAGAAATGATTAACCTTTGCTGTTAGGTTATGTAGAAAATTTAATTAATTTTGCCTTTGAATCCAGCATACTGAAATCCTGTTATGTCAAAACGTTGTATTAAGTCTTTTTAGAACATTAGGTTTAAAACATTACATACATATTTATCTTTTACCCTTTAACTCTGGCAGTGCAGAATTCTGCCTTTTTTTAAATGATTAAAATTCTCTGAAAAAAAAGGGACTGCTTGTTATCACTTGCTGCCAGAGCTTTTTAAAAGATTTATAACTCTTGCAGGGCTTTTATCCTAATACTAAATCACTCTGAGTTCTGCTGGATTTTTATAATTCAGCTGTTTAAGCTCAAAATTGGTTGTTGGCTTGAAGTTTGTTTGTTTTTTTTCTTGAAATCTTGAACTCCTCATGGTCACATTTTGATCATACCATTATTATTGACTCCTTAAAGTTGACCCTTAAATTAAAATACATGGCATTCTGTCTTTTACATTATTCTTACTCCTGCCTTCTTCTGTGGTGAAGGTCTTTCATATATTCAGTTGAACACGAGAAAAGAGAAAAAACTGACAATTATTTAGCTGCCACTTGAACTTCCACCCATCCTATCCTCATCTTAGGTTTCTTAAACCTTTTTATTTCCTTGTAGTGCTGTGTCATGTCACCCAGTTTGTTTAATTGGTCTTCACGGGTTTTTGGAAAGTATGCCAGCATCTGTCATCCTTACCAGAGTCAGCAGGTCTCCATGAGGCAGATTATGGATGCTTAACCCCAACGTTCATTCCAAAACTGTGCCAGTCCTGTGTGATTACTTATTAGTGTGAAGTGTCTTGTCCACTCTCTGTCATTATAGTTTAATAGACAGACAAGGATGTCTGAATGCATTCTCACTCAAGCCCATATAACCAACAAGAGAGACTATGCCTTTTTCATTACTGCTCTAGGCTCCTATTAACCAACTAATTTATTTCTCTTTATGCTTGGCTGCAGTTCCTATTCTCTCTTACCAGCCAGCTTATAATGAATCCTCTTGCCTTTTCAACAAAGAATGTGAGCCATTTGCAAATGCATTTTCTCTATTTGAGTGGTAGGACTGACAGAAAGACTGGGTTATTATAGTTAACTGTAACTATAATAACTGTGCAATGTCGCAGCTAACAGAAATAAAAATAAAAGGAAAACAAAAATTAATTGAAATTATGAAAAAGGACAAAGTTTTTTGTTTTTGTTTTGTTTGTTTTTTTTAAGTATGTCCATTTGCCAAGGAAGCAATGGTGTATGTGCTTTTTAAAATTGGGATTTCCACACAAGCGAGTCAGTGTTTTTGCATTGCTGTAGCTATTCTGAAACTGTCCTTGACGACGAATCTTAAAAAATAAATAAAAATAAAAACTATTTCAAAATTCAGCTCTATAATAATTTAACTGCAACACATGAATATGAGTGTGTGTGTGTGTGTGTGTGTGTGTGTGTGTGTGTGTGTGTGTGTGTGTGTGTGTGTGTGTGTGTGTGTGTGTGTGTGTGCGTGTGTTTATAATACCTTGTGGGGACAATTTTCCTGACATATACTACGTTGTGGGGACCAATTGCTCCTTGTGGGGACTGGAACCTTGTCCCCACAAGGGGAAACCCTGTTTTTGGGTCAGGGGTCAGAGTTAGGGCTAAGGTATGAATTGAGTTTAGGTTAGGGTTAGGGTTAGGTATGTGATGGTTAGGGTTAGGAAAAGGGTAAAGGTAAGGTTTAGGCTGTAGAAATGAATGGAAGTCAATGGAAATTCCCCACAAAGATAGCAAAACACACTTGTGTGTGTGTGTGTGTGTTTTAAAGCTGTGCTATAGGTTCCGCAGGGTTCAGGGACAAATAAAGATTTTGTCTTTATGCAGCGCTTAATTTTAAGAGATATTCAAATGCTAAAAGTTTCAATTTATTTATTTTAATAAGCAAACCACTTTATTGCTAGGTTTTTAAATACTTTTTTTGTTCTACTGAGATATTCAGACATTTCAAACTTTGGTTTCCTTAATTAGTTGTCATGACTAATCATTCTATATTAGACTACAGGTAACCACAGTGACAACACCGCTTCAAGTCAGTTCTGCTTAGCCTTATGACACAACAACGCTGATTCACTTGTGTAAAAAAAAAAAAAAAATCTCCCTCCCCTTCCCTGGGGGGTGGTCCTGTCCTCTACCAAAGGCCTGAGTGGGAGTTTGAGGGTTCTATGCAGTAGCTTAGTTGTTCCCAGGACTTAACTTTTCTGAACGTAGAGCTCTGATGTTGTGCCTGGAATCTGCTGGAGCCATGCTTCCCGTTTTGGGGTTATAGCGCCTAATGCTCCTATTACCACTGGAACCACTTTGGACTTTACCTTCCACATCTGCTCCAGTTGTTCCTACAGCCCCTGGTACTTTTCTCTTTTCTTGTGCTCCTTCTTCCTGATGTTGTTGTCTGCTGGGATTGCCACATCTATCACAACTGCAGTCTTCTGCTCCTTTGTCAACCACCACTGTGTCTGGTTGGCTGTCTAGAACTCAAAGGCCCACAGGACCTTAGCCCTCTTGTTCGCTCATCGGGACTTGGGGACTTCGAGTCCATATGGGGCACAGAAGTTCCTGTACACTATCCCAGCCACTTGGTTGTACCTCTCAGTATACATGGTCCCAGCTTTCAACTCACTATGCTGCTACTATGTGCTGGATAGTCTCTGGGGCACCTTTGCACAGTCTGCGGCTTGGGTCCTGTTGGCTGTGGTAGACTCCTGTCTCTATGGAACTGGTGCTTAGGGCCTGTTCTTGTGCTGCCATGATCAGAGCCTCTGTGCTGTCCTTTAAGCTGGACTTTTCTAGCCACTGGTAGAGTTTCATTAACTTTATTGCATTAGATTTGTTAAACTTTTTTTTAAATTAGGTTGTACATAGAAATAAAAAGGTCTAAAAGGTGTTGAACAGGCTACTTTGATCACAGAATGCAGTTAGATCAATCACTAGACAAAAGTATTGATGTTGCAATTCAGAATGAGATTTTTTTTGATGAAAGGAAATGGAAAATAGTGGGATGCACGATTGGATTCTACTCTTATATTTAAGAAAAAAAAACTACATTAAAATGAATTGCTTTGTAAGACATTACAAAGGTGTCCTTTTAACTTTTTCTTTAATTAATTTATTAAAACTAAATGAGTATCTTGGTTTATTTATTCTTGTATTTATGCTTGTGAATGGTTTACATACACATTTATGTATTTATTGGGATAGTCACTTTTTAGAGAGACAGCTGTATTAAAAATAATTTCTCTCCCTGCAGAATGCTGGGGTGCTGTTTAAGATCAGAGTAGTGGGAGGATCGGCAGCCTACAGCTACCTGTCCCCACAGGACAGTAGGCCACTGTACCACCCTGCTGTTGACAGGTAAGCCCCCCCCCCCCCACACACACACACACACAGCTAACATGTAAATACATCCATGACTCTCTTGTAAGATCAGAGTAGTAAAAGGGACTTTAAATCTCAGTGTGATTTTTCTGCTAAAATAAAGGCAAAACCTAAAAATTAATAATAATAAAAAATAAAAAAACATGCCGTTATCATAGGTCTACTACTACTGCCATAAAAAGCAAAAACCAAACCTATTTAAATTTGGCTAATCCCTCCCTCAAAGTTGTCCCCCTTGTGTATTGTTGGGCCCTTTACAATGCTATTACAATTGTGAGCACCTGCACTTGTGCATCTGCAGTTTCACTACAGACCTCAAATTTCTCTGTAGCTATGCGTGTCATGTAAAGACTTATCACTTCTCATGACAGCTATATCTCCAGCTGAGACTTAGAGACCACATGGCAGTTTTTGGCCCTGTCCACACATGCACAGCTATTTTGAAAAATATAGCAAAGGTGTCTGTTGAATCATAAGTTCTTGTGTTCATGTGGATGGGATTTTTTACTTATTTATTATTTAAACAAAAGCACAAAATCCCTGTTTTAAAAAAAATGGGAGTGTGTGCGTGGACATGGCCTTTAGTGGATGAAGGCACAGCATCCAAGCCACAAGGAGGCGCATCAGATCCAGCTCCATCAAGTGCATGGTGTGGATTGTGAATTCAGCTCTCAGAGTCAAATTGTAAATGTGAAGGGGGCAGCATTCATCCAAAGTCAACAGTGGCATGTGCCATTATAGGCATATGATCTGAAAAAGCATTTTTTTTGGCCGCACCAACATTATTGCTCATTGCCCTTATGCTCACCACATATGGCAACCCATAACTTTGTTGTCATTTGCAGGGTCATCGTTTTACACAGTGGAAGGAGTCCAAAACTGATTACAGATGCACAATTGGAAATGGTCAGAGCAAGACTTCCAGGGAGCAAACTAAAAATAGAAAACATGCTGGGTGTGGCCTAGATGTGGTGATACGACCTAGAAGTTGAGATAGGCTAAAATGTAATCGCAATTTTTTTTTCTTTCATGGGCAAAGTCAGTGAACTTCAAAACACCTTGTACTGTCAGTTTGTAGGCACCAAAGATCACCAGCTCAGTATTTGACCCTGTGTGAGTTAATGATGTTGAATAATGTGTCAGAGTTTTTTTCCTTTTATCTCTTTTATAAAATATTATATTTCACATTATCCTATCAGACATCTGTGTTAAATTTTCATGTGGCTATGGATAGTTGGACATACTAAAAATACGTTGCCTCCAGCCATATTTGTTGATGGTCTGGGGGCAGAAAAACTAAAATTCCCTGTAGAAACCAGTTGACCTAGATAGCGCTGCAAGCTACAGGCTATAAAATAAATTTAACAGTGTGAAGATAAGATCTTTATTTCCTGTGTAATTAAGAGCATCAAGGTGTCACAGAACAGGAGAGGAGCTTAGTATACATCTGTGCTATTGTTCTACTAAGCTGCAGTGAAGGTCAGGCCTTCCACCGAGGGGCAAGGAAATGAACTTTTCCAGGTTATATCTATATTCATTGTGTGTGTGCGTGTGTGTAAACAAGCCTGTTTGGGGAGCATGTGGTGCTGTATGCCCTCTTGATGGCAGCTGCAGTTCATTTCATAGCTGTGATTTAGTTGACTTAATGCATGAAGATGGACTTCTTAAAAAAAAAACATGGGACAAAACAAAGTTAGAATTTTGCATACAACTCAATTAGAAGCACCAGATTTGATGCAGTGTTTAGGTTAGATGTGGACCCAGAAACGTGAACCATGAGTCTCAATATACAAATAAATACAAGGTAGCTGGAGTTTCCAGGAAAATACAAACTTATACCAAAATAATTCAAAGAAAAACAGAGAAAAGGACCGGAAAAAACAAAAGGCATAGAGTATGGACATTATTATAGCAAAGGAGAACAGGCAGATAAATACAGTATGTGAGGAAAACCGATGGACTGACATAGACACACACACACAGAGCAGCAGCAAGTCAGTGAAACGTCTGGGATGTTGATCTGGTCAGTTAAGCAGCAGAAGGGTTGTTAATCAGTTTCAGCTGCTATGGTGTTAATGAACTGAGCAACAGGTGCACTGGAGGGGCAATAATAAGATAACCCCCAAAACAGGAATGGTCTTACACATGGAGGCCATTGACATTTTTCCTTTCTCGTCTCTTCTGGCTGTTTTTATCCTCCCGTCCGATATAAAGAGAGGGGATATTGTCGTGATAGCATCCGTCTGTCCAGGTTTCTGTCAGTTAGGGTTTACCTTTCCAGTCTTGGCATATGAGTTCTTTACTCTTCAAAGATGGGCAACACAGTATTTGCCTGTCCATCCTTCAGGGCATCTGTCTGTCCATTGAGGCACCTTGTGCGTTTCACAGATGAGAGCAGGTTCACCCTGAGCACATGCGACAGATCTGAAAGAGTCTGGAAAAACTGCATGACTGGTGTGGTGGTGGGTCAGTGATGATCTGGGGAGGCATACCCATGAAGGGATGCACAAACCTCTACAGGCTAAGCGACAGCACCCTGACAGCCATTAGGTATCAGGGTGAAACCCTTGGACCCACTGTCAGACCCTAGACTGGTGCGGAGGGTCCTTGGTTTCTCCTGGTGCATGACAATGCTTCATGTGGCAAGGGTATGCAGGCAGTTCCTGGAGGATGAAGGAATTGATATAATTGACTGGCCCCCATACTCACCTGACCTAAATCCAACAGAACACCTGTGGGACATAATGTTTCAGTCCATCAGATGACACATGGTTACACTTCAGACTCTCCAAGAGCTCAGTGATGCCCTGGTTCAGATC
The DNA here is from genome assembly GCF_007364275.1 of Archocentrus centrarchus. Taxonomy (NCBI): domain Eukaryota; kingdom Metazoa; phylum Chordata; class Actinopteri; order Cichliformes; family Cichlidae; genus Archocentrus; species Archocentrus centrarchus. The sequence continues at coordinate 25,199,927 of NC_044346.1, read as the reverse complement.
TGGGAGGAGATCCCCCAGGACACCATCTGTCTTCTCATTAGGAGCATGCCCCAATGTTGTCAGGCATGCATACAAGCAGGTGGGGCCATACACACTACAGAGTACCATTTTGAGTTGCTACAATTACATTTCGGCAAAATGGACTAGCCTGTCGCATCATTCTTTCACTTTGATTGTCTTTGAATTCAGTCCTCTGTAGGTTGATAGTTTTAATTTCAATCAAACATCGTGGCATCCTTTCATTCCTAACACAATACCCGGTCCATGTCAGTACTGATATCCAGCATGATTTTTTTCCCCATTGAGATCTAATGTGCTTTTGAAGTGCTCCTTTAATTTTTATGGGCAGTGTGTGTGTAAATGCATTTAAGCAAGTTATTGTAAATTTTCAGTAACTAATTCTGTGGTTAATGTATAAATATTGATCTACATAAAAAGCTCACAAACTGGATTTACCAAATGACCATTTGGTAAACTACCCATCCATGTATGTGTAGTTGTTTAATCATCTTGGTAGCTTTCAGTTTACTTTCCAATTTTTTTTCTAGCTTTCCAAAATCACTTCTGTCAGTCTTTAATACATGCGTGTCATTCGGATTGTGATTCTCAAAGCTTACAAAACAGCTACTCAGGATAATCAAGTTATCTCTCTGTGACAGGGTTTCATTAACAACAGTCTCTTCTGAAGTGCATGAGCCTTAGTGTTTAGCACAAAAGCCGTCACAAGGAGCAAGAAAAAAAACTTTGTGTGATGATATTCTGAAGATTTGTGGAATTTTTGGACAGAGTTGCAATTTTTAGAATTTTGGCTTTGTACACCATGACAATGAAATAGTAAAATGCAAGTGAGCTGCAGATTTTCAGCTTTAATTCAACAAAGGCACCGCTTCAATTGTTGAGGAATTACAGCCATTTTTATATGCAGTTCACTGTTTTCAGAGGATCAAATATAACTGGACATTTCACTTGAAATTTTTTTCATTTTGGGCAATTTCTTTCTTTATAATAAAATTTGCATTTGAAAGCCATTTTATGTAAACATAAAAATCTCCAGCTTCAAAAGAAAAAAACCCAAATTCATCAAAGGAGTGCAAAATAAGTTTGATGCATCTGAAAAAAAAAAAAAAGGAAAACACTATTGAGCTCAGCAACAGAAAGGCCTGGAGGTCTACAGAAGACAGCAGTGGTGGATGATCTTCTTATATTCAGTTAAGTGAAACACACTCTCTATAAGGTAAACATTTCATTATTCCACTCTGTCATAAACAGAAGAAGAAGAATGTTCACCACAGGGTAAAAAGCATCTATCAGCCCCAAGGATAAAAAGAGGAAATATTTCTAAAAACATAAGAACGCCGTAGCAGTTCTGCCACAGCATTATTTAGACAGATAAAAATAAAATCAACCCATAACATAAGGAAAGGAAGAAAAAAGTATGTAGTACGTTTAGAATGGCTCACAATCCAAAACGTATGATAACACGTCCTCTAAAAGTGTGTCAGTATGATGCTTTGGCATGCATCTAGTGTTTCCAATGGTACTGTTTCACTAGTGTTTATTGTTGGAATGTAGACCCTGACCGATATAGGATTTTACTGATACCGATATTTGGTGATTTAATAATCTGATGTATCAGATTTTTCTTTCAGTGAAACAGATTTTCCTAACATTTGTTTTGTGTAGTTATTAATGGGCCATTAGTAGGATAATACAACAATGCTGGTTAAAAATAATGTTTTATTGTCAGAAGTCCTGTATTACTTAGATATGCGCTCGCTTTGGACTTTGCGTGGATTAGCTGGTGGTTGTGTTTGTGGTGTTCTAAACACAAGCTGCCTACAGGGAAGTTGGAGACTGCCCTCTGGTGGACAAACTGACATGGGTCAAAGGTGTTTCTCCCATCTCTTCTTTAATTTTTAAATTTTCATTTATTGGCCGTTATACATGCCAATACCAGTATATCATCCAATATGTAATATTGACCAATATATTTATTTAATAATTTAATGAAATGACTTTCTGTTCAGATTCATCGTAATGCAGCAAAGTCGACTGGACCAGTACAAACAATGGACAGTGACCAAAACATACTGTAAAAGCAGCCTGGGAGGTTTTTGAAAGTACAGATAGTAGTTCACATGACCAGTTGATCCCATTGAGCACATCTTCAGTGGCTGAAGACAAAACCAAACAACTGGAAACAGGTGCAAAAGGGTTTAGAAAAGCAACAAAGAAGGAAAGCCTTTGTTTGGTTATAGCCATTGATTCCAGACTTCAGGTACTTATTGCCAACGTAGGTTTGACAAAGTATATAAAAATAACAGATCTGTTTTCTTTTGTCTACACCATTATATGTTTATCTAGTTTACAAACTAGTTTTAAATGTATTGCTCCATTCAGCTTGTTGTCTAACCACCTGATTAAAAAGATAATTAATGTTTGTCTGCGTGTTGTGTGAGACTTAAATAATTATAGACTTGTAGGCAATTAACTGGCCGCTCAGAGCTCCTGCCGATGCTCTGGGATCTGGATTTGATTTAATTTTGTGGTACTACTGTTTACACACGGAGCAATTGTTCAATTAAAGTAATTTAAATGGTCCCCGGGAGGAATTAATTGTGAGATTACTTTATCAAGGAGAGCGTCTGTAGAGACGGTGGTGTTTTTTAAGGTTTTAGTGTTTGTTTCTTTCATTGTTGTGCTGACAGGTCGCAGAAGTCTGGTATTTGCTAGTAACAAGTGGTGCATACCCTTTTATGCATTAAATGTGCTCATAGGGAACAATACTGAGACAACAACGTGAGGTCTTGTTTGAAGTTGGAATGAAATTACTCATAGTGAGAATGAGTCAATATTTAACTGCGCTTGGAATCCCCAGAATGTGTCCATCTAGAAAACAAACACTTCACAAAATAAAACATAGCTCCAAAGAAAAAAAATAAAATAAATAAATCTGCCAGTGGTGATCCATCATTCTGTTCTTAGCATTCAGTAATTATTACACGCACCTTGGCCCTTCCATCATAGCTACTTGACTGCTGAATACTGATGCCGTTTCTTTCCTCCTGAGATGAAAGCAGTGAAGGTAAGCCCTGAAATATGAACACTGTGCCCCTCACTACAGAAAAAAAAAATCATATCTTTGCATACTAATGCTGGATGTGAAGCCAGGTCTCAGCTTTGGTCGGTGTCACTCTGTAAACCTACAGCCAGTGTGTGTAAGAATGTGTGTGTGTGTGTGTGTGTGTGTGTGTGTGTGTGTGTGTGTGTGTGTGTGTGTGTGTGTGTGTGTGTGTGTATTACTGTGGAATAAATTACATTATAGCTAATCCATGCAAATTTTGATAGGCTTATTAGCTGCAGTTATATGCTCATGAGCCATTTGAAATGGCTCAAATTGAAGAATATACTAAAGGACGTGTTTTTTCTGGTATTTACATGTGCCAAAGCATGTGCTGATTATTTGCGTGAAGATGAATATTTATCATCTCTCCTGTGCAACAGTGTCACGGTTAAGCTGTGCGGTAGGAAGGGAAAGGACCTCAAAGCAGGACGCGATACATGCACATACACAGTTATACACAGTATAATGCACAGTGAAATGTATTTTGTACCTGCAGCAGCCCATAATAAGTTGTAAAAAATATATATATACATAAAAAGAATAAAAATAAGTAATTCATAAAAAATAGGTAATTCAGAATAATAGACGAATAGAATAATTTCTCATATCAGTTGCCATTATTGAGAGTTTCTGGAGAGTTTGTTTTGAATAGAATCAGGGCAGCTTGGAAGATGTTGATTTTGGGGAGTGGTGAAGACTGAGGACAGGGCCCGGAAGACCACAGCTGGAAAGTAATCAGGTTAACGTGGCATTTAAATTAATTTATTAAAACATTTAAACCACCTCGCCTGCAACAAGAAATGTTCTGTTTTGGCTTTATAATTGGTTATACTCTGAATATTATACTCCATGGAAACATAGCAGCTGTCACAAGAGCAGCTGTTGCATGATAGCAGCACAAATTTTAGCCTTCTTTGGTTTTATTCATTTAATATGGTTTATTCCAGGCTTTTGAAGATGATGGAATACTATCACTGAGAAAACTGAGCTCATAAAATATGTATTTAGAGCTGAAAGATAACTTTCTTGCTCTTCTCTGCTGTTTTGTAGAGCTCTGAAGTTCTGTGGCCCAGGGGGCCCCCCTCACGTGAAGCTCGTTATTGAATGGGAGCTGAGCACTAAAGAATGGTAAGCACTGTACACACGTTTCATGGCGAATACTTTAAAAAATATGCAGAACTCATATTTTAAAAGCTTGGCTGATGGCAACCTGAGTGATATTTTACTCAAATCCTGCCAACGAATGAGAGCAATCCCCTTTGTGTGTGGTCCAGTCTGTTTGGCAGCATCCAGGAGGAGGTAGTAAAGGATGCAGAGAGTGTGAGGAACCAGCAGCAACAGCACCTTCAGCAGCATAGCTGTACCTTGGACGAGTGCTTTAAGCTGTATACCAAAGAAGAGCAGGTAAGACTGAACAAGACTCTAAAGCAGGGATCCTCAAATCCAGGCCTCGAGGGCTGGTGTCCTGCAGCTTTTAGATGTGTCCCTGATCCAACACACCTGAATCAAATGGCTGAATTACCTCCTCAATATGCATTCAAGTCCTCCAGAGTTCTGCTAATTACTTCTATATTTGACTCAGGTGTGCTAAAGTAGAGACACATCTAAAAGTTGCAGGACATCGGCCCTCGAGGCCTGGATTTGAGGATCCCTGCAAGTAACAAGATGAGCTTTTGTTCTCACCAGATAAACGCAGCATTTGTATTATAGATTTAATATCACTGAATGTCATGAAGCAGAGCAATTTCATCTCAAAGCTTTAATTTACATTTCAACCAAAAAAAAAAAAGGCCCTGGGCTGCCTGCTGTAGTTTCCTTTCTTTCTGTTTTTTTAAATGGTCCTCTCTTGGCATTTTGCTTCCATTGGTAAATATGAAAGCAGCATTGTACATGTTCCACAGAAGAGACGCATGAAAGATGAAGACTCCGAAGGCTCTCGATTCTGGAAACAGGGAGCCAATGTAGAGAAGCCATTATGGAAGAAATATGCTCTCTTTTTCTTGTCCCTGTCAGAACTCTACCTTTAGCATTTTGGATCATCTGAAGGCTTTTCAGGGAGCTTTTAGGACAACCTAGTAGTAATTATTAAAATAGTCCAGCCTAGAGGTAATAATTGCATGACTATCTCGTTCACTCTTAGCATTCTTAGCCACTCTTGCTCCATTCCGTAGTCGGTCTCCGTAGCCAGTCTTGTTGATGATCTGGCTGAGGGGATTCAGGCCTATGCAGAACAGCAGTGGGGACAGAGCATCTCTTTGGTAAATCCCACACTTGATGTTGACTTGTGCAATGGGCTTGGAGTTGGCCTCTAGTGCTGTTCTCCACATACCCATTGAGTTCTTGATGAAAGCTCTTAGGGTCCTGTTGATCTTATACAGTTCTAGGCATTCCAGGATCCATGTGTGCGGCATCAAGTGATAGGTTTTCTTGTAGTCAATCCAGGCGGTGCAGAGGTTAGTCAGTCGGGTCTTACAGTCTCGAGTGACTGCTCTATCTACTAGTAGCTGGTGTTTTGCTCCCCTGGTCTCTCTGCCTATCCCTTTCTGGGCCTCACTCATGTATTGTGCCACATGTCTACTCATCTTAGCTGCTATGATGCCTGACAGGAGTTTCCATGTTGTACTGAGGCAGGTTACGGGCCGGTAGTTGGATGGGACTGGTTCCTTCTGGGGGTCCTTGGGGATCAGGACTGTCTGGCCCTCAGTCAGCCATTCTGGGTGTGTCTTAGCCTCTAGCAGTTGGTTCATTTGTGATGCCAGGTGCTCGTGGAGTGCAGTTAGCTTCTTTAGCCAGTAGGTGTGAATCATATCAGGGCCTGGTGCTGTCCAGCTCTTCATGTGTGAGACTCTTTCTTGGATGTCTGCCACTGTGATGGTTACTGGGGCCTGTTCAGGGAGGTTGCTGTTGTCTGCTCTTAGATCCACTAGCCACTGAGCATTGGTGTTGTGTGATGCACCCTTCTCCCATTTGCTCTTCCAGTATTGTTCCATCTCCAGCCTTGGTGGGGGTGCTGTTCTCATATTGTTCCCCTGCCACTGAGAGTATACCTTGGATGGTTCGGTGGAGAACATCCGGTTTATTTTCCTGGCTTCTATTTCTCTGGTATACCTCTTCAGGTGGCTAGCCAAGGCTGTGAGTCTTTGCTTGGCAGTCTCTAAGGCCCTCAGATATGGACAGCCTGTTGTACTTCTTAGGCACCGCTTTCTTCATCCCACCCTTCTGCAACTCTGAGAGCTGGTTAACTTCCCTTCGTGCTGCCTTGATCTTAACCTCTAGTCGTCGTTTCCATGGAAGGTACTGCTCCTTGTTACTGTTCATCTTATAGCCAAGCATCTCAAGGATCACTGCTGCCGTGTTATACATCAACTGATTGGTTTCAATGATGATAGTGTTAAGGATTGTCCGTAGTGCTGCATTCGCATCTTCTAGTAGGTCTTCAGAGAGTACTTCACATAGTCTTGGTAGTCGGCATCGAGGGGTCCAGTTCGCCTTCTTAGCCATGATCTTATCTTTCAGGTCAGCATTTGTGTTGTACCTCATCAATCTCTAGCAGCGAAAGCATCTGCTTCTTTCGTATGTTGGAACACGGAGCCACAAGTTGTTTCGCCGTCAGTTTGGATGTTGGGTTTTGAAGAATCCATAGGTCCTCTTCATGTAACCCCTCTCGCTGGAATTACATGTATAGTAGCATTCCAACAGTTCCCAGTTCTCATCTCGTGTCCACTTATGCCGTAACCTTCTGGTTCCAGTAGCCCACTTATCATCAGAATGCCCTGGTTCCTCAACACCTGACGCGGACCTTGTTAATTCGGGCGATGTTCAAGTCAATGTGGCTTCAATCATTTATCTCTCGCTCATATTCTGAGGTAGGCTTGGTTAGCATGGGGGGTGTAGCCCGGGGACCCCTACTGGAAGTAAGGGTATATATATATGTATATATATATATATATATATATATATATATATATATATAAAAGCTGACTTTAAGTATGCACTTGGGTTTTTATACTTGTGCTGTCTCCATGAATATTGCTAATATTTCACTCCAGTGGTGTGCAAATTACCCACAATAGTAAGGGCATAACGCACAAACTGACACAGGTCATCTCTGTTTGCGCACAGATTTTGACGTATTCTTTCATCTTACTTGTACTGCTCAACAGTCCACTTAGAGAGAAAGTTGTTCCTTGTGGGAAAAATCTCGGGTTGTGGAATAAATTGTTCCTGTCTGCTAGGAGACAGCTGTGTACAGTGCCAAATACACACCCAGTCATATGCAGTTTCCGAGATTGAAACACCAGAAACTTTTATCTAACACTCTCAGTGACTGAACACTTTTGAGACATTTAGGCCAGTAAACTACAAATGTTTTCTGTGCAGCAGATCACATCAGATTTATTCTTTGGTATTACCACCAGATGCTGTATTTTTTTGTAAATGGCCTCTTTTCTCTAAATTACACTGTTCTCACCAACACTCATAGCAAGTCAAATATTGAAACTCAGTACTGCCCCTCAGGGTGTTTGATTATAGAAATTAAGTCAACACATCATAAATCACAGTCTTACCTTTTATTAGCAGTTTGTCATGACTCAGCAAAGGTATTCCAAAAGCTCATCACTTTTACAGAAGTAAAAGTCAACTAGGCGTTCAGTGAGTTAAATTCAGTTAAGGCAGGAAGACAAGGCAAAAAGATTTAGGCAAAAATCAGGACCCACGTTACAGGCCAAAGGTTAAAAATCCCATAAAAATACAATAAGCTACTGTAAAAGATCAGACCCAGTGCAAAAAAATGGTCTCAGTGGTGCCCAGAGGTAGAGCAGGTGCCCACATACATATGCTGCTTTGCGGTGCAGGCGGCGTAGGTTCGAGTCCCAGCCTGTTGCCGATTTGCCCGCGTGTCTTCCCCTGTGTCTTTCCCCCATTTCCTCTCTTTACACTGTCAAAAAAAGCCACTGTGGCCAAAAATCAACAAAAAAAAAAAAACAGTCTAGCTGGGAATAGATGTTATAAACTTTTGGTATATATACTGAGAGGGCCAATAAGTGACGGCTCTGCAGTTTGTAACAGTCATAATTGTGTGGTGTCTCTTTACAACAGCCTAAGCTTTTGTTAGTGATGTCACAAGAATCCGTCACCGCTCCTCTGTAGAGTGCATGGGAGAAACGTTTTGGCAGATGGACACATGGACCGAGGTGGACCTATAGTTTATCTCCCTAACTCTTTGTAACGTTATGGGTTGTATGAACACTGCTTATTTTCATGTATGATAATGCAGCAGCTGTTCAACCGGATTTTATAAGGTTGGTGAAGAGTATGTTTATTAAAGGACAACGCTGTGGAATTCCCAGTACCAGCATGGTTGTGAGTTTTTGACTGATCACATCTGCCACCTCCTCTTCACCACTGAACACAACCCACATGTTACAAGTTGCATCAGGACATGGGGAGGATCAGGAGATAAATGTGGTATAAATGGAAGTGGCTGTTCTCAAATGACAAAAGAGTTTGGGGAAAGAAACAAGCAACCAAAACCAAATGCGCTACTGTGAAGTACAAGTGTGACAAGCATAAGCATATCAAACAGATGCTGTCCAAAAATATAAAGCTAACCCTGCCAAAGGATTTACAGTGCTTAGATTAGCATAGGCAGTTTAGGAATTGGGGAATTATAACAAAATGTCTAACACCTGCTGATAAGTAGCATCTTTGTATTCGTCTTAAAAGAATCTTGTTTTTGTAATAAATACAATACATGATGCAGATTTAGAATAATTGATTTTGATGAAAATTCTATTTGCTCATCTGTGAAAGTGAGAACTGAGCGGTGTTATGTATTTATTTCCTTTATTTTTGATCCACCTGCCTGTCAGCAAGATTAAGATCACCTTTAAAGTTTCACTTTCTATAAAACTGTAACATGCATTGGTTTTTGTGGAGGACGCACTCTTTAAACTCCTTCCTAGTTTCTTTGTGTTTTTGTTCCATGATAAATTTTAATAACACGCAGAGAGAGAGAGAAAAACCAATGATTTTATCAGGAAGTGTATGAATGGACTGCTGTTCAGATCTGATGAGCAGCTGCTCGTTGCTTTTTTATGAATTCCCCTATTCAAGTTTTTTTTCTCTTAAAATTCTGTTGATCAAAAACTCTCAACTATGACTAGAGATGTAGATGTAAAATATTTTTTAAGGAGACTACTTGTATTTGGGGGCAGCACAATAATGTTTTGATTAGAAGGGTTGTCATGTGGGCACATTCATATCTGCCCACGTCAACCTAACATGCATGTCCACAGTCCTAAGACATGCATGTTAAAGTAGGCAGATATGAATGTGAATGGTTTGCAGTTTTTCTTTGCTGGGCCTGTAATGAACTGGTGACTGGTCCAGGTTGCGGTCTACCTCATCAGCTGAGACTGACTCCTATTCCCACCCCCCACCCCCACACCAAGTAAAATTAATATAAACAATACTTGATTATATTTACAGATCTGCAGGTCATGTGACTCAGTAATTTTGAAGCACACATTTAAGCACATTATACATGAGTTTAATTTATTAGTTAGCATTATTTTCTATGTGCATTAAATATTGTACCGATTGATTACAGCCTTCCGTATCTGTAGACGTTTAAGTAAATTCTTTCCAGTGGTAGGTATATGCTGCATTCAAACCACTGTACTTTTTCTACTCAATGTGTTTTGCATAATAATGTCTCTATAAGTGAGATAAAATGGCTTTCAAAGTGTCTGTGACAGGCAGTGTCAAAAATGGGAGAGAGCATTGATGTAAAACTACTCTTTTTGGAAGGAAAAAAAAAAGAGACAAAAAAAGAGACAAACATTTACTGTAGGAACCCCTTCAGTAGTTTTGTTAAAGTGAATGTCTGTCCACTGTAGCAAAAACCCATTAAGTGGGGCTTCTTCAAATTTTAATGTTGCTTTTTATTTTTTAAAACTTAAACAATAATTTTGGGCATTCAGAGACTTGCAAATGCCCCTGTAATATGAAGCTGACTGAGAGTCTTTCTGTTCCTTGCAGTTCATTTCACATTCTAGGACATTTTTAAGCTGTCTGGCACACACAGTGTGCATAAGAGAGACTATGAGAGCTCTCCAAAACAGCAGCTTGGATTTCTTGAAGTAATTCATACTGGATTACGGTTTATGATCGTCCTATTAAAGAATTCAGACTTTTTTCATTTAAGTGTCTTTAACAGACTGGATGACATTTGCACTTAGAACTTGCTAATATGTAGTGGAATGCACTCTTTTTGTGTAATGGATGTTTTTCTAAACATAGCTTCAATGATTGTAGCCAAAACACATGCTTAACTCCTTTTTTTTTTTTTTTAATCTTGAGAACTATGTGTACATGGCTGTCTGCTATCCTTTAACAGCACTCTAGCATAGCTAGATTTCACTTTATAAACAGCTAATGATTTTTATGATGAGGTGACAGGTAAGGTTTTCTTCTTATGTGTTTTAGTGACCCTGCTTGTGGATTAGTATGTATAGAACAATGACATATCACCAAACCTGTGTCAGCTAAGCTAATCTGATGTTGTGTTTTCCTTTTGTGTCCAGCCAACATGCAGTTTTGTCTGAAAGACATCCTAATGTTCCACCGTTCCTCTTAACTGCCATTTTAATGACATTTCAGAACCGCTTTGAAGTCTTTTTATGTAATTTCTAATTCAAAAGCATACTTTCTCTCAATTTTTCTATCCTCGACCAGTATCTTAGAGAAACCCATGATGTTTGATTGAGACTGAATAGAATTTCATAGCTCCAGACAGATACTGTATGATATTGGGGCAGTGTTTATTGACAATACTTGACAGTTTAAAAAACATTTTTTACACTAAGAAGCATATTTAATTTAGTATTCAACATCCCTACTGTACAAGAATCTGAACCCTATCACTGGGAATTTGACGCAGCAAATCAAAGGATCAACGTCTGTGCCATGGGAAAATGATTCATAAAAAAAAATAAATGCTGCACTATGAATTATAAATGAGTAAACATGTTGTACAGTTTGAAAAAACTGCTATATTTCAGCAACTGTAATGTTTTATTGCAATCTATATTACAGGATTCTATTTTGGATTTAAGAGGGAGCCAATGCAGAGAAGCCATTATGGGAGAAATATGCTCTTTCTTTCTAGTCCCTGTCAGTACTCTAGCTGCAGCATTTTGGATCAGCTGAAGGATTTCCAGGTAGCTTTTAAGACAGACTGATTATAATGAATTACAATAGTCCAGCCTAGAAGTAATAAATGCATGAATTAGCTTTTCAGCATCACTCTGACACAGGATGTTTCCAATTTTAGAAATATTGCGCAAATGCAAAACAGCACTCCTACATATTTGCATATATTCATATGTGCATTGAGTGACATATCCTGGTCAAAAACGACTCCAAGATTTCTCAGTGTTACTGGAGGCCAAGGTAATGCAATCCAGAGTAAGTATCTGGTTAGACACCATGTTTCTAAGATTTGTGGGGCTGAATAAAATAACTTCACTTTTATCTGAATTCAGAAGTAGGAAATTAGAGGTCATCCAGGCCTTCATGTCTTTTAAAACATTCTTGCAGTTTAAGTAATTGATGTGCACCATCTGGCTTCATGGATAGATAAAGCTGGGTATCATCTGCATAACAATGAAAATGCCTAAAAGAAGCATGTATAGTATAATTAAGCCTCTGTATGCCAAAGTATTCTAGAGTCAGACACAAGGCCATGTGTCTGACAGCTAAAGCTTGGCATAATTTGGGTCCTACAACAAGACAATGATCCCAAGCACAGCAGCAAATCTACAATAGCATGGCTGAAAAAGAATCGAAGTGTTGCAATGGTCCAATCAAAGTCCACACCTCAACCCAATTAAAATACTGTAGAAGCTGTGCATAAATAAATGCCCCAAACTTCATTGAATCTGTTTAGTTTGCCATGTTCCTGCATGAATTCTCTCATGTTGCATCTAATAATTAAAGTGTTAAACTTTGCTGGTGTTTTTGTGATGTTTGTACTTATTGTATGGTCTTTACCTTACAATATTAAGCACCTTGAGGTGACTGTTTGTTTTTATTTGGTGCTATATAAATAACATTAAATTGCATTGAATTGAAACTCACTACAGAAGAATGGCAGCTAGAGTTTTTGAAGTGACCTGGGGTTAAAAATGTTAAATACTGCAAAAATATTTCCTTGACACATATCTGTTTTTTATTCATGATTTATTGCTAAATATTGATATTATTTAAATATGTCCAAATACAGTGTGTACAAAAATATTTTTACACACAAACAGTACTAGAAACACACCGGCCAGTTGTGGCCAGTATACTGTAAGGTACAGTCAAAATTGAATGTGTTTGATCACTCTTGACTAATCAAATTATTCGTTTTTTCTTTTCAGTTTACTTGAAACTGCTCACATGTTTTAGATTAAGTAAGTAAGTAAAGTTTATTTATATAGCACTTTACAAGAACGAAGTTCACAAAGTGCTTTACAATAGAGAATAAAAGGTTGAACAGACTCTGAGCTGCAACGTCTCTTCTTAGAAACTAACAATTTGTATTCTGATGTGTGCTGTTGTGTGTTGTGGCATAGTGATGCCACAGCCTGCAGCTACAATAAAAGTGGTGTTTTGGTTGCAATAACATTGGCAGGCATTGCAATAAGAATAACGGCCAATGACAAGCCAATGACAATTTTTTATTTTTTTTTTAAACCTTAAACTGCAATATAGTCCAATTTTCTGACAGGTTGGCAACTGATAAACTTTATTTGACAGTTCTGTACTAAGGCGAATTACACGTTTGTTATGCAGACCTTAATGCTTGTCATTGTTTGTGTTATTTAGGGGATAACAGACATTGGCAATACTAACAATAGTAACTGTCTTTGTTATCTAAACAGTACATCGCATCATCCATACAAAAGCAAAAGAAACGCGACATGATTCCACAGCAGAGTTTTTTTACCACCACAGTGACAACATGTGCAGACATCATCAAATACTCTTGCCACTTTAATGACACACAGTAGCATAGCAGTCGTGCTGGATATGCCACTGTGGTATTCACTTGTAATTTCTCTTTTTTGGAGCATAGCAGAATAAGTAATTTTATTTATTTATTTGTCAGGCACCCTGCACAAAAGCTGCACAAGACAATTGGTGCGTTGTACCAGATCTGACTTTTAGTTTATGCAGTTAATTGGCAGGTATTCTGCTCCGTTCTTACTATAATAATTCTACCCCACTTGCTTCACAAGCACAACAATGTGTGAAAAGGCAATTTAGTATTTCTAAATGTTGAATTGTACATTTGAGAGAGGCTTTTTTTTTTTTTTTCAAAAAAGCTAAGCCCCTGTGGGCAGCACTGACTTATTGTCCCCCTTTCAAAACCTGCCTGTAACCACAGCAACTTAAATGTTAAATTTTAGCATTTCTAACTATGAGACAGTTGTAGTAGGATTAACTAATAGCTTGTGTGCACAGGACATTTTTTATAGCCTAAGGCCTTTATTAATATAATAATTTTTTGAAGTCGCCTATTATTCCTCTGAGCACTATGAGGAGCAAATGCCGCTCAAAGCAATTTTCCTGTGTTAAATCCATACTTCAGAAGTGCGAGCAGTCTTTGAGATGTCTGTCTCTGACAAGTGACCCTTTCACTTTATTCTTTTGATTTCCCAGTCTGCAGTATAAAGCTCTAAATCATAAAGCAAGAAGAAGAAAAAATAATCCCAAACATTTGATGCAGTCTACTATGAATTAGTCAGTGTATTTGAGGTGACTGTGGCTCAGATAGTAGGACAGTAATTGGAAGGGTGGTATTTTTTTATCAATGGGTCATTTAGCCTGGATAAATAAGATTAGATTAGAAAAGTGCTGTGTAAATCCAGTCAATTTACCTTATACACATTGACTTTGAAGAGTCCTAAGGTGTCTCTGTGAAGATGAAAATCCAAAGCAGGGGAGGGCTACAAAATTATTTTACCCATAAATGGAATGGGGACAAGACTTTGATTTAAAAAGCTTTCATGCAATCAGGCATGATTATGGCAATAATAAATACATAAAAAATAAACCCAGACAGCTTTTGTGTTTTGATCTGGGAAAGCTAATGAAAAATACATTAAGATCACCTGTTATATAAACATGCAGTTAATTGATTTACCTACCAATTATAGCTTGCACCTGATGATGCCTGGAAGTGTCCCCACTGTAAGCAGCTTCAGCAGGGTATGGTGAAGATGAGCCTGTGGACTCTGCCAGACATCCTGATCCTCCATCTCAAGCGCTTCCGTCAGGTAAGTAAACTTTAAATTACCCTCTAGTGAAGGCAAATGGCTATCATCTTGATGATTATTTTTCTATTACAGTCATCAAAATAACTATGTTTGTTTAAAAGGGATCTTTGGTAGTAACAAACACCTGGATAATTAGCATCTGACCCTACAGCATAAAGAAGTGACTTTAAAGGAGCCAGATATAGTATACAGCAAGATTGAGTACACACCTTTGAAATGAATAAAATATAAAATGATTTGAATTGGTTCAACTTATTACAAAATAATTGTAATTTTTTTGTAGTAAGTTGAACATGGCAACAGTCTGTTGAATGCTGCAACAAAAGTGATTACAAGTAATTGTATGAACAGTAAAGAAACCACAGCTGTCAAACCAGAGAATTTGCTTTAACAAAACACCAGTTTGTAAGAGGATGAGAGCGGTACAAATAATTCAGCAAGAAACTGATTGTAAGGCAAAACTACCATATTGGTTGCATGTTGCTGTGGATCGTAAAAGATGGGAGTGTGCTGCATGATGGCACAATTTGCAGAGTAGATGACTACATTTGGTGAGTAAAAGTGAATTTGTTTCCTGAAAAACTGACTCTGAGTGTAAGTAAATGATTTCAAGCACACTGCAGCAATCAAGAAACGCAGGTCAGGTGAACTGGCAATTTGTGTACAGTAATTGAAACAGAATAAAAATACACTTCCCAAAAAAAGTGAAAGGACCACTCTAAAAACTCATCAGATCTCAGTGGGAGAAAAAAATAATGCTGGATATCTATGCTGATATGGACTGGGTAATGTGTTAGGAAGAAAAGGATGCAGCATTGTTTAATGGGAATCAGAATTATTTCATTTCAGCAACTCAAAATGGTACGCAGTAGTTTGGATGGCCCCCAAATCCTTGTATGCATGCCTGACAATGTCGGGGCATGCTCCTAATGAGATGACAGATGGATTCCTGGGGGAATCTCCTCCCAGATCTGGACCAGGACGTCACTGAGCTCCTGGAGAGTCTGAAGTGCAACCTGATGGTGTCAGATGTTTTAATTGTTTAGTCAGAGGCATTCATACCAGTGGCCTGCTGGAGGTTATTTTGTAGGGCTCTGGGAGTGCTCATCCTGTTCCTCCCCACACAAAGGAACAGATATCAGTCCTGCTGATGGGTTAAGGACCTTTAGTGGGCCTGTCCAGCTCTCCTAGAATAACTGCCTGTTTCCTGGAATCTTCTCCATGCTCTTGAGCCAGTGCTGAGAGACACAGCAAACCTTCTGGCACAAGCACATATTGATGTACCATCTTGCTGGAGTATGGACTTCCTGTGCAACCTCTGTACAGTCCAGGTCCAGGTTGTCTCATGCTACCAGAAGTGACACTGACCCTAGTCAAATGTAAAACTAGTGAAAAAAGTCAGAAAAGATGAGGAGGGGAAAAAGACAGAGGCCTTCACCTGTAAAACTATTCCTGTTTGGGAGGTTGTCTCATTGTTGCCCCTCTAGTCCACCTGTTGTTAATTTCATTAATACCAAAGCAGCTGAAACTGATTAACAACCCCCTCTGCTACTTAACTGACCAGCTCAGTAGCCCAGAAGTTTAACTGACTTGAGCCTATACTCTGATTAAAAAGTCTTCCTTTAATTTTTTTGCAGTGTAGTATTTTTGCACCAACAAGGTGATTCCTAAACAGCTATAAGCTGTAAATTTAGTATATCTCAGCATGGTGTGCAATGCATTCATGAGGAAACTGAACAAGTAGAGGACAAAAGACAAAAGTGACAGACCTAAAAACCATCTACAGCAGATGAACAGTATCTGAAAGTTATGAATAAAGAAATAGGAAAAGATCTGGACCAGTGCCAGGTCTTTGCCAGATATATCCAGCTTTCTTTCTAAAACCCATAACTGTATTTTCTGTTTCAGGTGAAATATTACCGTGATTTGATGAGAATTTTTTTTAACAGTGTGTGATCACAAGCTTTGTATAGTGACTGAAAGAACAAGATCACAGATACAGTACAAGAAGTGGGCTTCCTCTGATGGGTGGCTGGCCTAGAGACATGACGAGGAGTGCAGTCATTCGGATTGGGCAGTCATTCAGATTGGGGAGGGTCAGAGTAGAGTCGCTATTTCTCCACATTGAATGGAGCCAGATGAGGTGGTTTGGGCATCTAACTAGGATGTCTCCTGGGTGGCTCCTGGGTGAGGTGCTGCCAGGAGGTGGCCCTGGGGCAGAGCCAAAACACGCTGGAGAGATTATATCTTTCGGCTGGCCTGGGAACGCCTCAGTGTTCCCCAAGGTGAGCTGGAGGAGGTAGCTGGGGAGAGAGTTGTCTGGGCTTCTCTGCTTAGACTGTTGCCATCGTACCTAGCCATGGATAAGTGGAAGAAAACTTTCCCCATGATTTTTCTGGTAAAAACTTCCATGATGACACAACATATCTGTTATTTAATGAACAAATCAATGCAAAATTACAGATATTTTTTGTATCATTATACATCAGATTACAGATATGTATTTGTAAACTAGAATTTAACAGTTTTATCTTTAAAATAAACCTAAAATATTCGTGAAATTATGTTACTCTTTCCATCTCTTCACATGTTGTATTTTTACAGTCCTTTGTGTGGAAAAATAATGGCTCTCCTGTGAAAAAAAAAAATCATTTTTTTTTTTCAAAATAACAGGAAAATTCTGTTAAATTACAGAGTTTTTTTTACAGTGCTTTGTAGCCTCCTTCATTAAAACCAACACCCCACCTGTCCCTGACCTTCATGCCTTATTCCAAACACGTATTATCGATATAAATCCCACACACCCCAGCATCTTGCCCCCGTGAAGTTCTTTAATAATCTCAGTGATCTCAGCCTGCAAAATTAGAAAGGACTCAACCCCATGCATTTCCTTCCCCCACTAATCCTGTCTAGAGCCATGGCAACAAAAAAGTAAAAAAAAAAAAAAAAGTGTGTTTTTATAATTTCTGACTGTTTACTGAAAGGCAGAACATGAAAGAAGGCAACTGAATGCAACTACGATAAAAGAGTGCCACACAAATTAATTTCTGCTACTTTCTAACCACTCTTTATGAACCACACCAATGCAGGAAAACACAATTAATATTGAAGGACAACATGTAAAGGGTTGGCGCAACAGAATAAGCTCCGATATAGAGATAAAATGTATACTGCTATGATGGCTCCTCCACAGAGGCCTGCCGTGTTTAGAATTTTTCTCACTGCACCTCTCTGCACACAAGGCCATAGTTTCCCACACCTGCTAACATCAGTTAGAGCTCTGCTTCCTCCTTTTTTGCTAACTGATGGAGACTCTCACTATTTAGTTTTTTTCCATCTCTTCACATGAAAGCTTCCCAGTAGTCTCTCAAAGAGGTAACCTTTGAGTGTGTAGGTCATTGACACTCCAGAAGTTACCAGATGTCCTTTCTGATTTCACTGGCTGAGATCACTCAGTACTGTCCACACTGGTCACAATTGTACTGCACTGTGCTGTCCTGCGGAAAGATCCAGGAAGTCCTTGTTAACATTTTGCTTATTTAAAATAATGTTGCTTTCTTTATGCTTAATGTATGCCATCAAGTTGGTGAAAAACACAGGTGCATAGTTTTTAGTTCCTTCACTACTTTGGCCCTTCAGTAATAACTACTGATTGGAATTTCATGATATTTTGTTCATGGACATCATGCCATAATGAGTTTGGTGATCCTTTGACTTCTCTCACCACCAGGTGAAATATCTCAACACATTATTGATTAACTGTCATGTGTCCCAGAGAGCGAAGCATCAGTTTCTATTATCTAATTTTCCCTGTTTTGCTTGTTGATAGGTTGCCATGAAATTTGATATACCTATTATGTCCCTTCAGAAGGACTAATCCCTTTAGTTTCTCTTGCTATCACCAGGTCTAAATTTGTCCTAAACCTTGCCTTTTTACCATAGCTGACTGATCACTAGTGAATTTGCTCAGGAACGTCAGATGGAAATAAACTTTTGGCTTTACTGGCCCAATAAACTGTGAATAAACATATGGTTACATCTGAGAAACCACTGGTTGACACAAACCCTTAATAGTTGTTTGCACAGGAGACTCATTAGTATCACTTCATACACCTGGTTCTTTTTGTTCCTTTTTTCAAAAGCAAACTATGCACTTCACTTTAGATAGTTTTAATGAACACATTGCAAGTTGTCTAGCACTTTGTAGCCGCAGTTTGCTGTGCCTCAGAGTGTGAGGTCACATCAGCATTGTTGCAAGTGTGCATAAAGATGACACCTTTAGTAATAGCTCCTTTAAAAAATATTTTTGCCACATTAGAAAAACATATCATTTTCCAGCACAGCTAACAAAATATATCCACTGATCTGAAATGTGTTTTGGAGACACTGCACCGTGCTGTTTTGTGTTAATTGAGAGGTAGAACTTATTAAGCTTTACTTAACCAATTTAATGTTATTTGAGCTATCACTCTTTTTTAAATGGCCCAGGTAAGGACAGGTTAATGACACAAAAACTGGTTTTATGGAGACCCAAATTTAATAATCAAAGAAGGATTTAACAGAGTTTGCAATAGTCTGGTATATAAGTTCTTTAATCTTCACTTACATTTGCAAGAACATCCCAAGTTGATGGAAGCAGAGAACATAAAATATTTTTTTACCATATCAGACTGGTGCCAGGTCATTGGACAAGAGCAGGTGGCATTGCCTGCTCGGCCGTTTACTTGCCACAGATATTAGTGATTAATCATTTTTATAATACCTATTATTGTTGTAGAACATAAGTGGGAAATTAATTTTCCCAAGGGACTATATGAGAAACTGGGACTGTTGTGAAGGTCCCACACCAATAAGCTGAATTCAGTTCTACTGAGTATTAATTTTATCTCTTTGTAAACTGCTAAAAGCAGATGTTACAATTAGACAATGAAAAGTGTGAAGTGTGTAGTAAAACACCAACATTTTATCACTATTTAATTAACATTCACAAAGTAACTTTGAACAAAATGTGCATGTTTTTGTAAAAAAAAGACTTTTAACTTTATACTGAGTCCTATTAATATTTTGCTTGCATTTTAATTAATTCATCTGCAGTTTTCATTTCCTTTTCTTGGTCAGTGAGAGAAATCTTCACTGTTAAAAAAATTCTTGTCAAATCATGAAAATATTCCACCAGCTGGAGTGCCAAAAAAATACCTTAAAGAAATTGAAATTTTCAATGTCATGAAATCATGGAAATATTTCAGCAGCTGGGGCACCAGAAAAATTCCTTTTAAAGAAAGGAAATTTTCTGTTTCATCCATCCATTTTCTTCCACTTATCTGGCACCAGGTTATGAGGGCAGCAGGCTAAGCAGAGAAGCCCAGACCTTTCTCCTTCAGCTCATCCACGGGATAACGAAGCATTCCCAGGCCAGCAGAAAGATATTGCCAGTATGTGACCCACTTGCCACTGGGACAAAAACTTCAATACTAGAGCCGTAAATTTAGGTCAGAGTAATGTCACAAACTGAACACCTCCTATTACTTGTTTGAATTCATTTTTTATATACATAATTTATGTAAATATGTAACTATGCATACTTGTGAGTAATTTCATGTTTGTAAATGAGAACTGGCTCTCATGCATTTTACCTGGTAAAATAAAGGTTTTAAAAAAAAATAATTTCTGTTATTAATGTGGTCCCTCTGCAGTACCTTCGTGGTACCCACCAGGGAGCTGCGGCCCACACTTTGGGAACCACTACCCTAGAAAGATGTCGTTGAACGTATCAAAATATTTTTGCTGCAAAAGTTCAGTCCACCAATGCTGCACCTTCATTCAATGTTTGGCATCCATCTAGCTCTCCTCAGTCTGATCTCACAAGCACGTGGCAGCATATTAGTTCACTGAGGCCCCATGAGTTAAGCCATACTGCTAATTCACCACTTTTTTCCAGAAACTCCAATATCAGATCCTGATTTTGGAGTTCCCAGTCAGTGTGCCTTTTCGTAGTCTTTGCATTAGAATTAATTCAGTCATTGTGTCGAACGCTGTGCCAAGCACCAGCTTAGCATGTGACTGGAGCCCGTCATCTGCACAACACAATTTCTAAGGTGAGGGGTTACGCAGGTCCTTCCATCATGATAAATATCCAATCTCAGGAGGAGAGCCTCTATACTGAAAAGTGATTTGAGTCTTCTTAGGCATGTCAGTGCAAGCTTTGTGCAACTGTTGGATTTGAGTTGCGACAACTTATCACATTCTTCCTGCCAGATATTGCCAGGCTTGCATCTATGAATTGCATAGCTATGTCAAAATAAAAGGTCATGGTTGTTTACAGCACTCTGTAGCCGTTTTTCCTCAAGAACCTCGCTGTATTTAGTCACATTCATTTTTACTTAAGAATTAACAGTCTTCAGTCCCTGCCCCTGAGAGACTCATTGTGTCAGACTATATGAAAGAAATTATGATCTCTCAGCAGAGGTTTCTCTGCTGATAAAGTGTGCAAACATTACTGGCTCTGAATATGTTCTGAAACAGCAATATATGGACTGTATTCATGAATAATGACTTTTGAAACAGGTAGGCGAGCGAAGGAACAAGCTGTCCACCCTCGTGCGTTTCCCTCTGACTGGTCTGGACATGGCACCCCATGTAGTGAAGAGAAGCCAGAGTATGAAAAACCTGAACCTGGGGCCATCAACACCTTCCTGGAAACAGCATTCAGGCCAACCCCACCAATCTGCTGACATGATCCTTCCTCACGAATACCTGTATGATCTTTATGCTGTGTGTAACCATCATGGAGGAATGCATGGAGGACATTATACTGGTATGGAATGTCATGATGCACTGTGGTGTCTTCTTATTGCTTTACACACTCTTCTGTCATGC
Organism: Archocentrus centrarchus; assembly: GCF_007364275.1. NCBI lineage: Eukaryota > Metazoa > Chordata > Actinopteri > Cichliformes > Cichlidae > Archocentrus > Archocentrus centrarchus. Next base: position 25,178,597 of record NC_044346.1, on the reverse strand, counting down.
AGTAGACACAACCAGATCAATGTACTTCCTGCACAACATGTATATACAAATAATCTGTGTGTGTATTACAATAGGGATCGGGCCAGATTTACAAAGAGTGCAAACTCCGCAAGGAAGACAATTTTTTTCAAATTTATGGATGCATGGAACATGATTTACACCTCCTTCTTGGGCAGATGTTTTGATCAATCATTTTTAAGAAGTCACATGCCCTCCCACCATGTATTATATTCAGTACCTCAGCAGAGTAAATTGCTTCATACTTGTTAGTGTTTTAATCTTAAATAAAAGGGTTGGATACAGCCCTCCAACAACAGTTTGGGTCTCTGCTGACCTCAGATTAGTGAATTGTGGTTCATTCCAGTACCCCCGTGAACAGTAATTGCAAGTAGCCAAGGTAGGCCCTAAATGTGGGATGGACTTCCAGTTTCAAGTACACCCCAAGCAGCCATTACAACTGTCAGTATGTGGATGATTATTAGACTACACTGGTCTGATGACAATAATGCTAACCCTTTGCATGCTGTTGTGCTGTTCCCAGTTCAACTTGAGTTAGCTGGATTTTTAAAGGTATAAATATAATATATTTTTTTTTACTCTATTTTCAAATAATAGTAACCCTACCATATTCTGAGGTGGGATCATTTTTATTTGCATTTTATACACGCACATGTAACTGTCTAATTTGTATGTATATGTATGTATGTGATAGTCCTTTAGCCAGGCATTTATAGGTGATGTGTTCAAGTGACACATAGGAAATGAAACTCGCAGGAGATAGTTGGCAGAGACACACAACACTGAGGCTAATATGCAGAGGAAATGCAAGTGACAGCTGGAGATTAGGAAGAAGCAAGTCTTCACCATGACAGCTACCGCTTTATAGTTGCATCCCATCCCAGTTCTTTTACCTGAGAGACTTGCACACAATAACACAGACAGTGATGTCCCTAATTTATCTAAAATGAAAAAATATATACAATATATTGCCAAAAGTATTCACTCACCCATCAAAATAATTGAATTCAGGTGTTAAAATTAAGCACTGAGTCATGCAGACTGCTACAAGCGTTTGTGAAAGAATGGGTCGCTCTCAGGAGCTCAGTGAACTCCAGCATGGTACTGTGATAGGATGCCACATGTGAAACAAGTTCAGTTGTGAAATTTCCTCACTACTAAAAATTCCACAGTCAACTGTTAGTGGTATTATAACAAACTGGAATCAATTGGGAATGATAGCCGTGAAGTAGTAGGCCACTCAGTGTAGTGCACAGAGCTCGACAACTTTCTGCAGTCATTTGCTTACAGACCTCCAAACTTCATGTGGCCTTCATATTAGCTCAAGAACAGTGGATAGAGAGCTTCATGGAATGGGTTTCCATGGCCAAGCAGCTGCTTCCAAGCCTTACATCACCAAATGCAATGCCAAGTATCAGATGCAGTGGTGTAAAGCAAGCTACCACTGAAATCTAGTGCGATGGAAACATGTTCTCTGGAGTGATGAATTATATTTCTCTGTCTAGCAATCAGATGGATGAGTCTGGGTTTGGCAGTTGCCAGGAGAACGGTACTTGTCTGACTGCATGGTGCCAAGTGTAAAGTTTGGTGGAGAGGGAATTATGGTGTGGGGTTGTTTTTCTGGAGTTGGGCTCAGCCAACAGTCCCAGTTTCCTTTCCAGTGAAAGGAACTCTTAATGCTTGAGCATACCAAAACATCTTGGACAATTTCATGAACAGTTTGGGGATGGCCCCTTCCTGTTCCAACATGAATGCACACCAGTGCACAAAGCAAGATCCATAAAGACATGGATGAGTGATTTTGGTGTGGGAGAACTTGACTGGCCTGCACAGAGTCCTGACCTCAACCCAACAGAACACCATTGGGATGAATTAGAATGGAGACTGTGAGCCAGGGCTTCTTGCCCATCATCAGTGTCTGACTTCACAAATGTACTTCTGGAAGAATGGCCAAAAATTCCCTTAAACACATTCCTGAACCTTGTGGAAAACCTGAAAATGCAAAGGGTTGGCCAACATCATATTAAATCCTATGGATTAAGAATGGGATGTCACTCAAGTTTATATGCGTGTGAAGGCAGACTACCAAATACTTTTAGCAGTATAGTGTATCTTGTATCACCAGAAAGAAAGAAAATAACTTCTTTAAACACATTTTTAAAATGAGTTAAAACACTACCAAAACAATGAGGCAGTGGAGCTGGAGAGCAGCTCCATATGTCCAGCAGTGGTCCTTTATATACTCTGTCATGCTGCTTTAACAAGCTGAGAAAACTACACCATTATCAACACTCACTGCAGTGAAGGAAAATACAAGCCAAGTTCAAATGTGTAGCTTTTCTATGTACGGCATATTTACAAGCAAGGTTGTGTGCTAAGGAGCTCCAAGTGGAAGAAACTGATTCATCGCTACAGCAATTTCTGATTATTAACAATTATCTGAGAAACACAGAAAACAGAATAGTGAAAATTACTACAGTACTTCTTTTGGTTTGAGCATTTTCTAATCCTTTTTCTGTTAAGTTACACATATGGAGGTGCCCTTTGATTATACATGTTGTCTCTTTTTATTCCAGCTTACTGTAGGAATTCGGTGGATGGCCAGTGGTATAGCTACGATGACAGCAGCGTAGACCTGGTGCAAGAGGAGGAAGTGTGCACAAGAGGAGCTTACATCCTTTTCTACCAGAGACGAAACACCATTCCTCCGTGGTCAGCCAGCAGCTCCATCAGAGGTATGTAGAGGTATCATTAAAGCCAGACAGCTTAACCTCCTGAAATCCTCTGTCCTCATATGGGGACTTTACATTTTGGGTTTCCTGTACGTTATACTTCATACTGTAAACTAAACACATATAAGGATGTACTTCTCTTTAAAAAACAAATGTAGCGACTATTTAATGAAGTAATGGCATCCTGTTCAGGGATGGCACTTAGTTTATATGCTTATCAGGTCCAACTAGTCACAAATAGCCAGGAATAATTAACAGTGCCCTGGGTCTCAGGAGGTTAAAGGATATAAGAGCTTGTGATGTTTTTTTTTTTTTTGGAAAGGTCCTAAAAATGCTTAATGGTCAATTAATGGCTGCACTTTAAACATAAGTTATGTTAAAATGCATAACATAGGCAATAGTGGTTTTCACCCAAAGGACTGATAATGTCTGCACCATCTGCTGCATTCTGCTCAGTCAGCAAAAACGCACAAACTTCGAATATGTTCCCTGAGACATCTGAGAGTATCTGGTGTGACAGTTTGACAAAGATTCTTTTAAACCACCATGAACAATGTAAAAAGTATAAATTTACACATCCTGTTCTTACTGAACATGTTCACTCATGAAGTATGCATTAAACACATGCAAAATGTTTGTACAGTGAAAATGTATTTACATTTAAATTTACAACAGTGATTTCATAAGTAAAAGGGGCATAATTACTGCTGGACCTTGAAAAAATCATTGAATAACAAGTAACTTGCAAGAAACACAGTTAGATACAGTAATTACACCTTGCTCTCTATAGTCTAAAGCATGTATCCTTCAATAAAATGCAATCGAGATCACTAATTAATCAAAAGTCAGACATAAGTGATGCTCTTTTTCACCTTTCACAGTAAGGGAGCAGAAATGTGATAAAAGTTGGCTTTTTATTCAGCTATTTATATAAGACAGCATTGAACTTACCAAAGAGCAGTGGACATGAAGAAGTCAGCTGTCAATCCCATGATTATAAATGATGCATAAAAAGCTGATTTCCAGTATCTGGTACCTATTCTGCCCTGCGACAGCCTGGTAACCTGTTCAGGTTGTACCCCGCCTCTCACCATGCGGTAGCTGGAATAGGCTCCAGCCCCCCCCGAAACCCTGAATTGGATAAGAAAATGGATCGATGAATGGATAGTACCTATTCTTGCACTCCTGCCTCACTGAGTTTGTTCCATTGTGAGTTGCTATGATACTGAGGTCTTTCATCCTTTGAAGTAAGTTCAGAGCTGAACATACTGGTACAAACAACAGACTATAAAGAACTCACTTTAATTCACAGAAAAACATGCCTGCTAAATTAGCTCCACATGAAATGCTGATTGTGTAGCAAAGTCCTCTGTCAGACTGCAAAAAAAAAAAAAAAAAGGAATTTAAAACATTGTCCACTCTGTTGTTTGTCTCTTTTATTTATTTTTAATGGAAATATGATTATTAAACTGAGAGGAATGAACAGCATGCCTCTAGTAAGGCTATGTTAAGAGCTAATGGTCAGATTTAATAGTAGTAATAATTCTGTGCAACACCCGAGGTCACACTTCCGGTAAGATGGCGCCTGTGTTTGGCTTTGCCGCAGTTTGTTCTGCTCTGTGATGGTGCTATTTTTTTCTGCTCTGCTGTTTTCACGCTGTATCACCGATGTTCTGCCTGCTTTGGTTTATGATCGCCAGACACTCTTGTCTATCCGATCCTCAACGATGGCTAAAGATACCCTATCTCCCAGTGACACCAGTTTTCATCCTGCTCAGAAAGATAAAGGGAACATTCAAATAACACATCCTAGCTCTGAATGAATGAAATATTCTCATTGAATACTTTGTTCTGTACAAAGTTGAATGTGCTGACAACAAAATCACACAAAAATCATCAATGGAAATCAAATTTATTAACCAATGGAGGCCTGGATTTGGAGTCACACACAAAATTAAAGTGGAAAAACACACTACAGGCTGATCCAACTTTGATGTAATGTCCTTAAAACAAGTCAAAATGAGGCTCAGTATTGTGTGTGGCCTCCACGTGCCTGTATGACCTCCCTACAACACCTGGGCATGCTCCTGATGAGGTGGCGGATGGTCTCCTGAGGGATCTCCTCCCAGACCTGGACTAAAGCATCCGCCAACTCCTGGACAGTCTGTGGTGCAACGTTTTATTGGTGGATGGAGCGAGACATGATGTCCCAGATGTGCTTAATCAGATTCAGGTCTGGGGAACGAGCGGGCCAGTCCATAGCTTCAATGCCTTCATCTTGCAGGAACTGCTGACACACTCCAGCCACATGAGGTCTAACATTGTCCTGCATTAGGAGGAACCCAGGGCCAACCGCACCAGTATATGGTCTCACAAGGGATCTGAGGATCTCATCTCGGTACTTAATGGCAGTCATGCTGCCTCTGGCAAGCACATGGATGGCTGTGCGGCCCTCCAAAGAAATGCCACCCCACACCATTACTGACCCACTGCCAAACCGGTCATGCTGTAGGATGTTGCAGGCAGCAGATCGCTCTCCACGGTGTCTCCAGACTCTGTCACGTCTGTCACATGTGCTCAGTGTGAACCTGCTTTCATCTGTGAAGAGCACAGGGCGCCAGTGGCAAATTTGCCAATCCTGGTGTTCTCTGGCAAATGCCAAGTGTCCTGCACAGTGTTGGGCTGTGAGCACAACCCCTATCTGTGGACGTCGGGCCCTCATACCACCCTCATGGAGTCGGTTTCTAACCATTTCTGCAGACACATGCACATTTGTGGCCTGCTGGAGGTCATTTTGCAGGGCTCTGGCAGTGCTCCTCCTGTTCTTACTTGCACAAAGGTGGAGGTAGCAGTCCTGCTGCTGGGTTGTTGCCCTCCTAAGGCCTCCTCCATGTCTCCTGGTGTACTGGCCTGTCTCCTGGTAGAGCCTCCAGCCTCTGGACACTACGCTGACAGACACAGCAAACCTTCTTGCCACAGCTCGCATTGATGTGCCATCCTGGATGAGCTGCACTACCTGAGCCACTTGTGTGGGTTGTAGAGTCTGTCTCATGCTACCACGAGTGTGAAAGCACCACCAACATTCAAAAGTGACCAAAACATCAGCCAGAAAGCATAGGTACTGAGAAGTGGTCTGTGGTCCCCACCTGCAGAACCACTCCTTTATTGAGCGTGTCTTGCTAATTGCCAATAATTTCCACCTGTTGTCTATTCCATTTGCACAACAGCATGTGAAATTGATTGTCAATTGGTGTTGCTTCCTAAGTAGACAGTTTGATTTCACAGAAGTTTGATTTATTTTGAGTTATATTGTGTTGTTTAAGTGTTCCCTTTATTTCTTTGAGCAGTGTATATTCCCGGGGATTGAAGCTACGTCCAGCGTCCCTAATGTTGCCTTCATGGGGACTCGCAAGCCTCAGAGGAGGAGAGGAAGACAAGCAGGTGTCCAGGTGAAGCTCAGACTGTTCTGGAAGCGGGGTCTGGCGGGAATGCGATGCCGAGCGTTTCTGGTTTCCTGTACTCGGTCGGTTTCCATGGAAGAGGATTATTCTTCAAAGTACCTGCTTGGAGTTTCTACCTACCTCTCTGTTCAAAATTGTCTTACGCCATATCAGTCCCTGTGTGCTTTCAATAATTAATACTTCACTGGTCTCTGGTCAAGTACCCACTTATTTTAAGAATGCCATCATTCACCCACTTTTAAAGAAACCCAAGCTTGACCCTTCTATTTTCAACAGTTAGACCAATTTCAAAATTACCCTTTCTATCTAAGATTCTGGAAAAGGTTGTATCTAAGCAGCTTATAGCCTTCATGGACAAACACAATATCCTCGACAAATATCAGTCCGGTTTCCGTAGGTTTCATTCCACAGAAACAGCTCTTGCTAGAGTTTCCAGCGATATCTTGTTGTATAGTGATGCAGCAGAGTTTTCTGTTTTGCTGATGTTGGACCTTACTTCTGCCTTCGATACTGTTGACATCAGCTCGATAGGCTGAGACACTGGGTGGGTGTATCTGGTGCTGCTTTAGAGTGGTTCACTTCATATCTATCTGAACGATGGTTCTGTGTGGCTGTCTCTAGGTACAGGTCCTCTCCAGCCTCCCTTGCTTGTGGTGTGCCTCAAGGTTCTGTCCTAGGGCCCTTATTATTTTTATTGTATTTGCTTCCTTTACAGCATATCCTGAGCACTTTTGAGGGCATTTCTTATCACTGTTATGCCAACAACATTCAGCTGTATATTTCCTTTAAGCCTGAACATGTCTCTAAGTTACAGTCACTGATTGTATGTTTAGGATCTATCAAAAGTTGGATGGCTGATAACTTTCTCCAACTTAATGATGAAAAAACTGAAGTCCTCATTTGTGCCCCTGATAGATTTATACCGAGGATAATGGAAGCTCTTGGTCCTCTTGGCAAATTTGCTAAATCTTCCATTAGGAACCTTGGTGTAACCTTTGTGTTCTCTTTAGATACCCACGTCAAATCTCTGGTTCACGCTTGTTTTTATCATTTACAGAACCTTGCTAAGTTGAGTCCCATTGTGTCACGTTCTGAACTTGAGATTGCTATCCATGCGTTCATTTCCTCACGTCTGGATTATTGTAATGCTTTATTTACTTGTCTTAGCAAAAACTCCCTGGAGCGTCTCCCGGTTGTTCAGAATGCTGCTGCGAGGCTTCTGACAAAATCTTCTAAGTATTCTCATGCTACACCGTTACACATCCAGCTACACTGGTTCCCCATTAATTTCAGAGTCCAGTTTAAGATTCTGGTCCTGACTTATAGAAGTCTTAATGGTCAAGCCCCAACTTATATCAGTGAACTCTTGCATCTGTACATTCCCCCCAGGTCTCTGAGGTTATGTGATAAAGTCCTACTGGACGTACATCACACAAGGCTGAAAACTAAGGGAGATAGAGCTTTTGCAACAGTAGCTCCCTGACTCTGGAATTCTATCCCCTTGTGTATAAGAACTGCGGATTCGGTGGTGTCTTTTAAAAAAACAGCTAAAAACTCATCTTTTTAGGCTTGCGTTTGGTTAGTTTATTTTTTATTTTATTTTATCTTATTTTATTATATATATATATATTTTTTGTTTGTTTTTTTTTGTTTTGTTTTTTTTTTGTTTTTGTCCTGCTTACTCCAATTGTAATTTTTTTTAGTGTGTGAAGCACTTTGTGATCTATGTCTTGAGAGGTGCTATATAAATAAAATTTTACTTACTTATTTACTTACTTACTTTTGCCATGGCTGCTTACTGAAAGCTATACAGATACTACAAATGTCAGAATAGTATCAACCTTTATCTTTATGTACTCATTTTCCTATTGGCCATTACAAATCCAAATGACCAGTGATGACCTATTTCTATGCGGTGCACTGGCTGCACAAGACATTTTTTTATGAACTGCACATATTGTATGCACATACAATCATGTGAAAAAGAAAGTTTTCACAGGAATCATTGCAGTCTTATGAAAAACTAACTACACTTTTAATACTTCCATAGAAATGAAGAGGATAAGTAGCAGCAAGGTGCTGCTAATCAAATGCACCTGAGTAGTTGATCATCAGCCAGTCCAGAGCCTAATTGAAATGGTGGGACATTAAGAGAGTGGAAACTTTAATGAATTGAAGCAACAGTATAAAGAAGAGTGGCCCAAAATATTTCCACAATGATGTTCAATTTATAGCTGCTAAAGGTGGTTCTACAAGTTGTTGAGTCATCTAGTGTGCTTAGTTTTCCACTTGACCAGTTTAAAGTCAAGGTCACCAATAATTTTTAAAAATTGAAAAAATCCCCACTTCACCAATGGCAAAATTGTAAAATTCATATCTCAGCAGATGTTTCATCTATTGCAATGAAATTTGTTACCCAGGTATTACTGTTGAAAATTCATTTTCATTTTCGATTTTAAATTTAAATATTCATTATATAAAATCATATTTTACAGTTTTTAAAAGCCAATAAAATACATTTTTAGTCTTTGTGATCTAGAAATTTATGATGGAGTATGGCAACATTGTGTACTTAGTATCTAATGCAGTGCAGTATCAGCACATAGAAAATTTGGGGTGGGGAAGGTATGCACTCTACTGAGCGCCCTTCTAGTTACCTCATGTATTTAAACTCCCAGCTTTGTTGTTCTGTTGAAACTGTTTCTCTGTTTCCTTATGTGTGTTTTCTCTGGTTGCTCTGAGTGTTTCCCTGGTTTGAATTTCAGTTTTATTTATGGACTCTTACAATGAATGGCTTTCTTGTGGATTCACAGTTCCTGCTACTGGTAAGAGTAAATGTCACAATTAGGCAATAAAATGTTAAAGAGGCATGCATCTGCAGTTTTTCAGTTCTGTTTTCTCGTTTGGTGAGAGAATTCTAGTCTGTTTCGAGTTTGAGCGAGTGCATTAAAGTTAGGTCCAGTATCTGAGATGGAAATGCGAAGGACAGTCACATCAACAGCAAATACATGATCTGCATTCCATTCTTCATCCGACAGCTCTGGATGTCCATGCCTTTCTTCTCACAAACATTTGAATTTCTGCTGTCAGGTCACATGCTGTTTTCAGCACTGTGCCCAGGCTGAGCCACCTGACAGCTATGCCATAGCCTGAGTCACCACTTTCAGCCTCATGCTCCTCCAAAACTGTCTGTGTTTCAGTGCTCTGGCCCTGATGAAGTTAGCTATTTTAGTTTACAAAATCAACAACTTTTTATTTTTTAGCGCTAATTTACACATCTCCTCTTAGTGTATAATATAATTCAGATCTTGGTTCATTTCAGTCACTTGCATGTTTAATCTGCTTCAAAAGCCTGATATTTTTCCAGAGTCCACTTCAACTGAATCTCAAGAGCTGCAATGTCCTCAATCTGTCTTGTTACAGTTCATCTGGATAAGGGCACATTTTCAAATTTTTCTGAGGGCGTATAAAACACTCTGATAAATTCCCCATCAGAGAATGGCTTACTGTTACTGTTTGTTTGTTTGTTTGTTTTCAGTTTTGTTTGAAAACCTTGCTGGCAAGGGCTCAGATGTCTGCATCAGTCACGTTCTTATATTTTTCTGTGTTTAATGTTGTAATGGTGGTTCAAACACAGTAATCTGCTCGCCATAAATTAAGCACACAACTTTAAGTCTGACTTCAGTAAATAAATACCTAAAAGTACATATCTTGTTAAACTCTACATTCTGCAACAGTCTTTCCTTTTTTTTTTATGTGAGCTGACATCTTTTCTTCAGCAGGCTCACATCTCTCATAAACAATCTCACCCTCAAGATTTACACAGATTTACACAGAACAAAACATGTAGACGTCATCATCCATTTTTCTTGTCCAGTTCAGGGTTGTAGCGAGGCTGGAGCCTATCGTAACTGTCCCCTGGCCGCAGATTCTCAATGACCTTAAACCTAATGTTCTATTTGCATTGTGATGAAGGATAAACTGCAACCATCCTACGCGCTCTCCTTCCTCTTCCTATATTTTTTTGCCCTCCCTTTGCTCCACTGCCACACAGACACACCTTACTTCTCCATCCACAGCTCATATGTTCATAAGTTGTTGTAGTGTTGCATATAAATATAGTTAACAGTGCTCTTTTCAGGCGCCTGGGTGGCTTAGTGGTGAAGCCAGTGACAACATACATAGGCCGTGTTGCGGTGCGGGCAGCCCAGGCTCGAGTCCCAGCCTGTCGCCAGTTTGCCTGCATGCCTTTCCCCCATTTCCTGTCTTTCTACTGTGAATAAAAGCTGCTGTGGGCAAAAATGAAAAAAAAAAAAGTGTTCTTTACTTAACTTGTTGGATCACTTGTGTTCACTTGTAGGACAAAACATTTCCAGCATATTTTTGGAGAGTAAAATTAATTAACAGAGTGAAAACATAATTTATTTAGTTTACAAATTCCTTAAAGGAATGCCTTTGTGTTGTGCACATTACTTTGACAACTTCAGCTGTCATTCTCATTTCACGGCATCTGTTTGAGATTTTTTTTTTTTTTATTTAGTCATGCACTTTCTTGTTTCAGAGAAAACAATCTAAAACTAATTCCTGAAATTCTGTGTGAAATTATTGTTATTCATTTCTGTGAAGTCAACACTATGAAAAAATATGTGAAGATGTAATACAGCCATGTTATCCTTGGAAAACTGAACTATTTGAGAGTTGCTGTTCATGCCTTGACACCGTTCTAGGCTTAGTTGGATAGCTATCTGTTTGTTTGTTATTGAATTGTTTTGGTGAACTTAGTATTTAGTAGTACTTAGTACTCGCATTCTGAAATGTTTTCAGCCTTAATCAAGACCTTCTTTTAAGGGCAGGTTTTTTTTTTTTTTTAAACATATCTTTATTAGTGTTATGCATTTATAAATGCCATGAATAACACTTCCCAAGCCTTCCCATATTGAACAACTGGCAGTGTTTAAAAAAAAAGTCACTAATAATCATAAAAGAGATTACAGTAAAATAACATGCATTCCTCACACAAAGTAGATATTATAATTATCTCACTCTTCCAATGCCTCTTCAATATCACAATTTTTAACAAATTCCAAAAACATCTTCCATATATCATAAAACTCAGAAGCTTTCCTCCTTACTATATAGGTCAGCTTTTCGAGAGCCAAACTCGAAGGTAAGTTCTTTAACCAGTGGCCAAGAGAGGGGAGTTTACATTTTTCCAGAATAGTGCAATAGAGCGCCTGGCCTGTAGTAAACAAAGGTCAGTTACCTGCTGGTTCAAGACCAATTTTCTGGGTCACTACCAAAAATACATAACTTAGGGTATAAAGGTATTGGGTTTGATACTCTCTGAGAAAGAAGCTTTAACACAGAACTCCAAAATCTTTGTATCTTCTCACATTCCCACAAGCAGTGATATAGTGAACCCTGATAGGTGTTACATTTATAACAAAGATTGGGAATCCTGGGGTCAAACTTATTCAGCTGTAAAGGGGAAATATAGGTTCTCATTATCCAGTTATACTGTATTAATCTCAGTCGGGTGTTGATGGTTTGTGTATGCGCCTTTAAACATATTCTACTCCATTCCTCAGGTGAGATATCCTCCTGTAAATCACGTATCCAACCCTGTCTTTTACTTTCAGAATTGTCATTGTGGTTCTCAACCAACATATAATTGAGTGATGAGGCCTTTACTGATGGGTTTATTTTTTGTCAGAAATCTTTCTAAAATGGTGAGTGGAGGTTGTACCAAGTTTTTTAGATGTGCCCGAATAAAGCTTCTAAGTTGTAAGTATTTAAAAAAGTGTTTCTGTGGCACGAGGCAGGTTTTATTTAAATGTTTTCTGTAAAAGACACTGGTGATAACTTGAAATTCTTCGAATGTGAAAATAATGTGATTTATTTTGCAGATAGAAATTTCTGCTTTGCACAATGCCAGCTTTGTTACGTAACGATGCAGTTTTCTTGACACACCTAATTAAAGCACCACTACACAAATCCTCACTCACAGGCCAGCAACTATTCTTTGCGGATGAGCCCCCACTTGTTACGTTCCCCCTAAAAAAGTCTAGGGGGGTTCGGGGAAAGTAACAAAAAGTGACCGGGTTGACAAAAGGAGACATGAGCTAAATTGGTAAAATAAAAGATTTTTATTAAGATTATAACAAAAAGAGATGGACACGCCACTATCACCTTTAAACAAAAGAAAAGAAAACACAGGAGTTATTCAACAAACATAAACAACAACATAAGGCAAGAGGCCTCACGCACCAAAACAAAAACACCACCCTCCTCTCCACTGAGCAGGAGTAAGCAGCTGCAGCAACACACACAACACTCTCCTCTCTCTGGCCTTAAGTACCCCAGCTTGATTGCTGAGTTGGGTCAGCTGTTCCAAAAAGGGTGGCACCCAAGGCTGGAGAGTACAAGCCACACCCCGTGGGCCAGGAAGCCACAGCAGGCCCGGCTAGGGCCGTAACAGCTTATCTATTTAAACTACATTTATTACAAATGCATTTCATTTAACATTAGTTTAGTGAAATGTAAGAAATGTTTTATTTCTCTCATTAGTCCCCCACACTTGTTGAATTCACCCACCTACTGTGCCAGAAATGATAAACAATTCAAAACACCTCATGAGTATAAGAGTAAACCAGAGATAAAGCCACAATAGGTTGAAATGCTCAAAACAATGTCAGTTATTGGCTTTTCAAATGTTTTTAGTACTTTGTGCAAAATCAGAGGGAAGTAATGGCTTGAAAATCAAAAACTGAAGCTGGGGAGCAGTGATCTCTTCCTCACTCCAGATGGAGCTGCATAAAACCAATATTCAGTCTCTTAAACAATATTACATGATGTCATTTAATTTATTTTCATTTGAGGCTAAATACTACCAGACCTTTACAGCCTGCTCTTCTTCGAAGACTGAGTCTTGCGTCTTATGGGCACAATGGTTATTAGTTGCATAAGAGATCTGTATGTCAGACCAAAAATAAAATAATATGCAGTATCTGAACACCAGTTCTCCAGCATGTGCGCAGTGTTAAATGAGTGTTGCATTCCTCATGTTCCTCCTCTCAACCTCTTCTCTCTCTGTGCCGCAGGCTCCACAAGTTCATCAGTGTCAGACCACTGGCTAATCAGGCTGGCAGGGGACAGTAAGAGAGGCAGCGTGGTGTCTCGTTCATCCACCACCTGTCCGTCTTCCTTACCTGACTCTCCAGAGTCTCCAGTCTTCCTAGACAATGGCTTCAAAGAGGGAAGAGGTAAAAGGACCACCTCTAGGATTTGCCATAAACAGTTTGGTGTCTTATTAATAATTAAATTCAACATCTTCCATTTTTATTTAAAGCCTAAAATATTTTCCTCTCTACATAAAAATGTCAGGTGGATTTGAGAAGAGGCCATTTGTGAGAAATCTTCAGGGGCGCAGCATGAGCATGAGAGCCCCCAGCAAAACCAAGGACACCCTAAGCAGAGTGTTTCCCCTGCGCTGGTCCTTTGGCTCCAAGGACAGTCGAAAACCTGACCCAGTCCCTCCCCCGGTACCTGATCCTGCCCCTGTAGAGCTGGTACAGTACTTGGAATCTGGCCGGCGTCCCCGGTGCACCAAGGATTCAATAGTAACATTAATGAATGAACCACGCAGCACAAAGGAAGCTACTAAGGGGCGCATTGCAGCCAATGTTCGTTCATCCAGCGTTGGAAGTATAAGTTGTGTGAGTAAGGCAAGGGAGGAGCCATTTACACAGGTCCCAGAGGGCCAGAAATGGCCATCAGATAAAACGGCTAGTCTGAGACGTAACAAAGGGAGCCAGGCAAGAGATGAGAGCTCTGCAAATATCAGCAGCAGCTCCAGCACCAACACCCTTACCAGGAGGAAGGATGGAAGGAGGCAAAGCTCCTCCAAATCTTCCAAGGATACTGAGACAAAACAGATTTCCAGTGCTGGAGTTCAGCCCAGTTACAGCACACCCAGTCTCCAAGATGGAACTCTGAAAAGACAAAAGGGAGGCAGGGCTGATAGGGAACACCATAGCACACAAGAAGAAAACTCTAAGAGCAAGAAAGCAGAAGCACCTAAGGGCCATGAGGGACTGCTGTCTTTCTTTAAAGGTAACTTCCTGAAGAAGGATAAAGATCCAAGGAAGCCCACTGAGTACGAGTCAGGGAGAGCAGGAGATGAAGAAGAAAGCAGAAGGACCTTGTCAAGGCCGTCTCTATCCAATGGAGCAGCAGGAGGCCGATCTGGAGTGGAAAGAGGCAAGTCTAATGGCTCAGGCCATCTGGTTAATGAGCTGGTAAACGGTAAGGTGGGTCGCAAAGCAGCTGAAATCAAACGCTCCCAGAGCTCCACCAACATCCCCACTAAAGCGGAGCAGAGCATGCGTAGGACAGCATCTTTGCATCGTAATGGGATGTCAACCGCGCCCTCGCGCAGTCTGACAACTGACAAACCATCTTATGGCACCTTGCAGAGGACTCGTTATAGCACAACCTCACTGGGGCGCAAAAGGACAGTCCCTGAGTCGAGCTTCTAACACTGAGACACATAAAGCCTTTTTCCTGATAGACATTGAAGGACATTCAATCTCTAAGACAGATCAAAGCAATAGCGCTCCATTCACAGTAATACGCCTTTTTTTGTTTCTAGAAAATTAACTGACTCAAGTAGTTTGCACCGTGTGAGACAGAATAAATGAAGGGTCCTCTAATGTTGAAGGGGGCATTAATAAGCAGAATGATGTGACCTGTCCATCAAATATCAGAGGGAGTCCTTCTCTATTCTATTTTTTTTTTAATGACCTAAATAAGTGCCTGATCAGCCAATATGCAGTTTAGACCGATTGATTTATGTCTATTTAGAACTGGAAGCACACAGCAACACATGTACAAACACATTGCACACGCATGTGTCTTATAAGCGTAGTGTGAGTGTTGGAATTCATCACTCTACTTTGAACTCTTGGGGCTGTTGCATAAAATCAAGACACACTGATTGTGTTCATTTATAAGAATGTATTGTGTCTACTTGATAAATGGTGGTGCTTTGAGGCCTAATTTTCTGAATAATGTAAATTGTTTTTTTAAAATAACTTGTTCAATGCTGACTTAAAGCACAGGATGTTTTACTTCATAAAGAATTGATTGATTTTTTTTTTCCCCCTAAATGACCCAGTCTGCAGCAGCTGTTGATTCAACAGCTGACTAACTGAACATTTTAACAAAGCAATTGTCTACTGTGAATTGTAAGATTAATACGCTCTCCCTAGTGTTTTAGAAATGCCAGCTGAATATTAAATTCTTTTTGTTTTCTTCAACTGCTGCTTTCATGCAACCACTAAATCATGCCTCTTAATGGTAAATGTTTCCCATGTTTTCCTAACACTGATGACACTGATAACAGCAGTTACCCTACCCTTTCATTAAGGAGGACCACAAAAAGAAAGGCAAAACAAAAGAGAGTGACTTTTTCTTTGGTTTAAAAAAAAAAAAAAAAAGCTCAATGTGTGCACACATTCTTATTGAAGCTGTGATTGACAGAAAAATTCTGCCTCTCTGGACATCATTATGATGAATATACCCCCCCAAAATTGAT
Organism: Archocentrus centrarchus; assembly: GCF_007364275.1. Lineage (NCBI taxonomy): Eukaryota > Metazoa > Chordata > Actinopteri > Cichliformes > Cichlidae > Archocentrus > Archocentrus centrarchus. The sequence goes on along the minus strand of NC_044346.1, from coordinate 25,162,791 downwards.
GGGCTGTAAAATTACTGGTTACTCTTTGGTAGTGACTGAATTTTACCAGAACATCACATTCACTCATAGAGACTATATCTGGCCAGTATGAAAATGGACAGAAAGCACACAGTGAGGTTAGAAAGCAGTGTTAGAAACATAAAACATACATACATAAAACAAACCCATATACTGCACATGGATTTGATGTCACTTTGATTTCTTTTCATTTAGGCTAGGCTAATTTAGTTGTTCCCCTGTGAATCTGGCTTAATGAAGGTTTTGAATATTTTCACCTTTTTACATAATATAATTTATTTACAGTGTAGAGTAACTGGATGTCAAGAAAATTCAAGGACAACTTGCATAACCACAGAATGCAGCATGATGATTTCATTTCCTCATCTTGCTGTTTTATAGATAGATATAAACTGACATTGCAGTTGTATTTTTTTAAATATAATTTAATATTAAATTTATTAGATTTTCGCCAACAGCACCTCAGTACGATATTGATGTTCACCCTCTCGGCCTCTGAGATAACTGAACAGCCAAATATTCTGATGGAGTATTTATATCAACATCCAGTTTATCGCTGAACTTGTAGCTTAGTTATAATCACAGTGAATATAAGGCCTCTGCCTGTTATCTGGGAGTGAAAAAACAGCATCCCTTTCATTGTACTGAAAGCTTCTACTTTTACTTAAACTTAACATATGAAAACCAGTGCGAATATTCAGTGTTTTAGTGAAGTAATTCAGAATATCCAAAAATGAAATAATCTTAGATTTATGCCAAATACACATGTGCAATTATTACTTATTTTTTTCTTTCTTGATTATAACCCTGCATCAGTGGGTTAGCCCATATTAGAGACTGGAACAAACTTTTCTAATTGTGATTTTATAATGGCAGAAGGAGAGAGGTTTTTTTATTATTATTATCAGCAGATTGTGGAAGGGTACAGAACTTATGCACATTTGAATATGGACATTGTGTGCTTTTGTGTTGTGTTTTTAACGTAAACATAAACATCTGAAGTAACACAAACAGATCTAGACTAAAACGCTGCATTTGCTGCTAGAGCTAGCTTGTCGTAGTGCCTCTGTTAGATTAAAAACACTGGACAGAATGTTGAAGTACAATCGAGGAGTTATAGCAGACTTGCATGTAAGTAGATTTTCTATGCACATCGGAAATATGTTGATCTTTGTGTCACTGATTTGTTTACAAGTCAAATACTGGAATTAACATTTTTTTATGCTAATATAAAGGCTCGAGCTGCTGTTTCTTATCATCACTGACTTTTCGTCTATGACACATAAAAGTTTTATTATCAGATACAAAAGTTTGGTAGCATTTCTAAAACATGACTGTTGGTGTTTGTGTTAAATGTTTTGGACAGATTCCGGTTTACCCATGAAGACTTTCTCCTTTCTCGGTTTGTTACTACTGTTGCTCAGGAGCTACATGAGGAATGTCAGGCCCTTAATTGAACATTTATTGTCCCAGCCCACCCCCGCCCACCTTCCCATGCACCCATTTTAATTTCTCATAATGAATGTTTAAACTTTCCTTGCTTCAGTATATTTAGAGCAACCAAAACTGTCAAACACCCACATGCTTTCTTCATGGCCTTTTAGGTGCCTGCCTGAGAGTTCACTTGAATGGAAATATTGTAGGTTTGTGCACTATGACTCAATCTGCAGACCAAGAAGATGTGAAGGAGTATCTCTTGTGTTTTGAGCCAAAAAACGTCATATCAACAAATGATTAATAGCGCTGATTTGTCATTGTGTGGCTAATGGTGTAATAAGATTTGTAGGTTTTGTAAGGGTGTTTTTCATTTTCAGACATATCTGTATTTCTTTATTTATTGGGGGAAAAAATCATGCCAACATTCAACTACTCAAAGTTGCAGTCTTAGTTTCCTTCTGAAATGTCAGGGATTGGTGGTGGCTTTGTTTTGATGACAGCTGCTGCATTTAAGTCCTCAACAGTAATTCACAAGGATTGCTATTCTCAAACACACAAGTAGCACATTCTACAAAAAGGCAGAAATTGCTATAATTAGAGAGCAGATAAAATGGCACGGTTTTTTTTTCTGCTTAACAGCCACGGTCTGCTCAGCAGACTGACAAGTACTGCCTTGTATTTAATGGCAAACATTTGCGGTCTTGTCCGCGGTAAACTGTGTGAAAATATTACTTTCAGCCACTGAAACCAACATAAAACCCAGAGGTTCTTGAAAGTTGCGCAGTGTTTTGTTTTTTTTTTAATATATATGTTTAACCTTTACTGCTGACAATTTTGAATATGAACAAAAATGCTTTTACCTACAAATGATTTTAGATGCCACCATTTTCATCTTTTCACAGTAAGTTTTCCTAAGTGGTGCTAACTCAATAAAATAATATCTGACATAATAAACCAGGCTGATTGCAGTCTCTTCCTTGGCATTTGGAAGTAGCAGAATTAATAAATTCACTTCTTTTATTACATTTGTGACACTATATTAATTGTCAGAGAGACTGGTGGTGTGTTAGATGTAACACAAAAAAGTTCAAATATTGGCACACAGCCTGTTTTAGTTTTGTCAGTCTACATGTTCCCATATAAATGCGGTGTTTATCCAGCCGAGCACTTTTATGTGGTTAAAGATGTTTTTATATGCAATTTTTTTAAAATTAAAATCTCTGTATATATTTGTGGATACACACAGACAGGAATGCGTGGGTGTGTGCGTGTGTCCAAGAGATCAATAAAGCCTGTGTGGTGTAGTGTTTGGAAATAAGATGTCAAGGTATCTGAATGAACTTTCATGCACTGTTTTCCACTGCATTGGGGTTGTACCAAGTGTGTTTTCACTGTAAATCTACAGTTTCTGCCTGAATTGTCCTCTGTACAGATGGTATATTATATATATTTGATATATCATATTCTATTTTTCAATACAACAAATAAAAGTGATATTTAAGACTATGGCCTTCAGTCACTAGCTTTAAAATGCTTGATGAAACAAAACTCATTTTAAAATGGAAGATTATATCAGCTGCTGCATGATGCTTTTGTATGGATGTATTCATTTTCTTGTAAGCACACAGTCAAATGAACAATAGGTAGATGGGAGACATGGTGAGAGAGGTGAGACGTTACACTGGCATTGTATATTAAATATAGTATTGTTACTGCAAGACAGTGTCACAATGCAAGCTTTACATATGTATATGTGCTTATTTTAGAGCAAAAGAGATCAGTTAACAGAAATTTGTAATTTATCTGAAATCTATTCAGTGAACTGCAAGTCCCTGCAAGCTGGCCATAGCGTCCAACTTACTAATTCTCTCTGTTCTTCATTGGCTTTACACCAAACAGCAAACACAACACTGGATAAGACATGTTACACACCAAATATTGCCTGCATAGTCACACATCTCGCAGCAACAAACATTCAGCTGGGAGTTTTTATAAAATGTAAAACTTTTTGACCAGATCTAATTTTTTTCAAACCCCTTCAAAGGCGTGTTTAAGGGAGTTGGTGTTAGGGTTTGGCACTCAGTAGTAATGGCTGACCTTAAAGTTAAGAGGGTTGGGAATGCATTAATACTGTATGAATTTCAGTTCAATTTTATTCATATAGTACCAAATCACAACAAAACAGTCACCACAACGAAACAGACACCTCAAAGTGCAGGAATATGAAGCAGACTTCAATAACTCCGATAAGGGAAGCAATTTAAATACAGCAATTTTTTTTCTGTGTAGGAAAACTATGATAACTGGTCATCCAAACACCCTGGAGTTCATTACATCTGAATGGCTATCAAGATAGTATATGTGAGGATCAGATGGATAGAGATATAAAGATTTTTCTGAGTTAGCATTAACTCAGGCAGTGCATGCTGTTGTGGGGATACAGTCTTGTTAGTCACTGCAATCCCTGACATCAGCTTTGCTTTTCTTGGCTGCTGTCCTAATTCTATCCACATCTAAGTCACTGACAGCAATTAGATATCAGTGCCATTGATTGCCTACCAACAGAAAAAAAGACCCAGAAAATAAGAGCACCTGAGCTTTTTCAGATTTGATACTAGAATTACACTTTGTCCTGCCAGATCTGAAGAGGATCAGATAAGCATTTTTCAAAACAGGCAAAAACAGACAGACAGACACACAGGAGCTTTCTTCATTTTGGGTTTTCAGAATTTTTTTATATATATATTTATCATACTAAAAACAGCCACCTGCAAAGAAAGGAGTGGGAGTAAACAAAATGAAGCTGTGAGCTGGGCTCCTGAACATGGCCTCATTAACAGATCGATTCTTAAGAAGGGAGAACAAAAAGATTAAGCCAATGGCAATGGCTCAGAGTGTAGCTGATGTGATGGGGAAGATGATGGAGTTGGGGATGTGGTCTCACTGCCTGCTGTTTCTTTCTATCCCGCTTTTTTTCTTACATTGTAGAAGGCCTCCTTGGATACCTGTTCAATGCAACAACAAAAAAAAAAAGAAAGAAAGAGAGAGAGAAGGAGAGAGAAGGGGGCTTTACAACACTTGGTAGCTCTAGAAAACATAATAAAAAAAGGAGGAGGTCCGCACGTTTCGGGCTGAAGAAGGGCACTTCAGCCCGAAACGTCACTGTTTTAACGTTGATGGATTAAAATTTTCCAAGGAGCTCTTTGGTGTGCGGACCTCCTCCTTTTTTTATTGAGTTTCACTTGGATCCAGCACCCTGGTTAATTTTTGGATGTGTGTTTCTCTTGAATTGAGCTCTAGAAAGCATAACATGAACCAGTTGTTTTACCATATTATTACACTGTAAAAGCTTTATATTCTTTAATTGGTGCATATTCTAACTGCCAGACAAAAGGCATATAGAGTTTTTGTCTTGATTATTTTCAAAAAGGTTATTCTGTCAACAGAAAATTACAATGCCTCAATTTGTTATACAACAAATGCAAAATTTTCAAACTTTTGACAGGGAGATCTTCTCATAACCTGAGTTGCAGAAATGTAAATTACAGATTACATATTAACAATCTAATGGCCTATATGTCTTGTCCCTCAGTGTATATCATGAATGCATATGTACTGGAAGAGGGCACCAGTATTTTATGCTGAATTAGCTACATGAGATTTTAACCAGGCAAAAGAACAGCTCTGTAGAATTGTGTCCTCCAAGCTAAAATCATCCATTCTTTTCACTGTACGCGCTTTGGCAAGGATGGAAAAATATTTATTACATGGTATAAGTGTTGGCATGAAATCATATTCACTTTCAAGGCTACACTGTTAGTACAGAAGGACAGTAGGAAACATAACCCTCCGTTTTCCAGAAGTCAATGTTTTGTTGAACAGTGGTATGTTTAGTATTATGCATCAAATGTACACTGTATTCTATTCAGCAGAGCATGAATATCATATATTGAGTGCAAAACACTCTTCAGGTAGACCCAACATACATGGGTCACCAGCTATGTCTGTAACTGTTACTTGAGTACCACGTCACGCATTTGTGTAACTTCCTGGGATAGTTACGTATGTGTGTATCTATGTTTATGTAAGGCTATGTAGGTGGCCCTGATAGGAGAATTTGTCATGATTTCAGTCATGGTTAGGGATGGCAATATCTGGATGACTGTTCAGTGCTTAAAAAAAAATAAAACAAACTCAGCAACCCACTGAATGGATTGTTATTGCATTCTTTTTTCTTTTCTTTTTTTTTTTTTACAGATTTTTGTGATTCTCTGACCTTTTCTCTGTTCCTTTTACAGCAAAATATTGTCAAATGTTTAAGTAAAACATTTAGTAAAAACATTATCAGCATGATTACTCACTGACATCTGATCTCTTCCTTTTCATCTACCAGGGAAACATCTGTAATAACTGGCATGGTTCATGCATTTTAATGTGGTTGGGTTTTTTTTTTTTCTAGTGATGATATTAGATTTTTTTTTCATGGACTTGCAAACACCTCACTCCAGACTGGTATTATAATCAAGTATACTGCAATTAAAACTGTGTATGTACAGGAAATCCAGACATAATATAACAGTAATAATAACTAATAATTACTAAGTGACTCTGTTTGTTGAAATAATTTCTTTTTGTATTTAAATACTACACTGAGGATAAGAAAACAAATTCCTTTGCGACTTGGGTGAAGCGACCTGTTAATCTTTTTAACTTTTTTGTAAACAGAAGTCAGCAGACTGTTTAATGTTTAATGGCCTTTAGCTGCATACACTGCTTTCCTAATATCTTTACTGAAGACTTTAGAAAGAGAATAAGCTGCTCAGACACCGTTTGCTTAACATGATGTTTTAGGCATTTCTGCTAATCATCAGACCATCGGGGGTGCCCAGAAAACCACTTTTCTTTTTTGTGCAATGAATAAGTGAAAACAGGAGTCCTGCAGTGTGAGTGGCAAAGATTCTCGACTTTCATTTTTTTTTTCTTGTTTATTTGGGCTTTCTTTGCCCCAGCACCTGCCACAATTTGGCTTAGATGTGCACGTACGCGCTAATTTGCATGTCTTTGCAACCAAGCTGAGCACTGTTTGACTGCATTTGTTTCTGGATTACTTATTTCCAGTACACTTTTGTTAACCTTCACTACTGCAGCATAACAGTTCTGCTTTTCTGTAGCACTGATGTATACCAAAGCTTTTAAAAAAGCCGTGTTTCCGAGAAAACATTATGCACTGATTTGCATCATTTCTCAAATGCAAATATGATCTGGTTTCCTTCATTTTCCCTTTAGTAGATTTTTAGGGATTTCCACAGAAAAAAACTCTGCAGTATCTTGAATTAATCAAATTTCAGTTGAAAACTACAATTTAACTGGGGTTTAGATATCATGGATCTCTCACACACTAGACAACTCAGTCTAAATCAAATCAATGTCGAATGGCTGTATGAAAGACTGGGAATAGGCTCAACAGATTCAAAACATAAAAACACATCTATATAAAACACACCACTTAAAAAAAATGACATACTATTTTATATACCTGTAGAAATTAAATTTGTTTGTAATTCACTGTGTTGTCACATTTGTCAATATTCTAATATTTCTCTTCTTGTATTAAAATGACTGGGATACCAATAGTTGCACTGACTATCCTATTGTCAGTAATGATAATACCAGATATTATCAGACCAGCTGAGCTGCACTGACTATGCTGCCTGTCCTATACTGCATTCATTGCATTAATTATTGTTGTGCTGCTTACAAAAGTGAAGCATAACATTATGACCACTGACAGGTGAAGTGAATAACAGTGATTATGTCTTCATCATGGGACCTGTTAGTGGATGGGATATATTAGGGAGCAAGAGAACGTTTTGTCCTCAAAGTTGATGTTAGAAGCAAGAAAAATGGGCGAGCGTAAGGATTTGAAGTTTGTCAAGAGCCAAATGGTAATGGCTAGACAACTGGGTCAGAGCATCTCCAAAACTGCAGCTCTTGTGGGGTGTTCCTGGTCTGTAGTGGTCAGTATCTATTAAAAGTGGTCCAAGGAAGGAACAATGATGAACCAGCAACACGGTCATGGCCAGCCAATTCTCAGTGATGCATGTGGGGAGCAAAGGCTTGCCTGTGTGGTCCAACACAACAGACGAGCTACTGTAGCTCGAATTGCCAAAGTTCATTTTAGTTCTGATAGAAATGTGTCAGAATACACAGTGCGTTACAGTTCATTGCATATGAGGCTGCTTAGCTGCAGACCAGTCAGGGTGCCCCCGCTTTTGGCGGTGGACAACAGTGGGCATGTGAGCATCAGAACTGGACCATGGAGCAATGGAAAAAGGTCTGACCTGGTCTGATCAATCATGTTCATCAGACTTGTGCAGTGACTAGTGCAAGCAGTATGATGCTTTGGGCAATGTTCTGCTGGGAAACCTTGGGTCCTGTTACTTTAACATGTACTACCTACCTATATGTTGCAGACCATTCCTTGATGGCTGTAGCCTCTTTCAGGGGGTTAAATGTTCTGGAATGGTTTGAGCAGTACAACAGTGAGTTTGAGGTGTTGACTTGGCCTCCAGTTTCCCAAGATCTTAATCCAGTCAAGCATCTGTGGGATGTGCTAGACAAACAAGTCCAAATCCATGGAGGCCCTACCTTGCAACTTACAGGATTTGAAGGATTGCTAACATCTTGGTGCAGATACTACAGCACACCTTTAGGGGTCTAGAGGATACCATCTGTCGATAGCTCAGGGCTGCTTTGGCAGCATAAAGGGACTGACACAATATTAGGCAAGTTGTCATAGTGTTATTCTTGATTGGTGCAATCTGAACATATAATATAATAATGTTCCTTTTTAAAAAAATTTTCAGAACTCTGAATATTATCCACAGTTTTTGGAATATAAATGAGGCTTCAGTTCATGAAATACCAGGAATCTCAGTGAAGCAGCAGAAATACAATAGCCTTTCATTTATAGTGTAATAACTATGCTCAGTTTTTGAGTGCGGCACAATTACACTTGGATATGTAGATACGTTAGGGCTAATGAAGTCTTCAATGTTACAATATTTATTAGGTCTGAAAAATTTCCTTTTTGGAAATCAGATTGTTTCATGAAAGCACATAAAGGTTGAGACAAGTACACATATAGGTTCAAGCAAGATTTGTAATGACCTCCAGCCTACATTCTCCCAGTTTGGGGGGGTCACTGCCCCAAGTGTTCTGATTACCACAGGGACCACTGTTACTTTCACCTTCCACATCCTTTCTAGCTCTTCTCTGAGCCCTTGGTATTTTTCAAGCTTCTCGTGTTCTTTCTTCTTGATGTTGCCATCACTTGGTATTGCAACATCTATCACTATGGCTTTCTTCCTCTGCTTGTCCACCACTACTGTGTCCGGTTGGTTAGCCATTACAAGTTTGTCTGTCTGTATCTGGAAGTCCCACAGGATCTTAGCTCCGTTATTCTCAACCACCCTTGGGGGTGTGTCCCATTTCTGGGAGTGAAGGGGGTCCTTGATGATGCAGGTGGCCCTTTTCCTGCATCTGGCAGTGTAAATGTGGAGAAGCTGACTCCAACAGTCCTCTGTGCAGCCTTCAACACCCTCTGCAGAGCTTTCTTCTCTGCCACAGAGCAGCCTCCATGCCACACATTGATACAGGTGCACAGGGCACTCTCCACCACACATCTCTAGAATGTTATCTGCTTGCTACCTAATAGTGGCTTCCACAGTCCAACTCTTTTCTTTCTTTGTTACTTGCTTTTCCACTAATGAGCAAACTCCTCTTATCACCATATTAATTCCACCTCTTGTGTAGAATCTCTTTGATGTAAAATACATCCAAACCCTGTCCTTGAGTTCCAGCAAAACATCTTAAGGAACTTATATTAGAGCTGTGAATAACTGCAATTCCAATACCTCACGTGTTAACTATCCAATATATCTAAGAGCTGAAACCATAAGAAATACAAAAAAACAAAACAAAACAAAACAGTAAATGTGTCCAGTTTGATAGTTTCATGCCAATTTTATTTATTTCTGCTGCATTAAACATATTGTGTACATATCGTCAATGTTTACATCAAAGGGTGGCCACATATTTTGTGGTACATAGTTTTCTGTCTTCATTTATACAGTATACGATGAGAACAACAGTTAGACCACAGATAATGGCTAAGGGTATGTCAACTTGCAACTTGTCACCTCTAATTGCTGTAAACCAGTCAGATTCAGTAAACTGGGTCACAGACTTAAAAAGGTTGAGAAACCCAGAGCTACAATTTTTTTTTTTTTTTTTTTTTTTACAATTTATACATGAACAGTACAACCCAAACATATATTTTCATCATCATACTTGTACATATTAAAACACAATATAATTTATTACAAACAAAACAAACAACACCTCTTGGAAAAATCATAGACACAGTTTTTGATGTTTGGTTATATGAAGTCCAAAGTTTCTTTATATTGAATTCACTTCTTCAGGTATTTTTCTTCTCTTTGGCCTCATAATGATGACGATAATGATGACAATCAGTTGAACTATTTGATATTACAATTCAAATTCATATGTAATGTTATAAAACAGCAAAGACTTTACAGAGGGAATATATACTAATAATGCATGAGTTTTTAAAGAGGTTGGTTGATTACTGTGATCACAGCATTAAACATTTCTGTAATGACTGCTAAATTTAGCAAATAATGCTACAAATATAAAATGTACTTGTACCTTGGTCCCTAGCTTAACTTTTTAAAAAAATTTTATGTGAGTCCAAGAATATAAAAATATAAAATAAACAAAATTAATAAAAAGAACTGGTGTAAAAGACAGACAGAAGATAAAAAAAATACAAGCATCTATTGCTTGTTGCCTAGTTAAGGTGATAACTGCTGAGTTAAAACCATTTTTTTTTGTTTTTGTTTTGTTTTATTTTGTTTTTTTGGGGTGTTTTTTTTTTGGTTTTTGGGGGTTTTTTGGTGTTGTTGTGGGGGGGGGGGTTATGTTCCTTATTTGAATAAAAAGTGATGGTGATCCCATCAGGAGATCTGTGTCAGGAGTAGATACATATCCAGTTTCAGGATATCACAAACTGATGGCCCCACGCCTGTATGAATGGGAGGGTTGCATCATAAAGGTTATTTTAATAAAATCTGTGCCAAATACATGCTGATTCTTCTGCTGTGGCGGCCCTTTGGGAAATAAAGGAGCAGCCAAGAGTTCCTTTTATACATAAAGGAGAAAAATAACAGAGCAAGAAAGCCAATGATGAGGTTATATTTTCTTGGCTGTGTGTGTGCAAACTCATATTAATTAAACATGTTTTTTCAGTGAGTTCACATATTTACAGCTAGTTTCCCTTTCTGATTACGCTGCTTTCTATTTTTCAAAGAATAAATGAATGAACTGTGTTTATGCTCAGTAACAAGGAGCAGTGCACTTGTTAGAGTTTTTTAAAAACTAATATGTCAACAGAATTGTGCTTTGCAAATGCATATTTATTTAATCAAGGAAAATTTAGGATTGTTGTGAAAATACACTATATTGCCACTCACCTGTCCAAATCATTGAGTTCGGGTATTCTAATCACTTCCATCATTTGACAGGTCTATTCAGTTCAATTCAATTTTATTTATATAGTGTCAAATCACAACAACAGTTGCCTCAAGGCATTTTATATTATAAAGTAAAGACCCAACAATAATACAGAGAACCCCTCCCATGAGCAAACAGAACCAGGCCAAGCACCTAGGCATGCCGATTGCTTCTACAAACATTTGTGAAAGAATAGGTCGCTCTCAAGAGCTCAGTGAATTTCAGCATTGTACTGTAATGGGGCTGGCACCTGGGCAACAAGTCCATTTGTGAAATTTTCTCACCACTAAATATTCCACAGTCAACTGTTAGTAGAATTAAAACAAAGTGGAAGTGATTGGGAATGACAGCAACTTAACCACGAAGTGTTCAGCCGCATAAAATCACAGAGCATTTCAACAGATACTGAAAGACACAGAGTGTGCAGAGGTCACTGAATTTCTACAGAGCCAGTCATTACAGACCTCCAAACTTCATGTGGCCTCCGGATCAGCTCAAGAACAGTGCACAGAGAGCTTCATGGAATGGGTTTTCATGGCCAAGTAGTTGCATCCAAGCCTTACATCAACAAGCACAATGCAAAGTGTTGGATGCAGTGGTGTAAAGCACGCCACCACTGGATTCTAGAGCAGTGGAGACGTGTTCTATGGAGTGACATATCACGTTTCTCTGTCTAGCAATCTGATAAACGAGCCTGGGTTTGGCAGTTGCCAGGAGAACGGAACTTGTCTGACTGCACTGTGACAAGTTTAAAGTTTTGGAGGGATTGTTTTTTTCTGAAGTTGGGCTCAGCCAGTGAAATGTTCCAGTGAAAGGAACTCTTAATGCTTCAGCATACCAAGACATTTTGGACATTTTCATGCTCCCAACTTTGTGGGAACAGTTTGGGGATGGCCCCTTCCTACTCCAACATAACCACTCACCAGTGCACAAAGCAAGGACCATAAAGACATGGATGAGCAGGTTTGGTGTGGAAGAAGTTGACAGGCCTGCAAAGAGTCTGACCTCAACCCGATCGAACACCTTTCGAGACTGTGAGGCAGGCCTTCTCATCCAACATCAGTGTCTGGCCTTGTCTTCTGGAAGAATGGTCAAAAATTCCCATAAAAACACTCCCAAAACTTGTGGAAAGCCTTCCCAAAAGAGTTGAAGTTGTAAAGCAGCAAAGGATCAGCCGACATCAAATTAAACCCTTTGGATTAAGAATGGGATGTCACTAAAGTTCATATGTGTGTGAAGGCAGACAGATACTTTTGGCTATATAGTGTATTACTCCTCACAGACACTCTGAATATTTGTTCTTTCTCAAGTGTCCCATGACCAGTTGCACAGATACAAAATTATTCATGGATTCATTCTGGGGCCACACTGGATGGTATCATCTCCCCACAGGCTGGCTCCTGCTGAGCCCCTTCAGGTACCATTCTCACACTGACACTGCCACCATCTGTGGTGCTTGGGTTCACCACTCGGAACTTTCTGTTAACTGGGCATACAGCCCTGAGAAACTGCCTCTTAAAGGTCTCACTAAGGATAATATAGAGGAATGGATTAATGCAGCTGTTAGCATAGCCCATGCTAATGGCAATATTATAGGCATAGGAGAAAGCTATGCTTGGCTTCTGCACTCCCAGGTGGACCAGTTGGAGGATATAGAAAGGAGCCCAGCAGATGAAGAAAGCCAGGCAGATGGCCACTGCCATCCGGGTCACCTTCCTGGTGCGCACCCTCAAACTCCGTGGAGGCAGTGGCGCTACACTTGTGGACATGTGTTGGAGGATCTTGAAGAATACCAAACAGATAATGGCTAAGGGTACCGCAAAAGCCAAGAAAAACTGGTAAAGTGTAAACCAGTATGTATCTGTAATTGGATCAGGCAAAAGTAGAGCACAGGCCACAAGACCACCTGAGAGAGGCATCAGGCCTGCATACATCCACACGGGGATAATGGTGAGTAAGGACAGAACCCACACCAGCCCAATGACCAGCGCAGCCACATAAGGTGTGCGGACATAGTTGAAACGAATGGGATGGACTGTAGCCAAATAACGGTCAAGGGTCATTGCAGTGAGGATGTAAGTACTGACAATCTGGCTGTTGGAATCGAGCGCAGTGATGACCGTACACATTGTGGCTCCAAAGTGCCAGGTACCGTTGCCCAGCAACTGGTGGATGAGAAATGGCATCCCAAGGAGAAACAGAAGATCAACAATTGACAGATTTAAGATAAATATGTCTGGAACTGTTTGCTTTGCTTGGCACTTGGTCTTCTTCATAATGGTGTACATGACAATACAGTTCCCAATGATGCCCAGAAAGCAGATAATGCCAAAGATGACAGGAAGGATGGCACCACAGTGAAGAGCCCCATCTTCATCTGGAGAACAAAACACAAAAGAGGGGGGAATAGCTGTTAAAATAAACTTTACATCTTAAAAAAATGAAAAGTATTAAATTCATTATATATATATTTATATATATATATATATATATATATATATATATATATATATATATATATATATATATATATATATTCTTTCTGCATCCATAACATGCAAGTGCTGTGTATCTAAGTACTATTAAAAAAATCATGGATTTGTATTATTATTATCTAGAAAACTAATAATAATGTGATTTGATTTAATAATGACATATATTACTATGTAGGCATATCTATTCTCTCTGAGTGTGGTCATATCTGCCCATGGTGTCTTCATGCACGCATGTTTTCTTGGCGACATTATTGCAGCAAAAACCCAAGACCGATGCTCAGAGATACAACAAAATATTTATTAAACTAAAGATATTTGTGATATTATTAGAGGTCTAAAAAGACCTGTTCTTGTGTTTAAGACTTACCAAAGTGACTTTACTTTTCATTTCTTTCTTTTTTTTAGAATTGTATGTATATATTTTTTTTAAAGTGATGCGCTGCTATATGGGTTTGTAGGAAATTTCACCGCAGCATAAAATTGTGGAATAGGTTTCTTAGAACTTGTTTGAGTCAAAAACAACACGAGAAAACAGGAGATTAAAGAAAACTAAAAGAAAGAAAAACTGCCGCATTTATTTATTTACCCTAATGTGTAACGAAGTATACCTCAAACAAAATATGATGAATTAGGTTATATTACTGTTAAACCTACCTGCTGTTGAATTGCTGCCATCGATGGAAAAATTTGTACTGTTAAAGAAATCCATGGGGTAAAATCAAAAGTATATCCAAGTTAGGAAGTGGCGCTGTTATGACGCTGAGTGCTTTCCAAGTAAAAAAAAATCTGAAGCTTACTGCAACGAAATAATGTTTTATTCTGTTAGATAACGTATTTCAGATTGTAAAATCCGTTCCATAGCCGTCGCGTTTCACTCCGAGCAGAACGGCGCGCTCTGCGCCCTCAGTGGTAATAATGCAGCTCCTCTGTGAGTTACTGACACTGAAGAGTCCGCGAGAGCATCTTCACTCCGTGTAAGCGACGCAGTGTGGAGTTGCGACTGCGCTGCAGGTATCAGACTGAATAACATCGCGGTGTGTGTGTGTGTGTGTGTGTGTGTGTGTGTGTGTGTGTGTGTGTGTGTGTGTGTGTGTGTGTGTGTGTGTGTGTGCGCGCGCGCGCAAAAGGGCTTCCTTATAAATGTTTGGTAAAAATTGCTTGTAGGAAGCTGAATTCGATTATTAATGCACACTAAGGGGAAAGATAAATAAAATAGTTCAAATATAACTGAGCCATAGATCAAAACTGAAAATAAGTCATAGGCTAGATTTTCTTTTAATTTGATATTATTTTTCATAAGAACTGAAAAATTATCAATTCACCTAACCCCATTCCACGAATGGGGTTAGGTGAATTGGTTAGCTTTTCTCCCAAGCTGTTTTAGAGTTTGGTTATTCTGTTAAAGGACAGCCATTAGCAATCAGTAACCATCAATATAGGAGAAGCAGAGTAGGAACAGCGACTTATGACTCCAGTGCAGATCACAGGTAGGTTTGAAGTGTTTCCAGCCATCCGCAAACAGGCAGCTTTCCACACTTTAAGCCTACCACTAGATGGCTTTGTTGGCTGTCATTTGGAACACTCGCGCGTCAAACTGGATGTGATCAGGGGACGATTTGTGTGTTCAGAAAAATGTATTTAAGACATTTACACACTCAGGTAAATCAACTCAAGGCAACTGATACAGAATGATATATGCACTATCTAGTGCAAGATCTTCTTCTTTAGGCAGGTCATTTTTAAGGATCATCTGCCTCCATCTCACCCTTACATCCTCTCTGTCACACCAACCTTCTGCATGTCCTTCTTCACTACAGCCATGAATCTTCTCTGTGGTCTTCCTCTTTTCTTCCTGTCTGGCAGATCTGTATTCAACATCTATTGCCCACTGTATCCCGTAGCTCTCCTCAGCACATGTCCAAACCATCTCAACCTTGTCTCTTACTTTGTCTCCTTAATGCTCCTGTCATTCTCTTGTCACTCTCAACTGAAATCTCAATATATTGTAAGGTAAGGATCTGTGTGTGTGTGTGTGTGTGGGGGGGGGGGGGGGGGGGGGGCATACCCATATCAACAGTAATCCTGCTAAGTCTGGCATCTGTAAAATGTTGCATCACAAATGATCACAGGATCAGCAGCACCCCTCAAAATGCTTTAGACAACAAATCACATTTAACCATCCATTCATACACTGCATTATTCTATACACTTAAAACACTGCTGCTTATCTACAGTATATTTACAGTCACCAGTCCCTAGTTAACTCATCATCTATGTCTTTGGAAATCAAAACAGGTTTCTTAAGAATTAAATGTTGTTTAAAGCATACTACAGTTATAATATGAGCTGCATGCCTTCATAAAACAGTAAACGGAGAGTTTACCTATTACTGAATATTTGTCTTTATTCCAGTCATCATGTTGAATTGCTCCTATGAGAAATCTACTGTTATTGTGAACATCATTTCAGCACTCCTCTTCCTTTTCATCAACCTGTTGCATGATTCTGTCAGAGGGGCATGTTGTTGCCCTGCCTTTAGAGAACCAAATTATTTGCTACAACAGTTTCTGGTTTTCGTCCAAGCCAGTAATTTTCCACCAGACTCTGATTGTTCGAATGCTTGATCAGTTAATCAATTAAAGACAGTTGTACTCTTGGGCCCATAATATACTGTTCTCTTTGCTGTCATTGTTCTAATTAGTTTAAAAACTATTTTCTGAATGACACCATCAAATTGTATCCTTTCCCTTTTCGTAACAGTATGAAACTGCAGTGTTCTGGTTTCACTCACTGTAGGGCAGTGCTTCTCAATTATTTTCTGTTACGCCCCCCCCCCTAGCAAGAAGAAAACTATTCGCGCCCCCCACTCCCCACTGTGACTATCCATCTCTGCATAACATTTTATCCTTATTAACATTAAAGAAAAAAAGAAAGACATATGGTCAAACTTACAAAGAATAACTTTATTAAATCGTGTTTTAAGTCTGCAACAGAAAAGATTTTAAGTTCCAACTGTAGTGACAGTGAAGCCAAGCGCTAAATACGCTTCGTCGTATTTCCTCGTCTTAGCTTTCGGGTGACTTTCTTTTGTCTCATTATCTTTGTCTCTCTCCGCTTTTCTTTTCATCCCTGTTAAAAACTTTTTCATGTTGGGGGTTGTTATGTTGAATAACGGAGGCTATAGGCAGAACGCAGTCGGAGCTTTCTGTTGACTCAACACTGCTAACCAAGGCAAACCTGTTGTCTTGTAAGTCGTAAAATGTTGCACTGTCGCAAACGTGACAGAAGTAACAATGACAGCGCCACTGCCGCCTACTGTAGTGGATGCGCAATTACACTTTATACTAGTACGGCCCCCCCCAAAAAAAAGCCTGTTCCCCAGGGTCACACGCGCCCCCCCAGGTATCGCACCGCGCCCCCCAAAAGGGGCCGCGCCCCACTATTTGAGAACCACTGCTGTAGGGGAACCAGAGAGTTGTTCTTGAAAACGCACCATTTTTTTTGTCCCTCATCTTCTTTTCTGCCCTTCTTTCTTGACCTTTTTCTCTCGTAGATGAGGTTATGTATGACTTTATAACTCCAAAAATGACAAGGACTGAATCCTTACAGAAACAGAACAAACTAAATTTTGAGGAATGTGACTGTGTGTGTTGTGAAGTGTATGAGGGGGAGTGCTGTGTGTTTAGATTTATGAGAATGTCATTCCAAAAACATCTCTGCTTGTGCCCCAGGCTCAGTGGGTACTGGAGCAATACAAAAAAACATTTTTGGAAAGCGGCACCACCAAACAGGTCAGCAAATATGTTGATGTCTGTGGATAATAATTTGATTTTTCCTCAGTTTTAATGCACAACACTGAGTCACCTTGATCCTAAGAAGGTAGCCTTTAAGAGGTCTTTAAGAGGTAGTCAGTGGTTCATTAACCTCAGCGTTATCAAGACAATGAGATGTGGCAGCCCAGCAAGTGAGAAAATTGATCTATGATTTGGGTCCCAGAATGACTAATTGAACTGTAGTGCTGGTTGCATGCAAATAAATGTCAGAGTGTTTGATGTGCTGCATGCACATTTGTGTGAATCATTTAATGCCATTTTATGTTTGTTAGTTTTACCCATGTGCTGAATTCTCTAAATAACTTAATGGCTGTAAATTTTGAGTTAAAGCTTGTAAAATCAAGGTCACCAGGGTGGCTCAGGGCATGAGCAGGTGACCATATATGCCGTATGGCAGTGCGGCTGGCGCAGGTTTGATTCCTGACCTGTCACAATTTGTCGCGTGTCTTCCCCTTTTCTTCCCCCACTTTCCTGTCTCTCTCCACTGCTAATGCTGTTGAATAATACTGTAAAATGGGCAAAAAAAAACTTATAAAATCAAAAGAAGCTATGGATCTGATACACCATATGGAGCATGAATATTTTTGGAATGACCAATTTAACCAATAATCCCACACCATTCTTTCTCTACAACCAACCAACCAACCAAAATCCCATCTCTATCCAGTTTTGAAGACAGCGTTTCCGCCAGGTCTTGTGCTATGGAGCCAGAACAGTGCCACTAAAAAACGAAACCAAAAAATGAACTGAAACTGAAAAATTAAACATCCACATTGAAATAAATGAAGTTAAAACAGTTTTTTTACACACACAAAAAAAGTTTCATTGAAAAATAACATACAAACCTTTAAAATCACAGCTTTAAGCAAAAAAAAAAAGGTTACACTATCTTTTTTTCGTTGACTGAGTTTTTTTTTACGCTTGTTTGACTTTTTTTTTCGCTTACGCTTTTTCTTTTCGGTTTCAATCCTCTGTCACTCTTTTGGCGCGGAGGGGAGGGGTTAATAGGCGGGGCCAGAGGGTCCGCAAATCCGCTGTAATTTGCATCTAATTTGCATCTAATTTGCATCCCGCTTCGGCTTGTCAGGACCGCTCCGAGCCTCGGTTAGCTAACGCAATGGCTGCCACGAGTTCGGGCGGAACTATGAAACCACAGGTAAGTCTCTTTCAATGGCCCATATTCTTGTCGTGTAAAACTCGACTGATTTTAACAAGTTTCCTTTCATCTAGCTTAGTTGCGTCCTAGTCTTACAGAGGCCTGTAAGACCGCGAGCGATTGTTGGCTAATGTGCTTGAGCTAGCTAACTCTCTTGTGTTGCCCCCAACCCTCAAAACGTAGAGGTCAGTGTGATTGCTGCTGCCCAAGGTCTGATTAATGTGCTACAGCAAAATATTCAGCAATCAAACACCCCTCCAGTACTGCAAAGTTCAGTGCCCACTAATGAACAGAGAGATGGGCGAGCACAAGCACCAAAGCCAGCAGTTATAGAGGAGATGTCAAGGTTTCGTATCTAGTTCTTTTCATAGGAAAGTGTGCTATGGGCGGGGGGCAGTTTATACATTAATGTTTACTTCTCACATGCAGGTCATTTCCAGGCTTGTATGTCAAAAGAAAAGGAAAAAAACGCTTTTCCCCCTTACAACCTGCTCCAGGGAAGGCTAAGACCTGTAAGCCATTCATTGTGTACGTATATTTAGTGAACAGGGGCAGTACCAGCACTCCCTCTGCTACTGAAGAGTTGGAGTTGACCCAAGCAGGTTTGGGAAAGCGATCCCTCACCTTGGCAGATGATATGAATCATACAATGGTAAGAAAGTAATAATTTATGGAACAATTATCTAACAAATGCATGAAATTATGATAATTCATATTACAATACAGTGAGTATACTACTTTGTATTTGTTTTAATACTGTTTAACTTTTCCTCTCCCATACACTTAATTATTTTAGGTAAATGACATTATCATTGAGGAATATCCAAAAATGGAAGGGGTGGATGGGTGGTTGTTGTACAAGTCCACAGGTCTATATCATAGCATTTACATACCTTCATAACTTCCTGCAAGACCTTGAAATCCCAGGTTTCACACTCAACTTGTCATTGATCTGAGTACTAGCCACAAAATTTGGGGGCCATAAAAATGGTCTTAACACTTGATTTTACTTATTTTAATTGAAAATAAATTTACAGGAATGGCATCAAAACAAAGGTTTTTAGTATTTTTAATAGTCCATAGTCTTGCTTTTTGGTCAAATGTGTTAAGATTTTGACCTAGAACATTTCATTGTGGACTTTTTCAGTTATTTCTATGTTGAGGCTTTCAGTGTGACTGTTGTCTTTCTTAAATTTTATTTATCTGCTAATATTATTTTTTTTAGCCAACTGAGAAGAAAGAGTATTGTGTTAAACATTAATTAATGAACAGAATTTAAAGCTTGTCCAGACTTCAAACACTGTAAAAGGGGTTTAAACGGAATGTGCTGTTTATTGTAGGAACGGTAAAGGGTATCAAAAATACCAGTGTTGCATTGGAAAAAGAAATCTCAAATCAGTTTTTGGTGATTATCTTTTTTTTATCAGCTAGTTGTCTTAGTATCAATATTAACAAATAAATAATTCCATGAAATAAAGTACCAGTCAAACTTTGACTCATTTATCTGGGCATTTTTTGTTATTTTAATATAACAGTAGAAAAGGAGCCTGGGGGAGAAAACTGATAACACATGCTCCCTGCTTAGTTTTATTATGGTTTTTGGAGATTACAATCAATTCCTCATTATCCTAAAAAAGTCAATAGTTATTCCTTCAATCCACTTACCTTTGGACTTCTTCATCAAGGACAGCTGTTTCTGTCTCTGTATCAAAGTCTCCCTCACCTAATTAAAAATGCTGGCTAGTGTTAATCCTGCAACCACACATTATGGGGCGCAGTGGCCAAATGGCAATGAGGACTTGCTGCTTAGGCGAGATGTTCACCAACAAGCAGCCTGCTGTTCAGCTGTGGCAGTCAGGTGTGACAGACTCGGAACTTAGAGAAGTACAGCCCTCCTTAAACAAGAGACCCAAAGGTCTGTGGGCATAACAGTTACACAGAATTGGTTTAGTGGGTTTGGGTATGGAGGGCAGAGTTGGACTTCAACATAATGGTATATGCCCTGTTTTTCATGGTCCAGATCAGCAGGAAGCTGAAGAGGTATGTGGGCCTATGCCACAAGAGCTACAAGCTGAAGATCAAGGAGGACACTGGAGTCAAAATCAGCCCTCAAGAATGTCTGTCCCAACAGTCATGCAGTGGTTAACTGGACAAAGGCACAAACCCCTTCTTCCATCAGAGAGGGCAGATTTTAAAATAAATGTCAGATTTGACCACCTGTGTAAGGAAAAAAAATCCTGGTCACCACATTTGCTACCCTCTTGTTAGTGCTTGCACAAATACAGTAACTTTCCCTGTGGCACATATGAATACATACACTGAGTTCAGAGATGTGATAACAACAGCAATCAGAATGGGTGGAGCTTTCGGTCGACTCTAAAGCCTCTGGTGGTTCATTTGTACTCATGTTGCACCTGTTACAGGCAGCCAGTCATTAGATGATACAAACTTTTCTAAAGAATGTTGAGATGTAATAGTGTTATATGTATAACACTATTGTTTAATAAATTTAAAAAGCAAATTCAAAAATGGTGATGCACATTTGATTTTTATTTCCAAAGAGAAAATGCTGATTTTTCTTTCCACAGACATTTTAATCAGTACATGTATTATAACTAAATCCATACTTTCCCAACGTGATCATAAAGGGGACTAAACATTTGTTTCAAGCATGGATAGGAATTTTGCTAATTTCTACCTCTTGCCAACAGCCACATACAGGACTAAGTTTCATTAAATGTAAAAGGATTACTGTTCAATAACAGAATTGATCCCTGCTTTAAATGGTATCAGCAAATATTTTCACCCTCAGAGACATGGCATTTCTTGAATTTCTGTTGAACTGTAGAATTTCTTGCTAATAACATTAACAGCAGCAGGCTCTTCTCCCAAACTGTCAGGGTCCAAGATGCCATGATTTTGCAAATCCTGTATTAGGCACATGCACATTTTGGTGTAAAACATTTCAGTCACATTATTATACATTGATGAAGCAGTGCACAGCTGATAATCAGTTTCATGGTATATAATTTATAGATGCACAACGCTGAATGTGCAGTGGTGTATATACAAATACTTGTTCATCTATGTTTGAATCTTTGATTCCAGAGCCTGAGAACAAAGCTTGGTACATTTTAGATTTTTATTTACCTCTAGATTCTCTGCTGCTGGCACAGGATTCTGGAAAAGTCCATTGGACCAAAGTTGATTAGGAGTTAGGTTTTGTTCAGTACGCAGGGGATGATTAAATCCAAAGGCTGATGTTGCAGAGCTTCCTGGTGCCTTCTGAGCAGTCTCTGCATCAACTGTCTCCCAGGCAAAGGAGCCTAAAAGCAACAAAATACTGCATGTTAATGATGTGAAGATATACATCTGTGCTCTTGTTTGACATAATAGATGAATATGATGTTATGGAGATCTCTGACACTTTCTGCATTCAGCTCTTCAAGTTTCTCACACCTCATCTTCTCCTTTTGGTGGTTTAATTTTAATTCTTTTATTCAAAATATGCTGTTAAAATAAGCATGACACATTTTAACATCAAGGAATACAGCTGAGCGAATGATGAATTTCCAACTATATTAAGTGAGACATTAATGTTGACTAAAACTATCCAGTTATGATGCTTAACTTTAATTTCAGGAGTTTGCTTATCACAGGAGCACTTCCGCCCTTCGTTGGTCTGTGTAGTAGACTGGTGGGAAAATAAACAACATTTTGAAGTTTAAGCTTATGTACATTGAGTCATTCATCAACCAAACTTAAATTTATGTTTCTCATGTTAAATATTGAAATGTGATTAAAATGCGATTAATTTCGATTAATTAATTACAAAGCTTCTAATTAATTCCATTAATTTTTTTAATCGAGTCCCACCCCTAATTTATACTATTAAATATTTTTTTATTTAACCTTTATTTAATCAGGAAAGTCCCACTGAGATTAAGAACCTCTTTTTCAAGGGAGTCCTGGCCAAGATAGGCAGCAACAAATACAAATACAAATACAAAACACCTTTACAAAATTACATAGTTAAAACATGAGTGAAGACACAAAATGGTTAAATTTTACAAAAAAAAATTAAGAAAAACAACGCATGTTACTCAGGTGGCCTCAAGAACTCGTGCTCACTGAGATTAACTCAGTCAGTTTTTAGTCTTTCTGCAACATGTTCCAGGCGGAGGAATCAGAATGAACAAAAACCTTTTTACTTAGTTCAATACAGGCAAATGGAACAGAAAGCAGAAACTGCTTTTGATAACAGAATGAGTGAGGAACATTACTTTTCAGTGTCATGGTCCTGGGCCTTGGGCCCAGCACTTTATTATGTTTTGATATTCTTTTATATGTGCTATGTTGTTTTAGGCTCTTGGTTTTGATGCCCCATGTGTCAGTGTTTGCGTTCTTATTGTTGATCCTGTTCATGTTCCCTAGCCCTGGTCCTTGTGTTTAGTTGCTTCCTGTGTTTCCCATTAGCCCATTTCCTGGTGTGTATATATTGTCTGTGTTCTCGTTGGTTCTTTGTCAGGTCGTCGCATGTTTAACATTGTCTATGGTTCCCTGTCTGCTGTATGCTTATCAGTCTGTCTAGTTTAGTAAGTCTGTCTAGTTTTTGCTGCTGGCCCCTCCAGCTCTGTATTCCCCAGCACAACCAGCAAATGAAAGCTGTAGTAAAGTTAAACCTGTTTCTGAGTCCTGCATCATGGGTCCATCACCTGCCTGCTACACAGTGCTCCTTGGCATTCAGTGCAATTAAAGCACAAATGTAAGCAGGTAATAATCCAAATATTGCTTTATAGATGAAAATATACCAGTGGCAGATCCGGCGAGCGGCCAAAGCAGGCATCCCACCCGAGAGTATAAATCACAGTGGTGTGTTGACACTTTGCACTTAGTAATGAACGTCAAGGAAGCATGGTAAACAGTGTCAACCATCCAAAAGACACTGAGCAGAAGCATTCATATACAACAAATCTCTATAATCCAATATAGACAAAAAAGGTGCAGCAACAAGCCTCTTTGTTGCACTGAAAGAAAAAAACATTTTTTTCCGAAAATAAAAGCTCAACTTAAGCTTCAACTTCTTCATGAGGTTTTCCATGTGTGGCTTGAGGGTGAGGGAGTGATTAATCAGGACACCCAGGTATTTATAGGTGTACACCAACTCTATTTCATTTCCTTCTAGAGTAACACTGTGGGGTTTAATATACGTGTCTTAGCACAGTCTTAAATATAGGCTATCAGGCTTTCAGTGTATTGCATGTTTCTTGTGCACAGTACTCTAAAATCTACTATTTTATACTTTCCAATGTGTTGCTGGTTGAAGTCAAGCCTGTTAACCTTAAGTTCGCAGTTAATGGAAGAACTCTCTTCCAGTCATCAAAAACCCATCTATGCTTTCTCGGTGCATGTCTTTGTCTGCCTGATGGAAGTTTCTTATAGCTTTGCTATCATTTCTGCATACAGCTCTTTTTAATATTCTCTTGTTTTACAATGCCATACTTTGAAAAAATAAAAACGTATTTCTCATAGCTGAACTACATTTTTTTTTTATGACCTTTCACTGCCAGATGCTGCAACAAAGGCTTGTTTTTTAAATCAGTTTGAAAGGCTTCTCTTATAAGTAAACTGTTAAGCTCCTGGGGACCTGGCACAAGCACAGAGCACAGGGGTAATTAAAAGGGGGTTTTATTGTGAAAACAGTTATTAAGGTTCAGATTCTTTATGTGGCTGGCAAACAATCCATGAGTGTTTCTCTCTCCTTCCCCACGATTCTCCGGAGTGAACCCCAGTCCCACATTTTCTGTCTGCTGCTGGCTGAACAGAGGAGTGAAAGGATGAGTGAGCATAAACACAAAAATCCTTGCACTTTCATTGTTAGTGTTGATTTGGGAGAAACTCCAGTCTCTTACAGTCAGGACCAAATCAGCTCACCAGCAAACAGGTGCGTAATCAGGTGTGGGAACCCAGGTGCTTGATTAAAGGGGCAGAGACCTTTCATACACTCCACCTCTGATTCACAAAGCAGAACCTCACACACACACACACTCACACTGACATGGGAGAAAAGAGAGAGCAAAAGCATATATATATTTTGTTTGAAGGAAAACAGAGAGCAGTAACCTGGGAATTTTTGTTAACAGTTAAAAAAAAAAAAAACACCAATTACCAGCTACAGCGAGCCACAAACCATTGAGGGTTGCATGTGTAAAATTTGCAAAACCCCAGCACAGTTAACACTGCATGGGTGTCAGAAGCCTACACTTGCACTTGTGTCTCAGCACAAATCTAAAGGTGTGCACAAGGAAGTGCATACAGAAGCAAAACACCATAATGAGCCATTAGGAGATGCAGATAAAGGCACCACATGCTAATTACTTAAATCCAAGAGACAGATCAGCTGAACTTTTTAGGGAGGGATCTGGATACAGCTGGTTTGGTGTGAAAGACTATAGCACCAGTCCAATCAGTAACAATGCAAAAATAAATCCACACTGCATACACAACCTAGTATTCAGAATAGAATAGAATAGAATGACTTTATTGTCATTATACAGGATGTACAATGAGATTGGAGGGCCACTCCTGTTCAGTGCCATGTAACAGAAAATCAAACTCTAAAATGAAAATAAAAATATTATAAAAATATTATAATCTAGTATAATCAATATGATCAAGAGATATACAGAAAATAAACAATGTGTAAAATATACAAAAAATAGAATGTATAAAAATATATACATACATTGGTGCATCTGTACATTGTAAGAAAGTAAATGCGTGTATACATATAATAATGAAGATGATGAATATTGCACTTGGTGAATGAATATTGCACTAGTGAATGAATACTGGATATTACACAATATAGGAGTGATAGATATTGTTCAGTATGAATAATATAATACTGCACAGAGATGTGGGTGTTGCACAGTTACGATGGGTGAGTGTGTGAGTTCAGGGTGGTGATTGCTGTTTGGATAAATCTGGGTGCTGCACCCAAAAACAAAGAAAAGAGAAAAAAAAGAAAAGGAAAAAAGAGCAGATATGAAAAAAGATTTATCCAAACAGCTTCCGTCTTTTGACTGCATATCAATCTGTTCTGTTCTCTGGACACGGCATCAGCAAACATGTTTTCAGATGGATGTAAGTTGCATGAAGTGCTGGTTATGCACAACCTGTAATGTACCTGAGAACAGAGGTATGAAGCATAGAGGCTTTAGAGAGGTAACTTCAGGTTTAACCCTTCAGTGTTACGAAGGTGGTTCACGTCATACCAAAGTACATTGCCAGGGTAACTTACAATGAGAGACCTAAACTGCTAATAATAAGAGCAGGTTATTTTTTTTTTTTTTTAATTTGTTCTTTACTAGCTTTCATTCTGTTCAACACTTTTTCATTCTGTACATAATTTACAGTACATTTCCGATCATGGCCACTGCTGCTTTGGCTATAGATGCCCTGTGCATTTAACCTTTTGCCATTTTTATAACATTATAGTTTTACTGGCTTTATAAATTAGATTAGATTATTAGATAAAAGTAAAGGCATACAGGACAGAAACTGATAACTTGAAAAACTGAAAAAGACTGGGAGATTCCTCACAGCCTAAATACACAACATGGAGAGAAGAGTAATAAGGCACAAGCCAAGTTAGTCAGAAACTATTATGGGTTTGAAGTAAGCAAAGAGCGGATGCAAAAGAACAAAAGGAAATAACCTTCAAACCAAACCAGAAATGGTACAGACTTTCTGTGGATAAGTTCATCTTTGATCCAGGAATTATTAGTTTGGACACTAAATCCAAATACTAAATCATGTGCTTGTTTAAGCACTCTTCTTCACCTTCTAAATACTTTTTTAAAAATTAGAAATGTCTTTACTTTTTGCTCTTTTTTTCGCTTGTATGTTGCTTGTTCCATTTAAAAGCATGAGAACACAGTAATTTTATGCAATTTTATGCAGCATTGCAGTATCTTTAAATAAATAGAGGATTGGCATATCCCTCAATTTTCTCAGACTTCATCATTCAAATAAAAAAATATTTGCTTGCATCTCCTGCCACCTCCCCTGTTCTTCTTGTCATGCAAATCAGACTTTTGAATTCCAATTTATTCCCCCTCTGTCTTCATCTGTCATTTCAACCTCCAGGGCTGAAAACATGAAGATATCACAGAAGTGCTAAAAACTGCAGCTGCCACTTCATGAAATGCAGACGTTCTGGCTGGCCTCAAAACAAGTCAGTACGCATTGAATCCAACAGTAAAATGCCCAAATTTTTAAAGCACACATAAACATGTTTGTGGGCTTCTTAAAAACAAAAAGAAGTTTGGTCTCTATAGCAAATTTCCCAGTACATGAAAACTTCATGGGTGGTCAATATTTTAAAGGAGGCACTCATTGAAACATGAAGTTTAATGCATAAGAAAGGACATGGTGACTTTAAGTGACAGATGGAGTACTGTAGTTTCATCTTGTTCAGTTTGGTTGTACTCAAAGAAACTTTCAAGAGTCAGTTGATTTTTTTTTTTTAAGTGCATCCTTTATTTAAGCTTGTTATTTTGTTATTTTGCTGTACATGCACACACACACACACACACAACACACACACACACACACACACACACACACACACACACACACACACACACACACACACACACACACTACCTATGATTTATAAAATAAGTGCTCTTTCTTTTCCTGGAAAAACAATTTCTGATTAAAATGCCTGAACAGTGACCTGACATCCTTATTCCACAGACCATCAGGACTGGCTCCCACCTCTCAGCACCAGCTCACCACAGGGCTGTGTGCTCAGCCTTCTTCTCTACTCACTGTACACCTATGACTGTTTACAAGTATTCCCCAATAACAACATCATTAAATTTGCTGACACCAATGTTGTGGGACTCATCTCAGGTGGAACTAGTTCACCTATGAGTAGGAGGTGCAAAAACTGTCAGAGTGATGCTCAGTAAACAACCTGATACTGAAGAGAGCGGCGAGCCTCCATGTGTCTGATAGTCTCTCCTTGTCCAGTCACACCTCAGCTATCATCGACAAGGTCCAGCAGTGCCTGCATTTTCTGAGGATACTCTAGAAGAATCATCTGAGTGGAAAGGCTGCTGGCGTCCTTCTACAGAGCCGCCATTGAGAGCATAATGACTTACTGTATTACAGTGTGGTACACAAGGTGCTCAGCAGCAGACAAAAACACCCTCCAGAGAATCACAAAGACTGCAGAAATAATCTTCCTCCCTCCTTCATAGACATTGTGAAAAGCCCGAAACATCTGCTCTCACCGAGTTCACCATCCGTTTGAACTGCTGCCGCCTGGTAGACACCACAGATCCACAAAATCCAGAGCTACCAGATTCAACAACAGCTTTTCTTTTTCTTTTTTCTCCAAATGCAGTAATCTCTCTTAACAAAGATATCTCCATAATGTTTTATACTATGCACCTTATGTATATTATGTGTTTTACATGAGAACTGTTTTTATGCTTGTATGTGTATAATTTATTGATTTATTTAAAGTACTACACTGGGAATAGAACTCTGATTTCAATGTATTGCCAAGTACAATGGCAGGGAAGGTTTTCTGATACTTTTCCTGCTCTTGTTCCTCTTTTTCCATCCTTTCCAGTCTCGTCTTCTCGCCCTCTTTGTTTGGGTAAAAAACTAATCTAAAGCATGAGAATGCACTAATCATTATTTCTGACCTCTACATATCAGAACATCTTACTTTTTTGTGTCGATGTATTGTGTATAAAAGTACCGATTAGGACCCTATTTCAGACACTGTTTTCAAAGACAAGCCAAAAGAAAAAAAAAGTTTTACCCTAGAACTTGTTCACATCCCTTTAAAAAATGCATCAGTACAAGAGCTGCTGTAATCATTACTTTAGAGAATGAAAACAGTGTATCTTAACAAACTCAAAGAAGACCAAACTTAATTTTCTTCCAATTCTGGCGAAATCAATTCCCGGTCCACTGTAGTCCTTCATACAGCTTTCTCTACTCAGATTCCAGTGTGTTACTTATTTATATACTTTTTGGTCTTATTGTGCCCTGAGCTTATTATTGCAGTGAGGAATGAAACAAAACGAAACATCTACAAAAGAAAAACATCGTCTTTATTTCAACGCTTTATTTTCAGCTAAACCAGCAATGGCAGTGTCAGCCGGTCTGCCAATCAGTGCACCAAACTGAAAGCATTAGCAGCTACTGGATAAGCTACGTGACATTTTGTGCACATATTCACGGTCCCTGAGTCCTACTGATTATTCATCTAATTCTTCTGGAATCACCAGGTCAAGATTTTTATTGAATTTATTTTTTATATTAATTTACACTAGTGAAATAGCTGAACACCTACAAGCTGTGTGGGCACATTTTGTACAGACATGATGGTTTCTGTACAGTGCCATTTGTGATTTATTATGTATTCTCAATGCCTAACACTAGCTCCAGGCTGCCTTCCTCTTTCTGTCATGGTCTGCCTTCTTGTTGTCAGTGACTTCTGTTCGGGGACTGTGCTTATCCTCTCATTTCCCCTACAAAACAAACGTGTCAAGCAAGAAGCACAAATAAATTCATGGTGATCTCTGACCCAAAGCCCTGCAGCATGAAGTCATATCCAGCTCTCAGGCTGTGCATGTAAGCTTAGATAAAGTACCTTCCTGCTAGATTAGCTGTTAAAGCCCTTGTTATATCTGATGTGGGGTGCCAGAGTTCCCACACAAAATAAAAGAGATGTGGGTGAGTCACCGCAGTGTGTTTTTGTGTGTGTGGTCAATAAGAGAGAAGGTGATCTACTATTATAATAATGGGAGAATAAGTTGATAGTATGTGTATGTCAGAGTGCATGTCGCCTTATCTGTCATTTTAGTGCATTCACATTTTAATGCTTGCTGTATTTTTGTTTGGTTTTTTAGCGGAGTAGCTCTGAGAGTATGTTTGACTCCACATCATTAGAAAAGCAAGGGACCCCAGCTATAACCTTTGGTTAGTAAATACTGCATTAGAACCTATTATGAGAGTTTTCTCATTCTAACTTAATTTGAATATTGGCTTTTTTTTATTTTTTGCTGGGTTTTTTTGTACACTATAAATTTTGATTATTACAGAAACAAAGTAAAATGTTTTCCAGAATAAACCATAACTTCACCTTCATGATGATAAAATTCAAACACTCCTCACTCAGTATGTTTCAGAAGCTCTACATTCCCCTATGGCACATCCTCTTTTATAAATATGTTTCCTTGGCACCTAAGATTTCTAGCAGAAACCAGAAAATGTGGCTGACATTACATACTGCTTAAACAGACCTTTTTATCAGCGAAGAGAAAACAAGCTTGAGTACAGGCCTTAGGGCTTTCTGGTATGGAACAATGAATTCTATGGAGGAAGTCATATTATAGAAATGTATCATCTATATTAACTCTCACCTAAAATAGAGCTACTCACGCTTCTTTAAACGCTCTGTATAATTTTGTACGTACAAGTAATTTGTGGCCTTAAAAATGTTTTGTTTGCTGAGTAAAGGCCATAAGCATGGCTTAGTATTATTTAGCCAAAGGTACCAGTTGCTACAACAGTACAATCTCTTATTTCACTATGAGTCTGTATAATTAAGTCCATGGAGCCCCAGCGATCAGTCTGACAGAGAATATCATTATTTGGAAACTACTTAGAGGATGTGGGAAATAAAGCCTTGGACATTCCTCTTTTAAAAGTGTCTGAATTTGTCCACATCCAATAAGAATCAGAAAGTAGGATTATGCTAAAGTCTTACTAAATTGATGCTGATGCCTCATATTTTGGAACGGCACCGTGTGACCTGTGACCAGTTCAGGTTTATTTAGCAAAATAATTATTTGAATTTACATCACAGCTGGTTGTCACATAACTCACTTGTGTCAGATAAGTAATTTCTCAGACATTCAAGTTAACTCATTTTTTTTCTGATGATAAAAAATTAACAATGGTGAAAATTTGCCTGTACTGATTATGGAATTTTCTTTAACTCCTAATGTTGTATCAGAAATGTTAAAAATGTTGGCCCCAAGGCAGCTCTGCTATCACTTCATTTATTTCAAGTCTGAAAACTGTCTTTATTGCATTTCCACCGGCAACGAAAGATCTTCAGTGCCTTTGTGTCTTGGAAAATGAATACAGTTCAGCAGACTCATATGAAGAGTCAGGGTGTCAGATTTTGTGATGCTGTCTGCATCACTCTACTTCGGTGTCTTGAAGATGCAATTGCCAGTACCTCAAGGTGAAGCAGTGTTTCAGCAGGGGACCTGCTATGGATTTGCTGAGGTTTTTCAAGCTAGCGTTTCTTTGGTAGAGTTGCACACTTGTCAGTATCACTAGAGATCATACAATGACCAAATTGAACCACGTGTGTTAACATTTTATTTCTTTTCCTTTCTAAATGTCATATAGTTTATCTTATTCTGCTTCTGCAGCTATTATGAAGTTTAAGCTGAACTGCCAAAGAGTGATTTATTCCTTAGAGATCCATTTATGCATGTCAGAGTTAAACCAGAATGGTAAATGAACTAGTTCTTATACAGCGCTTTTCTACTCTGAGCACTCAAAGCACTTATACAAATCCATTCTGTCACAGCAAGGCTGCAGACACAGCATCCTGAGGCATTTATGATCATTTCTGGGGACTTTAGGTGCCGTTTACACGGAGACCGTTTTCATTTTGAAACGGTGTCATTTTGATGCGTTTCGCCCTTCTGTTTACACGACAACAGAGTGAAAACGATTTGTTCGGAAACGGGGTCCAGAGTGGAGCATTTCAGAAACGCACCGGCTTGCGTTCTCGTTGTAAACACTTGAAACCCGGGTTGATTTGAAAACGCTCGAGTCGCACATGCGACTATGGCTGCGGACGGCCACGAGTGCTTCTTATGCTTTTCTTGTGTTTTTACCATTTTGTAATTCAGCGTTGTGTGCACCAGCGATCCACCTCATGTCAGTCCACACAAAACCTCTCACATTGGCCGTTTTGTAAGTAATGAACAATTTGCCGCACTACCTACTGTGTCACTCCACGCATGCGCGTCTTGCATAAACAAACTTTGCAAAGAGAAAACCAACGCCAACTTGTGGCCTGGCATGGGAACTACATCGCCTTTCATCGTTCCATCGTTTCACATGTCATCGTGTAAACGCGGATCATTTCTGAAACGCCATCGTGTAAACGAAAGGCTGAAACGCATCAAAACGACACCGTTTCCAGTGAAAATGGCTTCGTGTAAACGGCACCTGATTTGCTGTATGCTAATGTGAGGGAAGCATACAGAGTCACACCCCACCCCCCATTAGAGAAGTCTGACCACAACCTGGTATACCTACAGCCACAGTACACCCCACTGGTTCAAAGGCAGCCTGCAACAATGCGCTCCACCAGGTGGTGGTCCCCTGAAATGGACAATACCCTAAAATACTGCTACAACACCACAGACTAGGAGATGCTGCTGAGCCCACACTGTTACTACGTTTCTACTGTCTGGGTGCCAGTGCTGGTGTTGGTTTCAATGAACCAGTGAAACACTTAAGAATGGGCATGAGTTCCCACTGTGCTTTACATATGATCCTTTTACATATGAGTGTGGGCAAGTCCTCGTCTGGACCCGGAAGCAAAGGTCACAAACGTGGGAGAAGTGCTCCCTTTTATGTGCTGCAAACAAGGTAGTCAAAGCCATCCTCAACAGGAAGAAGGCCACCTTCAGGAGCAGGGACAGGGAGGTGATGAGGGCAGCACAGCACGTGAAACAAAGGGCAGCTACAGGAGAAAGGTGGAGCAGAAGCTGAAGGAGAACAACATGAGGGAGGTCTGGGTAGGTGTGAAAGCTATCATAGGCCACAAAACAAAGACCAGAGCTGTGGGGGGGGGGGGGGGACGTCAGTCGAGAGGGCGAATGAACTGAACAACTTTTTTAACCAGTTCAATCAGCCCACCCCCCCACGCTCCCCCTCCACTGCAGCCATTTCTCCTTCTTGCCTCAAAACACCTTCCTACAGACAACACAGCACCCCTGCCCTCCCCCTCCTCCTCTCCCACTACAGCACAGACTCCTCCCAGCATTACTGCGGACCAGGTCAAGGGTCAGCTGAGGAAGCTTCATCCCAGGAAAGCAGCGGGCCCGGACCATGTGTGCTCCCAACTGCTGAAGACCTGCGCTGCTGAACTGGGTGAACCACTGCAACTGGGAGAGTGCCCCACCCTCTGGAAGACATCCTGCATCATTCCAGTACAGAAGAAGGACCAGCCTAGCAAGCTGAATGACTTCCAACCGGGCTCACTTTACATCTGATGAAGATGTTGGAGCAGCTCTTCCTCAGCCTCCTCAGACCCCAGGTGCAACACACCCAGAACTGTCTGCAGTTTGTTGTACTAGGCAGGGTGTTGGTGTGGAGGATGCCATCCTCTATCTGTATAAGAGAAGTGGCACGGTGAGAATCCTCTTCTTGGATTTTTCAAGTGCCTTCATAAACATCCAGCCCCTTATGCTTCAGGACAAACTGAACAGAATAAGAGTGGACCCCCTGCCTGGTCACCTGGATCTCCAGCTACCTCACCAACAGGCCGCAGTATGTCAGGCTGAAGGACACCATGTCTGACACTGTGATCAGCAACACCGGAGCACCTCAGGGGACGGTGCTGGCCCCTGTTCTCTTCACCCTGTACACTGCAGAATTTTGCTACAACTCAGAGCTGTGTCACACCCAGAAGTTTGCTGATGACGTTTCATGTCCCAATCACCAGCCTTGATAACTGGGGATTGGTCTGCCAGGGCGTTACTCCCTTTATGCTCGCGCTTCTTCTGTAGCATTAGCTAGATGCTGAAGTACCACAGACATCTGCACCACAAACACTGTTTCATCTCTTTGCATGCAATAAGCCAGGTGATGTCTATACCAACAGTATTGTCTCATTTAGGCTCAAATCGGTTTGATATTTGAACGTGTGCAGTAATGTGAAATAAAAACTTCCCTCAAATGCATTTAACCTAAAGTAACCAGCCTGTTTTGAAAATGTAAAGAGAAGAAAGTACTTAGTTAAAATGCTGGAACTAAAAGTAAAATGTTGTTGGAAAAATAAATACTCAAGTAAAGTACAGATACCTGAAAATTATACTTAAGTACAGTAATGAAGTATTTATATACTTCATTACTTCCCACCTCTGGAGTAGATCCAAGGCACATTGGAGAGATTATGCCACTCAGTCTGGGTTTCTCTGCTTAGGCTGCTGCACCGGATGGATGGATGGATGGATGGATGGATGGATGGATGGATGGATGGATGGATGGATGGATGGATGGAAAGGAAGAAAATTGATCTGTAATGTAAGAGCACTTAGTAAAATCTGTGCTGGGCAGTTTGTAGTATTGTGGTCATTATGCAGTAATGGGGGGTGCTGACCTGGTCAGTTGAGGCTGTGGCTTCCATGGCAGCATCAGTTTGGATTTAAGCTGATGATGGTCTTCAGTTTTGCCACCTTTACACTCACTTTATACTGGCTAGAGGCTGGAAAGGAGCCATATAGCTCATGTAGCATCTGCTTGAATAGTGTATAATACAGGAGGCTAAATCCACAAAGACCACTAAACCTCAGAGCAGCAGCAATGCAGGTTCCAGCCTGATCACAGCCTGAAGATAAAGCTCACAGTATAAATTAATAAAGCTCACAGAATAAAGCTCACAGTAAAAAATGAATATGATTCATTTCATTGTGAGTAATTTCCCCCTGCTTTTATTCCCACTTTAGCCCGTGGCTGTAGCCAAAATGTCAGTGGCAGTTTACAAAGCAAAGGTTTTTCCCAAATACATATTATGTTAAATTAATCATTGTCAGTCCTGGTGGCTCCTTCTGAGAGAAAATAGATGGACCTTCTTTCAAAAAAGGCTGAAAAAACTTGTCGCTGTAGTTTTAAAAGAACAGTTACTCAAGCTTAAGTTGTGCCTTATAGAAACGTATATATATCACTGCATACAACATTAACCTTGACTGAGCTGAATGCCTGATACCTGAGTGCCGACAGTACAGTTGCTGAATTAAAGGTTCACTCAAATTTTTCTGGAAATTAAGGACTTGTTCTGTTTCTATAATCCACATGTGAACTATCTTGTAGGTGAAAGCAATTTAATAGTGTGTGGCTCTTAAACATATTTTTTTCACCTATTACATGTCAGTATGGATATATACTGTTTGAAATGGAAAGAAATCATCTCTAATAGTCCCGACCTTGATGACATACTAGGAACTGAAAAACTGAAAGCACCATTTTTATTTATTTTTTTGATAAAAGGTTTTTACCTCACAGAGAATAAAGAATGCAAATGCAGGGTTTTTATTGGCTTAGAAAGGGCCTTTAAAGGGAGGGGAGATGGGAGTATGTATGTAAGCCCTATTGGTTTGCTTGTGGGCGATGAGTCTGGTTCATGTGACAGAGAATTCTATGCATGTTCATGTTACTTATTACTAGTTTATGCACAAAATATTCTTTATAACTGAGTAAATGAACAAAGCTGGTAAGAGAACATTGTTCTAAGACCTCAAGCTGTCTGTTGTTCAGTCCAGTTTTTTGGACCAAAATATCTTAAAAACCATCTGATGGATGTGCATTTCTGTGATACCCTTAAGTTCTGTCTCAGCAAGCAATAGCTCCAGCAAGTAAAACAATTGTAAAACTTCACAAATGTGCCTCTGGAAGAATGGTCACAAGTTCCCATAAACACATTCCTAAACCTTATGGGAAGCCTTACCAGAGGAGTTGAAGCTGTTATAGCTGCAAAAGGTGGGCCGACATCATATTAAATCCTATGAATTGAGAAAGGGATGTCACTGAAGTTGACTGTTCATTGCGTTTTTGCAAATGTCAGCATGCCAACATGTTAAACTAAGATGTCAAACATGGTAAAGATTATAGTAGCTTAATGTCAGCATTTTGGCATAGTCACTGCTCTAAGCACAAAACAGCCAGCACACGTCTGTCTTTTTTTTTTTAATAATAAATGCTGTGACATTTTTTCATAAAGAAAAAAAATGTCAATTGTTGATAATTGTTAGGCAGTACTTTCTCAGCATCTTCTGTCAGTAAGCTTGTGTTTACTGGTACTAGAATTACATCTGTAGATGCATGACAGGGAAATGACAAAAGGTTGATGCTCTCACATTTATCAGCTGTTAAGACATTTCTAATTACTGCTGAGCATATTTACTTGCTATGGAAATGATTTATTTTACAGGCTGAGAGGTTATGCCACACACCATACAGTGATTGCACCCTACGCTACAGATCTATGGCTATTTAAATCAAGCTAGGGACTCAAAGCATCATGTTCTATTAAATTTTACTGTACAAGCCTTTTTAAACATGTAGAACACTCTGCCTCACCTCCTTCAGAGTTTGGAAACTCATAAGTATAACACACAGTGTAACCCAATCAGGTACTGCAGATTGCTACATTTCAAGGCTGTTTAAAATTGTAAAGGTCAATGTGGCTGTCCAACCTTGTACTCCTCCAAATTTAATCTTTAATTGCCCAAATTCAGTAAACATAACCCCTGCACACTAAATGAGGGTTTTAGGAATTTTCAGTAATTTGCTAGGTTAGAAATCTCACAAGACCACACCATCTGTCAGTTTCAGATGATCAAATTACCAGCCACAGCCAGCTGTGTTTTTTGTTACAGAGCTGCTGTAACATCCAATCATCTCAGCATGCAAAGCACACATGGCTGATATAAAATATTAAATTTCACTTTGTCAAGGTAACAAACTTTTGGATTTTTCCATTTCTTTAATTAATATGTCGACACCAACTATACATATTTATGTCTCTAGAATGTTACATTAGCAGGCTCCGCAAGTAACAGTCTTGCCTTCAGGGCCCCACACACACACACACACAATCAGCTCCTCTCTATTTTAGATTTCAGCACCTGAATTCAACTGCAGCTATAAAAGTAAAAACAACCCAGCTGAGCATGTATGAATAGACAAGGCCAGGAGTGAAAGTGAGCCAGAACGGTCCAGAATGACATTCTGGCTCCGTCAGCTAATGAGCAATTTAATCTGATAGGCAGATTAATGCATATTACTTGCAAATGAGTTATTATTTTTTGTGCTGCAGCCTCCACGTCAGTCTCCACTGACAATGTGGAGATACTTGCATAGTAATAAAACATCCTTCTTTCCTTCTCATCCCTGTGGTGCATCCATTGTGTGAGCAGAAATTGACTAAGCTTTAAAAAAAAGAAAAAAAAGGTAATTTCAAGTGCAACTTTTCAAACAACTGGACAAACATGACAGATATCTACATATGTACAAACACATTTTGTGACAAACTGTTTTTGTGTTTCTGTTACAAAATGTGTCTGTCAGCTAAATACAGAATTGCCGTATTTCGCAGGGAGAAAAATCACATTAATGTGCTACACTGAGAGATGGTGAAAGATGCAAGAAAGATTGGAAAGGAGAGTTAGATGGGAGACTATTTTCAAACTAAGGACTGCTTAACAACTGGAAATGTATGCCTTACATGTAATGTCCTAATTAATTTTCCTGTATTGTGTTTTTTTTTAAATGTTTCACAAAACAAATTGAATGTTGTGTTCAAGGGTTGCATGAAAATGCTGTAGGCAGTTTGCTACAGTTTAGTGCAGGCTAAACTGGTTAGTTTGCAGTATTCTGGTGAAGTTTACACTAGTGCACTATGCTGAACATATACAGGACAGGCTTTGGTGTTTGTGGTCAGTGTTAGCATGTAAGGACAGGCATCAATTTCTATTTAAGGTGATGATGCTGATTAGATTCACTCACTGAATTCTGTCTTTTACACTGAGCTTTTCTATTGTGTATTGTATATTGTATAGCATTTAAGTTAAATTATAGGACACTGTATAATATTAGACAGACGCTATCAACCGGAACCAAATTCCTTGTGTGTGTAAACATACTTGGCCAAAATAAACTTGATTCTGATTCTGATTCTTTAAAGGGTCAAAGTGTTGAAAATCAACCATTTAGCCGACGAAAGATTTGCTTATCATTGTTGAATTCACTTGGCTAAATCCACAAAGAGCGGTGAGTCTTGGAGTGGCAGCACAGGTAAGCTGATCACAGCCTCACAGGAGAAATTATTGTGTGTCTTGTTTCTAAGTAATTCCTTTCCCTCATGCTGCACCGCTACACCTGATCTTAGTGTTCTTCCACCTGCCAAATCCCACTTTAACCCCTGCATGAGACTACAGGAAATACTGAATAAATGAACAAAAAAGTGAATGAAAACCAACAACAGGAAATCATTATTTGCATATTCATACTGTGTGTTTCATTTTCATTCTTTTCACTTCCTGTTCTGAAATGAGTGGAAATCGGTTTATAAATGGCAAATTAGGGATCAATTAAACTTAATTAGCTGTCCTTTTTAAATGCACTGTTGATATTAATTTTATGTTTCTTGTGTTTATGTGTAAACAGAGACAAATATGTCAAACTTTGGAATTATTATGGAAACCTAACTCAATTTGGTGTTATTAGCATAGCCTTTTGCAACATTTATGTATACTGCGGTGGTTTTGTGATACATAAATTAAATATGAGAGTTTGTATACACACTGAAGGAGCTGTTATTGTTATGCTTTGGTCTTATGCACAGCTTTTGCAGAATGTCGTCTACATGTTATAACTATTTACTATCATCAGGGGGCAGTGTTACAACCAACCATCACGTGGACTGCTCTAGCTTGTGCTGTTGTTGGTCTTTCAGCCAGTTATAAGACCAAGATCTGAATAGAAGCCAAGTTTTAAAAACTGAGGAGTGTCCACTACCACTGTCTGTGCTTTTCAACCAATCAGCATTCGACCTATGCACAACATCCTCCTGTTATCCGGTTGTTAATTGATGGCGTAGAATTCCATTTCTGCACTGCTGAGAATGCTACAATTTTTAATTATTTCATTTATTAGTTAAATTAGCTGGATAGTTAAAACACAATTTTACAATTTTAGAAAGAAACCCCAACAATCACACACCCACTAGGAGCAAGCCGATGGCAACAGTGGGAAAGAAAAACTTCCAGTAGAACCATATTTCTAAGATTTTTTGGAAGGAGTACAATAACCTCACTTTATCTGAATTTAGAAACAGGAATTTAGAGGTCATCCAGGCCTTTATGGCTTTAAAGCATCCCTTTATTTTAATACTAATTTTGTATCATCTGGCTGCATGGATAAATAAAGCTGTCATAGTCATCTGAATATAACAGAGTGTTATGCTCATTTAAAACTTCATGTGTTTTTTTTTTCTCTCTGTTAGACTCTACCAGAGCAGCTTTGCATGATTCAGAGTTCAAAATAATGCATATTTATCTTATACTGCACCTTGGTGGAACGCCTCAGTTTATTAGTTGCCTGAAACAAGCCTTTAAGTTCCTTTCCTTCCGTTATAAAACAGTTTTCTTCTGATTGGCAGCCCACTGTGAACAGAAGCTTTGAACAGCAGGTGTTTGGGGCTTCTGTATTTAGTCAGGGCTGAGATTACCATATGGTGAGTAATCACTCTCACTGACATCATACAGAGCCAGAAGGAGTCAAACATGTCTGAAACTGAGCATTAAGTTGAGTTAGAAGTCTGAGCTTTTGTCTCACGGCAATTACTTGCACATTTACTGGATTCCTTATTTTGAAATGTTGGCCGTGGTTATTATGAGCATCCACCATTCTAACAGTATTTTCTGCAATTGACAGAAAACAGATCAGGACAAGTGTACAATTCCCATTTAATATTTAAGTAAATGGGCAGGTAATATTTAAAAAAAAAAAAAACATTATATTGGGGCAAATAGGCATACAAATGCTGTAGATTTAGAAAAGTGATTTATCCAGTTAGAATGTGTCTGGAGCCTGCAGCTTTGATTCAGTATCTCAAAGCAAGTTTTTCACCATCACCCTCTGCAATCAGAACTTATCAAGTCTGATTGCAAGGACAATCAAAATCCATGTCTTGGCACCTTATGAAATTGCTAAATCGACCCTAAAAATTCAGAAACACTAAAGGAGTGTCAACTTTTGTAGGCATCATACCTGAAAACTAGCACCTGTAGAAATTATTGTTATTAGAAAATTACTCTATAAATGTTAAACCTGCTGCACTGATTGCAGTCTCGTGGCAGTATTGTTTCCTCCAACTCACCTGGCTTCCTAAAAGTGACTTCTTCAAACAACCTGTGTCATCTGACAGCACAACCATGAATCTTTTAATATTTTGTCTGAGGAAGCTGTCACTTTCTACAGTACTTTTAGTGTGTAGTGACAGAATATGAAAAAAAAAATGTTTCATGTGAGCTCTGACCTCATTGGCTCTCATTTTGACTTGTGATGCAACTTGATGAAACACATACTTATATTTAATTCTGCCATACTTAATTTTGACTGCTTGGGAAGTTGAGACGTTACCTGCTGTATTTCAGGGACAATAAATGAAACAATGATTGCTTTTTATGTACTCTGAAATCTCATTGTGTTCTTCTAAATGTCATTGTTCTTTACATTTCATTCTCCTCTGGCCTGGCAGCAAGAACACCGTTCTTCCAAAACGTACCTTATTTGATGTTTGATGATGGAATGTATAGTTTTGTCTCACATGAGATTCACTTTTCAATATTCATCAAACCATTCATTCTCCTACTGTGCCCCGCAGCAACAACATGTTTCTCACAGTAAAACAAGCAACCAGATCCATTCAGTACCTTTAATTTTTCATCCATTTACAGTATACATTAATGTCTAAGCCTATAAGACAGAGGAAATGGAAAAAAGCTAACAGTAAATTCAATAAAGTACACACAAATGTCAGAACTCACTGTAAGGTCCATGTAGCAGTTGCTTTACAGCTTTTAGTCATTACGGGTAATATTCGTCAGCAAATTGATTTTTCCAGTTGCAATGCCAATGAACTTGCTGTACAAATTTATATTTTCATGAGATTAAGTAATTATTTTAAATGCCAACTCAATCTCTAAAGGGCAAATGGAGTTAGCATCCCAGAACTGGTACTGATACCAATTGCCTGTCAGCCATCAGAGGAAATATCTTTCATCATTACACAGCAGTGCATAACTTTGGGTAGAGGTGGGGTGGATGCAATAATAAAACTGATTGTTTCATCTTTTAACCAAGGACTAAAATGCATTTGAATTAAAACCTCAGTCTAGTGCTTTGTGTGTGTGTGTGTGTGTGTGTGTGTGTGTGTGTGTGCGTTGGGAAAGGGGGGGGGGGGGGGGGGGGGGGGGGGGGGGGGGGGGGGTGGGGGGGGGGGGGGGGGGGGGGTTTTGTGGGCCTCTACTGGAAATGCAATTAATGCTTTGATGGCTGGTTTTAAGCTTGCTATTGACATACAACTGAAGTCCCTGTGAAGAACAATGGAAACAACACAAAAGAAAACAGTTGTTGATTGTTGATTATATAACTAAACTAAATCCTCTTTTCAGTGAGTCATTTCTCACCATCCAAAGGACACATAAGGCCCAGTGCAATATAATGTTAAAGTACATATCAGAAAATATTAATTTATTTAGCTGTTAAATGTGACAATGTATGGTAAATGGGGTGTAAATCTTCTTTGAGATGTTAGCTCCACCAAATGGCCACACAGTAAAATGTACAGTGAAAAAAAGATTAAATGAATGCAACTCTAATCAATAACAACAAGATGACAAATACAGGTAGGCAGGCAGTTCTTGCACATAATTATGCAACAACAAAAAAAATCAAAAGGAGAAGCATTACACCACTGGCTGAGGGCCTCTCACAAACAGAAGGAAACTTTGCCCTCAAACCTGCATTTTCCAGTGCAGCTAGCATCAGAGGAAAACACAAGATCAATCAAGTTATCTTGTGTTTGTTTATACTCTTTCACCCTGGAACTGTTAAGTCACTAAGCTAAAATAGGTTTTTCTAACATAACATATCAGTACAGCAGTAATAAGTAAGATCACAAAGCCTCCACACATCCATGCTGATTATCTGGAGTAAGGTTGAGGTGGCAGCAGGCTAAGTATGGCAGTCCAGAGGTCCCATATGCTTTTCCAGGAATATTTTCCAACTCCACTTGAAGGAGCCCAAGGTTTGTGCAGGCCAGATGGTGTATATAATTTCTCCAGCATATTCTGGTGTTCCCTGGGTCTTCCACCAGCTGGACTATGAAGAGTTTTTTATTAGGGCTATTTCAGAAGATCAGAATGCTGACCGGGACCCTGATTCAGTTTGAAAAGTGTTAGTTCAATAGTCTTTTTGACACAAACCCCAGGACACTCCTCCGACCAATATCTATTTGTCTTGATATTATTTGCCAAAAAACAGTTTCAGACACATGTTCCCCTGAAAATCCAGGGAACACAAAGGGAAAATAAGTAAAACAAAAAGACAACCTTTTAACTTAAAGAGATGGTAAAGTGATTTTTTTTTAACTGATCAAAAAACAAACAAACAAACAAAAAAGTTATCCTAAAACTTCTAACTATAAGTTAGTCAAGTCAATTAGATATACTCATTAAAGGCAGCCAGGAACAGAAAATGAAAAAGCTTTCAAGGAAGCTTATGTCCTCGTGGGATCAGCTGCACACAACTGCTATAGAGGAGAGGAGAGAAATGCTACACAAAAAGTTAAAAACTCAGCCGTTCTAAACATATGCAATGAATTCATCAATAAAGGTGTACCGCACATAAATGATAACTCTAAGCACTTTATACTACAATACATAAACCCCATTTACTATCAGATATATACACACACAGATCAAAAGTGACTTGCCAGATGATGGCATGTACAGTAAAGAAGAAAGGTCAGGTATGCTTGAGATGTCTGGTCATGTTACACTAAAGTAGAGTCAAAGGCCAGCAGATGGAGACATCATAAGTGCTGAATAATGGGGATAATGGCACAGACGGACTCTCCTTTGACACATAAGTGACATTGCACTTGTTTTTAGGGTGCAGAAGGTGACACTGTGACAAATTACAACAAAG
This sequence comes from Archocentrus centrarchus, assembly GCF_007364275.1. Lineage (NCBI taxonomy): Eukaryota > Metazoa > Chordata > Actinopteri > Cichliformes > Cichlidae > Archocentrus > Archocentrus centrarchus. Next base: position 25,120,195 of record NC_044346.1, on the reverse strand, counting down.
AACTTGACAGAGAAGTTCAAATCCAGCATACTTTTATTTCTGGCCAGACACTGTGTGAAGTGGGCATGACTGTTTGAAATAGAAGGTTTGAGAAATTGTCAGACACAACCTCTAAATTGCCAAGTCTCAGCATGGTGCTGGAAATTTCTCCTGTCATCTCCTGACACCAAAACCACTCAGAAACAAAAACAAAAGGCACAAAAAATGCTTTCTCACCAAAACCGATGAGAAAAGATAATGAACATTAGCACGTTTGTTTCCACTACATATGTGAAATAAAGGTTAAGGAGGTACAGTATCTGTAGTTTGCATGCTCTGAACTTCCTGTCGGGGTGACCAAACCTCTCCAATCACTTTTCATGGGCCAAGCCCATGGGTGCTGGTCTATCTACAGGAAATGGTGAATCACGCCGTGTGGGACTGCACCTGTGTGCCAGGGAAGTTGCTAAGAGTTGGCCTAACACATGCTATTGTGTTATGAAGCCATCATAATAAGAGGTAAGGTCTCTCTTCTAAGCATGAAGAGGCTAAGAAGGCTTCAAGGTCTGAATGTGAATGAGGAAATAAGTCTAGCGGAAATAAACAATAGAGCGCACAAATATTTTTACTGCAGACAGATAAGCTGTATCATTCCTCACTGATGACATGACTTTGCAGCTGACAGGCCATCAACTGCAGAGTGTGTAGTTAAATCATATCATATGAGAAATATGACTGACTCAGAAAAGAGCTGCTGCAGTATCTCTGACTTCTGGGAGCAGGTTAATGAAAACATGCCACTCTTCACATTATTCTCACCTTATTTTGCTAACTGTGAAATAGATGCATTAGACTGGATCTAAGACCAAACAATGAATGCCATGAGCTTGTACGTAGTATCTGGCTGGACTCTACTTCACCTTTAGAAGCTTGATGAATGGGAGGGAGTGGATGACAAAGCCGGCCCACAATCCTTTTCCTGGTCTGTCTCAGATGTGAGACATGTAAAACCTGTTATACAGTAGCTATGGAATTAATGCTATGGGTTATTTGAGTGGGAGCCAAAATAGTCACTGAAGATGTCTTGAGATCAAGATTCCTTACATTGTTCGTGCAGTCTCGTTTGCAAACTCAGGGTGGGCGAGACTGCAGTTACAAAGAATAGCAAGCAGTGAAAGGAAACAGTTTAACTGCAATTATAGTTTTTAGCCAATATTTGGCTGTACACTGAACAAAGTTATTTTTCTTACACAGTTGTGGTCAGAAGCTTACATACACACATCATGGACATGAATGTCATGCAAATTTGTGGCTTTTAGTGATTTCTTTGAACTTTCCTTTTTCCAAGGTGTAATGATTGTACAGCATACATCTTTGATTACTTTAAAAAACAAGAATTGGGTGCATAAGTTTGAATTTATTTAGGATTTTCTTGAACCTACCACCACTATGTTTGACAGTTGGTACATTGTTGTCAGGTTTGAAAGCTTCACCTTTTCTCCTCCAAACATACCTCTTGTCATTGTGGCCAGAAAGCTCAATCTTTGTCTCATCTGACCATAAAATTTTTCTCCACAAGGCAATGGTAGAAGAATATGCTGCAAATTTCAGCTCAAAGTGTTCAGCTTGAAAGTGTAAAATTTTGGGGCAGGGGCTTCTTTCTGGTTGGCGCCCTCTCAGTCTATGATGATGTAAAACTTCCTGAACAACCTAATCAATTTCCTCTCATCTGAGTGTCACAGTTTGGGTCTTCTTCTTCTAACTTGTACTTGTGTACAGTTCTTTGAACTGATGATCCTGGAACCTGCCGTTGTTTAGAAATGGCTCCTAGAGACCTTCCCAGCTTGTGTAAATTTGCAGTTCTCCTTCTTAGATCTTCACTGAGTTCCTTGGAATTTCCTGTTGTTCTGAGTATTGGTGAATCCAGTGAGTGCTGTCAAACAAATCATTTTTATGCCAGTAAAGAGAAACTACCAGTTGTAGTAAATCATGATCACTAACGAGAAGTTAATAGGCCTTGAATCTAAATGACATTGTAGAACCTTCAGCACCGCTTACTAAAAGATTTAAGTGAGTGTATGTATATATTCAGGCCTGTATGTATCATTTTGAACCTCTGTGGATTGGAGACTTGTGCACCCAATTGTTTAAATTCATTCATTCATTCTAATTCATTCATTTTAAGGAATTAAAGATGTATGCTGTACAATTATTTCACCTCGGAAAAAGAGCGGTTCCATGAAGTCATTAAAAGCCCCAAATTACTGTGACATTCATGCCTGTGATGAATATGTTTAAACTTCTGTTTTATTAATTATTAGCTTTCTGTGAAATAAACAGCGACATTAAAATGTTGCACTGCTTTAAACAAAACATTGTTCAGCTCGTCACATAACTCCACATACTCAGCGGGTAGTCGAACCAGCGAGCGCAGTGTCCCATTTATCCGGAAGCACGTGAAGGCAGCAGGAGTCACGCGTTGTTTGTACAAATATGGCGGAGGATGGAGAGTCATTGGAGTCTTGGCTTAGTAAGTATATATTTAAACTCTTTTTTTTTTGCGTAATTTGTTCATGAAAGGGGTGGTCACGTATGCTCCACATTATCTTAGTTATCTTAAATATTAGTTGTACTCGAATGACATAACTACATCTGAAAATTACCGTGATTATTTATCTGTGTTGTCACAAGAGGTTAGCACAGGCAGCTGCTGGCAACTGATGGCTGGCTGACACCAAAATTTAAACCTCCTTACTGTACTGGTGTCTGGGACTTACAGATGGTATGCCCGGAGACGTAATTATTGTATTACAGTGGGTATCCACAGTGCACCTGAGCGTTTACTTCCTGAAACACCTTTAGGCTTCAACCAAAGTTTAACACCGTCTGAAGACGACAAAAAAAAAAAACAGACAGGATCAGTAAAGTGTCTTGTGGCTCTGTAAGAGTGAATTCACAATAAGCGGAATATTTTGAACAACTGTCTGGATTGTTTGTAAGCTGGTCTCGGAAGGGATGGAGTTTGACCCTGAAGGGTTGAGTGAAATCTTGGTAGTAAACAAAACTCCAGTCTTCAGTAATTTCCCGTGGATTTAGGTTAAACCACTGACGCCACAGGTGCTATTAGGGTTGTATGTTTATGAGATTTCATATTTTCTTTTTCAGACAAAGCCACTAACCCTTCCAACCGACAGGAAGACTGGGAGTATATTATGGGTTTCTGTGATCAAATCAATAAGGAGCTAGAAGGGTATGGCCACGTTCATTTAATAACCCCAGCGGCTCCCTGCAACATTGAATCATACCCACGTGCTATCTTTGTGTTAAACACTCAGGACTGTGTATTTCTTGTGTTATTGAGTTTGCATTGCATTGTTTGAAATGTCTTTCTGGCATATTTTTCAGTCCGCAGATATCCGTCAGACTATTGGCATATAAGATTCAGTCACCACAGGAGTGGGAGGCAATGCAAGCATTAACGGTGTGTGGGGAAATTGTTTCACTGTGTTTTTACTCTGAAGTCCTTTAGCACCAACAAAAAGTATATTTATTTAAGTTTGTTTTGCTTTTGCAGGTTCTTGAGGCTTGTATGAAGAATTGTGGGCGGAGGTTTCACAATGAAGTTGGGAAATTTAAATTTTTGAATGAATTAATTAAGGTGGTTTCACCCAAAGTAAGTAACAAATGTTTGAAACCCCTGCGTGAGGATGTAATTCTTTAAATTGCCGTTTTCCTTTATTCTAAGCAGCGCATCTATTTTTTTTTTAGTACCTAGGAGACAAAGTATCAGAAAAAGTGAAGAAAAAAGTGATAGAGATGCTGTATAGCTGGACAGTGTCTCTACCAGACGAAGCAAAGATCTCTGAAGCATATCATATGCTGAAATCACAGGGTGAGACATCAGCCATCTTAAAAAATGTTAAAATATGCAAGTAAAGATTAAACAGTATGAATTGATCAAAGTAAAATAGAAAAATCAGAGTGCATTGTGCTGTGAAGTCCCGAAGCTATTTACCAGAATACAGTAGCTATTTGTGTTTATTTTTAGGTATTGTTTTGGCTGACCCAGAAATTCCTCTTGATGCCACATTAATACCATCACCTTCTCCACGACCCAAGAATCCTGTGTTTGATGATGAGAAGAAGAGCAAAGTAAGAGGAACTATTTTAGGGTACTGTGTGAATGCTGCACCTCACACACAGCACTTCTCTCTTTCACTTGTCCTCTCTCTGTTACAGATATTGATCTGTAGTTATAGTTTATTAGGCATATTTAAGATACAATCTCTTATACCCCTCTTAAGAAGAGTACAATATAATTGTGTATTTCAGAGTAGAGCTCATTCGGTGCCTCAGTATTTGGTTATGTGTGTCATGGGAAAAAATGTGGCTCTGGAGACACCTTTGGCAGGTGTTTATATATCTGTCTGTCTGAATGCATGTTAGTGGATTTTTTTTTTTTTTCCAGTGCAATAGCATCACAACTAAGCATTGTGCAGCCATGAAACTTTAAAAGTGTGCAGTAGGGATGAAAGATGATAACTTTATTGATCCTAGTGATCTTATAGCTCTTGCTTACAGTTCATTCCACTATTCGCTGATCATTTCTTTCTGTGCTGAAAGGTAGGCCTGCATGGGTTTGCAGCGTCATTCAGCCTTTGTATTATCTGAGTCTGACCACAGTGCAGAAACTGTATTGCAAATGGCTTTTATGTGACTCAAGTGTGCAAAAGTTGTGCAGCTCTGTGTTTAACTTCTCAAATGGCAGAAAATTGCAAGCATTAATAAAAGGAATTATTAAGATCAGAGACACATAGTCAAAATAAAGGTGCAGTGTAAAGTGAAGTATAGTGTGGTCCAAGAAATGAGTCATTCAGGAATGTGGAAATTACACCATTCAATGTGTATGTTTCAATCATGGGTTGAAATGTGCTGGTGTAATTTCTCTACACAAGATTTACCAGAGTTAGATGAGCAGATTGATACCACTCTGATATATGCACTTAAATGCTAAGCTACATGCTTAACACAGTTAGCTTAGCGCCAGTAAGTCCAAGCATTAGTTTTAAAAACACTGAAGTGATACAGATAAAGTTCAGTGGAAACAGCCTTTAATGTTTTCAAAACAGCTTCAAGTCTTGGCTAATATCACCCTGAAATACTGGCCTTTTGTCTTCAGCAGCTAAGCCGACAGACTGTAGCTGATGGCTTCTCAGTTTTACCAATACTTTTATGCTGTTTTCATGCTTGAATAGGAAATTTTGGTTGACATTTTCTCACTACATACTGAAAACCGAGAGGTTTTAAAGGATCAAAAGAAGAGACTGTCTCAGGGCTGCCTTTTTTTTAAAAGAAAAAATCCTTTTGCACTCTTGCATCGGGCTTTGGATTGTGACATTTCACAGAAATAAAGACAAATTTTGTACATTTATAATACAGCTTAACAAACTCATTGGTTGGCGCAAATATGAAGGTTTGTGTGTGTGCGTTCGTGTGTGTGCGTGTGTTTACTGTGGGGTGACAAGTTTATCTAGTAGCTCACTTATCTCTCTGCAGAGATTAGCAGAACTGCTGAAGAGCAAAAAGCCAGAAGATCTGCAAGAGGCTAACAGGCTCATCAAGAACATGGTCAAGGAGGTGTGTCAATATCAGATGAAATGTTTTAATTGTAAAGATTGAGTTTGAAGTAAATCAGAGTTCTGGATGCTGTCTTTTGGAGACGTTCCATCTCATACCTCAGGTTTTAGGATTTATGAGTTCGATCAACAAAATACTAATAAGCGCTGTTTTTCTTTTTAAGGATGAGGTGAGAACACAGAAAGCAACAAAGCAAAAAAGCACCCTGGAGGCAGTGAACAACAGCGTCAAGCTGCTTAATGAGATGCTTGCACACTTCAGCCCAGAAGACTCTACAGACGGAGACAGGGAGCTTATTAGGGTTTGTTATTTACTGGATAAGATTCAAATGACCTTTCTGAACAAATTAATGTATTTTTCTGATATTAATTTACCTTTGTAGAAATACTAGTACAAAATTCCAAATGTTGCCCATACAGTCTTCAAGCAGTTTGAGGAAATTTAATGATTTTTAATCAAAACTTACTAGAAGCAACCAGTCCTTCATTTAGAATCATGCATGTTTTGGATAAAGTCTTTATTTTATTGTATTTTTCTTTTAGTTATTATTTTTTAATATATTAAAGTTACTGATTAAGTAAGAAAATCTTTGGGACTAGCTCAAAATAATTCATTTTAAAACATGTTAAAATGGAAAAGAGTCAAAGGGGGATCTACACAATAAATATCACAATCTCAGGTGATATTTATGTATGAGAAACAGTTTGATTATAATATCCTATGAACAGTTTCTGAATTAGATTTAAGTTGTATTTTTTTTTATCAAGTTGTTTTCTATTTATAATTTATTTTTGTTTTCCAGGAGCTGTATGGCGATTGTGACAAGCTTAGGCAAACGGTAGTTCAGCTTGCTACTGAGACTGAGGATAATGACAGCAGCTTGGGTAAGAAATTATGTGATTTGTTTATTCTGCTGAAATATTTTACTCATTTTGCTTGTGCTGATTTAAAACTAACATCCTATCAGACCCACCTGACTGACTCATAAAATCATTCTGCTCACAGAGTACGTAAATTGGCAGATACCGGGGAAATGTGAATGTCTCGTTTCATCAAGATTATATTGAACCCCACCCTGGTCTAATTTATTTTGAAATTCACTTATTAGGAGACATCTTGCAGGCCAGTGATGACCTCTCTCAAGTTATTAATTCTTATAAGAAGATTGTGGAAGGACAAACCATCAATGGAGAGGCTGAAGGACGGCAAACACAAACATCAGTCAAACCAGGTAAATTTTAAGCATAGGTAGTTCTAGGCACAGAGAACCTCATTGTATGGATGTGTCAGTGCAGTAGCTATTCTACCATTTGGTAGTTTGTCACATTTTATGTGGTATTCAGTGTTGTGCCTGTCACAGCTGATTAATGCACAGTCAGCACTAGTGTGACTACAGTGAAAGCTTATTTTGCTTTTTTTATGCAGGAATTTGCTGAGAACTCTGTACCATTTTTTTTCAGATATGTTGCAATGTGCAAAGTACACATAAGGTTAATGTTAACATCAGATATCCAATCAAGAGGTTAAAATAATTAAATTAAAATCGAATCTAAGGATTCTGCTTGGCAGATGTACTTGACATAAGTTTAAAAAAAGTTTTTTTATTAGTTTTCATGAGTGTATTTTTAGAGGAAGTGACTCTTTAGACTTAACTTGTTTTATTGGTGGACAGACAATATTAGTTATTTGAGTAATTTACATATTTCATCTGATAGGTACTGGAAGCACAAACCAGTCAGAGATTCTGATTGACCTGGTAGGTCTGGACATCCAGAGCCCTTCTCCATCGGAGCAGCAACCTCCAGCATCTTCTCAGTCATTTCCTTCTGACCTGTTGTGTGGATCAGCTGCCACTGATCCACTGTCCCAGAGTGTTAACATACCCTCCACAGCAGTCTCACTGCTGGATGAAGAACTGCTGTCTTTAGGTAATATTTGGTATAATGTAGTGATTTTTATTGTTGTTGTTATTATTTATTAAAGAAGACCTATTATTATTCTTTTCCTTATTTTCTGTATTACTGTAATTGTTGCTGTAGTGTCACTGCATGTGCCAAGTCAAACACAAGGGTGACCCCTTGGGAAGTGAGGGAGCAGCTGAAAGCATATTCTTCTACTATTGTATATATTCACAGTGCTGATACAATACAAAAACTTAGCCTTCAGACTGCTCTAAACAGTCATGAAAGTTGATTGATAAGTGAGGTGGAAAACATTTAGTTTCACATAGTGTATGAACTTTGGGTTGCCATGTCACCCTGTAAAAAGTTAATAAGTATTTTTAAATTGTATTATGCAAAGCTGCTCTAGTAAAGTCCAAGAATAAAAATTTGGAAATGAATATACCCTTTAACTTTAATCTCTAGATTTTGGTAAGTTTTGTCACAATTGTTTTTATTTACAGGCCTCAATGAATCTGTTACTGAGCTTAATAAATCAACACATGGAAACCTAAGCAATCATTTGTCATCTACACAGGTATTTAGATTAAGTTAATTAAGTTAAAGTAATTTCAAATATTGTCTTGTTGGTAATAACAATGTTTTTTATTACAACGGCTTCCAGGATTCCACTCGGGATTTGGGTCTTTTTGACACGACTCTGCCCACAGTTCCTGCATTTTCTACTCCTTCACTCTTTCTGGATGCTCTCACAGCCCCGGCTGATCCTACCAAAACGTCTACACCAGCCTCTTCCTTAAATTTCCCTGGCCCTGTCTTTTCTTCACCTCTGGTTTCTACAGCATCTGTATTAACAACATCAGTCATATCACCACAACCCCTCAGTTCAGTATTGACCACGATGACTCCAGCTGCTTTTCCTCAGTCATTCGACTTGACCTCATCTGCTCCCTCAGCCTCCTATGTCACTCCTCAACAAGTCTCCACTTCACCTGCAGTCTTCCACACTCCATCACCTTCTCCTGCTCATATTCTACAAGATCTCACCTTGCTGGATCTGGGCAACAATAATAGGTGAGGAGTACATGTGTTTGGTAAAATTGTGTAGACTGAGCCACTCCATGCATACATTGTCACACATCCTAATTCTTATAAAATGCAAACTCTTGTTTAGAGTGGGTCTGAAAAAAAATCGACTTTAAAGGTGGTGTTTTAGTTTGAGCTGCAAAACTTCCTTAACTCTTGACAGACACTTTAACTCAGAAGCATTGCTCAAACTGTTTTTTTTTTCAATATGACACACATTGCATTTTAAACCATTAGAGTACTTTGTATTTTGATTTTACTGAGATAAGACAAAGATTGACATGTTCATTTTCAAGTAGTTGTGTGTTCAACTGTTACTGAACACTTAGCACTGTGACGTGCTAAGTGTGAAGCCCAATGCCTTTGGATTCCACTGTTGATTACGCAGCCTAACATTTCCAGTAGTGTTTCATTTCTTTGTGCTTCTGTTATAAGCAGAATGGCCCTCATGTACTAACAATTCAACATGTGCGTACCTGAAATCTTTAAAATGAATATTACCACTACTACTACTTATTAATATTAATAATAACGGTGATGCTTTTTGGACATTATTTATAGTTTTCCAAAACATCAAAAAAATTTCACAGCTTAACATCACAAGATTGCAGGCTGCAGTCAACTGAGTTCCATCCATCCATAATCCTATCTGCGGTTGCTGCTATATGACAGACATGTTTTTAGTCAGCCAAGAGAGATCAGAAACATCAAATTTAGATTGTATCTTATAATGCGCGCCGGCTGCTGAGCTCCAACTTTGGTGGACTCTGATGCTTAGTGAATAAACTCTCATGCAATGTGAGAATGTAATCAAACTGTTTATCAGAGGGAAAGTGATTTGTTTTGAGTCTAACTTTAGCTGGCGTAATGTTAGCTTATAACCAGCTGTTGTTGTTTAGTCAGCTCTTGTCAGCTGTCCAGAGATGAGAGTGTCACACGTCTAATAAGTAATTGTGACAATATCGATTCAGTTTTATTTAGATAGTGCCAAATCACAACAAACAGTTGCCTCATGGCACTTTATATTGTAAGGTAAAGAGCATACAAGAATACAGTCTGATTTTTTTTTTTTTTTTTTTTTTCAAGAATGAATAAACGTTTTATTTATTTAGTTTTTGTGTGTTAGAGCCCTGACTTCAGTTCAGGAGATGAGTCTTGAGGTGAGGAGGAAGAGGATCACCTCTTAGGTATGATCCTTCATATCTTGTATCTGAAGGTACAAATTTAAATGTCTCTCCACAGCAGGCTAACGCCTACAACTTTATGTGGCTGGTCTCTAGCCACATACATAAAATGTGATTAGTCGGAAGGAAAATGGCCTTCCTGGCTACTGTATTCAAATATTATGGGGGAACATGGTGGCTTCCACAAATCGTATTTTTAATAGATTAACTGTAAGTTTTTTGAGAATACATCAGTTTGTTGGAAGATGTAATTACACACTAATCAGTGTATATTTATGAGTACAATATCCTTTATCCTATTGAATAACCTCCAAAAATTACTGACTATATAACATTAACTGTTTATAGGAATTCCACAAATGTTTATACATAGCCCCCCCCCCCCCATTTCCAGAGGCTCAAAAGTAATTGGACAAACTAACATAATTTTAAACATAAAGATTTTAATACTTGAATGAAAAGCCTGAAGTCTAGAACCCATGGACATCACCACATTCTGTTTCTTCCCTTGAGATGCTCTGCCAGGCTTTTACTGTATCCATCAAGTGCTGCTGCTTTCGTCTGCCTTCAATTTTGTCCTCAGTAACTGAAAACCATGCTCTGTTGGGTTGAGATCAGATGACTGATTTGGCTATTGAAGAATATCCAATTTCTTTAGCCTTGAGAAACTCATAGGTTGCTTATGCAGTTTGCTTTTGGCCACTATCTATTTTCCATTTGCACTGTGCAACACTGTCTGATCAGTTTTGCTGCAGTGTTGCACTGAGCAGTGAGTATAGAACTGTACACTTCAGAATTCATCGGGCTACTTCTATCAGGAGTCACATCATCAGCCAACCCTAGTGACTCTCTTCCACTGGCAGACATACATGCCCATAGCATACCACATTATTTGGCAAACATGTGGTATGCTTTGGATCATGACCTATTTCTTCTGGCCTTCTTGTTTTTGATAACTGATGGTTTGCACCTTGTTGTAAACCTCTAATCATAGACCTTGATCATATTCAAGGTCTATGATCTCTTGATCATAGACCTTGACAGTGATGCCTCCTATATTCATATTCCTGGTTGTTGGTACCCTTTGGTTTTTACACCTCAGCTATATTTATCTGAAGTGGGGAGTAAACAACATGGAGGATTTTAGGTTGCTAATGCTATGATAATATATGTTAATGAGATGCAGCATTTTTCTCATGCCTGATTGGCTTAGCCTAATCATGTGATCATATTGTGCTGTGTGATTGGCTATGCCTACTTTACCATTATTGACTGAAATGGAAAAAAGAGGGGGGTTTGGCATATCTGGAAACTGACCTAGGTCACTGAACAGCTGGCAGTAGGTAGATAGTGAGAAACTGGGGAATCTAACATTTCTTAGCAACAGAAAGTCTGTTTATGGTAACATCAGTTCTAGGCTGCAGCATTATTGATTAGTCTGTGATGTCAACTTCTGATTGGCTGAGCATTGTCTAACATGTTGGTCAAGGATGACTCATGGCCATAAATAGTACAGACTAAGACTCATCATTGAGCAATATTAAAGCCATACCTACTGCTCAGCAATATTGCTCAAATGTAAACAACATGGTTGCCTTATGATTATAGTGATGTTGTACATGATGCGCTTATACCAGTAGATTATGTGGTGATATTCCTGTACACACGAATATAGTGTGATGTGAATACCTTGTAAATATGATTTTTTTCTGGCTCATTGTTATAGATTATATAAATAGAAAGAAATTATGTAGTATACACCCTTGAAAATGAGTGTAGTATGTACTTTCTCTAATTTGTTTACCATGGAAATGTTTTTGTCTGTTCTAGGATGTGGTTACCAAAAGGTATGTGTAGAAATGTTAAAGATAATCACAGAATATCAATCAATTACAGCATGCTTAAAATTGCTTTGATTTAATGAGTATTGTTAATATTGAAAACATATTTTTTCTGGTATCTGTATTATTTTTACAAACTTAGAGGTGCCTAAAAGTATATGGATAAAAGTTTAGGGCAAGCCCTCCTAAATGAAGGCAAAATCGTTTTGCAGAAGGTAATAACATGTCTGCTGAAAGGTTTTCTGTTATGAAATGGGGCTGTAATGTTATCCAGACTTCTAAATTTATTTTATATTTTCATTAATAGCGGGAGAACATACCCATCGGTGGTGGGTCTTCTTGGCCTCCCTCACTTGGACTGACATTTCTTTGGGCCTCAGATTGAGAGTTCCAGTCAACAGTTACAAGCTCAGCACTTCAACTCCTGATCTTTTGTGTATTTGCCTGAAATAATGAGAGGGTAACTTCACCTGGTCATGAAAAGCTGTCAGTCAATTGTCCAATATTTTTAGTCCTGAAAATGGCTATATATAAAATCCAATACTTTTGTTAAACCCACCAAATTAAAGCTGAAAGTCTGCACTTCAGTCCATATTGATTGATTTTTAAAATCCACTGTGGTAGTATATGAGACGAAGTTAGAAAAATTGTATCACTGTCCAAAGATTTCTTGGTGCCTTGTCTTCCAGTCTTGGAGCCACACATCCACCTTCTATCAGAATGAATACATGGGTGGTCTACTCCTCCATCTACTAAGAGTCAGGCAGATGACAGCCCTCTGTTGCGCTCTCTGTCGCCCATTCTACCTCTGACCAGGCCATCCAGGGAGAGGACAAGAGGTGTCCCTGGCCAATGTGTTTGTCCCTTTGAATACCATTAAGCCAAGTGGTTTCAGCAAGAAGGCTTATTGCTTACATGTGTATCTCTAAGCAAATCCATACACAATATGTATGTTCAAAGTCATTAACAGGATGAATCTGAAGCCAACCAGATCATCTGATGCTTTGTGAAGGTGTTGGGTGATGGAAAGTGTATAAACTTTTATGGAGTGCTATCCGTCAGCCAGACAGTAATTTTTTTAATTAAATTCTCACCGAAAGGGACCAATATTAATATATTTTTTTAAAAGTCTTTATGTTCTCAGAAGCTGAACATAATACAATTTATTGGACATTTTTCCTTTTGCCAACCAGAGAGATTTAAAGAATTGGCTGCCCTTTGAACATCAGTCCACTTGTCAGAAAACCCTGTAGAAAGAATAATCACTTGATATATTTTAGTAAAGAAGTTACACCTCTGTAGTACAGATTATTCACTGAACTCTAGTGGTTTCTTGTCAGAAAATAATGCTTTCCTCCTTTTGAGACTGATTGTTTGCTAGAAAAAACATAATAGTGATTACTGCCACTTAGTGGTGACAGTGAAAACATAGCAATACTGATAGGAAGATGTTATCCCATTATACCAATTATAGTATTGTATATATTCTCATTGTCGTCTGAAAGTAACAATTACAGCGTGCACAAAAGGGTATACATGAAAACAGAAACCTCTTCTAGCTGGCCTAACTGTGTGTTGAGGGTCCAGTGTTCCCTGTCAGTCTCTGTAGTAATCCCTACTTATTTTTCTTCTTTGTGCTGTGTTTTTTTTTTAGGTAAAGTGTGCCCAGTGACAGCATATGACAAAAATGGTATTCGTGTTCTGCTGCATTTTGCTACCGACTGTCCCCCAAGCAGGCCTGATGTGCTGGTGATTGTGACATCCATGCTTAACACAGCCCCTCAGCTGGTCAAGAACATTGTTTTGCAGGCTGCTGTGCCCAGGGTAAAACATGATGTGCATACATAACACTGTTAGTGCATCATGAGATTAGATGTTTGAGTAAAAATTTAATTTAGGTGGGATTTAGGCAGCTTCTGTTTGATATATATATATATATATATATATGGATATCTGTTCTGCCAATTCTCCAGACGATGAAAGTGAAACTGCAGCCACCCTCAGGGACAGAGCTGGCCCCATTTAACCCAATCCTTCCTCCTGCCTCCATTACTCAAATCATGCTGCTTGCCAATCCTCTCAAGGTAGAGCTCAGCCTTAAGCTTTTCTGATGTTAATGCATTAAGCAAGTATTTATTGACAGAGCACTTACTTAATTGAGCTGTTCATACACTGCAGCACAGAAAAACCCCTTACCATCTTCCTTGTCAATCAATATGAGAATATAATAGTGGCATTGTGTTGTGCACAGGTTCTTATGAGAGCTGCTTAACTGACAGCACTTCCGCTTTTATCTTTTGCAGGAAAAGGTCCGGATGAGATATAAATTGACATTCACACTGGAAGAGCAGCCATTCACAGAAGTGGGGGAGGTGAATAATTTTCCACCTGTTGATAAATGGGGAGCTCTATAGCTCTGCTTACCCATTTAGGATGGCTGAACGCTACAAGACTACTTGAACAAATCAGGTTTCAGTACACTGCTCTGCTCAAAAGAAAGCAAAATAGGACAGCTTTTAGGGAAAGTTTGAATATATAATAAAACTTTGTTGAACTTTGGAGAGTTTGAGATGTTCCTGCTGATGTAGCACAAATACAACGTTAAATTTATTACGGTAATAGAGGTAGGCAGTGTGATGCACTAACAAAATGAACTGATTGAATGCTGATGGTAGTTGTTTTGGTGAAGTTTAATATTGTTGTACTTCTATTTTTTTTTTTTTTTTATACCCTTTTGATATCATTTTAATGTTCATATTTACTTGTGTCCCTTAGTTCTATTGGAGAATAGTTGCACTTTTGGAAACAAAACGGTCTTACATAGAGGTTGACGGAGATTGTGAAACCATGGTTGTAGGAACATGTGACCACAACCTGAGTTTCACATGATTTCTTGTTGACTATGTAAGGCAAGATTTTTACAGTGGAGGCCCCTGTTGCTAAATAAAAGTCACACATTATATTGGCTGATTGGAAATCAGTCACTTTCAGTATGGCTCAGAAAAAAACTGAATACCTTTTTGGGGGGGTTTATAGTAAATCACAACTCGGCCTCTTATACTCAGCAAGTTTTCATCATTTCAGTATTTGCTTTGAGTATTTACATATCTATTTTGGGTCAGTGAGGAAGAGCTCACATCTATTAACTTGAATGGTGATGCAACTGTCAGCTGTATTATGCATACCCTTTTTACCGTAAACAGTTTGAGTATTGTATTGATGGATGAACAAGTCAGTAGTAGCCTAAGAGTCTTTAATGTTACCAAATATTCATACAGACTTGTTATAACCATATTACATTGTTTAGCAACTAGAGGTGGGTTTAATGTGGATATTTAATTCCTGTTAGAAGAAACAGCAGCCATGTGTCAGACACCAAACCCTTTGGTAAATATTTCTTTATGTAAGCCTTTATAACATAAACTACACCAGTGGTAAAAACTTTGTGGTAAGTTAAGCCTACCATGTGTTCATACAGAAATGTGACTTCTTTATTTATATCTTTTCTGAGTTACTAGTACTGGAGATTGTCTACATATTTCTTATAAGATTATTTATTTCTCTTATATTGTTAAATTAACGTGTCATTGCTTTTTTTTTTTTTTTTTTTGGAACAACTACTTCTGTGCATGGATAAAATAAAGATGGATGGATTTATTTATGTTACCTTTTAACATATTTGGCTCCTTTTTTCCAGTGTTCAAAACCAGTGTTATTTAAACTGAATATTAACAACTACAGTACGGTAATGTGAATTTTGCATCATTGGATATGCAGCAACCATGCCTTGTTGAATCTGTGCCAAGAAGAATTAAGGCAGTTCTGAAGGCAAAAGGGAGGGGGGCAACCTGGTACCAGCAAGGTGTAACTAACCTGGGTGTATATGTGTACCAGTAAACAGTACCCCAGGTGACGTGCATCCAAACTGCTCTTAATAATTTTGCTATTAACTTGCAAATATTGGAACAATAAAATATGTTTCTATTAAATGTGGCCTCCTGGCTCACTGCGCTACAGCCGACGTAAAGTGGCGCGCTAGACTGCGCAGTCGCAGCAGAGCAGGCGAGGCGCAAGTAGACGGTCCCCAGCAGCAGCAGCAGCAGCCGCAGCCATGGCAGATGGAAAGCCCAAGGTGAGGATCGGACTTTGTGTGGGTTTTAATTGATTTAAAGTTAAACGTAGACGGGTGACTGATGAAAAGCGGTGTGTACGACTACTGCGTATGACCCCAAAGACCGCTCCGAACATGCGCTAACATTGCGGTGTTTGCTAGGGTGCTAGCGGGCGAAATTAGCATAATAAGCTAACGTGTCTAGCAGACCCCAGCCCCTGGCGGAATAAAAGAACCCATACTTTCTATCTAGATATTTTTAATTGGCACCTTTTAAATCTTGCTAGCAGTATGAGAAATGTACAAGTAATTGGTAATAACCTAGTTATCCCATGCCCAGTTAAATTAAGCAACAGTCCGAGAAAAGTGAGTTAACGCTGAGAGAATGCGGAGCAACGTGAAAGGTCCAAAATGAGCCTTTCGAGCAAAAACCGTTATGTATAAACGGAGCTCGGATAAAATTGTTCTATTGTCCTCAATCGCTAAAGCTTATAGAGATGAGGGGTTTGTTAATGACGCAAGTGGTATCATTTGAATCCTTGCTAGGCCGCTGTGCATCTAAGTTGTAGGCCATTGTTAGTTGACTTGCCTAAAGCTAATGCTAACGTTTAAGTTGTAAATCAGCTCTTGCTATCGGTACCCACACTAGTCCTCCGGTCTACGCTCATTAAGCATGCAGATCTCTCGGAGGATAGAAATCAGTCCACACACGCATTGTCAGTTTTACTTTTGTTTGAAGACAATGATGAGGTACATATGGGAGGCATCGCTGAGATATGTAAGACACCTATGGCTGGGAATTTGTAATGGCGGGCGCAGTTTCTTATCCATCGTCCCCCCCCTTTTTTTTTTTTCTTATTTTTTATTTAAAGTTATGTTACTTTCTTCAAACTTGTTTTCTGTCTTAGGAGGGAGTAAAGACGGAGAACAATGAGCACATCAACCTGAAGGTGGCAGGACAGGATGGCTCAGTGGTGCAGTTTAAGATCAAAAGGCACACTCCTCTCAGCAAACTGATGAAAGCTTACTGTGAACGGCAGGTGAGACAGAGATACAGTTTTAATTTACCGTATTTTGCGGACCATAAGGCGCACCGCATTATAATGTGCCCTATCAATGAACGGGTATATTTTCATACATAAGGCGCACTGGGTTATAAGGCTTATGATAAAACATATGTAGAGCAAAACAAAAGTGTAAGGTAAGTCGAACTTTATTCAACTCATTCACAATAACTTAGAATATTGTTCAGTTGTAACAAATACAGAAAAAAGACTCACATTTTAAATCATTCATCTTCCACAAATCCATCAAATTCTTCATCTTCAGTGTCTGAGTTGAACAGTTGGGCGATTTAGGCATCAAGCATGCCGGCTTCCCTCTGGTCATTATCTGAGTCAGTCTCGTTGTTGTTACTGATTTGTTTTGGTTTCGGCACAAAGCAACAATTTAATTGTTAATAAAAGGGAAACTTTTGCTGGCAATCTCTCACTATCTTCTTCAACGTCTTAACAGACGCTGCGATATATTCTTTATTAATGAGGGTAAGAACAAGTCATTTCTTCATTTTATATATAAGCCCTTCATAAATCCTGTGCACCAGTATATTTACTGATTTAAGCAAAGAAAAAAACATTTAAAAAAAAAAGGAAATCCCTTTTTGACACAACACTGGAAACCTGAAAACTCCGCTGTCACCTCTTTTGTGTACATACAGCGCTCGTACTGTTCGTACGCTGTGTCATCGCCTGGACCTCTCTTTGGCACCAAGGAGGACAGCACACACACCCCCAGACCTCGATTCGTCTTTTAGCAATTTGTGAGACAGCCCACAACGAGTTTTGTTATACAAAATTTGGCAACAGTGCCGGCCGCCGATCACCAGATTACGCACAAATATATGGGCCATCATTGATGAAAATAGGCCAGGAACATGTAGAATAAAATCCATCATAGTTTTCTGCGGTTTGCTGCGTACGGTTTCCGTTTTTGGAACGTTTCCACTTCTTGAATTTATCTCCGTTTGAATTTATCAGGAATTGTTTCATAAATTTGGCTGTTACAAAAAATGAAAATGAGACTCTTAAAACCTGGCACTTTCTACCTTTAGATATGATAGATGTGCAGCATCAATCTTAAACCTGGCAACATTGCAATTCATAGCCAGCGTTTTAAACCTTAAGTCAATAAGTTGCCTCGTGAGGTTGATTAAAATTAAAGATTTGTTTTTCTACACAGGGGCTGTCAATGAGGCAAATACGATTTCGATTTGACGGTCAGCCCATCAATGAAACAGACACACCTTCGCAGGTAAGTCTACACACTCTTTTTCTTGTGCACATTCAAAATCACTTTTTGTTATCGTGTACTAGGGTTGAATGAACCTTGAACCTCACAGATATGCTTACCTTGGATCTTGTGCACGGTCATTAGTTTACATCTCAAAATTTGATGATGGAAGATATTGCAAGTCATATTAGTTGCTGCATGTAAACACAGTGTATCATGTATCAGTGCTCACAATCTGCAAACCAGTCAGCTATCGTCTGATGTCTTGCAGCCTTTTTCCCAGTCATGGATTAAGCATGGTCCTAGACTAAAAGGAAAAAGTCAATGAAGACCAAAATAGGAAAACGTATTTAGTCCAGGATTAGACATATTCCCTGTATGGGAAACTGGGCCTTGGTGTTTTAGGGGTTCCAGTAAAACCAAGGATTACCAGATAACCAATACAGGTGAAGGCATCATGTCCCTTGCATCTTTTGTTTTTTTTTAAGTCTGGCTGTGAATGCATATAAGCTGATGAAGCCAAGTCATTGTCAAACCATAACTGATATACAAGATTGCATTTCAGCTGATGTGTTCCTCTTTCTCTTGACATAGACTGTTTACTTGCCTGGAGTCAAAAGTTGCATACAAAAAAAGCAAAGGTTACTTACAAGCACAGAGCCATTGTGAACACATCTGATTCTGTGTTGCAGCTGCAGTACCCCCTCATGTATTCAAAGATTTAAAGCAGAGCATTGTTTTACTTTTATGTTTTGGGTAACAAATTAGGTCAAACTCCAAGCAAGAAATTGGGTAAGAATACAGTCATATATTAAGTATTGTTATATGCAGATAACTGCTGTGGACATAAAAAAATAATAATTAGACAATCCATATTTCAACATATAAATGGGTTTTTCTTTTTTTGTGTTTGACACAGCTGCTTTACTAAAAGACTCCCTATAGACATATTAATATATATATATATAATTATATATATATATATATATATATATATATATATATATATTAGGGGGGGGACTCGATTAAAAAAATTAATCGAATTAATTACAAGCTTTGTAATTAATTAATCGAAATTAATCGCATTTTAATCGCATTTCAATATTTGACATGATAAATAATTTAAGTTTAGTTGATGAATGAATCAATATACATAAGCTTAAACTTCAAAATGTTGTTTATTTTCCCACCAGTCTACTACACAGACCAATGAAGGGTGGAAGTGCTCCTGTGATAAGCAAACTCCTGAAACTAAAGTTAAGCATCATAACTGGATAGTTTTATTCAACATTAAGTCTCACTTAATATAGTTGGAAATTAATCATTCTCTCAGCTGTATTCCTTGATGATGAAATGTGTTATGCTTGTTTTAACAGCTTATTTTGAATTAAAGACTTAAAATTAAACCACAAAAAGGAGAAAAAGTTCATTCGCCGTTTAACCAGCTGCTTTTACACAGCTGTGCTTCGCACTCACGGTTGCTAGGCGACATGAGCTACGCAGAGGTGACGGCAGCTAATGAAGGCTAGCTGCTCACTTCCGGCCTTTGTGGTCTGCGAAAGACTTGGGCCGGGTCCTTCGCAGGATGCGGCCGCTAATTTGGACATTGTGCGTCGATATAATCTGTATGCCGGGAACTCGTGCACTGAGAAACGTTCCACGGTGCAAAGTGCGATTAAAATGCGTTAAAAATTTTAACGCGTTAATTTCCCTGTAATTAATTAATCGAAATTAACGCGTTAAAGTCCCACCCCTATATATATATATATAATATATATATATATATAATTATATATAATATAATATATATATATAATATATATATATATATATCGACCCAGGTTTTTCTAGTCTGTCTCCAAGCACATTCATATGAAAGGGGTGGCATTGACAGCATATTGCAATCATAAACAAGGCCTGCTCTAATGACAACAGAGCAACTGATTGTACAAAGGAACACATTATGCAGGCTGAAAGCAACAAGGCTGCTGCAGACAAAGCAGCAGCTTGTGTGAGAGGAATGGTGCAGTTTAGTATTAAAATTGCTGTGTGGCTATTTAAGCGCTAGAGTGCTTTGGTCAGTATGCCAAAAGAGCTGTTATATTAATAAAGTCTAGCCTATTTGAAGCAAGGAATAAAAGCTAGAAAAATTCAGACTGTGCAAGTTTACAGACTTTATCAGTATTACAGCTTTGTCATTAATACACGGGAGAATGTGATGGATTATAATTGTTATTCCATTAAATTAATGTTTAGATGTGCATATGTTTTAGAATCATATATTAATGCATATAGAACAATTGTTTTAAACTTGCAGCCAACAGGAGAAAACAGAATTTGTGTGTCAGTGGGGATGCTATTTTTCCAGAGACTTGATTGGTCAGTAAGCAGTGATTTCATACCTGTTGATCTCTTATGTTGACTATAATCTGTTCCAGAGCAGCAATTAGTGAACAGCCTTCATAATACCCAGAATTAGTCCTGAAGTTACTGCAAGAAACCCTAATCCTGTTTCGTAGTACAGGCCTCATGTGTAAAAAGTGAATGTGCCTTAAATCAGCATTCTATTTAATGGCCACAAGGGTGCAACCCATTCATTTGTTTAAAAACGTGTGGTTGTATAGAAGTTCACCCTCGGCTTACTTCCTCTATGACCTCAGTGAACACTGATGAGTTTATGGGCCAAATCGCAAGTTCATACTCAAATTGAATAACACATTGAGTCCATTCAGAAAGAGTTATCATTTATGGTGTGCTCATTAAGTAACAATTTGTCAGTCAAGTCATTTCACACACCAGTGGGTTACATCACGGTGGCTACTGCCAGCTTTGAAAGTCTCTGTATTTTATAACATTTCAACATCTTTTTTTTCTTTTTTGCAGCTAGAAATGGAGGATGAAGATACAATTGACGTGTTCCAACAGCAAACTGGAGGCTCTCCTCTTTAAAGACTGTTTCCTATAAACATCCCTACCTCCCCCTTTTCATCCCTGAACATCTTTGTTATACCCACTCTTCAAATGCTCATGACCAGTGTTGATACCATCCAGTGGAATATTTACACAAAATACTCGAAGACAGCAGCACATTTGGTGTTGAGTTTTCACACTGTCATTCACATGTTAACATGTCTGAATTGCACAGCGTAGACAACATGTAGGCTGCAGTCAGTCTAATATGCCGAAGAAATGGAAAACTGTTTTCTGTTTGTTTTTCAGAATTTGGGGGAAAAAACCTTGGTCCTGCTTTTGCTTTTATACTCACCAAGGCTTTGATTCAGATGGAGGTTTATCATTGATGTAACCTTGTGTTTTAAATTCACTGACATCTGTTATTATGAAAATGTATTATTGGAATAAATTGAGTCTTTTTTTTTTTTTTTTTACAAATATGATTTTAGTTTTATTGTGTGTGTGTGTTTTAATAACATCTGAAAATTTCAAACATTGTTTGCAGGTTTAGCAGCAATCACTTTGCTACAACTGTGTAAGTCAGTAACGTGTTTCCAGGCTATAAAACAACAATGACGTGTCTTCAAAGTAATTTAGAAAATGATAGTCTTCAGACAGCAGTTTGCTATGTGTGATTACTACTTGTAGAAGGCAAAGATCTTGTATAACAGTGTGCTGTTGTGAGTGCATTATCTTAAGTTTCATCATTCCATAGCCAATAAAATTCAATGTAATTAGCCTCTTAAAAATGCCTTTCAAAATGGTGCAAGTTGTTTAGATAATAGTTTCTTGAATAAGATTATAATAAGCTATGAGTTAAAAAATAAACACACTGCTCAAAAAATTAAGAGCACTTTGAAAACAGATCAGATTTCAAGGGGAGAGGAGGATCATGCTAGATATCTATACTGATATGGACTGGGTAATGTGTTAGGAATAAAAGGATGCTGCATCGTTTGATGGAAATTAAATGATCAACCTACAGAGGACTGAACTCAAAGGCACCCAGAAATAAATAATGAGGCAGGCTAGTCCATTTAGCCAAAATTTCATTGCAGCAACTCAAAATGGTACTCAATAGTTTGGCTGGCCCCAACATGCTTGTATGCATTCTTGATAACGTCGGGGCATGCTCCTGAGATGGTGTCCTGGCAGTCAGGATGCCGTTAGAGGTCTGTGCATCCCTCCATGGATAAGCCATCCATCACTGGCACACCATCAAACTGGTGATGCTCAAAAATTTTATAGACAACGTTCTCCACAGCTTCTCCAGACCCTTTTGCATCTGTCACACATGCTCGGGCTCATTTGTGAAAAGCACAGGGCACCAGCGGTGGACCTGCTAATTCTGGCATTCAATGGCAAAGGCCAATCAGGCCCACTGTACCAGGCAGTGAGCACAAGGCCCAATAGAGGACATCAGCCCTCAGGCCACCCTCATGAAGTCTGTTTCTGATTGTTTGGTGAAAGACATTGACACCAGTAGCTTGCTGGAGGTCATTTTGTAGGGCTCTAGCAGTGCTTATCCTGTTCTCCTTTCACGGAAGAGCAGATACCGGTCCTACTGATGGGTTAAGGATCTTCTACAGCCCTGTCCAGCTCTCCTAGATTAACTGCCTGTCTTCTGGACTCTCCTTCATGCTCTTGAGACTGTGCTGGGAGACACAGAAAACCTGGCAATGGCAGAGCTGGCAAAAGTACATTCATTCTTTACTTGAGTATAAGTACAGGTAGTTGTGTTAAAAAAATACTCTGGCAAAAACCAAAGTACTGATTCAACTTCTTTGCTCAAGTAAAAGTGAAAAAGTACAGACTCTGAAATGTACTGAAAGTAAAAGTTGCTCTTTAGAGCTACCAGCTATTTTTTGTGCAAAGCTAACTGAACCTCATGCTATATTAATAGAATAAAATATTATTACATGGGAATACAAATGTTTTTCTTTTTGTCTGTTTTTTTTTTTTTTTTTTGTTTGTTCGTTTTACCTTGCCTCCACACTTAACAGAAAAGTGAGTATAGTCATGGGTTAATGTGGGATTCAGCAGGTGGGGGAACCCTAAGATCAGTTGTAGTGACTCACTGTGGGGAAAATAATCAGAACTCAGTCATTTCTATTGTGAGCTTCAGTAGATTTTTTTTTTTTTTTGTACAGGCTGTGATCATCTAATATGCACTGCTCTGAGGTTTACTGCTCTTTGTAGATTTACACAACTGAATTCAACAAGATGTAAGAAGATGTTTCACAAGCTGTCCTGGATGATTTCCATCCGCTATACTGACAGTGTACTGCTTATACTGTCTTTATACTAGACAGTATGCAGTTGGTATAAAGGTTGACTTCAGTGAATGAATCTAAACATCATCAGCTTAAATTCAAACCTATTATAACCTAAGACTGACCATGAACACACAGCGCATCAGTCCAACAGTGCTTTACTGGAAATTCGACACAGTACAACAAGCTAACTGATGAGTATTTTCATACAGCAGCTGGACCTTTAGCTAGCAGACACACTGTGAGACAAACTGCACACTGTTTGTGTGTTTGCTGATATTTCTTGAGTAGTTGGAAAAGTTACATTTGAAATGACCTGCCACTTAAAAAAGCGTTGCTCCCTTTATGCTCGCTTCTCTTCTGCAGCATTAGCTAGATGCTGAAGTACCACAGACATCTGCACCACAAATACTGTTCCAGATTGTTCTGGTCCAGTTTAACCCCTGAGTACAGCACTTTAAATGATGTATAAATTATAGGTTTTTGCCTGTTCCATCTCCTTGTATGCGATAAGCCTGGTGATGGATACACCAACAGTATTGTCATGTTATTGTTCCCACCATTGCGGCTCAAATTGGTTTGATGTTTGAAAGTATGCAGTAATGTGAAATAAAAACTAAACCTAAAGTAACGAGCCTGTTTTGAAAATGTAAAGAGTAGAAAGTAAAGCTATTTGTGTTCAAATATAGGACGTAAAAGTAAGAAGCTGTTCTACTTAAATTCTAAGTACAGGAGTTGGACTACTTATGCAACCTCTGTAGGGTCCATGTATCGCCCCTGCTACCAGTAGTCACACTGATCCTATCCAAATGCAAAACTAGTGAAAAAAATGTCAGTGGCCTCCACCTGTAAAACCATTTCTGTTTGGGGGATTGTCTCATTGTTTCCCCTCTAGTACACCTGTTATTAATTTAATTAACACTAAAGCAACTGAAGCTGATTAACAACCTCCTCTGCTACTTAACTGACCAGATCAACATCCCAGAAATTTAATTGACTCGATGCGATACTCTGATTAAGAAATGTTCCTTTGTTTATTTATTTAGAGCAGATGTGTGTGTTACATGCATTTGTGGTCAGAGGTTTACACAGCGTGCATCTTTAATGTCAACAATAGCTCAGAATAAGTTTAAGACATCTTTTGTAAGAGCTGTTTCTCAGTCATGTTGATGTTTAAATCATTTGTCTTTTGTGTGTGTACGGTGCATAATGGGAAAACATCTGAATAGGAGAAGCACGTAAACATGCAGTACCGTGCCGTCACTTTTACTTCCTGTCATGTTTCATTTCCTCTTTTAGTGACACTTGTTTATTGTTGTACATTTAGAGCAGACGTACACTTGTGGTCAGAAATTTACATATACCCATCATGAGCATGAATGTCATGGTAATTGACGGCTTTTAATGATATTCGTTAAACTGTTTTCTGTCAACGGTGCAATTATTGTGCATCATACATTTTTGTAACTTAAACAAAACAAGAATTGGCTGCATAATTTTGAATTTATTTTAGATTTTCTCTAATCCACACAGGGTCAGAAATTACACATGCAGATCATATATAAGCAGAGAAAAACCGGAAATGTGAAATTTGACTTCAAATTTTAATTCAAACGTAAACGTGTCACTTCTATTCAAGTACGAATAGCAAAGACTAACTCCTCAGCTGCGAATTTGCATTCCCCCAGCAATAATATACAGTTTCACATGATTTGATCTGACCACAGAACTGCAGCCTTTGTTTTTCCACGTTTGTCTCTTTGTTTTGAAACCGTAGCCGGAAGTGAGATGTCTTCCCTCGTTTAGTTCGATACTGGTCCACTCAGACTAGAGGCAGGTTGACGGGACTCATCAGCTAGGGTGGATAGTGATGAGGTGGTGAAATACTGCTAATGAGGGTGTAGTTTGCTTGTATACCGATAGAGCTATAAATACTGTACGAAATTTTGTGAAAAAATGACGACTACTACGACATTTCAAGGGATGGAGCCCGGTGCTAAAAGCAGTTCCAGGTAAAAGGCGTCGTTCAGACCGTTTCGTATCCGTTAGCCAGCCCCATGAAGCCAACAAGTCCAGCATCTTCTGACTTTACCCAACGCGGCACACAGGTTAACGGAGACAAATATACGACCGTTTTGTTGTGGCCCCTTCCTGTAACTGTTACTAAAGTGCCTATAAATGGTCTGAAACTAAAGGCGTCGACGATACAAATGTAAAGCTTGGTACCACGCCTTCCTGACTGAACCGTTGGCGTTTGAACGTTAGCTAGCAAGACCGCACGTCTGTACCGCTGGCTTTTGTGGAGAGAGGATGCTTAGCGTGCTGACACAGACTAGGCGGCTCAGTAGCCCTGCTTCTGAGGCCTTTTATACCTTCGTGTGTTTGTAATGCTTTCCTTCTTGAGTATTTTGTGGATATTGTTTGGAAATGCAGTGGAGTAAATAACTGTCCCTTCAGTTGGGTGGGGTTCCCGCAGATTTCTAATCAGTAATCGAAATTATGTCTGAGGTGCAAAAAGGCATATGGTCTGATTGAGGCGAGGGCCATGTTACTGCTGGCCACACCTGACGTTATATAGGCTACACACTGAATTTCATGTTTATTGTATTAATTTATTAGATGCAGTGAACAAGACCAAGGCAGTGAAAAAATAGGTAATAAGCACTATTTAAACGAAGGAGTTTTAGAAAGTTATTATGGAGAGTGTATTAAATTCCTTAACGGCACCATAATTACAGTGCCGTTAGATTAAAAAACATGTTTTACATCGGTAAAACACTGTAAAAACACTATCCATTGTTGTCTTTAGATTTTTGGAAATGTATACAAAAATAACATTGATAGAATAGTGCATTCATATATATACTATGCAGTATAGAACATTAAGTATCCCAAATTATGTATAAGGCACATCTGTTGAATTGCATTATATTACAATTGAGCAGGCCTTTGTTGATTGAAAAGGATCAGACAAAATATGAAAAACAGCAATTTGTAGCTTCAGTTGACCAACAAGGCCCAAACTGTTCATGCAGTATAGCAACAGTAGCCCAATTAATAATAAACATTGCATGGATGCTGGCATGTTACAGTTCTGTATGTCTTTACAGCTGATATTCACTTAGTGTACCAAAAGAAGTTACAGGTCAAAGGTGATAATAATACATTGTACATACATTGTAGCATAGTTGTCATAAGTTAGGTAATAAAAATTTAATTATTTACTTTCACAGTCTTTGATGAATTAAGACATACATAAAAAATACTGTCATGGAGGGGACAACTGTAAAATGGCTGAAGTATTTATTTTCTTTGTTGAAGTCTTCTATTTAGTGATAGGTAAAGCTGTACTTTGCATATACTAACCACATTGCATATTACTTTTGATTATTTTGGCATATAGGAAATGACACCATATCCAACTACAAAATGTCCCATCTGTGGCAAATAAGGAAAAAAAAATTTTTATTCCCTCAGTGGGTTGAGTAATATTCATAACCTCTTGTGAACTTTTGACTTTAGGGTCTTCAACCAGACATAACAAATGCATTTGATACTCAAATTGTCTGGCTTTGGTGTAAACAAAAATAAATGTCACAGAGGGGACAAACTACTTTTGATTTTACCTTTATATTTCACCTTAAAAACTGTTTGGTGGTATTGTCTGCAGCACAAACTCACATTTTGATGTACTGCATTAACACATTGGACCTAAAATCACATAAAGACATAACATTTGAGTAGAAAAAAGTTTTTTTTTTTTTTTTTTTTTTTTACTGTGAAACCCAAAAACTTGTTTAATGAACTATTTCTACAACTTAAAATACAAATGTTAAGTTATAAATTTCAAAAACTTATGTACAAATTTAGCAAACATCAAAGTTATATACAAGTACAGTAAAAAGCAGGCAATGCCTCAGGTGTTTTTGTACAACTACTTACAGAAAAATCAGGTATCACAATAAGATGCCACACAAATAATTTGTGCCACTCCAAAAAACAGTTCCTGTACACCACAGACAGAGGAACACACATCACAGGCAAAATTCGCTATCAATATCACTGTCTGTCTTTCGCCACCCTTTCACCTGTTCCTCAGCAGCTAAATGATTAGCTTAGTTTTGCTTTGTCAGCCTGAGCATTACACATGATGTGAAGATTTAATTGATTGAAATTTCTGCCTTATCTCATGGGAATATCTAAGTAATTTTTGCATCTCATAACTTCCGATTTTCTTGTTCCCCTCCGTGAACTGTCACTCAAACCTGAATATACTGTATTCTAATATTTTTGAAACACTGTCCTGAAACTCGTTGTACATATAGGTGTCGGGGCTGTTGTCTGTTATAAATAGTCATAGACTATTATCATTTGACACTGCAAATAATAATTTAAATTTTTCAAATTGTTCTCTCTGTGGGAAGCAAAAATACTGTGAATACTCCTCATACATGTGACACATTATCACATTGGTTTGGAATGCACTTTGTTTCCAAGCAGGAGTGTTCTGAAACTATGTTTTTCCAATTTTTTTTATTATTATTTTATTTTGTTGCAGTACTGTTCTTGTTTTCAGATAAGTGGAGATTATACCGTTTCTGTGATAATTTTATCATCAGCAACTAGGGCTGCATAAAACGATTATTTTAGTAATCGAGTATTCTATCGATTATTCCAGCGATTAATCGAGTAATCGGATAAGAAATACTTTTTTTTATTAACAGTTTATCTGCATATTTTAACTTCCGTACTGCAGTTTCTCGCCATGTGAACAAACAGCGGTGAATGGAGCAGCTACAAAGTTCTCTTTTCTTCACCTTAACACTTGCTGATCAGGTGCTTGATGAAGGACCTCCAGCTGTTTCACAGATTTAATGGTGGTTACTAAAAGAAAAAGCTGCTGTTTTGGACGCTGGAAAAACGTTTCCTTTTTCACTACTTGAGCTCACCGTCACAGCTTCGCCTCTTTGCGCTTGCGCAGTTAAAACCGCTGCCTGCTATGAATGTTTTGAAAAACTAGTGGCTGCGGGAGCCATGGCGCATGTGTGAGTAATGGTGTAACGCTTTGTATTCACAAGCATTCTCGAAAATACGTTTCTACTGCAGGTCTATATTTAGTCACTAATAAGGGATTAAAGTATAAAAATATTTTGAAGGAGCCCCTCGGTCCTGGGGGCGGGCCTTCCGGTACCGAACCATCGCTAGTGCTAATGGCCCGCGCTCGCTAGCAAACCAGTTGTGCTAGCTACAGCTGAAGTAAAGACAAAAATAGCAGCTGAAATTCTCAGCGAGCACAACACACACAGACACACAGAGAGCAGTGGAGGCGTGGAAATGCATGTCAGCGACAGTTGCCACCCGTCCCGTAAAGTATGGAACACGGCATGTTACGGAGCCGTATTCCACGGAGTCCCGTAACATACGGGGTTCTGAATTTTACGAGACAGGTGGCAACTCTAGTGATGATCCACTCTGTGTTAAATGAAATCCATCGCAGCGACGGAGAGCTTTTTAGAATGTGTGCTTGTGTATACGTGAGTGATTCACAGTCCAGTCAGTAGGTGGCGGTAATGCAGTTCTATGTTGGTTTGCCAGCCCCAATAAACCCACAAAAAAAACGTCAGCACTAATGCTGCTAATGCTAGTGAGGAGCGCCGCTTACACCGAGACAGCTGAGCGCGGCAGAGTTTAAACGAAGCATCGACACAGTAAATTTGTGTCGATAAATTTTTAGAATCGAGTTAATCGATGAATCGTTGCAGCCCTATCAGCAACTTCACCACTGCCCAGGACCCCGAATTCCATAATAGACTGGCCATGTCTGCAGACCATCATTTCCTGATGATCTACAGACATGGACTACATTATAGCTGGCTGTTTTGATATCACTATACTGAACACAGTGTTTATTCATGAATATCACTCTAAATGTGCAAGGTATAGGGTCTCCGAATCCTGCTAAACTCCTGAATTATTATGATTTTACATCTGTCATGCGAATTACAGCCATTAACCGATTTCCATTTCACCATGAATCTTATCTTTCTTTACCACTTGATCTGGCAGATGTACTGTAACCACTTTGGTGAGTGAAATAAATCTGTGTGATAGATTCATTACCAGGGTAATTATAGTATTATACTTTTACTTTTATTTTACATTTACGTTTATGTTTCATTTGAATTTTATTTTCAGTTTAATGTAGTTTCAGTAGTTTCCCAAGTGAGTTTGCTCATTTTAGTTTAGTTATTAGTTTTTTTTGTTTTTATTAGTATATTAGTTTCAGTTTTAATAGTGTCGCAGCAGGAAGAAGCTCTGCATTTTTGATGTGGCAGATATCCGCTGACTGGCCTTCCTGACACAGCCCCAAGAGATCTTTTCTTCCTGGATTGACCTGTGGTCTTCCTTTGAAACCACTACTCTCCTTAGTTTCAGTATTATTATTATGTTTTCTATTATTATTATAATGTGGGTGGAAGTTGTCAGGGAAGAAAAATTTAAGAAATTCACAATAGGTATAACAATACATATAACAGGACATTTCATATTATTTAGCCACCCTGTTCTCAATAAACATACGCAACAAATGGCTCATCATGATTACTGGATTGACAAATGTGACCACATTGACAACAAGGACTAAAATTAAGGACATTTTTTCTGTATATTGCTTTATTTTATTTTAGTATGTTTTTAAGGACACAATATTCTTTCGGTTACGAACATGTTAGTTGTCAGTTTAGTTGCAGTTAACTGTTATAACCGTGGCCATGACCCCAGAGAGTAGCTTATTGTTACACGAACCAAAATACAATTGGCTGATATTTATTGGTATGAAGTGAAGCATGAATTGAATATAACAACTGTAAAGCATAGATTTTTAAAAAAATGTATAGAAATATTGGTAGAACAGTGAGAAGAAACTCAAAAATCTCTCTCTTTCCAGGGTTTTGCGCCCGCCCGGTGGTGGCTCCAACATTTCACTTGGTGCAGATGAGGAGAAGCCACCTGCCCGGAAAAACAAGATGGCCTCCAGTGTTTTTGCTGAGCCAGAGGACCCATATGCTAATCGAAGGAACAACCCACAGGTAAAATCTACATCACCTTTGAACATGTGTTGCTTCTGTTGGAAAGTTTATAGTTCAATTGTCATGTCCATCTTATTTAGAACCGTTCCCCCAGCTGTTAGAAAACCAGTGATAACAAGAAGCAAGTTTAGAGATTTTTTTTTCTGTTGTTTTAAAGATGATGCAAAATAAACAAATGTTACTAAAGAACAAATGAAACATGACAGGATGTAAACATGATACTAGGTATCTGCTTCTGCTTTTACAGGTGTTCTGAGATCACTTTTTCCCAGCAATGCACCATACACACACAAAAAGACAAACATCAGCATGATTTAAAAACATCTCTTCTAGATCATCCAGGTCTTAAGTCTGTTATTGTAAATGTAATTGTTATTAAGAAATAAGCAGACCAAAGAGGATATTCAGGGAATACTATTGAATATTTAGTTTTTATGCCACATGTCAGACGAGATCTAAAGCGGTGGGTGGGCTCATTACATTTTGAGAGAATCAAATTGAACAATAATAGATGAAATGCAGGTCGGTGGCTTTTGTGATTAATAAGCTGGAGTGGAAGATACTGCTACTCCTCCTCCTTGGCCTGTGCTTCGAGTATTCTGACAGTTACTGTGACTTGGGGGGTGTTGATTCATTTAAACTAACATATTGAGCCTGCTGTAACCAGGTTTCTGTAAGGCAGAATAAATCAATATGTTGATTGCAAATTTACAGGGCTCATGGTGTGTAATGACACTATACAATATCACTTTTAATGTCTGATTTTATAAAGAGATATCACTAGTAATTTAACCATGTAGCATTTAGGGAAATGTCCACTTATCTGGTGAAACTGAAAACCTTTTGGCAGCTTTAACCTGTCAACCTGTTAAACGAGTGGCATGAAGTATCAAGTGATACAATTGTGTATCCTGTGACACAGTTGTGTGTCATTGGAAAGTCCGAAGATGTGAATAACTATGTGACATCATCAGTCTAAAACAGATCTCACCAAGAAAGCAGTTGCTCTCTGAAAAGCCTTTATCAGGAAGACCTCAATGTCTATTAAAATATGGGGAATTTGCTCAACAATATAAGCAGTATAGTATCAATATTTTTTGGTCTTCTGGGTCTTCTTGAGTAACACTGTGGCACCTACAAGATATTTGAAAAACCTTTGTTTCAGACTGAAATGTCTTTATAGTTCCAGACTGAAAGGACAGCAGAAGATTGTCATACAGTTCCTTCTTCCATTTTACTTCTCATATTCAGTGGTTAGGAAAAAAATAAAAAACAACAGTGGTTTGTTCTGAAGGTTTAAGCTGGATTTAATTCACTCAAGCCACATTTTTCAATTCCTACTTTTACTTCTCTGTTTCAGCATTTTGAGAAGTGAGGAACATTTTGAACTTTGAATTAACAGGTTATGGTCTTCTTTGAATTAACAGGCTCAAGTTTTTTTTTTTTCTCCCTGTTTTTTATAATTCAGCTTCCTCTCAGTCACTAAGCCATTGTTTTTTTTAAATTCAGTAATCACATTACAGTAATTACTAACCAAACAATTATCTAATGCACTTGCATAGCATGATTTTAAAATTATTTGCACAATGAGTTGGAAAAAATCAAACAAGCACTTTTTTTGACACACTTGCTACAATCAGTTGACTCCAGTTGGTGTGCAGGGAAAGGGCAAGTGGTTTTGAGGAGTGGAGATATATACAGTGGGGGAAATAATTATTTGCTTTCTTACAAAGAAATTAACAGTATCTATTTTTTTTGTAGTAGTAGTAGTAGTAGTTTGGCCAGAATATCAGCCAAAAATCCAGAAAAAGACACATTACATAAAAATTAAAACTTAGTACTTGGTGGAGAAACCCTTGTTGGCAAGTACAGCAGAAAGATGTTTCTTGTAGTTTTCCACAAGGTTTACACATATCTCAGGAGGAATTTTGGCCCACTCCTCCTTACAGAAACTCTGTAAAGCAGGGGTCTCAAACTCGCAGCCCACGGGCTGCGACCGGCCCCGCCCCCTACGCCCGGCCCGCAATTTGATGTAAAAAATATAAGACAATTTGGCCCTTTAAGTTACTTTTTTGACATTTCGCTTTCCCCTCCAATTAAGAGGAGTTAGCAAAATGTCAAAAAAAGTAAGTAGGAGTCGGGGCCAGTGGGCCGTGAGTTTGAGACCCCTACTATAAAGCCTTTAGGTATAGGAGTGTTCTTTGGGTCATACTCAGTATTTCTCTTTCTCTGGTTAATGTAACCACTGCACTTTCTCCCAAGGCTTCTTTGAATCATTTAGATCAGTGTTTTTCAACCTTTTTTGAGGCAAGGTACATTGTTTTCATTGAAAAAATTACGAGGCACACCACCAGCCAAAAATGTTAAAAAATGATACTCTGTGGCCTATATTAACAATATAGTCATTCTTATCAAAGTGTCTTGAATAGGAATCAAATAAACACAAAAAAGAACTTTATCATATAATATATAACTTCTTTCAAATAAAAAGTGCACTTAACATGTCCACTTCAAAAACACAGCTTGAACATAACAAATGCCACAACAATGTGGTCTTAAAGGTAGTAGAAAAGTGTTTTGCAAACTCTAATTTTGTCCAAAAGCATTCTATTACCAGGAATAACACAACAATACATGAGATAGAGGCAAGCTCACAGCTAATGCCAGTTTAATATCATCATCATGCATAAGTGCCCCGTACAATGTTTTAATGGATGAAGGTTATCATTGTTAACTACAATCCTATACCACCGAACATGTCATAATCGGCTCAGTGTACTTCAAAAGTTCGGCCGATCGCGGACTTACGGCAACAATTACATAATAAAACCGTAATAATACCCTGTGTTGGTTGTGAAGTGCAGTTTATCAGCTTTCAGAAACTGTTTGAATTTTTTCGATAAGACAAACGGTCGCGTTATTACGGTAACTCAAAATTCCTTTGATCAGCCGCCTCAGGCTCTGTGGTAACCAGCTGTTCGGCTAGTAGGGGCAGGTAATGGTGCTTCAGCGGCGATCGCCCGGCAGTATAGGGTTATAAATATGTATGTTGTGTGTGCGTTTCAGATGGCTCTCATGTTGCAAAACTACCACTGAGAACTGTCGGTCTGTGCTTTGCACCTCCAGTTTCTTGCTGTTGGGTTTTAAAAATGGCAGGCTTGATTCTGGTGAAGGAGTCGCTCTCATGACTCCGCTCGCTAGTGATGATACTCCCTGGCCAATCAGTGGCATGTTGTCCTCCGCGTCACATTTTTGTATGCCTCGGATTGCTTAGAACCTCGGGTGAGTGAGTATGGAAAAAGTGTACTTGATTCTAATGGAAATGCCGTCAAATCGCAGCGAGTCGAGTCGACCCGTGGCGAGTCGTTCTGTATGGAAAAGCGGCTTAATTCTCTTGTCTCAATGTACAATGCAATTCGCTACCTGCTGCTATCTAGTCTAGTGATATGGAAGAGTTTTACAGGATTATGCTCCCAGTCACTACTACAGCACAGACACTCATGGCATATAAGGTGAAATTGGATAATTTCCCACGGCATAATTTCCCTTACGATCTCCTTACGATCTACCTGAGTACTTTTGCTGACCATGTCCATGTCAGATGACGTGCAAATTTCAAATCATCTTGAACAACATGTTCACTGCAGTGTTAATTTTGACAGCAAATTTTGATTTAGTTTTAGTCATAGTCTTTTAACAAAAATGTAATTTGGTTTTAGTCATAATTTAGTCATCTGAATAGTTTTAGTTTTAGTCTAGTTTTAGTCGACGAAATTATCGTAAGAATATAGTCGACTAAATCTACAGTCGATTTAGTCGTATAAAATATAAAGTGTAAAATGTAAATGCTTTTTCTTCAGTTTGCTTGAATTAGTCATTATACAGGCACAAAATTAAATATTTATTAAAAGTTATGGAATATTATTAATAATATGAACAGCGTTTCACCTGCTTCCCACACACCTGATCATTAACACCAACTTAGATAAGATAAGATAAGATAGTGTTTATTTGTCACATGCACAGTTATACACAGTACAATGCACAGTGAAATGTATTTTGTACCTGCAACCATATATACACACACATATAAATAAGAAGAATAAAAATAAAAAAAGTAATTCACACTATACTCTATATACTATACACTATACACACTTTTATAAATTATAATATTTACATTGTGCAATAATGGTCCAGTTAGGGCTCAGAGTTGAGCAGACGGATGGCTTGTGGTAAAAACTCTTCTTCAACCTTTCAGTCTTAGCCCTCAGGCAGCGGTAACGCCGGCCTGATGGGAGCAGGGAGAAGAGAGAGTGTCCGGGGTGGCTGGGCTGTTTTAGGATCTTCATGGCCCTCAGCCTGCACTGCTTGGTGTAAATGTCCTGCAGGTTGGGGAGGGTGGTTCTGATGGTCCGTTCAGCTGAACGAACCACCCTTTTTAGGGCCATGAAGTCCTGCTTGGTGCAGTTTCCCATCCAGGTGGTGATGCTCCCACGCATGATGCTCTCGATGGTGCAGGTGTAAAGGTTCCTGAGCACCTTGAGTGGGAGCTTGAAGTCTCTCAGCCGCCTGAGGAGGTAGAGACGCTGTCTGGCCTTCTTCACAGTGATGTTTATGTGATGAGTCCAGGACAGGTCCTGTGAGATGGTCACTCCCAGGTATTTGAAAGTGTCCACTCTTTCCACCTCAGCACCACTGATGACAAGTGGATGGTAGTCCCTCTGCTGCTTC
The DNA here is from genome assembly GCF_007364275.1 of Archocentrus centrarchus. Classification (NCBI taxonomy): domain Eukaryota; kingdom Metazoa; phylum Chordata; class Actinopteri; order Cichliformes; family Cichlidae; genus Archocentrus; species Archocentrus centrarchus. Next base: position 25,085,120 of record NC_044346.1, on the reverse strand, counting down.
CTGCTGAAGTCCACGATCAGTTCCTTCGTTTTGCTGACGTTGAGCAGGAGGTGGTTCTCCTGGCACCAGTTCTCCAGGCGGGAGACCTCTCTCCTGTAGGCTGTCTCCTCATTGTGAGAGATTAGTCCCACAACAGCAGTGTCGTCAGCAAACTTGATGATGACGTTGGACTCTGACGTGGCCTCGCAGTCATGGGGGTACAGTGAGTACAGCAGAGGGCTGAGCACACAGCCTTGGGGGGATCCAGTGTTGAGGGTGAGGGAGGATGAGGTGAGGTGACCCACTCGTTACTGAGATAATACGAGCGTTTTACAGCAGGACATGCTCTGAAAGGTACAGGGCAGTGTTCAGGACCAGGATTAGGAAAGGCTAATCCACTGTGGTGTGGAGATTTTCTCTAAACACAAACGCTAAACTGGGAAAAACACTTTACCCTGCATGACATTAAAATGCTTACCTTTGCATGGAGATCTGGGTGACTGGTTTGCAGATGTTGTTTTAGATTTGTCGTGTTTTTACCCAAGATAGTCGCCCCACATGGTTTACACATCGATTTGTTTGTCACGGCATCAAAGGACAAATGTGTCCATACATCGGCTGTTCTCTTTCTCCCTGCGGATATTGTTTACATAACTTAAGGTCTATGCCAGGGTGCTGGAAAGGAGGGTGCGTCCGTTAGTCGAACCTCGGATTCAGGAGGAACAATGCGGTTTTCGTTCTGGTCGTGGAACGCTGGACCAGCTCTTTATCCTCTCAAGGATATTCGAGTGTGCGTGGGAGTTTGCCCAACCAGTCTACATGTGCTTTGTGGACTTGGAGAAGGCATTCGACCGTGTTCCTCGGGGTGTTCTTTGGGAGGTTCTGCGGGAGTATGGGGTGTCTGGCCCATTGTTGCGGGCCATTCAGTCCTTGTACAACCACAGTGAGAGCTTGGTCCGTATAGCCGGTAATAAGTCGGATTTGTTTCCTGTGGGTTTTGGACTCCGTCAGGGCTGCCCTTTGTCACCGATTCTGTTCATAATTTTTATGGACAGAATTTCTAGGCGTAGCCAGGTGGCGGAAGGCTTCTTCCTTGGTGGCCTCAGAGTCTCATCTCTGCTTTTTGCAGATGATGCGGTTCTGTTGGCTTCATCAGGGGGGGGCCTCCAGCTCGCAGTGGAACGGTTCGCAGCCGAGTGTGAAGCGGCTGGCATGAGAATCAGCACCTCTAAGTCTGAGGCCATGGTCCTCAGCCGGAAAAGGGTGGAGTGCCATCTCCGGCTCAGGAACGAGTTCTTGCCTCAAGTGGAGGAGTTTAAGTATCTCGGGGTCTTGTTCACGAGTGATGGGCGAAGGGAACGGGAGATCGACAGGCGGATCGGGGCTGCTTCTGCAGTGAGGCGGACGCTGCACCGGTCCGTCGTGGTGAAGAGGGAGCTTAGCGTAAAAGCGAAGCTCTCGATTACCGGTCGATCTACGTTCCTACCCTCACCTATGGTCACGAGCTTTGGGTAGTGACCGAAAGAATAGGATCGCGAATACAAGCGGCAGAAATGAGTTTCCTTCGAAGGGTGGCTGGCCTCTCCCTTAGAGATAAGGTGAGGAGTGCGGCCATCCGGGAGGGGCTCAGAGTAGAGCCGCTGCTCCTCCACATCGAAAGGAGCCAGTTGAGGTGGCTCGGGCATCTGATTAGGATGCCTCCTGGCCGCCTCCTGGGTGAGGTGTTCCGGGCATGTCCCACCGGGAAGAGGCCCCGTGGTAGACCCAGGACACGCTGGAGAGATTATGTATCTCGGCTGGCCTGGGAACGCCTTGGGGTCCCTCCGGATGAGCTGGAGGAGGTGGCTGGGGAGAGGGAAGCTTGGGCTTCTCTGCTTAGGCTTCTGCCCCCGCGACCCGGCCCCGGATAAGCGGAAGAAAATGGATGGATGGATGGATAGTTTGTTCTTCCTGGGTTTAGATCAAATTTACACAACTGTGCGTTTGATTGGATGTTTTCCTAACTTGTCCCGCCCTGTCACAAAATTAAATAAGTTCTGATTGGATCCTTTCCTAACTTGTCCCGCCCTTTCACAAAACTAAATAAGTTCTGATTGGATTTTGTCCCGCCAAGCATTTTCATCTCGTTTTCATTCATTGACGAAAGTGTCAGTTAATTTCGTTATCATTTTTATCATTTTAGGTAGTTTTAATTTAGTTATCGTCTCGTCATGAAAAAAAAGTGTCGCTGATGAAAACTATGACGAAAATATTTCGTCAATGAAATTAACACTGTTTCACTGTACACAGAAAACCTGAACAGTCACTGGATCACCATAGAGCTCCTTTAGATTGTTCTTGAACATGCTTGCATCATGAGCATGCATCTGACAAATCTGCAGCAATTGCATGTTGTCAGATCTCTTGGGAATGTTTCCAGCACCTTGTTGAATCTGACATGAATAGTTCTGAAAGCAAAAGGGGGAACAGACATGGTGCTAGCAAGGTGTATCTAAAAATGTGGGTGGTGAATGTATTTTCACACGTATGATTAGAAGATATTCTAACCATAACTATACAAACTACAGCTGTAAGTGTTATTTAAAATAAAATGTGAAGTGTTTAATTGTAGATTATGTGTATGTAATAGTTTGAATATTTTGAAATGAAAATAACATTTTTAATAACAGTGCTTGAGTCAGTGTACTAATTTAGAGTCTGTTGAAATTGAAAGCTATACCAAAGTGTGTGCAAGTCATATGTTCTTATTGGCACGTAATTAAGTCCCCAAACTCTGGATTACCTCAAACTCACTTACATAGACAAACAGCACCTACATTTAACACACAGTGTATCCATCCCATAGTCTGGGAAATTATTCTGTTACAGAATTTGAAATAATAAAAATAAACAAAACAAAAATTTTCAAAATCAACAAAGCAAAGAAAATTATTTGAATGGCAATAAAATGTTAAAAAGCAAGTGCAGATGACTCTGTCAGACAGTTGTATCATATCACAAAGAGTTATTGAATGAGGATAGAAAGATTTCCTGTATTTGTCCTTTGGCAGCAGAGCTCAGTGAGTCTGTTAGAAAAAGTGCTCTGCTGACTGAACAATTAAGCGGTGCTCAGGGTGATCAAATTTGTTTATGATTGCTAAGTTTGTTCGGTGACTTCATTTCCACCACAAGTGTCCAGTTTGTAACCAGTCACAGAGCTGGCCTTGCTCTTTTTTTTTTTCTTCATTCTATAAGGGATGTGGAGTTAGCAGCATCTGCAGGCATTCATTTAACCAAAAAAACTCCGTTAATCCTTCAGAATATGTTCAAAAATGTAAAAAACAAAAAGAAAAGAGTAAGCTTGTGCCTTAACAGTTAAATGTACATGAATCAGCCAAATAAATACACCCACAACAGTAAAAGGTTTGGTGAACCAAACAAGTTCATGTGATGCAGCTGTAATGTCACATGCCATATTCAGATGGTTTGGATTTGGAGAAGAGAAACATTTGTTCCATGAGGAGAGCAAATTCTGAACTTTAGAAATGCTTGAGGCATTCTCCTTTGTCAGCGTACTGATACTTCTAGCACGTTGAAACTTTTGGGGCTCATGATTACCCCTACTCATGTGCTGATAGTATTTCTGCATTTCTGAAGAGCTATTGTTGATGTTATTTTGAAACTGACAAGATGCATGCCTTGCTATAAAGCTTATGAATAAGGGTACTGAGAATGAAGCTGAAACCCCCTGGAAGCCAAAAGGAAACGGCCTACACAGATAAAGTAGCCTACGCAGCAGAGGACAAATAATGTCAGTGTGAAAAGAATCGTTACACAGACATTTCATGGGAACACATCATTTCAGAAATTTCCCCAGAGCAGAATAGAAAACTAGAAGGTCATTAGTAGGAGTCTGGTTAAACTGCAGCTGTTTGAGTGAATTCTGTCATGAGATTGTTATTTCCTGTCCCCACAATCATGATTTGCCATTTTTGAGAGATTGAAAAAAAAGTGACTAGACTTCAGAGAAAATTTAAAGAAGTCCAGCGGCCCTTTTCAAGCTGTTGAGACCACCATAACCTAGATGACAGAAATGCTGTAAATGGTTTCAGTCTGTTTGACCACAAATAGATAATAGAAAACTCTCCAACTTTCTTCAATTGTCATTTATCTGCTTGTAATTAGAGTAATTTTGTTTGTATTTGCATTTAATTTGGTTGCATACTGTTGTTCAGTGAGTTGGGATAGAGGTGTTTCTGCCACTGGTGGATCTTTCAAACACACCACATGAGACTTGCTAGCAGTGGTAAGGGATGTCCCTGTTTGTCTGTCAGTCTGTCCGGCTCTGCGGTCCTTACTGAAATAGCTCAACACACACATTTAATACATGTTGTTTTTTATTGGACTGGACAGTCCTGTCTGGCTTTCCCATTTACTGTTTCGTGCCTCTTCCAGGTGGGAAACCAACGGGAGTGCTGTGTGGGGAGCCATCAGCCCCCCTGAGGAGAGGAGGAAACCATTCCACCAGTCATTCTGGAGACCCCCCCACCACAGTAAGACAAAGCTTAAGATCATGAGTTCTGCAAATAAAAGAAGTGAAACTTAAGGCCAAACAAACATAGGAGGAAACGACTCAAGTCCAATCTATTTAAAGCATTGGTGTTTTCACCTTCTTCCTCCATTACATCTCCTTACATACATTACATGTAGGTAGTAACTAGTGCTATTAAATTGTTCTGTGAATGCGCATTTTTCCATCAAGACTGATTAAGTAGTACAAAATTCCTTTATGAATGCTGTCAATCACAATCATTTCTTTTCTGCTTATTTTGATTAGGATGGAGAAATCTCTTTCCGTGAAAATGGTAAGCGCCTGTTTTTTGACCACATCATCTTTGCTTGAATCTTCCCAGTACCCTACTTGTTGCTACATTTAGCCAAGTCAGTTTTGACATAATGTTTATAAAACATGGACAGAAAGAAGAGGAAAAGAAACACTCTCAGATATATTTTCACATGAAATAAAGGACTAAACAATACCATTTACCGTAAATTCCAGACTACAGAGCGCACCTGATTAAAAGCCGCATGCTCTAATTTTAGAAAGAAAATCAATTTTGTACTTGTACAAGCACACCAGATTTTAAGCCGCAGGTGTCCCACGTTGTAATATAAGATATTTACACAGAAAGATATTACACGTGAGAATTTTTAAATTTTTAATTTAATCCGTATGGTACCATAAACAAATACATACTGCAAATGCTTTTTTTCGAACAGTGCCTGTAACACGGCTACCTTTAAATATATGTACGTATCAGTAACACAAATTACGTTGCTTATGCTTTTTTACTGAACAGTGCACAAACAACATTCCAATATCTCCTCCTCTGGGATCTCGTCACTCACTTGTTCGTTGTCGTTACTTACAGTCCGAGTGAGAAGCAGGCCAAACGTCAAAGTACCGTATTTTTCGGACTATACGTCGCTCCGGAGTATAGGTCGCACCAGCCAAAAAATGCATAATAAAGAAGAAAAAAAATATATAGGTCGCACTGGACTATAAGTCGCACTTTTTTTGGGGGGGGGGGGGGTTGATAGAATCCGAGACTCAGAGCACAAATTCCATCTTGAACGGCAATTTAAAATAATAATGGATTAAAGAACAGGACGAACACGGTTACACCTACGTTATGCTAACGTAGCACATTCAGCTACATGACGCACAACTAACACGTGTTCGGTATTGTAACGTTGTAAACACACTTCCAAAGTCGGCGATATTCACAACAAAGGTCGTCTTTATTAACAGAAAAACGGCTGCTGTAGGCCACAGCCACGCCAACCACAACTACAACAGCGGAACAGCAACACACACACAGGCAAGCTCTCAGTCTTTTTCTCTCTCTCCATGCTGCCTTCACGAACCTCCCGAACAGTCCGAAATCCCACAACATCAACACGCTCTCTAACTAAGAGAATCGCTACAGTATGTTAACGTAACATTAAGTTATTCAGATAACCATAGCATAAAGAACATACTAACAAGTTAACCAAACCATCAATCCATTGAATTCTTCATCCTCGGTGTCACTTCTAAACAATTCCGTACACTCCGTAGACGAAGCGCCGCTTCCTCTTCTGTGTCGCGTTAGTCAGACTCGTCGTCAGCTGCAGTTCCAATTATTCCAGCCTTTCTGAATCCCAACAGGATGGTTTGTCACTGAAGCCCATGTTTTCTTGATCCATCCAATGACTTCCAGGAAAGTTGGGTGGCGCATTCTCCCAGTTGCCGTTAAGCTGTGCTCTCCATCCACTGCGCCCACAGGTTACGCAAGACTGCCTTAAAGCTGCAGTTCACGGAGATGTCAAGTGGCTGGAGTATTTTGGTTCATGTGTTATAAATGTCACATATACGTCGCTCCGGAGTATAGGTCGCACCCCCAGCCAAACTATGAAAAAAAGTGCGACTTATACTCCGGAAAATACGGTACTTCATATTTTTTTACTGAACAGTGCACGAACAACATTCTAATACCTCCTATAGGGGATATGACATGAGAAATATTAATTTAAGTTTAGTTGATGAATAAATCAATATACATAAGCTTAAACTTCAAAATTTTGTTTATTTTCCCACCAGTCTACTACACAGACCAATGAAGGGTGGAAGTGCTCCTGTGATAAGCAAACTCCTGAAACTAAAGTTAAGCATCATAACTGGATAGTTTTATTCAACATTAATGTCTCACTTGTTATAGTTGAAAATTAATCATTCTCTCAGCTGTATTCCTTGATGTTGAAATGTGTCATGCTTGTTTTAACAGCTTAGTTTGAATTAAAGACTTAAAATTAAACCACAAAAAGGAGAAAAAGTTCGTTCTCCGTTTAACCAGCTGCTTTACACAGCTGTGCTTCGCACTCAGGGTTGCTAGGCGACATGAGCTACAGGTGAGGACAGGTGACGCTGATATGAAGGCTAGCCGCTCACGTCCTCCCTTTGCGGTCTTCGTGGGCTCTGAAGGACGTGGGCCGGGTCCTTCGCAGGATGCGGCCCCTGAATTTGGACATTGTGCGTCGATATAATCTGTATGCCGGGAACTCGCGCACTGAGAAACGTTCCACGGTGCAAAGTGCGTTAAAATGCGTTAAAATTTTTAATTCGTTAATTTCCCCTTAATTAATTAATCGAAATTAACGCGTTAAAGTCCCACCCCTAATATATATATATATATATATATATATATATATATATATATTTTAATCGCACTTTGCACCGTGGAACGTTTCTCAGTGCACGAGTTCCCGGCATACAGATTATATCGACGCACAATGTCCAAATTAGGGGCTGCATCCTGCGAAGGACCCGGCCCACGTCTTTCGCAGCCCACGAAGACCACAAAGGCCGGAAGTGAGCAGCTAGCCTTCATATCAGCTGCCGTCACCTCTGCGTAGCTCATGTCGCCTAGCAACCGTGAGTGCGAAGCACAGCTGTGTAAAAGCAGCTGGTTAAACGGAGAACGAACTTTTTCTCCTTTTTGTGGTTTAATTTTAAGTCTTTAATTCAAAATAAGCTGTTAAAACAAGCATAACACATTTCAACATCAAGGAATACAGCTGAGAGAATGATTAATTTTCAACTATAACAAGTGAGACATTAATGTTGAATAAAACTATCCAGTTATGATGCTTTACTTTAATTCAGTGCTTCTCAATTATTTTCTGTTATGCCCCCCCTAGCAAGAAGAAAACTATTCGCGCCCCCCACTCCCCACTGTGACTATCCATCTCTGCATAACATTTTATCCTTATTAACATTAAAGAAAAAAAGAAAGACATATGGTCAAACTTACAAAGAATAACTTTATTAAATCGTGTTTTAAGTCTGCAACAGAAAAGATTTTAAGTGCATCATTGCCTGAAATTAAAAATAAATAAATCCTTGTTTAAACTGTAAACTGTAAACTGCAGCACGGTGGCGCAGTGGTTAGCACTGTTGCCTCACAGATAGAATACCATCTGGAAGGCCTGGGTTCGATTCCACCTTGGCCCAGGCCTCTCTCTCTCTGTGTGGAGTTTGCATGTTCTCCCCGTGCTTGCGTGGGTTTCCTCCGGGTACTCCGGTTTCCTCCCACATTCCAAAGACATGCACTTACTGGGGTTAGGTTAATTGGCTAATCTAAATTGCCCATAGGTGTGAATGAGAGCGTGAGTGTGAAAGGTTGTTGTCTCTCTGTGTTGGCCCTGTGACTGGCTGGCGACCTGTTCAGGGTGTACCCTGCCTCTCGCCCTATGACAGCTGGGATAGGCTCCAGCCCCCCCGCGACCCTGACCAGGATAAGCGGAAGTGAATGGATGGATGGATGGATGGATGGATGGATGCTTTAATTTCAGGAGTTTGCTTATCACAGGAGCACTTCCACCCTTCATTGGTCTGTGTAGTAGACTGGTGGGAAAATAAACAAAATTTTGAAGTTTAAGCTTATGTATATTGATTTATTCATCAACTAAACTTAAATTAATATTTCTCATGTCAAATATTGAAATGCGATTAAAATGCGATTAATTTCGATTAATTAATTACAAAGCTTGTAATTAATTCGATTAATTTTTTTTTAATCGAGTCCCACCCCTAATATATATTTATATATATATATATATATATATATATATATATATATATATATATATATATATATATATATAGTCATTGATTGCCTTCATCATCTTCTTCCTGCGCACTGAAACCATCAAAGTCCTCTTCTTCAGTGTCCGAACAGCCTCAGGATCTCATCCCTCACTTCAGCCTCTTCGTTGTCGCCCTCAATTGAGCGCATCCGGTCCTCTTCACCACACAGAAGTCCAGCCTTTCGGAACCCATTGGTGATGGTGGATGTTTTGACATATGCATTTAGGATCCACTGGCAGACTTGAGTGAAAGATGCTCTTCGCATGCGGCCTGTTTTGGTGAAGGATTTCTCGCTGCTCGTCATCCAGTCCTCCCACTCAAGGCGCAGTGCCACTTTAAATGCCCGGTTCACGCTGATGTCCAGTGGCTGCAAATACTTAGTGGTGCCCCCAGGAATCACAGCTGGAATTGAGTTTGTACTCTTGATGCCAGCTTTCACTGAATCTGTTATATGGGCCCTGATGCTGTCCATAACGAACAATGCTTTTTTTCTGTGAAAAAATCCTCCAGGTCGCTTGGCGTAGCACTCTCTGAGCCAGTCCTTCATTAGGCTCTCCATCATCCAACCTTTCTAATTGACTTTCACCACGATTCCTTTGGAATTGTCAGCCGCTTAAAAATCACCATTGGTGGAAGCTTTAGTCCCGATGCTGTGCAGCTCAGAACACAGGTAAAATGCGTTCTCTCGTGGCCTCTTGTTTTCAGTGTGATGGACGAGTCACCTTTTTTATTAACAGTGCAAGTGAGAGGCAGGTCAAACGTCAAAGGTACTTCATCCATATTTATGATATCATCTGGCCCGATGGAATTCTCCGCTATCTTTGTTTGAGTGAACGTGCAAAAGTTAGCAAGTTTTTCCTCGTAGCCGGGAGGGAGCTGCTGACACAAAGTCGTGCGTGCCCTGACGGACAGGCCTTTTCATCTCATAAATCTAAAACACCACGATGGCCCACCTCTAAAATCTTCGATTTTCATTTCGGTGGCGATTGCTTTAGCCTTCAGTCTGATATGCACGGTGGAAACACCGCAGCCTCTTGCTCTCTGTGTATTAACCCAGTCTTCAAGAAAGTTTTCAAGTTCGGGCCATCTGCTATGGTTACCTCTGAAAGCTTTTGTCGTCTTTTTGCATTGACTCAGTTCTTCATGCTGGCGTCTCCACCGTCTCACCATCCATTCATTTATGCCAAGATTACGTGCAGCAGCTCAATTTCCTTCTTCAGTCGCCAGATTGATTGCCTTTACCTTAAAAGATGCATCATATGCTTTTCTTCGAGTGTTTTCCATGTTGATGAGGGTGAATACAAATGACAGGTTTACAATACATTGAATTGTGAAGGTGCTCTTGTTTTATCGCTCAATTTCATTGGACCTCTGTGACCTACTCATCAATTTGATTGGTCTACTGTTACGATGCAAAATGTTTTTGGGCGCATGAATAAAAAAACATGCATTAGCCGCACCTTACTATAGGCCGCAGTGTTCAAAGTGTGGGAAAAAAGTAGCAGCTTATACTCCGGAATTTACGGTATATTTATTTAGTTTGGTTTCGTTTTGCACCGATATTTTCTCCTGTGCTTTTTCGCACAGGCACACCCCCACAGAGCCCTGGCCTAACAGTAAATAAACAAAATTTTAAGGTCTACTTGAACTTAGAATTGCATGTGTATCAACAGTTCAGCAAAGGAAACTGTTTTTTTTTTTAAAGTTTGAACGCCTTCAGACTTTTTAAATCACACTGTTTTAATAAATGCCTAATCCTTATAGTTACTTACCACTAATTAAATATGAACTTATTCCTTGACTTCAGCAATACTAAATATGAGGATAAAAATATGTGCAACGATAAACCTGAAGTTTTATGGCTATTTGTATTAGGGCTGCAGCTGTAGATTATTTTAGTAATCGAGAATTCTATTGATTATTCCATCGATTAATCGAGTAATCAGATAAGAAATTGTTTTTGTCTTATTAACAGTTCATCTGCACATTTTAACTTCCGTTGCTTAACTGCAGATTTTTTGCTGTGTGAAACAAACAGCGGTGGATGGAGCAGCTATAATGTTCTCTTTTCTTCCCTTGTTGATCAGGTGGTTGATGAAGGGCTCCTCCAGCTGTTTCCCAGTAAAGGTTTAATGGTGGTTACAGGAAAAAGCGTTGCTGCTTTGGACGCTAGAAAAACGTTTCTTTTCGCTCCACTTGAGCTCACCGTCTCGATAACGGCTCCGCCTCTTTGCGCTTGCCACGTGTGTGCAGGCAGACTGCACGTAAAACAGCTGCTGCTGTTATCAGTGTTTTTGTTGAAACACTGGGGGCTGCATGAGCTTAATATTGTAACTCTGTCTTCACACACACCCTCCTATGTTTCCATTGCAAGTCTGTTCTAACCCCCCCCCCCCCCCCCCCCCTCCATACCGAACAGGTGACCAGGGGTTTTCCCGTTGTTACCGACCAATTGATAGTGCTAATGGTGGCGCCCGATAACAGCTGAAATTCTCAGCCCAGCGAGCACAACAGGTACCCACATCCTGGGGAATGCAGCAGCATCCAGTGGGGAGTTAAAGGGAGGGTAACCCCACCCTTCACAATCATGTCATACAGGGCTGAGACTCAGCAAGCCCCAGACCCAGGCCTAGCCATACACACATGTGCACTCACACACACACACCCCAGCCAACCCGACCCCCCCCCCCACAGAATATCTTGACAGGAATGACATGTCTGTATTCTTGCCTCATCTGTTTTCTACAAAAAAAATTCCAATTAAAAGCTGGAGACCTTTGTAATTTTTTGCAGCACAAATTAGATTGTATTCACCTACATCATATTAGCTGTATATACACTGTGGTAGTACATACAGTGCTATGAAAAAGCATTTGCCCCGTCACACGCGCAACTGTAGAGAGAAGTGGAGGTGTGAAAAAATATGTCAGCGATGAGCCACTCGGGTTGTTTTTTTTCCATATGATGGAAATTCCGTAGCAAAGATGGAGAACTTTAATGCCGCTAATGTGGGTGAAATGTTCCACTGCAGAGTTTAAACGAAGCATGAAGCAACAAATTTGTGTCAAGGATTTTTTTTTAATAATCGAATAATTTGAGTTACTTGAGGAATCGTTGCAGCCCTAATTTGAATTACCTGTAGTTGTAATTGGTTTGTAATCTAAAAGCCATAGGAAACACCCAAATCCAACATTATTATGAGATTGCTTAGAGATTAATCATGATAAACTCTGCACACTTAAGAAGGGTGTGCTCTCAAGATGAAGTCATTCAGGACATGTCCTCATTTGTAACTTGTGTTTTAATGTCTGTGCTCAGAAATCTGTGCTGCTGAGCCTGAAGTAGTTCCAGAGCAGCAAGAGGAGGTTCCTCAGGCTGAGGAGCCCACTGGAGGACTACCATCTGGCCGTCGAAATCCCCCGGGGGGCAAGTCCAGCCTGATCCTTGGTTGAAAGCCACTCAACTACCCCTCCTTACCTCCACTCATCTTTGAACATCTTTTTATTTTAAGCAAGAATCCCCAGCTCATTTGTCTGTACCGCAGGAATCCTCTGATGTCCAGCAGACACCGGTCTCCTCCACACCCCCAAGTGCATTGTTTTGATACCTCTTTTTTGAAAACTGTTTTGTACTGTTTTTATTGTTTGTTTATTTTGACAGAAGCACTTTATGTATTTCTATGTATACGGTTCAAAGTCTGCCTTTACCTCTGAAATGCATCAGACCTGCCAGGTAAGGTATAAGGCTCACATTTGTCACATCAACCAATGGCAAATCTCCCCAAACTTTAATGCAACAGCACAAGCTGTGAATGAATATACAAACATTTTGTAGAATACAAGCAAAAGAAAAAGCTTTTGCACTGTGTTCATTTTTGGCCCCATCTTGCATGCATGTCTGGTCTGTAATGTATGAATGTGAGAAGAAACATAACTGTGAAAATTTCTTTTTTTTAATTTAACCTGTTTAATACTTGTTTTTTGTGAACCAATTCTTGTACTGTTGTTGCATGAAGTTGGACTCTTTCTACTGATTATAGTAGTAGTATCCACACAGGATCCTCATAAATTTCTGTAATTTTTTGATCCAAAAGAGGCAGACATATGTTTTCAGTTGAGTCCTTTAGGTCCCCCATGTCAGGTTATAAAAAAAAAAAGTTGGAACAAGCCTTTTTTGCTATTGTCCCTAACCGTATTGTAACCCCAGTGCCGGTTTTAAGTGCCCCATGTTTTTATAGGTAAAATTTACTCAAAATTTTACTCTTAAGTGCGCCTGTTTGTGTGTTAGGCTACAACATCAAACAAGGTTGGGTTTCTCGATTGCATCCTACCAGTATCACATTTGCATTGAAAATTAGTGGATTATTTATGGTCCTCACTGCTGTGTTCCTGGTAAACCCATCCTAGATTTGACAAGTGACCTTATGACAACCCAGCCTTCTTTTCATTGTTCTCCCCTGTTTTATACATTAGTCACTATTCTTGCTCACTGGAAATCTAGAACAATCTTTCTGTAATTTTCACGTGGCATTATTCCAACCAAAACTTTTACCTGCTTCTGTCCTCTTGAGTCACGTGCATGGGAGCAGTCATGCTGTGTCTACAACCTGTCATGCAAGAAAATCTACATTTCAGGTTTACATTGTTTAGTGTGGTGTCTTTTTTTTTTTTTTTTTTTTTTAATGTTTATTACGATGCAGCATATGTGTTGGCATCATATACCATTTCCTGTTGCTGGATGTAAGTTACTGCTGAAATTTTAAAATCAATAAATGGCACAAGTGGACATTACCATTAAATCAGTTTTGACCATGGGTTGTATTTGCAGTGGGAATTATTTCATTTCATTATTTCACTTGAAAGAAAAAAAAAACTTTCAGATGGACTAATTTGATGGTTTCGGTGGAAATGTCTGTGATTCTGTCCCTGACCTTTACAGAAATATTAAACTTGAAAAACGTTTTAAGGTTACAATTTGTTTCTGTTAAAAGAAAACTATTTGAACAGTTGCACCTTGTAGAAAATCCATCTTATGCTTAAGTTGGATAAAATCCAATTCTTCAAAATATCAGACAGAGTTTGGGGTCTAATATCGAATTTCGCGACAATGGCTTTCTGCTTCATCCCTGCATTTGCTTCCGCAAATTTTATAATCTCATATTTTTGCTCGTAAATACGAGTTTGTAGCTTACGCTTGACTCCTGGGCTTGCCATGATTGTCTCCGGTGAAATGAACTGATTTGCCCAATGCAGCCAGTCCAGACGTCACGTGACTGTATGGACACTCACGCGATCTCCACGCGTTGTTAGTGTGTGTAGATGTGTGTAAATGGTAGATTGGAGTTGGGCCTGGCGGGAGCTGAGGCTTTAGTGCTAAACTCATCACATTTAATTGGAAATGCATTACAATGGGACTGGATTTTTCATCCGACTAGAGCAAAAATCCAATGTGTACTGTAATTTTTGTGTTTTTTAAATCAGTTGTACAGAATTCCACGCACCACCAGGTGCTCGACCCGCAGTCAAGTATAGAAGCCAAACACTGTTTTGAGGTAAAAAAATGTTTGCTTGTTATTTTGTTTTTTTTGAGCCAACGAACAAATGAACTCACACTACTGGCAATCAAGCCAGCACACACAGATGAGCACACTCTATCACAGGCAAAGTCCTGACTGTTGTTGGGCCTGGAGGAGACAAAGGAGAGAGGCGAGCTGGCTCTCGGCTGGAGCATTTGAGGCAGATTTCCATCCAGTTATTCAGTCGGCAGACACCTCCTCAGCCTAGCCAATCCGCCGGCTCCACCTGTTGCAGCAACACACATACTCAAAAGGGAGGAGAGAAGCCGGACACATCCACTCACTCTTCAGTGCGTGGGCCTAAACAAAACATACACAACACATGATCCTGGATCATAACATACCCTTGTGGTGGCCACATATATGCACATTTCACACCAGAATGCCCCAAGCTCTTATTGCGAAGAGAGAGACCGGAATAGATAGGGAAAAGGCGGGAGAGAGAGGCCTAGGATAAAAGGGCTTGACTCCTCCTTTTGAGGAGATATATTTGGAGTTGTAGTTTGTTGTGAGTTTTCCTAATAAAGCTGAGACTACATACCGGCTCGTGTCTCCTTCCACCGACTCCTACATTGGTGACCCCGACTAAAGAACATGTCTGCTGACGACAGCTCAGCGGCCGCTGTTTCCTCACCAGCCGCCGCCGTTTCTCCCGCTATTTTTGCGGCCACGGTCAAGCTCCCGGAGTTCTGGCAGCACGATCCAGAGCCTTGGTTCCAGCATGTGGAGGCCCAGTTTCACCTCCGCGGGATCACCTCAGACGACACCAAGTATTACCATGTCGTCGCGGCGCTGGACTCTGCTTCTACCCGCCGGCTGATGGGACTGCTCCGGGACCCGCCGCCTGCTAACAAGTATGGAGCGCTGAAGGAGAACCTGCTGCGGATTTATCAGCTTTCAGACGAAGAGCGGGCTGATCGCCTGTTGTCCCTGAATGGCTTGGGAGATGGTAAACCCTCCGAGCTGATGGAGCACATGCTGGCTCTGCTCGGCCCGGGCGACGCTTCGTTTCTCTTTACGCATCTGTTCCTGCGCCAGCTCCCCCCTCCCGTGCGCACCGCGCTAGCCAGCTCCGCTCTGATACGGGCCAAGGATTACCGCGGGCTAGCTGAAGAGGCGGACAAGATTTTGCTGGCATCCAGGCATTCCGGTGTGCATGCACTTTTACCGAGTGCGGCTCTACAAGGGACGGAGGCTAGAGAAGCTGGTGCTGTGGCCGCCGTCGCAGAGCGTGCTCTGCTTCTATCATCGCCGGTTCGGAGTGAAGGCGAAGCGCTGCATTCCGCCGTGTACCTTCCAGCACCAGGGAAACGAGAGGGCCGGTGCTCACTAGCAGCTGTGTGCGCTGGCAGCTCGGACAAGCTGCTCTTCATTGAGGACACTGCTTCGGGACGCCGTCTGCTTGTGGACTCGGGTGCTCAGCGTAGCATCATGCCGGCTTCAGCTGCGGACGCCTTGGGACAATGTCACGGACCCCTGCTGGACGCGGCGAACGGTACCCCCATTCGCACATATGGAATGAGGTTGGTGACTGTGTGTTTCAAGGGACGTCAGTTTAACTGGGACTTTGTGATAGCGTCTGTGTCAGTACCTATACTCGGCGCTGATTTCTTGTGTGCTTTCAGGTTGTTGGTCGATGTAGCTAATAGGTGCTTGATAGATGCTGTGTCTTTTGATACCTACCCCTGTACACTTGGTAGTCCTGGCCCCCTGCCCCTCGCTAACATGCTTGCCACAGGTGATGAGTACCAGCGTTTGCTTGCCGAGTTTCCCACCCTCACGGTTCCCACCTTCTCTGCAGCCGTAGCTAAACATGGTGTGGAGCATTACATTACCACTGTGGGTCCGCCGGTTTTTGCGCGTGCACGCCGTCTCGATGCCGCGAAGTTAGCGATAGCCAGGGAGGAGTTTGCAAACATGGAGCGCCTTGGTATTGTGCGCCGCTCAAACAGCCCGTGGGCGTCCCCGTTGCACATGGTCCCTAAAGCTGACGGTGGGTGGCGCCCTTGTGGGGATTTTAGGCGCCTTAATAATGCGACGACTAATGACAGGTACCCGGTTCCCCACATTCAAGATTTTTCGGTTCATCTTGCGGGGGCAACTATTTTTTCAAAGGTGGATTTGGTGAGGGGATACCATCAGGTTCCTGTCCATCCGCGTGATGTGCCCAAGACCGCGGTTATCACTCCTTTTGGCCTTTTCGAGTTTTTGCGAATGCCCTTCGGTCTGAAGGGCGCGGCACAGACGTTTCAGCGCCTCATGGACTCCGTTTTGCGTGGTATGCCATTTTTGTTCGTCTATCTGGATGACATACTGGTTGCCAGCCCTTCCGCCGCGGAGCATTCAGTGCACCTCCGCCAGTTGTTTGAGCGTCTCAGTGAGCATGGTTTGATTGTGAATCCAGCTAAATGCCAGTTCGGTCTGCCGGCCATAGAGTTTTTGGGACACCTCGTTTCGCCCCAAGGGGCGTTTCCCCTGCCCGCTAAGGTGGAGGCGGTTTCTGCTTTTCCGCGCCCTTCCTCAGTGAAGCCCCTGCAGGAGTTTTTGGGGATGGTGAACTTTTATAACCGTTTCATCCCCCGGGCTGCTCACCTCATGCACCCTCTGTACAATGCACTTAAGGGCAAGAAAGGCAACCAAGAGATAGAGTGGACACCTGAGCGGGTGCAGGCATTTGACAGTGCCAAAGCTGCTCTTGCCAACGCTGCCCTGCTGGCCCACCCGTCTCCCGAGGCGCCTGTTGCCCTTACTACCGATGCCTCCGATTTTGCAGTCGGGGCCGTGTGCGAACAATGGGTGGGTGGTGCTTGGCAGCTCCTCGCCTTTTTCAGCAGGAAGCTTCGGGACGCGGAGAGAAAGTACAGTACGTTTGACAGGGAGCTCCTTGCCCTTTTTCTCGCGACGCGTCATTTCCGGTTCCTGCTTGAGGGCCGTGCCTTTACCGCTTTTGTAGACCACAAACCTCTCACATTTGCCATGGCAAAGGTTTCAGAACCATGGACTGCATGGCAGCAACGGCAGCTTTCTGCTATTTCAGAGTTTACCACTGACATTCAGCACGTCGCCGGCAAGTGTAATCGGGTGGCTGACTGTCTGTCCAGGGCGCAGGTTAGTTCTGTGCATTTGGGAGTGGACTACTCTGCCATGGCTGCCGACCAACTTACGGATACGGAGATTCAGGCTTTTAAGGCGGCCGAGTCCAGTTTGCGTTTGGAAGATGTCTCATTTCAGGATAGTGGCGTAACCCTACTTTGCGACGTCTCATTGGGCAGGCCTCGCCCCTTGGTTCCTGCTTGCTGGCGTCGGCGGGTTTTTGAGGCAGTTCATTCTCTTTCGCACCCAGGAGTTAAAGCCTCAGTTAAGTTGGTAGGGGCCAAGTTTGTCTGGCCCGGCCTCCGGAAAGAGGTCAGGGCGTGGGCTTCCTCATGTGTTGCTTGTCAGCGCGCCAAAGTGCAACGACACACCAAATCCCCTCTGGAGCACTTTCCCATACCACAGAGAAGGTTCGAACATGTCCATGTAGACCTGGTAGGTCCATTTCCCCCTTCCCGGGGTTTCACCCATCTCCTGACAATGGTGGACAGGACGACTCGGTGGCCTGAAGCAGTTCCTTTGGCGTCAACCACCTCAGCAGATGTTGCTCGTGCGTTCGTCTCCTCCTGGGTATCTCGGTTTGGCGTACCGCTTGACTTGACATCTGACAGGGGTCCTCAGTTCACGTCTGAGCTGTGGACTGCTGTGGCGGAGAACCTTGGCGTCAGACTCCATCGCACTACCGCGTACCACCCGCAGTCCAATGGCCTTTGCGAGAGGTTCCACCGTACCATGAAGGCTGCCTTACGGGCTGCGCTGGTGGACAGCAGCTGGGTTGACCGCCTTCCTTGGGTCCTGCTGGGCCTGCGTGCGACACCTAAGGAGGACCTGCAGTCTTCTTCAGCCGAGCTGGTCCTGGGCCAGCCTTTGAGGGTTCCAGGGGAATTCCTTCCTGGTGCATCTGCTTCGGGGGCCGACAAAAGGAGCGGGCCGGTTTTCCCGGGGAATGATAGGTTTTTGGCCCCAGTAGCGGCGCATCACTGCCTTCCACAGTCATATGTGCCAAAGGACCTGATGTCTGCCAAGTACATTTTTATCCGCCATGACGCGCACCGTTCTCCACTTCGACCTCCTTATGATGGTCCATTCCGTGTGCTAGAGGTGGGACCTAAGGATTTTTTGGTTGAGCTGGGAGGTCGTCAGGAGCGGGTTTCGGTGGATCGCCTTAAGCCTGCTCACATGTTTCCGGATGGTCCTATTGAGTTGGCCCAACCTCCGCGCCGCGGTCGTCCTCCCGTTTCTATGCCTCACTCGGAGGACCTGCCCCCAGCTGCTGTTTTTTCCCCTGCGAGGGGGCAGTCTCGCCGTAGTCGGGGCTATGCCCCTCCCTCGTTTTCACCACCTGTGGTCGCCAAGCACAGCCGTAGTGGCCGCCTGGTTAAACCCCCTAGGAGATACTCTTGATGTGGTATTTTATTTTTGCTATGTTGAGTTAAAATGGTTGCTGTTTTTATTATTGTATTGTTTGCCATTCTGTGTGTTCAGGGGGGGCCTGTGTGGTGGCCACATATATGCACATTTCACACCAGAATGCCCCAAGCTCTTATTGCGAAGAGAGAGACCGGAATAGATAGGGAAAAGGCGGGAGAGAGAGGCCTAGGATAAAAGGGCTTGACTCCTCCTTTTGAGGAGATATATTTGGAGTTGTAGTTTGTTGTGAGTTTTCCTAATAAAGCTGAGACTACATACCGGCTCGTGTCTCCTTCCACCGACTCCTACACCCTTTAAAATAAAATGATGTAAACTGTCAAAATATATAACAATAAAACAAAACAAAAACATAAAAAGAAATGAATGACATGCTGCAGTTGTGTAACTGGCATTATTGTGTAAGAAAAGTCGTGGTAACATCACTCGACTTACACATATTTCCTGAAGCTCTATCTCTTTATCAGAATTTTTCTTTTATCTCATAAAATCAAGTTTTTAGTTGAAGTACCGGGTGTGAGCCACTTTACTGTTAAAGAATTGTGAAAGAACAACAACAAATACAAATGGATTTAAAAACATCATTTTGTGAGTACAATATGACTAACATTGTGTGGTTTGATATGTTTTAGCCATTTTGTAAAAGGCATTTTTCATGAGGATTGTGACAGTAAGGTAACACCACTGTCAAGATCATTAAGCTGTCATTTTTCATAAATTCAACAATTATACAATAAAGGCATCTTGCCAAAATCCACAAATTGGACGTTTTTCTGTTGAATGACCCTGACCCAGTGCTGACGCCTCATGTAAACTTCTGAATTTTTTGTTTTTAATTCCCATTGAAAAATTAGTACACAAGGCAGAAACGTCTGCTGTAGTATGCAAATTTCACTACATAACGATGACCTATAGAGAAACAAATTTATTTCATGTGTTTTTATTTTTTATTATTTTGTTCCTCTTCAGCGCTACCATGAAACGTAAGGTGGAAGGTCAGGAAAATTAAGCGGCGGCCGGGTGGACCACGGCTCATCTGATCTCGGTTAAAGTTCGGTGTTTTCTGCTTCTAATGACAGTGAGGAAAAACGAGCCGGGGTAAGATGTGCTTTATAGCGAGTTGATTTTGCCCCCGCCCCCCGCTGTAGTCTATTTTTGTAATCGCCGGCTCCGTGAAGCAAATATTTGCCTGTAAGACTCAAAATGAAAGTGAAAGTAAAAAAAAGTCCGCAGTTATCACCGCTCGATTCAGTCGCGAAGAGGCACAACTGCGGCGTGAGGAGCGTGTAATGTAAGTTGGACATGATTTATAGTGGATTATGGTCGTTTGTTTTTATGACTCGTGTAACATACTTAGCGTGTAACATACGGGCAACTCACGACTACATGTTTGTGTATTATGTTTAATCGGCGGGGAGAAACGTGGTCAGCCGAGCTGTCTGCGTTCAAACGCGATCCGTGAGCTCAGGTTGTATTCAAGACTGTAAGCTACTTGTCGCGGCTCGTATGGCTTGTGTTCATATATATATATATATATATATATATATATATATATATATATATATATATATATATATGTGTGTGTGTGTGTGTGTGTGTGTGTGTGTGTGTGTGTTAACGTGTCAAAGTTTAGATCGTAATCTAGAAGGAAGCCATAGACCACAGTCGACTCTAGAGGTCACAGCATTCAAATTCTGCATGCAGACTGAGCTAAATGCAAACGGGCGTCTGTCCGAAAGTCTAGCTACAGTAGTTCTGCTTCGTGTCATATAAGTCGATGTAATTCAAGTTTAGTTAGTGTAGTAAGCCTGTGAACAACCAGAGAACAGAGCGTCGGAGGATGTCGGCTTTCCGGGCTATCTCTCCACAATTCGTGGATCACCGGGAAAAAAAAACACTAAATTGTCGCGAAATAATTGTCACTTTTTGGGGAGAAAAAACCTCACGGGGCAACACTGCTGAACAGTTGTTGCGGCAGAGGCTTCACGTCCAGTCCACCCATTTCTTATAAACCAGGAAATGTTACTCTCATTCCTGTAAAAACGGGAGTTTCTTTTAACTGCTCCTTTAAACCTGTTCCTTGTGCAGTATTGTGCTCATGGGACCATGATGACATTAAATCTACACAGATACACAGAAACAGATTTTTGCAGGGTGTCCTAACATATGTGTTGAGGTATATAGCCTTAACATATGTCAAACTGCAAACCATGCCTGTGAGAGAGAAACTGCCATCAAGCTGCAAAATGAGGCTGTGGGTTGATAGTTGCACAAAAGCTGGATCAAAATAATAGTTAGTGTGTGGACATTCTGAGACCTGGGCACAGGTCTTAGAAAAAAGTTTAAGGAAATCCTAGTTTTAAAAAAAAAAACCAGCTTCGTGTTGAGCATTTATTGTTGGCCGTTTCCTCACACTTTTCTCTGTACCCTATCCATGTAATAGAGGCAAAACATGCAAAAAATATGCAAGAAAGAAAGAAAGGTAGCACTACCTTACAAATGCTCTGTTTCTGGATTCATACTGTACTAGGGGCCCACATGATAGTTTTACACAGCACTACCAACACAGAAATTGTGTAGACAGGCCAGACTCTCAGGGCCATACTGTCCTAAGAAAAGGAGAGGAAATGAACACAGCACGAGGTCAATAGGTAAAAACCATACTTCTAAAGTTACGCTTATTATTCTGCATCTTGTGGCCGGTCCTTCATGACATTTTGCAAAGTTTGTCTTGACCTGTTGTGTCAGTTGCTTAAGCAGGATGTGCAGTAGAAGTTGAATGTTCCTGTGGTCATCTGGGGGGGGTGTGAAGATATGTCCCAGCTTCATTAAAAAAATTCTAACTCCACCACACAGCTGCAGTGGTTCTTAGAATTACAAAAGCACTATTACAAAATAAGCTTGCATTGTGGTTGAATATTGTGTGACGTGACGTGTATGAATGATGTTGAGTAAACTAGGATGCATACAGGAAACAAAAATGAAATAAATAAATAAAAAATACCTGAAAAAGAGCCAAACAGAGGTCCAGAGAGGCCAACTGAGTTGACCCTGTTTAACTTACAAGCCACAGCACTATTGCATCAGCTCTTTAAATTGTAGAGGATATTGCAGAATACATGACAATGTTTCATGTGAAATAGAAAAAGAAAAATGAAGAGCAGACTTGCTCTTTCGACATGACTCATGATTTATAAACCCATTTCAAAAAACGTTGGTATAACGGCGGGAATAGGCTCCAGCAATCCCCCCACAATCCTCAATTGGATAAGTGGGAGACAACAGATGGATTGATGGATATTATATCAGATTGTATAAATTTGCAAACCATTTAAATGCAAAATTTGTTTAAAATGTTGCATTTAAAAACAGTGATTAGCACAAGGGCTGTGGGTTCAAATCCATCAGCTGCTTGGGATCTTTTCTCTGTGGAATTTGCAAGTTTTTCCTGTGCCTGCGTTGGTTCTGTCAGGGTAGGAATCTGTAAACTGGGGACAAGGCTGAAATCCAGTACTGAAATAATTTGATGATATGGAACTGCACTTTATCTTCAGGTATAAAAATCATTGCTGTACTTTGGACTTCAGTCTGTTTATCAGTAAATCATCAAACTGTTTATATAAAAACATAAACGGGTACATCATATAAATCTGTAAATCATCCACACAGACAGGAATACACAACTTATTTATTTTATTTTTTCATTAAATATTCTCACTCCTTTTGCTATCCCCTTTGGGGTTGCGTCAGAAATGGCATCCAGAGTAAAATCCTGCCAAATCAACCGTGCGGAGCTGCCCGCTGTGGCAACTTACTGTGAACGAGAGATCAGCTGAAAGCGGCGTTCTTTCCTAATTCATTTTCAGTTTTTATACTGAGAACATGTAACATTATAACTTTATATTCAAATACCTCTTTTTAAAAAAAAAAAAAAAAACACATACGTGGATTTGTACTTGTTTTAATCAGGGTGGCTTAATTCAGCTATAAGGAATTTCAGCACATAGAGGTGTTTAATATAAAAATAAAATGGACAAGTGAGCTTAAATTGCAGGAAATCTTTTCTCCAAAATCCCATATTTTCAGAATCAATGAGTAACCACTTGCTCATCAAAAAGGTGAAATTACTTTGTGCCAATGAAAACACTAAAGGCAGCTTCCCTGTCATACTGCAGACTGTGGACACAGCCAGCTCCTGTTGCTGTGTTTGCATAACTTCTGGTCAGCTTTTTCCTCTTCATTCTCACAGCCAGCTTTGTCCTGAACAAACACACGTGAAAGTGCGTGTTGTTTTCACCCCATATCTATGATAAAGAACAGAAGACTGAGAAATACTACAGTATAAAGCAGGTGACTGCTTCTTAGAGAAGAGAAGGGGAAAATGATCCCATGTGCAAATGTAACCTCAGAAGCTTTGTATGGTTTGAAAGAAACTATTTTCCTTTGTTCACATATTTTAAAGCTGAATACTGAGCTATAAATTAATTGGCCCTTCACCAAATAGTGCTTTTGTCCTTTGCCCACAAATAAAAACCTACTTAGTGACATGGCGCTGAAAATGAATGCCTTCAAACAAACGGGCACTGTGCTCTGCTGATTGTTTTTTCACTTGTTCTCTGCCATGCCCTACTGCTGTTCTCTGTCGTTCTCAGCTGTTGAGTTTAGTCATCATTCTATAAATAATCTACATGGACAGGAGAATACTTATACATGATATGTTGGTGAAATTTCTAAGACTTTTTCCTCATAAACTCTTGTGCAGGAATTTCCCTCAGAAATGCTTTTGTTGAGGCGGTCAGCTGAGTGGGATAATGAATGCGTTCCCTGGTTCCTTTCCCTCCGGGTTAATGTTTTGGCGTGTTAGTGCAGGTGGTGTTTGTTTCAGTGGGGGGTAGCTTATTTTAGTTTCTGTTGTGCTTTCGTCAACATTTGTAGTTATTAGACCTTCACTAACCTTTAAAAATGCTCTTTACTGCACTATAATAGATTTAGCTCCATCCTTCCCCATACAAGCATCCCCAAGTGACGAGTTACTGTACATCCTAGAGCACAAAATACCAAAAGTGACTTTTGTTACACTTAAATGCACTTTGCACCCTCAAGAAGCAGATCCCTGTGAGTTAAAACACCTGTAAACTGATCTACACATAATAACTGTTCATTTTAACTGCTATTTCAGGTAAGACATGGCCTCCAGTGGTATTCTTTCCTTCATTTTCACTGCGTTCTGCATCACTGCAGTGAAGAGTGGTGGTAAGTTTTTTCATGAGCTGAGAACTTCAAGCCTTGAATGGTGCTTGCTGCTCAGGTAACCTCACATCTAATTTTGTTTTCTTTTTCTACAGATTTTGTAAAGGTGGAGTGCAAAACTAAAAACTTGGGACATTATGGTCAACAGTCACTTCTGGAGTGTGTCGTCCAAACGTCAAAAGATGTACAGGATCCAGTTATCCGTGTGGTTGCTTGGAAAAAACTGAGCTCTCCAGGAGATGAAGATGGCAAAATCATGTTGGCTTATAGTAAACGTTCATCACAAACAACCCAAGGCTACAGGTTTGCTGAACCATCCTGGAACGAGAGGAACATGAATGTATCTCTGCTCATCACCAACACTGCAGTGACAGACGAAGGACTTTACAGCTGCATGGTGATCACAGACAGTGGTGATCACACCAGCTTCACTACCCTCAATGTCCAAGGTAAAACTCAAACATTTTACAACATTTTAGCACAACTAGATTTTTTTTTTAACAACTTGAAGATTATTTAGAGATCTGGGGACTTTCCAGGTCAATCAGATTGGTATTCCCCTTGTGCAGCTTCAGGCCTGTTTGTCTTTAATCTGCTTGCTTTCAGTTTCATTGTGACAGATCTCATCCAGAAATACCAGGTGTATGAGTGCCTGCAGCCATTTACTTAAACAACTTGTAGTGTTTGACTGCTAACTTCTTATTATATGGCAACTATTACGATTATCACATCTTATTAAGATGTTTATTGAAGTCATTTTATTGACTTCAAGGTGCAGTGTTCGCTTTCTGATTGTGCTTTCCACTTTTTATTTGCAGCCAAATACAGTATCCCAACTATACTCTTCAGCTCTGAGAAAATTGTCCCAAATTCATTCAGTACCCTGACCTGTGAGTCTGTTGGAGGCTACCCAGAGGGTAAACTTCGCTGGTTTGACAAAGACAATTATGACTGGACGGGAAGCGCTGAAATGGAAGTGAAACAGACAGACGATGGTTTACTTCAGCTCACAAGCAGGCTCCCTTTGTTCCAAGGATCCACTTCCCTGAAGTATACCTGCATTGTGTTCAATGCCAGTGGAGTCAAAGAAGAAGAATCCACAATTGAAATACCAGAAGGTATAATTTATTACACACCTTTATGCACCACATGATACTTGTTAGGCCCACTGCCACCATCCTGCTGCTCGCAGTGAAATACTGCTCTGTAATTTCAGCCAGTTTAATCCAAAAGCATGCTTTATCTGAAATTTGAAACAACACAGATGTTACAGTTCCATAAATATGCCCTGATCCAGTGCCACAGTTTACGTTTTTGTTTGTGCATATGGGAGTTTGTATGGGGCTGAATTAGAAACTTCAAAGTAAACAGTAAAGTATGTAGAAAATGTTTGTATGTTAAAAAACAAACATCCTTTACATTCTGAACCTTAATGCAATGGGTAAATAAGCTTTTATGTTTTAAAAAAAAAAGATTGTTTGTGCTGTAGGTCTTTTAATACACTCTTCAGAAAATAGAATAGAATAGAATAGAATGCCTTTTATTGTCATTATACAGGATGTACAATGAGATAGGAGGGCCACTCCTGTTCAGTGCCATGCAATAGAAAATCAAATTCTCTAAAATAAAAAATAAAAATATTATAGTCTAGTATAATCAAGAAATATACAGAAAATAAACAATGTATAAAATATACAAAAAATAGAATGTATAAAAATATATACATACATTGGTGCATCTGTACATTGTAAGAAAAGTAAATAAGTGCATACATATAAAAATGAAGATGATGAATCTTGCACTTGGTGAGTGAATATGAACAGGTTGCAACATGTTTTTGACCAAAACTTATCTCAAACCTAAAGCAATCTGGTGAAGCAGCCCAGATTAGATCCTATCAGATCATTATCTGTAGTTCTGTCATCTGTCACATTGTTGCAGCAATAGTGCAATTATTGCCCGCCATTTTGTTTCTTGTTTACTCTCTGCTTCTGCAAGGTTAGTGGTTTTTTTAACAGGAAGCAAATGTTCAGTTTGTACAGACCCCATGGTTATTAAAGAGAAAGTGAATGTAAGACTCAATGAATGTAACATCATGTACTCTCAGTATGTTTCATGATTTTAAAGATTAGCTCACTACATGTTTTTTTTTTCAGACTCTTTATCTGAGGGGTCTACAGGCGAAAAGCAAGTTGAGACCTCCAAAATAGTCGCTCCTTTGGTGGTCATCGGTTCACTGATCGTAGGGTTGCTGCTTGTGTTGTTACTCTACAAGAAGCGAGCTCAACGTGAGTACTTGTTTTTCTTTTTTGATTAAAAAGACCTGATGAATTGTATCTGATTAAATGAACTGACTTTTTTAAGCAATGACAAATCAGACATCAGATCTATACAGAAAAGTACATTTAAATAGCTAGAATAATTGATGTTTTAACATGTCTAATAAGGTTTCCTACATTTGAATGAGCTTCATTGGGCAATATTGAGAATGCAATCTCCGCCAATAAAAACGCAAAGCAAAAGCAAATTAAGTGCTCCCTAATTCAGATCCTGAACACATGCCAGTCACAGCTGTTCCCTCCACCGTGCAGCTTGAATTTTCCTTAATGAGTAATTGTGACAAATAATTATGATCTCAATAATGAACAAAATAATTGTGATTTTTGTTTTGACATGATTGTGCAGCTCTAGTGATGACCAATGACTAGTATTACCAATAATCCCACCATTACTGCGAATAGATTCAGAACCCTATTTCAATTTTTAATGTGATCCTTGAGCACTAGCTTTCTTAAATGCGGTGTGAAATTTCATCACCTGCTTCCTGTAAGCAATAAAGACTTGAAAGGAAAAACCATGCAGGCTAATGCCAAAAAGTATAGTGGAAAAACCTGTAACACCTGACTTGAGGCTGTGTTATTCAGGATGGAAAAATACACTCCTTTTTATTGTTGTGCTGATTTAAACGAGGCTACTACAAACAAGTTCAAACAGCAAAATACTTTCCATTATTAGACATCATAGGATGTCTCACGTGGATGATGAAATACAGTCACAGATATCTGGAGTGAGCATGTACTCACTGCCGTGTTCTGACATTTTTTTGACAGAGGCCCGGAGGCAATCTACTGCACCCCTTATGGGTACGTCCATCTTTGGGCATACTACTACTACTACTACTGCTCTTTTTTCCCTTTCTAACTTGCTGTCACGGGGGAACACTGGCTGTGCCTTTAGAGGAGCTTCCATCAAATTAGTTCTTTATCTCTATCTCACTATCTAAAAGAGAGACCTGCTGAAAGATTAAGGAGCGGTGTTTGATGATTCATTTGGGTTTATTTTTGCTTGATCTGATAGCTTGAATTTTTTTTTTTTTTACAGCTGAAAATATTTTGAGATAATTTATAACAAAACTGACCACAGACAGGTTTCTGATCTCAAGTCTTTTTGAGGATGTTTTTAACAGCAGCTTTTGGAATTTGGCCTAGAGATTCACTTGAGTCACATGTTCATCGTTGACCGAGGATCGACATTGTTTCTGGACTGACTGACAAACTGTACTCTGTTTCCTCTCATTTGTCCTGCCCTAAACTACAGGTTTGGGCAGGACAACAATTTCCTTGGCCTTGGGAAAATTTTTTTGCTTCGGTCACTAATCACGAGCATTTGTAGCATAACATTACCTGACTACTTACTACTGGGTATCCCTTTATGCTCGCATGGCATGAACTTGTTTAACATGGTTATTGTTTTATATCTACCCACTATAAAACAGTAAAATCTTATACAGTGTTATATATCATTCCAGATGGGCATCATGCGGTTCATACATCTGAACACGACGTTGAGGCGGGTACGTAAATTACATTAATCTGCCTGCATTTTACTAACACTTTTTTTTTAAATTACAGCTTTAATTATCTCTGTGAGATTTCATTCAGGTTTTGATGTTAAATCTTTCAGGAGATGATCAATCTCATGAAAACAAAACCCAGTCCTGAATCAAAACACCTGTCCTGAGGTAATAAACACATGTTTACAGGCAGTTATATACCAATTTCTAAATAACACAGGAACATGCAGTATCTAAAGTTTAAATGTCCACTCTCTAATCCTCTCTCTCTCTCTGTCTGCCTCTCTCTGCAGGAGGTACCACATACCAGAGGGATACACTCTACCTATTACTGCCAACACTTTCTTGTTTGCTAACTCCACTCTGTCTTTGTAATTTCCTACTGCATACAGATTATAACCAGGAATAACCTGTATTATTGTGATTTAGCAGACAAGCTGTAAGAGCTTCATTCATACAAGCTCTGTATATCAACAATTAAGTCGTGAGCTTAAGAAACCATTCTTGTTCATTTTGAATCAAGCCAAGATTATTTATATGGCAGGGGGCCATCCCAGGCCAAGAGACTTTAAAACACCAAGATTTTTCACATGAGTTGGTTGGTTGAGGAAATGTTTGTAAGTATGACATAGCTGTTTGGGTCTATGCAAAAACTGTAGCCTTTGGCATCTAATCAGGAGCAGCATTTCTTCTCATTTCTCTGTGTGTGTGTGTGTGTGTGTGTGTGTGTGTGTGTGTGTGTGTGTGTGTGTGTGTGTGTGTGTGTGTGTGTTGCCATTCATTTTTATCTATTTCACTGAGAATTGTGCCAAAATATTGCAAAGATTACTCTTACTGTTTGCAAATCCCATCAAAAGTGCCAGTGAGCTTGTAGTGTAACATGAAATATAAATATAGTGAGGCGAGGAGCTACATAGGACTGTTTAATCAAATTATTGATTACACTGGAACTCTCACACTATTCTTAACTGTCTGGGAAGACTTTGACATAACAAATTTCTCATCCTTTCTCTAACCACTGCTAATGTCATGTGATTACCACCTGTCACTTACCATTAATTGTGATGGAAGCCAAAGGCACTGTTTTATTCCTTGTTTTTTTTTTGTTTTTTTTTGTTTGTTTTTTTTGTGAATGAGCCATAAAACACCTTATGTAACTTTTAGCAGTACTTAGTACGTTTTGTGAAATCAACAGAATCCACAGAAGTGGTAAATGTTTGGCTTCATGTTTGGTTTCAAGCTTGTATAAGAGCTCTTACCAGACGCCCTGTGCTATAGTACCAAAATTATTCATTCATCAGAAAGTCAATTATTGATTTTGTGAAGAAAAACTGCATGAGCGTAACATTAAAAGATTTTTAATTTTAACTTTTATTCTGGAAATTTGAATCAGCACGGACACCTTCTAAATGTTAAAGAGCCACCTGTAAATTTTTGTACATACTGTGTTTTTAAATCTGTGAATTTATACTCCAGAATTGTGGAAAAAAAGGTTGACACTTATCTACTGAGTTTGTGAAGAGTCTGTAATGTGATTAAAACATGAAAAAGTGAATACTGTGAATACTTGTGATTACTTTTTTTGCACACTCTTTTAGACTGTATTTACAGTGCTGGCAGTTCCTGTTAGTTACACACACTTTCAGACAAAATGCCACTTCTCTGGTCACTCCTTCAGTTTCATGACAACATAAAGAAAATTAATTCCAGACAAAGCACAAATAAAGCATAACGGGTCACCAACTGCTGCATCTGTGACAAAACAGTCATAACATAGGATCATCCTCTGTGTGTGTTCTGTGTGAATGTGAGTGTGTTTGCTACAAAACATACTTGATACGCAGCAGAAGGAAGGGCGAGAGCCTCAAGGGACCGGAGGCACAAGCCAGGATGGCTGTCAGAAGGCGGCCGTCCTGGCACGAGCTGATGACAGTGCTTCAGAGCTCCAGGCGCCCATGAACCACCCAACATAGACTGAGCCACCCTGCACCACAGTCCCCAAGGAAGCGGGTCAAAGGCTCTGCAGGTTTGATTTGGCCCAGTTTTCTGTAACTCTTCCATCTGGGACCAGCACACAACCTTGTGACCATCTGTGTTTGGGTTTTTGTGGGTGTTTTGAAGATTGCCTTGTTTGTACTTTTCTTCCTTCAGATCAGATCGCGTCAGTAATGTTTGTCATTCTTCTCACAGAATACTTTAAATAAGCCTTTCACTTTCTCTTTACAGTTCATGCTTGCTTTCTCGCAAATGCTCTGACTTCAGGCAAAAAGCTTACCCACAGGACATGATGTGTTAATTAGTAGGCAGTGTTTTTTTTTTTTCTTTTTTCTTTTTAAAGCTTAAATATAGATTAAGTGACCAGCTCTGGAATTCAGTATGAATTCTGAATAATGTTACAATCAAATGATGCATGTTTGGCCATATAAAAGTTGGCTTTAAAAGCCTGAAATCAGTTTATTTTTTCTTCTTTTTTTATGTATAATGAGAGTGTGGGTGTAGAACTACAAGTAATACTAGTTGTTTCAGTCACATCACATGGATTGCTTACAGTCTTCACTGGTTACACAATCCTTATCTATGCCCCCCCATCCCCCAATCTAAAGAGAAAGTATAACCCAGAGAACTCTAGTTAACCTTGGAAACTTAATAATGTAGTTAGATTAATTACACGAATTAATCAACATAAGAAATAGCTCAGAAGCACAGTGGTGCATCAGTCGCCTGGCAGCAAAGGGTCTGCTTGTTAAGTGGTAATTCTAACGTGGCTCTTGCTGTGACAGTAAATGCTTATCAGCCTGTCTGTGTTACCCTGTTAGAAAAATAACAGGATAGAAAAAAACTGATGAAAGGGTGTGCCAGCATGAGAAAGGATAAAGGTTAATACATGAAATTCACTGAATCACACGGGAATGTAGCTGAATGTTGCTGTGTTATAATGATACCAAAGGATCAATGATCCTCCCTTGACCTGTGCAGTGGTAATTCTCATTGAACTGTTGGAGCTATATGTAACGTGTATCATCCGAACTGTCTTGTTGTACTTAAAACCAAAAAGCACTGAAGAATGTTTTAAGTTCAATTTTGACTTGACCAGCACACCATTTTGCTGCCTTTCCTGACAAAAGAAAACTTTTTTTTTTCCTTTTCCGAGTGGACACAAAAGGAAAATTGAAAGCTCTCTGAGTTTTATGCCAAAGGCATTCATTAGGAAAAGAGGCAGAGAGAGGAAGTGGATAACAATAGATTGCATTGTGGATGAAAAAAACACATTTGCATTAAATATAATATCATTGTTCTAAAAAGACACTGGCTGCTTCATTTTCCATTTAAGAAAAGGTACTTTAGAGCTTTTGGTGAAGTTGGGTTGTCGTGGTTGAGTTTTGGGTTTTCAATGCAGTGCAGTGCTCTCCATTTCAAACCAGTTTTTCTTGGCTCGGCTGTGTGTGAAAGGCACAGCAAAGAGTAGATGAGAGACTGGTGAGCCATTTTACACAGAAAAATAATGTAGGAGTTGGTATCTATTCACTTCTAAGATAAAGCTAAATCAAATGCCAACTGCCTGTGTGTGTGTGTGTGTGTGTGTTCCTCTAACACCCACGCGCTGTTTCTTTGGTGTCGGCCACACATTGTGCATTCCGGTGGGTCGAAATCATTACTGGTAAACATCCTGTCTCATAAGGTATCTAAGTAAACAATTCAGAATACAGTGAGATAGTAAAAATGAGCACAGAGTTGAATCAGCACTAACAGAACTGACAAAAAGGCATTACCAACAAATGGTTGGAGCTTTGCACACAGCACATGCATACAATATGCTGGATACTTTAATACTTTACTTGATACTTTGCAGAGTTGAGTTCCCCTGTGCACACTTAACAACAAATTAAGACCAGTTGTTTAATCACTGTAATTAGTGCCACAAGTTGCACATGGGTTTGAATGTGAGTGCTAATGGCTGTCTGTCTCTCTGTGTTGCGACAGAAAGGCGATCTGTCAGGGTGAGCCCTGCCTCTTGCCCTGTGGCAGCTGGTATAACCTCCAGCCCCCCCACAACCCTGAATTGGATAAGCAGAAGAACATGGATGGAAGTAAAACATGGATGGTTCGGTTCAAAAGAGTTTTTCGGGCTTTACACTATATGAGGGGTGGCCAACTCCAGGTCTCGAGAGCCGGTGTCCTGCAGGTTTTAGATGTGTTCCTGATCCAACACACCTTGACTGCATACTGAGGAGGTAATTCAACCATTTGATTCAGGTGTGTTGGATCAGGGACACATCTAAAACCTGCAGGACACTGGCTCTCGAGGCCTGGAGTTGGCCACCCCTGCACTATATCAGGTCTACACATTTGCTTTTTTATTACCGGTGTCTAAAAAAAAAATCATTCCTAGTTCAGTTCTTAATGTTGGGACCTGCATGTGAAAGCACTCTGCAAAACAAGTTTGATAAGGGCATGTTTTTTTGGAGTCACATGAAAAGGAAGATTGAATGGAAAAGCGAAACAAAAATAAGATAAGGTCTTTTATACAGACATTTTATACAGACACGCAGGGCAGGTTCAAAAGCTTGGTGAATGATAGGTCTGACAGACCTTTAATGGACATTCAGAGCAAGCCTGGGCATATCCATAACATGTTTACAATGGAAACTGCCATCATTTCTATTTCTGAGTAATTGCAGTGTAGTACATTATGCTGTAAGGTGAATGACTTGACTGTTGGGTTTTCTCTGTAATTATTGTAGGGTCTTTACCTTAAAATATAAAGCACCTTGAGGCAAGTGTTTGTTGTGATTTGGCACAACATAAATAAAACTGAATTGAACTGAATAGTTCTGAAGCAATAGAGGAGAAAACTAAAAATGTATTTGTTATATATTGTGTATATATTGTGTATATATTATATATATATTGTGTGTGTGGCAGTAGCAGAGATTCATCTACCAGTTGGCTAATATCACCTCTACCAGAGGGTAGTCTAATTTATTCCCCCTTATCTATGTGGCAAGGAGGTTGAATTAATTAGTCAAAGAGTGAAGTTATCAGGTAGGTAGCTATACTGTGGGGTTGACCGGAGAATAATTTGTAGCAGAAAAAGTATGTGTAAAATGCACCTTTTGGAATAGCAACTTGACCTGATACTGTACGACTTCAAGAAGTCCATTGTTAGGATAACAATGGACTTCCTGTTAGGCAACTTTTCCACTAACTGAAAGTGACTAATGGTTAAAAAAAAAAACATTTAAAAAAAAAATTGTTGTGATGAAGACTAAAAAAAATGTGATCTGTGAAAAAATATTAAACCTTTCAACAGAAATGTTTGCTGTATTATTTATTACACATCTTTGCCTTGTGACCTCTCATAGGGTTACATAGATAGTATCAACATAGCTGCTAGCCAAACCAGTTTGTCTTAACAGCAAGCCTTAGAGGTAAAATTTCAGCTTTCTTCTGCTTCCTCATGGTCTCTAGTCTAAGGGCTCTTTTCATTTAACTTTTTGCCACCTCTTTTCCTTCTCTGTGTTCCTACTTGTGAATTGAAAAATTATGATTATTAAGAATCCTACAGTTTTGTGGCCTACAGTCTAGTTATACAGCCTATTTTAAGAGCATAAGAAATGAAATGTGCTGTCCTGTGAACTGCTAGTGAGTAAAAATACCTCATTAGTACCTCATTAGTCCTCAAATGTTCCAGTTATCTTTATAATCAGCCATGAAGCAAATGTCCACCTGACTGAAATGTATGAAATTACCATCAAATGAACATAGGTTTTAGGAGTAAATAAGTTCTAGCTCTCAGCTAGTATTGTTAAATGATCTAGACCCTGATTGTGACTTCTTGTTATCAGTGTTGGGCTGGTTCATGGGCATATTCAATGAAAAAACAAACAAAACAAATATTCAGCCATTGGAAAATTTCCCAGTACTCCTAATAGGCAGATTAAATTTTAACTAGAAACAAATTCCAGCAGGCCGACCTTAGTGGCCTCACAGCTAGTTATGTGTCTTGCCAGCTCAGCCGAATAATCCTGTGGATGTTCTGGAAACATGCCCAGAGGGCATATGTACAGTTGGGGCCCCATCCAAGAAGCAAATGAAAAAAAAAAGAAACAAAACAGAAAAAATAGAATAGTTTCCCCTTAAACATCAGCTCTTGAAACCACAAACAGTAGCAATCACCCAAGTCAGATTCAAATGACCCATGGAATTTTATCCAACTTACACATTTTTTATTTATTTTTTTTTAAACCTTTATTTTACCAGGTAAAAAATGTTTGAGAACTAGTTCTCATTTACAAACATGACCTGGCCAAGAGGCCCCAATCGAATTAGGTCCACTACACATAAATATAAACATATAAACATACAAACATACCAAAAAGCAATCAATCAATCAATAAAACCTGAGATTTAACATGGAGTATGCATTTAAGTGATGACAACTGGATAAAAACAGGAATGAGAAGAAGAGTACACGAGTTAGCGAAAAGGGAGAGAGTTGACATTAACGTGTTTGTGTGATTGTACGCGTGTATGAGTATATATAGGAGAAAGTGTATGTGGGTATGTAAATTAGTGTGACCTGGGGTGGTCAGCATGAGCAACACTCAACTATAATCTGTTGAGTTTTATGGTTGAAAGTAGTAGGAGATGTTAAAGTTGCAAGTTTGAGGGAGCTTTGTAAAGTGTTCCAGTCATTTGCTGCTGCAAAACGAAAGGAGTTGCAGCCAAAAACAGTAGAGGTTTTGGGAATGGTGAGCTCAATGTATTCACTTGACATTGTTCGATATTTATTGTGAGCCACATGAAGAAGAGATGACAGATAAGGTGGTGTCTTGCCCAGGATTGTCTTATAGATGAAGTGAAACCAGTGATGGAGCCGCCGGGTATGAAGGGAGGGCCAGCCCACCAGTTTGTAGAGGTCCCAATGATGGGTGTGGAAAGGCGCGTTAGTGGCAAAGCGGATGGCTGAGTGATGAAGAGTGTCCAGTTTTTTGAGAGCAGTGCTTGATGCCATTTTATAGATGATGTCGCCATAGTCCAGAGTTGGGAGTATTGTCATCTTGACAAGAGCGTGCTTGGCAGCATGAGTGAAGGAAGCTTTATTGCGGAAGAGGAAAGCTAGTCTGGCTTTGACTTTTGTCTGTAGATTGTTGATGTGTGTGGTGAAGGACAGAGATGAATCCAGCCAGATACCTAGGTATTTGTAAGATTTAATGTACTCCAAAGCTGTGCCATTGGCACAGCTAATCTTGGGGGGATTGGAGGCCTCATTTTTTCGACCAAAGATGATGCATTTGGGCTTACTGGTGTTAAGGCAGAGATGGAGGCTGTGAAAGTACTGCTCTACAGAGGTGAGGCTGAGTTAAAGTGTAGATGCAGCAGAATGTAGTGAAGGTCCAGTTGAGTATAGGATGGTGTCATCAGCATAAAGATGAATTTGGGAACTGCCAGCAGCTTTGACTACTTCATTAATGTAGATAGAGAACAATGTTGGTCCCAAGATGGAGCCCTGAGGCACACCTTTGGAGATGGTTAATGGTTCTGACAAGATGTTCTCTGTTTTTAGCTGCTGGACACGGTCAGCTAGATAGCTGGAAAACCAGTCACAGCAGGTGGTGGACAGACCAATGCTGGAAAGCCAACCTAAGAGGATCCTGTGATCGACTGATTCAAAGGCTTGGGCAAGGTCAATGAAGGCAGCCATGCAGAACTTCTTGCTGTCTAATGCTGTAATAATGTCATCAAGGACCTTCGTGATAGCGGCCATACATCCATGTCCAGAACGAAAACCAGATAGAAGGTCAGACAGGATATTGTTAGAAACAAGATAGTGGCTTAGCTGTTTCTGAACCAACCTCTCCAGGACTTTGGATAGGCAGGGTAAAATGGAAATGGGTCGATAACAGTTAGGGTCTGAGCTAGAGCCACCGCTGAAGAGGGGGAAAATCATGGCCGATTTCCAGTCAGAAGGAAAGACAGAGAGCTGTAGGGACAGATTAAATATTCTTGTGATCGGAGCAGCAGTGATGTGAGCGGATGCTTTTAAGAACATGGGATCAAGTCCATCAAAGCCAGCAGATTTATTTGGGTCAATTTTAGTGAGTTCATCCAGCACTTCTGAGATAGAGAGGGATTTGAAGGAGAAACCACTATTGCTGGAAAGGAAAGGCTGAGCATCAGGTAAGGTAGTAACTGAGCCTGGAAGAGTAAACGCTTTGGTTGAATTAACAAAGTAATGGTTGAGGAGTGAAGCCATGCAGGGCTTATCTGTGATAACAATGTTGTTGAATACCATAGAGATTGGCAGGTGTGGAGAGGTAAGTTTGTTTTCCATGGACTTCACCGATTTCCAGAATTTCCTTGCATCAGAGCCACATGTGATGAGTTACACATAAATCAGTTTATGTGTAAGTTGGATAAAATCCGATTCTTTAAAATTCTTCAAAATATCAGACAGTTTGGGGTCTAAAATCGAATTTTGCGGCAATGGCTTTCTGCTTCATCCCTGGATTCGCGTTCGCAAAATTTACAATCTCAGATTTTTGCTCGTAAGTGCAAGTTTGTATCTTATGCTCGACTCCTTCAGTTGCTGTGATTGTCTCCGATGAAATGAACTGATTCACCCAGCAGCCAATCCAGACATGATGTGATTGTATTGACAATCAAGTGATCTCCACGCATTGTTAGTGTGTGTAGGCGTGGCGGGAGCTGAGGAGGGCTTTAGTGCTAAACTTATCTGACTTATGCGATCACATTTACTTAGAAATGCATTACAATGAGACCAGATTCTGACTTTAAATGATGATTTTTATCGGAAATAACGATAGGAAAAAGAAACAAACAAAACAAACTGGTAAAATACAGTAGTCTGCTGATGCTACCATCACCCCCAAAGTCAGCTATACTGAATACACTACTTCCAAAATAAAGGAAGCAGCAATGACAGGAAAACAGAAAAAAATAGGGATCCCCAACATTTGTGAAACATTCATGAAAACTATTTAGCTAACTTAAACTAATGAAAATCTATTAGCAGCAACCATCCAACCTTGTGATGTCACACTAATGTTATTTCATAAGAAAAAGAATGAAGCCTTAACTTGAGTTCATTTGGTATAATTTTCCTGTTCCTTGTTCCTTATGCTATTCAAAGATATGTTTGTGTATTCAGAACATGCAATAGAGGTTAATGTACTCTGTTATGGTCCATGTTCATTGGGGATTAATAAACTCTAGCAAACATTTCAAGACACTACACAGAATAGTTTGTGTAAAATAAATCAAATGTAGAAAAATGCAGTGCAATGACAAAAACAGTGTAAAATGAGAGTGATTATTATAGTTTTCTTTATTATAGTAAAATAAAATACTGCAAAATTAAAAATAAACTGGGTCTTGGCTAAGCTCCCATTGTTTAAGATCCTAACAATGCCCCTGTATCTAAACCTTTTATCACAAATGCCTGATTGGGGTTTTTGCTGCCAAGGGTTCACAACTAATTAGGTTTCAAGGCAATCAGCTTTTCATAGGATGTTAAATGAAAGAGCCAGGCTGCACCACACCACCGAAGAAGAGAGTATCCAGGGAATATTTCTGTTTTACCTGCATTATTATTATTATTATCATTATTATTGGAAAAAATAAATAAAATGCTTATTGTTTTTCAAAGTGGATATGTGCTTTTCTTTAGTTAAGCTCTCTGAGCTCCATTACATTACTGTTTCAACACATCCTCCAGAAGCAGGATTGTGGAAAAGAGGAAATGAAGAGACGAGGTCATTAGAGAGAAGGAGAGTATGGAGATAACAACAAGTGTTTGTTGTGCATGCAACAAAAACCACACTTACTGTACCAGTAAAAAGTTTGGACACAGTGTTTCCACTTTTTTTTTTTAACTACACATTAAACATAGTATCATCATTATAATAATCATAAACAGCTCTGGCTGCTTCATTTTCTAATTACCAGAAGGTACTTTAGAGTTTTTAGTGAAGCTGTGTTGGGATGGTTACTTTTCATTTTTTTCACTAAGTTACAGTGCTCTCCATTTCAGATTACATGTGTACATGTGTGTCCACATTCTTTTACTACATGTATGATTACTGAAGAAAGAGGAAAAAATTTAATCATCAAAATAAGTTGGCTAGGGCCTGCAAAATGTTTTGCCCAGGTGCTGTACTGAGCATAAGTACTGCACATTTTGCAGTACACAGTACATTTTGTATACAGTTGTGCCACACATAGCCTCTTCACTTACATCAGGGAAATATTATAGGTCATTGTACATAATTGCATGCAATTTGCACACAATTAACTACTGGTGCGCTATCACACACAAGGATCACTTGCGCCTTAGAGGAACCTTTAGTGTGTTATTAGATGCTTTGACTCTTGACAAAACACCCACACCCACCACAGAAAATGTTTTTGTTGTGAAGTATTGTTTTGTCTCCGCTTTTATGTAGAAGCAGGTTGGGCCCAGTAGAGGATCACAGAGCAGCCACAGTTATGCCAGGCTGTACATCTAGCCAAAGAAGGAAGAATATGAGCTGCTGCATAGAGTCCACTCAGCCATGCCAATTTCAAGAGAGTACATGGTATTTACTTGTATAAACATGTGTGCACAGTGACAATAGAATTAATATTATTTGCCTGCTCTGAATTCTCTGGCGCTCTGCTACAGATGGCCCATGGAAAGCAGACTCCTGGGTACACACGTCTATTTAATTCTTTCATCTGAGTATCCTAAATGCTGGCAGTTTTGGGGGTCTGCATACAGAAGCAAGATCTCTGTGAGATCTGAGCTTTAGAGTCGCGCAGATTCACGCACATGGAACAACAGCAATAACTCAAGTTGTTCCACAAAGTCATAGTTTGACAGCCATTTGTTATGCAACAGCTTTGATCATGTTAGGACCTGAATTCCATTACAGATGTCAGGACAAGTTTATTATTGTTTCAACTGAATTTCAAGTGAGCATCTCCAACAGCAGTTATTTCATCATTATTGCTGATGTTTCCCCCTCTGAAGCTGTACATGTTTACGATTGTCAGAAGAAACAGTCATATAGACATGTGTCTAAGGAGTCTTCTACCCAAGGGTTATCCTCAGCAGAGAAGCAGAGAAAATTCAGAGAAGACAAATAGTGGTTTTTTTTTTAGTTTCACTGTGCACACAACATGTAAAAACATACTTAATTATGTGATGGGGAATTCTAATAATTCATCACCAATTTTCAGTGTTCCTGATATCAAAAATAAACTTTTTACCCCACAAATAGACTGCACTCTCCAAATTTTGCAGGTAACAGACTGCATTTGAACATATTTTTTCACGCCTACACCTAGGTGCCTGTGGCTTTGCTCATTGGGCCACAGTTATGTTCCATTAATCATGATGTGAATAATGACAGCATTAAAGAGGCGGTTATTTTCATTTATATCCGTGCCACCTTGTTTTGCTGTGGCATGCCACCTGAACAGGTGTGTCAACAATGGGAGGGTTAAGTGGAAAATCTTAAAGTTTACAGCTTTTGTACAGGGTGATTTGCTTTACATCTATCTATCTATCTATCTATCTATCTATCTATCTATCTATCTATCTATCTATCTATCATCCATCCATTTTTTTTCCACTTGTCCTATTCAGGGTCATGGGGGTGGGGGTGCAGCCTATCCCAGCTGCCACAGGGCAAGAGGGAGAGTAAACCCTGGACAGGTCATCAGTCTGTCACAGAAGTAACACAGAGAGACAGACAACTGTTTACACTTCCATTACAGCTATGGGCAATTTACAAACACCAATTAACCTAAACCCACTAATTACATGTCTATGGACTGTGGGAAGAAGCAGGAGTACGTGCAGAGAACATATCTATGAAAATGTTTTGTCTTTGTTAGTAAAGTATACAGTAGGATTTATATAGATGCCACTTTTATACTGTATTGGCATTGGTCAGAACAACTCTGCAGTTTCCTTAAATGAAACCGTACATGTAACGATCAGTAGCCACAGCAATTCAGCTTCTTTTATTTACTGCAGTAATTTTATACTGATTTGTGAGCAGATCTATAAATCAAACAGTCATTATTCATGGTGATGACATGAATGTCATTTGAGTCATTTCATTTTAAAGGAATTAGTTGCACTTCTGTGCCATCTTGTTTATAATGTACATATTTCTGTTTTTGAAGCGAACTTCACCAGATAAAGGCAATGCCACCATTTAAATCAGTAAATGTCTGAATTTCAGTGATTTTATCTCACAGGATGCCCACATCCTAAGTCTACATCAGATATACAGGGAGCAGTGCTTGCTGCCTCCTATCTGTTTGTATATACAGATTGAGAGATGCAGTCAGTTTATGCTGTTACTGCTGCAGTGAAGATGGCACTGTGTTTATGCCAGTTCAGGTAAGTCCACTTATTTTTCTAATATTTCACATTGTTTTAAGGTTTTGATTTAGTTTGTTTGCTAGGAATAAAACTAGCTTTAGACACTGTGGTTTAAGCTGTTGTCCCATTAATGTTTGATGTGTGGCTCTCAGAGTGCATACTGAAAAACTGATACTACACTGGTACTACAGATTTCTTTGATGTGTCTCCAATTTTGTCTCTTGTATTACAGAGGGCATTGTAATTGGCAAAGAGCCTGGTGAGATCATCACTTTGAAGTGTT
This sequence comes from Archocentrus centrarchus, assembly GCF_007364275.1. Classification (NCBI taxonomy): domain Eukaryota; kingdom Metazoa; phylum Chordata; class Actinopteri; order Cichliformes; family Cichlidae; genus Archocentrus; species Archocentrus centrarchus. Next base: position 25,044,594 of record NC_044346.1, on the reverse strand, counting down.
CAACAGAAGAATGCCTCCAAAGCAATGATGGACTCATTGAGAAGCATTTGTTAACTGACCAGAGTGGAGTGCATTTCTTTGGTAACCATATCAATACCCAAAAGGTGATCGAGATAAGGCAGAGTAAATATTTTGATACTGATACTTGATATTGATATTTTGTACTGCAAATACTTTCATTAGCATCTTGTATTGTTAGCATCTGTCCAAAATGTATTTATTTATTTTTTTCAAATAGATTTATTGGATGCACAGAGTTCCTTTCATCAATTAAGCATTTAAATCACATGAGACAAATATTGAACACGAACATGTTTAGGAGCTAAATATTGGGGAACTGAATCCACTGTCAGGTGTCAAATCATTCTTTGTAGAAATGGCTGGCAGTATTTGCACGTTAATATTTCATTTGATGGTGCTGGGCTATATTTGAATAGTGAGACACAATTACACCATGAAAGGCTTTAATAAAGTTTTCAATCTAGTATCCTTCATAACCTCCACCATATTAACAAATTATGCTTTGAGTTACTTATCCGTTCATACAGTACTAAAAATATTGACATGCCATAATTAGATATTATGGAAAATCCCTGTACTACCCTGGAGGTGGGCTCATGCTGTACCCTTGCTTGCAAAGGGTCACCACAGTGGCTGGATCTGTATATTTAACTTGGCACAGATTTATACACCGGATGCTTTCCCAGGGATTTATGCCTTTTCCTGCTTTGGAAATGGGGATCTATTGCGTTTTGGGCAAATGTGTTAAAGACTAACAAATAAAAACTTCAACTTAAAGTTATGAAACTGGTTGGACTATCACAATCAAATGGATGCACGAACACTCATGTATGGGGTACTATCCCACAGGAAGTAAACAAACAGCAACAAGTCTATTTACCACTTAAACTGCAGAATTTATATTTTACTGGAGCACATGGTTGAAAATTAGCACAGCAAACCAGAACAATTTACCGTGAATACAAGGAAGTGTTTTTGAGTTCTGCGTGGGAGTGATCTAAAAAACTGCAATGTTAGCAGAAACCAAACTAACAAAGTGGGGGAAGGGAAGATGGACAAGTTTATATGTTTACAAGCACACTCCTCTGTCGTGAACAGCAGGGAAAATGCAGGATTCTGAGGCAGCTTGAAGTCAAACAGAAAACTACAGTTTTTAAGGGAACGAGAAGTCCAAAAATACACAGTCCAAGAAGGAAGTTAATTATAGAGTCTGAGAAATGGCAATAATCAGAAATAATCACAGAATCCAAGAATACACAGTAACTGCACAAAGGGAGAAAAACACAAAGAAGGAAGTGAAATGAGACACAGAAAGCAAAAATGTAACAAAAAATGAAAAGTAAGCAACTAATCAAAACTCCAATATTCACAAGAAACCCGTACAACTGAATGTGGTGTCATTACAGAGCTGACACAGTTCACGAATGAATAATTGAATTAATTAGATATTTAAAAAAATGATTAATAAAAATCACAAGAATTCTGAAAGTGCAGGTTAGATTGGATGTTAACTGGTTAGACCATCTTATTGGAAAGGCGATGAATATTACGTTTTTAACAATGGTACACATTTTTGTTTTGTCTTTTTTGAATCCCCTTTTATTCTTTCAATCTTTAGTTGTTCTTACTGTAATCTCTGGCTGTGTTTTATATTTCTGTTTTTCTCTTGTTCTTTTTAGATGCTTTTAATATATATAAAATATTGCTGTGAAGCACTTTTCAAATTGTTATAGGCCATGTAAGAAAAGTGCACGTTAACCTTATTTTCAAACTTTAATTTTTACTAATCCTGTTTTCCAATAAAAAAAAACAAAAAACCAGGAAGTATGTGTTACATCACAGGCATTAAAACACTTCCCGCCATCCACAAACAATAATAATAAAAATAAACATTGTGAATCCCCTCTCATTGTCTAGCTTCAACAGACAATTACTTAATCAGGTCTTGTCAGTCAACATAGTTCAGCTATCAGATAACGAAAACTGTCCCATGCACTCACGATGTCTTCACACCTGATATCCACCCTGTTTATGCTTCTTTTAGCTTCACCTTTTACACACACACATTCACTGACTTCCACACTAGTTTTTAGCTTGTATTAAACTGTTTATTTAGTAAATTTGTTTTAGATTAATTCTCTTACCAGATTGTTACATTTTTTTGCTGTATATTGCAAGATATTAATATCAATAAAATATTCCTCTAATATGTAAAATTGAGATTGCATGTTGGTGAAAATCATTCTGTTCTCATTAACTTTACTGGTCAGAAAAAAAAATCATTATGGAATATTTACACTTTCATAGGGTGAGATTTGGTGTGAATGTGGATCCTAAGAGTGATTCTTAATGAAATAAACAGCGTAATACCATAAAATTCATCAAAGCTTATTTCCTGAGTTTTGTTTTGCCCTTGGTCAATGGGGGCAATCAAGGTTGTTGTGTTTCTGTACATTTTTCAAAAGCATGTGCTGGAAACTATGACCCAGGGTTCACAGAAGAAAAACCAAATTAACATTTCTCTTTAGTTTCTGCTCTTCTGTTCAGACCATCAATTCTGACTAAATGCTGGTAAAATGAACAAATACAGTTGGTGTCAAGAAATGCCACACCACTATTTTTAGTGCAAATGTGCCCGTATAAAGCACCATTCGCTTAACAGATCGCAAACACTTAAGGTTTGTGTCTTGCACGGATGTTTCTTGCGCGGCCCTCAATGGCACTCAATCATCAAAACTTTGAGAACCCGTGGGCAGTCACACACCTTCAGACAGTGAAGCTGGTGAATTATAAAGTATAAACAACATAACTACAACATGCTGGAACTAGAGCGATTTGAGTCAGATTATAACGTCTTGCTTTCAGGCCTGTGTGTGTGTGTGTGTGTGTGTGTGTGTGTGTGTGTGTGTGTGTGTGTGTGTGTGTGTGTGTGTGTGTGTGTGTGTGTGTGTGTGTGTGTGTGTGTGTGCATCATGATAACATCAGACAGCAGGGCATGTGCAGACTACAGGAAGACGTGGCAGTGGGAACCATGTTTGATTGTCTCATCTTAATTATACTGGTTTAATTTTGTAGCTGTTTTTATTTATATTTTCCAAAGAACTGTTTATCATTGTTATCATTAACAATAGTAAAAATAATATTATTAGCCTGTTTTGGTACCCCTCCAGCATTTGATGCCCTACGCTCAAGCAGTGCCTGATGTATATAGGCCTGCACAGAGCTGCACGAAAGTTCAGCTTTAATTATTCTAAGTGTGGCGTTGGTTTTGCCTGTGTATTTTTCAGCCACTGCCAGCCTGACAATTTTTTTGTCTCCCACAGAGTAAAAAGCCATAAAGAGCCCCCTGCCAGTCTCACATTTAACCACAAGAGGGCAACATTTAACAGTATGTATAATGCAACACAATTCGTGCTTCAGTGTATCAGTTTATACTTGTGAAACATACCAGGCAAACCTTCCACAGAGATTGCTTAAAAAACGCTTTATAAGTATATTTAGATCCATACATAATTGTATGGACTGTGACACTGTCCGTCCATCCATCCATCCTCTTCCGCTTATCCGGGGCCGGGTTGCGGGGACAGGAGCCTAAGCAGAGAAGTCCAGGCTTCCCTCTCCCCAGAAACCTCCTCCAGCTCATCCGGAGGGACCCCAAGGCGTTCCCAGGCCAGCTGAGAGATATAATCTCCCCAGCATGTCCTGGGTCTGCCACAGGGCCTCCTCCCGGTGTGACATGCCCAGAACACCTCACCCAAGAGGTGGCCAGGAGGCATCTTAATCAGATGCCTGAACCACCTCAACTGGCTCCTTTGTGACACTGTGCATGGCCATATAATCCACGTGAATAATTTTGCCAGCTTTCTCATTAACAGACTAGACAGAAAGACAATGCTGGTGAGTCAGTGTGAGACACAACAGTGAGTCAAGTTGATGCTTTTTAATAAGCCTTTTATTCACACATGGAACTAAGTTAACGAGCTGTGAAAATGTGTGTCAGTTTATGCACACACAGTTCATCTTTTAGCCCTTGGCAAATTACACCTCTTGGCCTTTTGTAGTGTTGATGAAGTAAAAAAAAAAAGTTTCCTCCTTCCGTGGCCTATGGCCTAGTTCTTACATAGCGCTTTAGTAGTTTGACTTTACCACTTTATACAACACATATGCATTCCCCCATACATTCATGTACTTCTTTCTAAATCTAAGTGCTTTCTATTTAACATTCATAACATTCACTACATTAGGTGCAACTTGGGGTTCAATATTTTGCCCAAGGATACTTTGGCATGCAAACTGGAGCAGCCAGGGATTGAACCACCAACCATCAGATTTAGTAGATGACCTGCTCTACCTCCTGAGTCAAAGCCATTCCGTATGGATGCACATTACAGACTGAGTCAGCTGATAACTGAACATCCAAGCGTGGTAACTTCTGACTCTAGAAAGCCATCATGGCTGCAGCCAAAATGCTGATGTTCAGAAGCAATGGGTGAAATCACAGTAAATGTGTAAACATTACACTTCTATCAGTTCCTACAGTAGCCTTACTAATTTGAATGAATTTCAATGAAAACTGGGAATACAGTTCAAAAGTTAAGAGTATTTAGCCATTTCTGACTTCAACCTATAGGGTGCACTGCAGAGTTCAAAGTGCAGACACGGTGAAATTATCACAGGTCTGTCTCTATTTAGTGAGCCAAATATCAGCTAATTATTTTAAAGGACTAGTTGTTGCAATCCCTAGTGATTCAGCTTGGTGTTTATGAGTGGGTTATGAAGAGAGTTGATCTTGATGATCCAGCATGACACATCATCAGTTGTGTACCCCTGCCTCCTTGGGTGTGTCTGCCATTTATCACAATACACCCTCAGCTGGGGCAGGCCCACCTCAGGCTGATAAGACCTGGGTGTGTGTCATCTGGGGTAGTCTTTTAGTCTCCCACACTGTCTCCTTTCTTCTCAGCCATAGCTAGTGACTGTCTGTCTCTGCAGCTGTGGACAGTTCTTTAAGGGTCTTCCTCTGGCTCTGAGCTCTGATGCCAACTTCCTTTAGAAGCCTTAATGTTGAGCCAGCAACAAACCCCCTGCATCCCACCGCCACTGGGCACACCTTCACAGTCCAGCCCCGTTCCTCTGCTTCAGCTGCCAAGCTGGCATAATGCAGCTTTTTCCTTTCATGTGCTTCCTCGATGGCATCCTCCCAAGGTGGGGAGGCCATCAGCTCAACTATGATGACATCACCAACCTTCAGATTTTTTTGGATTTGGACCAGAGAACCAGATCTGGGTGCAGGTTGGTAACAGCAATTTCTAAAGGAAATGTGAGTCTCTGGGCGAGGTCGACACTCATTTCCCAGTCCCTGGCTGCGTCCAGTGAGCCTACGTCTGAGGGCGAGGTATTGGTCCAAGATAGGCTGAGCAGCTGGTGGAATGGCATTAATTATGGTTCTTCTGTTCTCCAAGGCATAGGCCAGACACTTATTAAGCACCTGATTGTGCCTCCAGGTATACCTTCCCTGAGTCAGACTGACCTTACAACCCACCAGAATGTGTTTGAGGGTTGCCGGGGCTGCACAGAGGGGACATGCTGGATCCTCTCGATCCAAAAATGTAAATTTGCTGGTGAGGGAAGAACATCATATGTGGCCTGATGATAAAACTTAGCCTATTGGACTCCATATTCCACATTTCTTGGCACTTGTGATAGGCAGGGAGAGGGGTTCATTTCCATACAAACCCACACCGCTCAGGCATCACACACACCTCGGTAGCCCGAGCCACTTCCTCAGTTAAGCATTCACCAGCCAGCATGGCTTTTTTGTTGTTATAGTCATATTGTCATCCATTTATGCCCTGATTTGGGGAAGACGCAGTCTACTCACCAAGCGTTCTCCTCCAACCACCCACTGTGATGCACGGATGATCATTTCCATTGCCATTGTGAATGTCAAGGGAGAGCTAGTGCAGCCTGCCATTATTCCAATCAAAATTTTTATGCAAGACAATAAATAAGGGATTCCATGAAAAAGGGAAATTATTTTACCAGATTTTATTAAATGTCAAGAACTTTCACACAGAGTCAAAAGCGCTGACTCTTTGAGGGATGGACAGCAACAAGTCCTTGAAATGATCTGGGGCATCTGGAGGCCAGATGAAGTGCTTGAACTCTGGGTTATGTTCTTTGGAATATTGCTGAACAATGTTTGCAGCAAGAATGTGAGCATTTTTCAGGCATCCACAACTCATTAATTGATTAAGGGATGTATGTGGTCTCAAAGAATATTTAGATAGGTGGCACATGTACAGACAACATCACATTGTCCCTGATTTGATTACTGATCAATGTTCTTCCCTAGTGCAACTTTCTGCCATTTATTCCCCAGGTAAATAGTGCTAATGCATGTACACTGCTCAAAAAAATAAAGGGAACACTTAAACAACACAATATAACTCCCAGTAAATCAAGCTTCTGTGAAATCAAACTGTCCACTTAGGAAGCAACACTGATTGACAATCAGTTTCACATGCTGTTGTACAAAAGAAATAGACAACAGGTAGAAATTATTGGCAATTAGCAAGACACACTCAATAAAGGAGTGGTTCTGCAGGTGGGGACCACAGACCACTTCTCAGTACCTATGCTTTCTGGCTGATGTTTTGGTCACTTTTGAATGTTGGTGGTGCTTTCACACTCGTGGTAGCATGAGACGGACTCTACAACCCACACAAGTGGCTCAGGTAGTGCAGCTCATCCAGGATGGCACATCAATGCGAGCTGTGGAAAGAAGGTTTGCTGTGTCTGTCAGCGTAGTGTCCAGAGGAGGGAGGCGCTACGAGGAGACAGGCCAGTAAACCAGGAGACATGGAGGAGGCCATAGGAGGGCAACAACCCAGCAGCAGGACCGCTACCTCTGCCTTTGTGCAAGGAGGAACAGTACGAGCACTGCCAGAGCCCTGCAAAATGACCTCCAGCAGGCCACAAATGTGCATGTGTCTGCACAAACAGTTAGAAACTAACTCCATGAGGATGGTATGAGGGCCCGACGTCCACTGATGGGGGTTGTGCTCACAGCCCAACTCCGTGCAGGACACTTGGCACTTGCCAGAGAACACCAAGATTGGCAAATTCGCCACTGGCGCCCTGTGCTCTTCGCAGATGAAAGCAGGTTCACACTGAGCACATGTGACAGATGTGACAGAGTCTGGAGACACCGTGGAGAGCAATCTGCTGCCTGCAACATCCTTCAGCATGACCGGTTTGGCAGTGGGTCAGTAATGGTGTGGGGTGGCATTTCTTTGAAGGGCTGCACAGCCATCCATGTGCTCGCCAGAGGCAGCATGACTGCCATTAGGTACCGAGATGAGATCCTCAGACCCCTTGTGAGACCATATGCTGGTGTGGTTGACCCTGGGTTCCTCCTAATGCAGGACAATGTTAGACCTCATGTGGCTGGAGTGTGTCAGCAGTTCCTGCAAGATGAAGGCATTGAAGCTATGGACTGGCCCGGCCATTCCCCAGACCTGAATCCAATTGAGCACATCTGGGACATCATGTCTCGCTCCATCCACCAACGTTACGTTGCACCACAGACTGTCCAGGAGTTGGCGGATGCTTTAGTCCAGGTCTGGGAGGAGATCCCTCAGGAGACCATCCGCCACCTCATCAGGAGCATGCCCAGGCGTTGTAGGGAGGTCATAAAGGCACGTGGAGGCCACACACAATACTGAGCCTCATTTTGACTTGTTTTAAGGACATTACATCAAAGTTGGATCAGCCTGTAGTGTGTTTTTCCACTTTAATTTTGTGTGTGACTCCAAATCCAGGCCTCCATTGGTTAATAAATTTGATTTCCATTGATGATTTTTGTGTGATTTTGTTGTCAGCACATTCAACTTTGTACAGAACAAAGTATTCAGTGAGAATATTTCATTCATTCAGATCTAGGAAGTGTTATTTGAGTGTTCCCTTTATTTTATTGAGCAGTGTATTTTAAACAAGGTCAGGGTCCAGTTATGACACATAAAATCAAATTTTAGGTGGTTTCACAGTTTACCAGGATTCTCTGACTGGTTTATGGAAACCAGATACATAAGTGCCAGTCTGTTCTCCCCACTTGCACCACTGCACGACTGAGTGTTGGGTGCCCATAATCCCATTACTGGTCTACACTGGTTTGTACTTCCTTTGTCCAATTTTTGGTAGAAACACAAAGCAATACCAGCAAAGTCAAAGTCATTCAGCGGATGCTCACCCATATTACCTGTTTGAAACAAAAGTAGGAGATTTTTACTTTACTTGGCACTGGCGTCTGGTAAAATGAATGTATTACCAGATAATCAATTATAAATAAGTACTGTTTTGTTCAGCATCGTAGCCAAGATTTCTGCCTATATCTGTTCTACAGTGGCATCATTGTGGTCACATTTTTTCTATGAAACACACTTTGGGCTGGATTTCAACTTTGCTATCTACTCTGTGGTAATACACCAATCAGGCATAACATCAGGAGCACTTGCCTAATATTGTGTCAACCTCTTTTTAACTTCCAAAACAAGCCTGACTCATTGAGGCATGGACTCCACTAGTCCCCTGAAAGTGTGCTGTGCTGTGGTATCAAGATGTTGGCAAAACATCCTTAAAGTCTTGCTAGTTATGAGGTGGGTCCTCTATGGATCAGACTTGTTTGTCCAGCAAATCACACAGATGCTCAATTGGATTGAGATATGGGGAATTTTGGAAACCATGTCAACACCTCACACTCACTGTTGTGCCCCTCAAACCATTCACGAACCATTTTTGCTTTGTGGCAGGGAGCATTATCCTGCTGAAAGAGGCTGCAACTATCAGGAAATACTGTGTCCATGAAAGAGTGTACATGGTCTGCAACAAGGCTTAGGTAGGTGGTACGTGACACAGTAACAGCTGCATGAGATTAGCAAAGCACCACATTGCTTCTGGCAGATTGCCTTCTTCCCATAGTGCATCCTGGTGCCAGGTGTTCCCCAGATAAGTGATGCACATGCATCCGGCTCGTCTGCTGGATTGGACTTCACAAGCCAGCTTTGCTCCACATGTGCATCACTGAGCCTTGGCCAAACCATGGCCCTATCTCTGGTTCACCACTGTTATGTCCCTGGACCACTTTTGATAAATACTAACCACTTCAGACCAGGAACACCCCACAAGAGCTGCAGTTTTGGAGCTGCTCTGCAGTCGTCTAACCATCACAATCTGGCCCTTGTCAAACTCACTCGAATCTTTATGCATGTCTATTTTTCCTGCTTCTAACACATCAATTTTGAGGACAAAATGTTCACTTGCTCTCTAATATATCCCACCCACCAACAGGTGCCACTGCCATTATTCACTTCACCTGTCAGTGGTCACAATGTTATGCCTGATTGGTGTAGTTATGCATTAACTAATTAGGCATAATTTGGGGTAGACAATAGTTTTGTACAAATTTTTAAAGTTGCATGGGAGAGGTGCATCATATATTAATAATATTTTATGCATTTACACATGACAACATATGGTGAGCTGATCTCCTTTTCTTTTTGTAACATTTTATACATTTGAGTCATATCAGTTTAAATGGGTTATTTAGTTTTTTCCCCACGGTTTTTTTTTATTTATTTTTTTTTATGTCATAACATCATCTAAGTCCATGTTAATGACCGAATACAATGGGTTTGACAGTTTGATTTGTTTTTGTGGGTAAAGTGCAGGAATTAGACAGTATTTTTATTTTGTTTTTCAATGGTCTGAACAACCCCTCAGTTTCCTGTATGAAACTCAGACTGTGTATGAGACACTCAATAAACACAGCATTAACACCTTTTATTTATAGCAGTAATCTGAACTTATATATGTGTTCTATTAAGTACAACCAAACTGAACTGTCTTTATTCATAGTAATGCAAATTAAAACTATTGGTGATAATCTCATTTGCTTCTCTTTTTTTTATTATTCATTGAATCCAACCTCATTGTACATCCTGTATAATGACAATAAAGGTATTCTATTCTATTCTATTTTAAAGGAATTATTTATACTTTTTCTATTTTTGTATTGAGCTTTACAAGGTAAAGGTCATTTCACTATCAGAATCAGTATCATCATCATATCAGTATCAGTAAATGATAGATTGCAACAATTTTCTCACAGGATGCACATCTTTCACACCCTCACTCCACATCAAACATTCAGGAAATGCTGCTCTTTAGGCCTGTTTGTGTGTATATAGAGTGTGAGAGGCCAAGTCAGTTTACGCTGTCACTGCTGCAAAGATGAAGCAACTCTGTTGGGCCACATTATTGATTTGTTTTTGTTCCAATTCAGGTATGTTCATTTAATCTTCCAAAAATATTTTATTATATTAATGTAGCTGAAGGCTGCCTACAGCAATGTCCACAAGACCAGCTTAGACAGATAGCTTTAAAGTGTGTGTGTGTGTGCTTTTGTTTAATTTCCTCATCTGGATATTGACATCTGCATTTTGTGATTTCATTTTATGTCACATTAATCTTTGATATCTGAGAAAACGCTTCCAGTTTAGTTACTGTTACTGCTGATGGTTTTGTCATGTTATATTTTTAGGCCCACTAATCAGATATTTTGTCTCTTTTATATCAGAGAGCACTATAATTGTCAAAGAGTCTGGTGACAACATCACTTTGAAGTGTTCATCAGAAGAACGCCTCCAACGCAAAGAGAAATACATTGGGATGTATCTGTATCACAATTTCACCAAACAGAATGAGGTGTATTTCTATGGCATTAATTCACCTGGGAATATGATGGTGCGATCAAGCCACAAAGGAAGAGTTGAGACAGAAGGAACTCCTTTGGATCACAACATCACCATCACCAATCTGACCGTGGATGATTCTGGTGTCTACACTTGCGCCTACAAAGAATCAGTCGACAAGACTGACGTGTGCAATGTCTATACAATTTTCGTAAGAGGTGTGTGTGTGTGTTTTGGTCTTTTTAAAAACTTCACAGTCTTGCTGAGTAAGAGCCAGTGTTGGAGAGCTGCGTTGCACTGCATACATACGGTATCCATTTACATACTGAAGAGATAACCGTTACCTTTCACCACAAATGCAGCATCCATGTTTCACAAAGCTGAGAAAATACAGAAATATGTAGGAAAAAGCAACAAGGTAGAAAATTACTTTATGTTTATCTGTACAGTCATGATGTTACACCTGGATGTGTTCATTTGGTCTCCATGAAACTCTAAACTCAGCTTCTTCTAACCTTAAAGCGAACTCTAGTTACATAAGGGATAATCTGTGTGGTATCTGGGAGAGCGAGCACTCTATACGCAACATTGCATTAAAACACCTTGAAAAGCTACTATAAGAACAAAACTGTTATGCGTTTTCAGTTGCCAAATATGGCACTCCTACCTTCTAAAATGTATTTTATATTGTTTTATTACTTCACATTTATTACTTCACATTTTGTGAAATGATCTGAAAATAGAGTACATGGACTACTACGACATACTGCACCAGTACATTTACGGTTGTGTGCATGTCCATGTGATGCGTACAAAGAGAATATCAACCTTCTTTTTAGATATATGTGCTCTTCTTTAGGTTTATGAAAATAATGTATATGAAATTGCAAATTTATTATTTATGTGTAAACTGCAAATTAAAGAAATGGCACAAATGTTAACGTTATTGGTAAATTTGTTGTGCAGCTGCAACAACATATTTTTTTTCCTGTATTCATCCAGGAGTGGCACCATGTCCCAGACAAGAAGTGCTCCAGATCACTATAGAGGACAGAGCTCTATCTCTGGCATTGATCATCTGTACTTGTGTCCTCAGCATGCTGTTAATTGCAGCCATCATCCTGCTGATTATCCAGAGGGTGAGTTCAGTTCTCTACACAGCAGCCTGACACCCAAGTTCATATTTGGAATACATTTTTAAGTTCTCCCAGATACTTGTGATTAGTTTGTATAAAAACTAAGCTTTTTCGAACAGAAACTCATTAACTTCATTTCATAATTGTTACATTCCTTTAAAAAAAAAAAAACACGTGCATGTCCTCACAATACAGTGAGCATTGCTTTAAAAGCATAAAGCGCTGCTGAACAGAAAGTTGTTTAAGGTGTAGGAAAGCCAAAAATGTAATATCCCCATATGAAGACGCAGAATCTTAGTAGGTCAAAGCATTCTAAGTAATACATTTCAGCTCTGCAAGCTATAACTGCTGCAAATGTGACAGACCTTGTTGCGCTGGCATGGTGATAACATCTAAAACCACTAAATGCTTTGTTTACATCTTGAAGTGCAACCGTGTAAGTTCAGCTGCTTCTTCAAAAGCTACAAACTATTCACATCACTGGTGCTATCTGCTCAAGATGAATATATCTCTATGGTATGTAACTGACTAATGATTAATAATAATATTAATATAACATGCTTTCCCTTCCCCTCTAACTTTGTGCTTACTGTACAGTTATCTTCAACTGCTTTACCTTTCACAGTGTCAAAATGAAAGGCTTCTTTAATTGTTAGTATTTGTCCATTATTATTATTATTATTATTATTATTATTATTATTATTATTGTAGTAGTATACACTTACTGGATACACTTTTTAAAAATCCACACACACTTTGATACAACATATCAAGATAATCTCTACAACGATGTTTTACTGCCAACAGGTGAAACAAACGAGTAGCTGCAGAAGATCAGCCACGAGTTCCCAGCAAGAATCAAATGATTATGTGTATGAAGTTATGACCAAGAACAATCTCCACCCTGGGGCAGCTTCAGAGCAGTGATCTCAAAGCCCCTATGAGTTTGCCTAGCAGTACAATCAAATATTATTGGCCTCCTGATTTTTATTTTCTTCCAGTGAATAGCAGTGGGTAGTTGAATCCACTGATTGTGTCAAATCACTCTTGTCAAAAATGCTTAATGTTTTTTCCTGGAGAGGACTTATGCTCCAGAATTTGTAATTACAAATAAAATTTTCATCTTAAAGTTATCAAAGTATTGAATATCAGAAATAAATGAAGGCATGTACAGCTCTGCAAGGGGTACAATGACTGTCCCACTGCAAGTGTACAAACTATATCAAATCTATTTGATATTTTATCTATAGAATGAATATTACTGTGGAGCACATGGGTGAAAATGATCACAACAAAACAGAGTAGTCAGATTATTGATGTGTTAGAGTTCAGCATGGATGTAATTGGTGAGTGTTTTTGGCTTCTTTATCATAATGTGGGGCAGGATTTTTTTTTAAAATGTTTTTTTGTTTTTGAGGTCTGCGTGGGAGGGATGTGAGAGATGAATGTTAGCAGAAAGCCACTAGTAAGGGGGTCAGAGGCAGGTGGATGAATGGCTTTGATGTCTAACTGCAGATTTCTCATATGATATATTGTGACAGAGCTCTCAGAGTTCACACATAAAGCAGTGAATTAATTAGATGTTTAAAAATGGTAAACAAAAAGACAAATTCTGAGTAGGTAAGACACTGATAATTTGGTTAGACTGTCTTATTAGAAAGGCAATCAATAAAATTTTTTAACAACTGTAAAATTTATTCTTTGTGATGCCTGTTTGTCATATCTAATATCTGTGGCATATAAAACACAATAAATAAAGAACACAAACATTGCGGAATAGTTGTGATCAAATTGGTAACATGGGATCAAAATGATACATGAGGCTTTCTTTTTTAATCCTTATGATTTTTTTTCTTTTGATCTTTATCTATTTTCTGTTTTATTGCTCTTTATTGATATTTTTTAAGCTATGTGAGAATTTTTTTTTTTATGCTGCACTTTAACCTTATTTTCAAACTTTCATTTTTACTTAGTTCTAAACATGTTTTCCAGTAAAATATAAAGAAGTGCAGGCACAGTGATTACAAACACGGTGTCTGACAGATACAAAAGAAAATAATTCAACCCCCCACAAAATGGGATTATGTGTAAAATATAAAATAAAAACACAATGCAATGATTTGAAATCCACATTTTATTCACAGTAGAACACAGAAAATTTATCAGATGTTTAAACCGAGCTATTCAAATATTTACTTATCTTGAATTTTATGACAGCAAAACATCTAAAAAAAAGTTGGGACACTGGCAACAATGTACCAAAAAAACAAACAAACAAACAACAACAACAACAACAACAAAAAACAGCTGGAGGAACATTTTGCAACTAATGAGGTTAATTGGGAACATGTCAGTAATACAACTAGGTATCAAAAGAGCATCTTAGAGAGGCAGAGATTCTCAGACGTAAAGTTGGTTTGAGGTTCTTCAATCTGAAGTTTTTGGAATAATTTCAGCAATGTAAGAATTTGAATATCTTATCATTTACAATACATAATATCATTAAAAGATTCCAAGAATCTGGAAAAATCTCTGTGCAAGGCACAAGGCTGAAAATCAGTTTTGGATACCCAGCAGGACTGCATTAAAACAGGCATGATTCTGTCATGCAAATCACTGCAACACTTCCAGAAATCTCTGTGTAACAGTTCCCTCTGCCATCCACAATCGCAAGATAAAGCTCTGTCATGATGATCCAGAAACGCTGCTGTCTTCTATGGGTCAAATCTCATTTAGTTCTCTGGAGGAGAGGGACCATCTGGCTTGTTATCAGGGCTCAGTTCATAAGCCTGCATCTCTGATGGTGTAGGGGTGCATCAGTGCCTATGGAACTGGCAGCTTGGACATCTGGAAAAGCACCATCAGTGGCAAAAGGCATATATGCATTTCTGTCACAGCATGGCTTTGTAGCAGAAGCCATGGAGTGGCCTTCTCGCAGTCCAAACTTTTCACCAAATGAAAACATTTGGTGCATCGTGAAATGAAAAAAAATCAGACAAAGAATGCAATAATTTTCAGTATTTTGCACAATATTAATATCAATAACGTGTTTATTACTTAAAATTGGAAGTTTGTGTTCTGAGAATGATTCTCATTACTGTTACTGGTCAGAAAAAAAGAGAAACCTAATTATGGAGTATTTACAGTTTCAAAGGGTGAAATTTGGTGTGTGGTGTTTTTTTTTGTTTTTTTTAAGTGATTCTAAAATGAAGCAAGTAAGATAAGATAAGATAGTGTTTATTTGTCACATGCGCAGTTATACACAGTACAATGCACAGTGAAATGTATTTTGTACCTGCAACCATATATACACACACATATAAATAAGAAGAATAAAAATAAAAATAAGTAATTCACACTATACACTATACTCTATATACTATACACTATACACACTTTTACACGGAATTATAGAATATTATAATATTTACATTGTGCAATAATGGTCCAGGTAGGGCTCAGAGTTGAGCAGACGGATGGCTTGTGGGTAAAAACTCTTCTTCAACCTTTCAGTTTTAGTCCTCAGGCAGCGGTAACGCCGGCCTGATGGGAGCAGGGAGAAGAGAGAGTGTCCGGGGTGGCTGGGCTGTTTTAGGATCTTCATGGCCCTCAGCCTGCACTGCTTGGTGTAAATGTCCTGCAGGTTGGGGAGGGTGGTTCTGATGGTCCGTTCAGCTGAACGAACCACCCTTTTTAGGGCCATGAAGTCCTGTTTGGTACAGTTTCCCATCCAGGTGGTGATGCTCCCATGCATGATGCTCTCGATGGTGCAGATGTAAAAGTTCCTGAGCACCTTGAGTGGGAGCTTGAAGTCTCTCAGCCGCCTGAGGAGGTAGAGACGCTGTCTGGCCTTCTTCACAGTGATGTTTATGTGATGAGTCCAGGACAGGTAGCATTAAAATAACATAAAATTCATCAAAGCTTATTTGCTGAGTGTTATTTTGCCCCAGGTCAACAGAGCCAGTCAAGCTCTTCATGTCTTAGTACATTTTTCAATAGCATGTGTCTGAAACTGCCTGAACCCAGGGTTCATAGAAGAAAACTGTTATATTGGCACTCAATCGCCAAAGCTTTGACAGCCCGTGGTATAAACGTGCTTCGCGTGCCTTTAAAGGCATCTACACACTTTTAGACCATGAAGCTGATGAAGGATACAGCATAAACAACTTAATTACAACATGCTGGAACAAGAGTCATTTGAGAATATTAATCTTTTACTTACAAGTTTATGTGTATGACATGATGACATTGAGCTGCAGGGCATGTGGAAACCACAGAAAGTCAAAGGAAGAGGAAGAACCATTTTGTTTGTTTTTTTTTAAATCTTGAATGACCTATAATATTCAAATGCTTCCTGTTATAGTGGTACTTCCTATTATTATTATTGATGTTATTATTATTTAACATTCTGACTTTTGTTTCTTCAAATGTCTACTTGATTTCACTAATACACAATGAGAAAAGAACAAAACACAGTGCATTAACCTCTAATTGTCATCTTATTCATGTCACACTTTGAATACACAAACATACATAGTTCAACAAAATGTAAATTTGGGCATATGATTACACACAATGCAGTCAAATGAAGGGTTCAAATTGTTTTGTAAAAAGTAACATTAGTGACACAGAGTGCACACATTTTGTTTCTACACGATGACTGACTAACTGACTTTAAATTAATAAATGTCAATAATACAAGGGTTACAATACTAATATACACCATCTTTATCTTTAATACACAGTATTTTCTGTTTAGTAGGTTTCAGCACTGTGGTACTTACATTCTTGATTTTGCATGGAAATGGAAACGTGCTCACGCCTGCTCAGAGCAGGTTAAAAAACTTGATATATGAGAGGTCTGACAGGCTTTTCAGAGCAAAGCCTGTGCTGCATAACTTGTGAATATTAGGGTATTCTCATTGGTATATAAGAGAGCCATAGTTGGCAAGATCAGAAGACTCCCTTAAATATTGGGGACTATGTAAGAAACTTTATCAATTATATATTGAATTATATATGAAATATATGGAAACTGTCCTGCAAATATCAGTGTTATCCTGCATCATCAATGCCATGCAAAAGGATATTTTCTAAAGGTGGGGAACCAGTGACCCACAGGAGGAGTCAATCGAAGTCTGCCACAGCAGAAAAAATATTATTTTTGAATAAAATTAATTTATTTGAATAAAATGACTAACATGACTACACTAAACAAAAAAACAAAATGTTTGGGTGTTTATCCAAACCCCATAAGAAGTTGTACTGCTGCAGAAATAATTATCTCTGGAGTCTCATTTTTCTTTTGGTTTCAGTCTAGTGTTTTCAATCAAATCTTATTTTTTAATATTTTCTGGATATTTGACATGATCCTGCATATTTTACAGTATTATTACAAAAGCCAGACTTGATATAGAAGGAGTTCTTATGAACCATGACATCACCATCACCAGTCTGACTGTGGATGATTCTGGTGTCTACACTTGTGCCTACAAAGAATCAGTTGACAAGAGCATTTAGTTTAAATTTCCACTTCATCATCTATGTAAGTGATGCCTGCTATCTTCACCGCAAACTGAGCTTTAAAATGTTAAATTAAAGAATCCTGAAAGAGAATACCACTGATAATGTTCATTTACTGGCCACTTTATCAGGTTCATCTGTTCAGCTGTTTGTTAACACTGCTAATCAGGCATTTACGCAGCAGCAACTCAGTGAATTTTTCAGAGAAGGGCTGTGTGGCAGGCAGGAGATCGACCCAAGATGCAAGACTCAGAAGACTGCTGAGTTTTCACAAAATACAAAATCATGTCAGGAACAGGTAATCTGAAACTATAACTCCTCCAGGAGAACACACAACGAAGAGAGACACTGCCACTGGGGGAGACTGAGACAATATATACACATGAGGCAACAAGGGGAGAGGAAACAGGTGGGAGCACAGCTGGAACAAATCATAGAAGACAAGACAAGGGAAGTTAAACTAGATGCAAAACTCAACAGACAAAAGACCACCACAGTGAAACAGAAGTAGTAGCTGACTCACACATGTGAACTTGACAGAGACAAGACTGAAGGAACAAGAAAGGAATATAAAATGGAACAAACTAACTTATAATCAACAACAGCCGAGCCCAAAACTGATGTGCAAATCTCATAAGCACAAAGAAACAACAGAAAACCAAATACCAACAATACAAAGGTACAAAGCCAGAGAAGGGCTAAATATCCCACAAACTCAAAGCCACGACCATGCACTTAGATCCTGCTGGCATTCAAACCAAGCATCAGAATGGGGAGGAAAGGTGAATGTAGCAAGGTTCTTGGTGCTGTAGGTCTGTAGAGCAGGGGTTTTCAAAGTATGAAAGGGTGAGGCCCCTCCAAGGAGCACAATGCCTGCTGCGCCGCCCCCCCCCCCCAATAATCAACCCACACACAAACAAATGCCACTACAAAACACCTTCTGGGAGAGGCCAGGACATGTTCACCACCAAACTGCACACCCTGGGCCTCCCCCCTCTCACATGTTCCTGGATCAAGGACTTCTTAACCAACCGGCCCCAGACTGTGAGACTTGGCCCCCATCTCTCCTCCACCCGCACACTGAGCACTGGCTCCCCACAGGGCTGTGTGCTGAGCCCCCTCCTGTACTGCCTCTACACCCATGACTGCAGTCCGGCCCACAATAACATCGTCAAATTTGCTGACGACACCACAGTGGTCGGACTCATCTCAAAGGGAGATGAGGCAGCTTACAGAGAGGAGGTCCTGAAGTTGACAGCCTGGTGTTCAGAGAACAACCTGGTACTGAACACCATGAAAACCAAAGAGATCATCATCGACTTCAGGAAGCACAGGACTGACCCAGCTCCCCTCTACATCAACGGCGAGCATGTGGAGAGGGTCCACACCTTCAGGTTTCTTGGTGTCCTCATCTCTGCTGATCTCTCTTGGTCAGATAACATCACAGCTGTTATCAAGAAGGCTCAGCAGGGACTTCACTTCCTGAGGGTCCTCAGGAAGAACAACTTGGACTCAAACCTGCTGCTGACCTTCTACCGCTCATCCATTGAGAGCCTGCTGACGTACTGTATCACAGTATGGTACGGCAGCTGCACTGAGGCAGACAGGGTCAGGCTTCAGAGGGTAGTCAAGACAGCACAAAGAATCGTTGGCTGCCCTCTCCCCTCCCTGATGGACATCTACACCTCCCGCTGCATCAGCAGAGCCAGGAACATCATCAAGGACAGCTCACACCCTGGCTTTGACCTGTTTGACCTGCTGCCCTCTGGCAGGCGCTACAGGTGCATCAAAGCCAGAACAAACAGACTCAAGAACAGTTTCTTCGCCAGAGCAATCACCACCCTGAACTCACACACTCACCCACCGTAACTGTGCAACACCCACATCTCTGTGCAATATTAGATTATTCATACTGAACAATATCTATCACTCCTATATTGTGTAATATCCAGTATTCAATTCAATTCAATTCAATTCAATTCAATTCAATTCAATTCTCCTATATTGTGTAATATCCAGTATTCATTCACTAGTGCAATATTTATTCACCAAGTGCAATATTCATCATTATTATATGTATACACGCATTTACTTTCTTACAATGTACAGATGCACCAATGTAGGTATGTATGTATATATTTTTATACATTCTATTTTTTGTATATTTTACACATTGTTTATTTTCTGTATATCTCTTGATCATATTGATTATACTAGATTATAATATTTTTATAATATTTTTATTTTCATTTTAGAGAGTTTGATTTTCTGTTACATGGCACTGAACAGGAGTGGCCCTCCAATCTCATTGTACATCCTGTATAATGACAATAAAGGCATTCTATTCTATTCTATTCTAATTGTTTTTATTTTAGAACCATCTCATCTTTTAAAATGACACTTTATCTGAATGAAATTTAACGCATGAACATTTTAAAACATTTCCTCCCATTTTAATTATTTTATCAGGGCCTTTGTATGGCAAATATGCCCTTTTTTCATTTTTCTAATGATAAGAACAACCCCAAACTCATCACAAAATCCAAACTTTAAGTAGTCGTGGTCATACTTCCTCTTTTTTCTACTTACGCCAGAGCTTGTCTCCTCTGCCTTTTTCTTTACTAAAAATTTGTCCATTCTTTCTCTCACATCAGTAGACAGCAAGCAGATAGCTTCTTTTCCCGGTTTATTTTTTCCCTCGCACCGCGCCTCCCCTAAAGTGCTCTGGCGCCCCCTAGGGGAGGCGCGCCTCACACTTTGAAAACCGCCGCTGTAGAGAATGGTCTGAAAAAGAGAAAATGTCCAGATCTTTTTTTGGAGTTGTAACAGTGTGGGAGATATTTCTTTTTGGCACATCTTGGGCCCCTTAGTACTAACTGGGCATTATTTAAGCTTCACTGTGTACCTGAGTATTATTTCCTCTGATGGCTGCTTCCAGCAGGAAAATACACCATATCACAAACCTTTGAGATGTGGTGGAATAGGAGATTCCCATCAGGGATGTGTAACTGCCAAACTGCAGCAAATGTGTGATACTACTATGTTGGTAAGGACCAGAATCTTTGAGGAATGTCTGCAGCGCCTTGTTGAATCTACGCCATGAAGAATTATTCAGCTCTGAAGGGAAAAGGGGGTCCAAGCAATATTAGCAAGGTATATCTAATAATGTGGCCAGTGAGCGTAGTCTACCTCTGTGTTTGTATCCCACAAACAAGTGAGTTGTTCAGTTCTCTTGACTTACAGCTTTGTGCCCAAGTTAAAATGATCTAGCTCTGCAAGCTATGGCGTGCATCAATGGTTATATATCTGCAGATAGTGTACATTTATGCATTTATCAGTCACACCAAAACCACATACGTATAACTGCTGTAAGCATGATAAACCTTCTTGCTCTTACACACTGATTACTCAGTGCTCTGTTTGTATCATGAAGTATCTCTCTGGTGCAAAACCCAACATTAACAAAAATCTAACATGATTCTTTCCCCCTATGAACTCTGCATTTACTGTACAAATATCTTCAGCTGCTTCACCTTTTTCTCAGAGAAAAAGCTGTGTCTATAGGAAAGCTTCTTTTTAACATTATCCAAAATTCAGTCCACAAATTTGATTTGCACAAATCAAATCTTGCCAGAGTGATGAACACAACCACACTGGCAGACAGTGCCATCTCACAGCAGTGTATGACTAAGCTGATGACCAGTATGAGGAGGAGGTGCCAGGCTGTTCTGGCTGTGAAGGTTTTTTTTCCCCTGCTTGTTAAATGAATAAATTGTTAAACTGTCATTATGTCTTGTTCCTTCAGACTTCAATCATTAAGTTAAATAGACAACACCAAATAATAGCGGAACAAGCTGTTTGGCACCGGCAAGTTTACGTACAATAAAATTAAATACAAAAGTGCAAATATTGCTAAATTGCTGGATGTTAAGTTAATTTGACTAGTGAGCGACAACCACTTTAATAAGTCCTTTATCTAGAAACCAATGAAACCAAAAATCCTCATCAGTGAAAGTAGATGGAGTGATGGTGAGTATCTTCTGTCATTGGTGCCTAACAATCTGCTAATTCAACTCAATCACATAATATAATTCTAATGTAACTGCAACATGATGTTGTTTGTAAGTGCTCGATAAATCTATTTTATTGCTCGTTTTATTGTTCAAACAAAATACATTATGACTAAAAAGGACCAAAGTAAAATTTGATTTAATATCTATGAGCAATTTAGAATTTGCAGTTTCATTTTTGCCCAGTTTAAATAAACACACACACACACACACACACACACACACACACACACACACACACACACACACACACACACTTCTTCACCCAGTTCATGAGAACCTTTCAGGCTTGTATGCCGAGCCTGCTTCTCTTCATGCAACCATGACTGCATCCCCTCACATGGAAAGAGGTCTTTTGTGAAGTTACACTTTTGAGCCTCTGAAAAACGGGAGACTCTGTTTAAATATGGTTATAACTCCTAAACAATTAGTGAAATACTTTTATTCAACACCTTGAATTAAAGCTGAAAATGTGCACTTGATTTAGAATCCACGGTGGTGGTGTACAAGTACAAAATTACAAAAAAGAAGGTATCATTGTTCATGAAAATGCAATAGAATTAAATAAAGGAGGTCTTATTGGGCCACCACAGATCTAAAAAAACAGTCAAACTGCTTCTTGCCAGAGTCTCAGAGTGCTTAAAATCTACTGCTTCATTCTTTTTCCATTGCAAACTTTATCCAAAAATAAGGAGAGACGATTGAGTTCAGAGTATTTTGGCAGCTATATATGAGTTGACAAACTTTTGGGAGTATATTTGGCTGATTTTGCTCCCTATTGTGATACACAACAGCAGCATTTCAATGGAAATCACTGGATCACTGGACTTAATGACTACAGACCTGTGGCACTGACTTCTGTGGTCATGAAGTCATTTGAGCATCTGGTGCTGTCCCACCTCAAGTCCCTCACAGCCCCCCTTCTGGACCCCCTGCAGTTTGCCTGCAGAGCCAACAGGTCTGTGGACGACGTCATCAACCTGGCTCTGCACTTCACCCTACAGCATCTGGACTCCCAGGGAACCTACGCCAGGATCCTGTTTGTGGACTTCAGCTCTGCCTTCAACACCATCATCCCTGATCTCCTCCAAGACAAGCTGTCCCAGATGAACCTGCCTGATCCCATCTGCAGGTGGATCACTGACTTCCTGATGAACAGGAAGCAGCATGTGAGGCTGGGGAAGAATGTCTCAGACTCCCGGACCATCAGCACTGGCACTCCTCAGGGCTGTGTCCTCTCTCCTCTGCTCTTCTCCCTGTATACCAACTGCTGCACCTCTGACCACCAGTCTGTCAAGCTTACTAAGTTTGCAGATGACACGACTCTCATCAGACTCATGTCAGACGGGGACGAGTTGGCCTACAGGATGGAGGTCAAACGTCTGGTGTCCTGGTGCAGCCACAATAACCTGGTGCTGAACGCCCAGAAGACAGTGGAGATTATAGTGGACTTTAGGAAGCACACAGCCCCTCTACCCTCCATCATCCTGACTGGCACCCCCATCACCACAGTGGACTCATTTCGCTTCCTGGGAACTACCATCACCCAGGACCTCAAATGGGAGCCCACCATCACCTCTGTCGTCAAAAAGGCCCAGCAGAGGATGTACTTCCTGCGGCAGTTGAAGAAATTCAACTTGCCAGCAATGACCATGGTACAGTTCTATACTGCCATCATCGAGTCCATCCTTACCTCCTCCATCATTGTGTGGTACGCTGGAGCCACCACTAGGGACAAACAAAGACTACAGCGCATTGTGCACTCTGCTGAGAAGGTGATTGGCTGTAACCTCCCATCTCTCCAGGACCTGTACACCTCCAGGACACTGGGGCGTGCAGGTCGGATCACAGCCGACCACTCTCACCCTGGGCACAGACTTTTTGACCCTCTCCCCTCAGGCAGGAGGCTACGGTCCATTCGGACCAGAACCTCCCGCCATAAGAACAGTTTCTTCCCCTCTGCTGTTGGACTCATGAACAACAACCCTAAGACTGTTACCACCACCCTCCACAAACGCTGATGACCCTATGTTTATGCACCTGTCTGTTTGCACTGATGTACATATTACTGGACTATAGTTTACATTTTTATCTTTTAATTATTCTCTGCACTGTATATTTTGTAATATTGTGTTATAGTTATAGTTCTAATATCTCTGTATATTTGTAATTTGTATATTTGTATATTGTCTTATAGTTTTTATACTTATTTGTTTTTTATGTAAGCACAAAGTACCACAGCAATTTCCTAATGCTGTGAACCTGTTCACCCATATGGCAAAAAAAACCTTCTGATTCTGAAAGAAGTAGAGGTATCTACAAACCCATCAGGGTATGAGAGAGCTTAGTTTGTACTGCATTTAAACCATTTAAAGAGGTTGATGTTTTTTTTAAAAGCTAACAAACTGGGAATCAAATGAACTAATGATGCGTAACTTCTTATTTCTATGACAGGTGTTGGTTGGCACACCCATATATGAAACAGCTGTGAACACCTGTGGGCATCTTCGGGACTACAACACTCAGGTAAGATCCACTATCCATCCAAGCCCAAACTGACCTAAAGTATGTTCAATTCTGCAAAACAGTGTGGTCATGATTAAATATCTACTTTTTATTTTTAGATTGCAGTGATGATGGAGTTCCTCAGACTTGAGCAGAAAAATCAGATCCCACCTCACATCACTGCTGAAGATACGAGCAACCTTTTGGTGCAGGAGAGCAGAAAGACAGTCAGAGAGCAGTGAGTTACTGAGACACCTACCGAGCATCCAGCTCACAGCTGATAGTCTGTTTGTAATGAAGTGTAAATGCTGACATAAAACCTGTTGTGTTTCCTTTGAAGGCTCTGGGAGTCTAAACGGGAGGATTTGAGGAAACAGAGGCCAAACCTCTTCTGAAACTGGTAAGACTAGAAAGCTGATGACACTTGTATTGATTTGTAGATTTTTCTCACTATGTTGAACACAAATGAGACGTTAGAGCTCATGTCAAATTTTCCATCTTGAGCTCCATGACAGAATGCTGCATCACCAGCAGAGCCATTCATAGAGGCGATACAGCTGATCTTGTTTCTGCTAACAGAGCCCGTAGAGGCTGGAGACAGTCTTGTACCTCTCTCCTGACCTCCTCTGAATATTTTGATGATGACTGAAGCTGAAAATTTCAAATCTGTATTCATCACTCAATAAGACCTGTTGTTTACCAATTTCAGCACAGCTGAGATCTAAATCAGAGAGAGAGAGAGAGGCAGAGAGAGAGAGACAGAGAGAGTGACAGAGAGTGACAGAGAGAGAGACACAGAGACAGAGAGACTCACACACACAGAGAGAGAGAGAGTGACAGAGAGAGACAGAGAGAGAGACAGAGAGAGAGTGACAGAGAGTGACAGAGAGAGAGTGAGAGAGAGAGAGTGAGAGAGAGACAGAGAGAGAGAGAGAGAGAGACAGAGAGAGAGTGACAGAGAGTGACAGAGAGAGAGTGAGAGAGAGTGACAGAGAGAGAGACACAGAGACAGAGAGACTCACACACACACAGAGAGAGAGAGAGTGACAGAGAGAGACAGAGAGAGAGACAGAGAGAGAGTGACAGAGAGTGACAGAGAGAGAGAGAGGCAGAGAGAGAGAGACAGAGAGAGTGAGAGAGAGTGACAGAGAGAGACACAGAGACAGAGAGACTCACACACACAGAGAGAGAGAGAGTGACAGAGAGAGACAGAGAGAGAGACAGAGAGAGTGACAGAGAGTGACAGAGAGAGAGAGACAGAGAGAGACACAGAGACAGAGAGACTCACATACACACAGAGAGAGAGAGTGACAGAGAGAGGCAGAGAGAGAGAGACAGAGAGAGAGAGAGACTCACACACAATACAATATAACTCTAAGTAAATCAAACTTCTGTGAAATCAAACTGTCCACTTAGGAAGCAACACTGATTGACAATCAATTTCACACACTGTTGTGCAAATGGAATAGACAACAGGTGAAATCATTGGCAATTAGCAAGACACACTCAATAAAGGAGTGGTTCTGCAGGTGGGGACCACAGACCACTTCTCAGTACCTATGCTTTCTGGCTGATGTTTTGGTCACTTTTGAATGTTGGTGGTGCTTTCACACTCGTGGTAGCATGCGATGGACTCTACAACCCACATAAGTAGCACAGGTAGTGCAGCTCATCCAGGATGGCACATCAATGCGAGCTGTGGCAAGAAGGTTTGCTGTGTCGGTCAGTGTAGTGTCCAGAGGATGGAGGTGCTACCAGGAGACAGGCCAGTACACCAGGAGATGTGGAGGAGGCCTTAGGAGGGCAACAACCCAGCAGCAGGACCACTACCTCCGCCTTTGTGTAAGGAGGAACAGGAGGACACTGCCAGAGCCCTGCAAAATGACCTCCAGCAGGCCACAAATGTGCATGTGTCTGCACAAACGGTTAGAAACCGACTTCATCAGGATGGTATGAGGGCCCGACGTCCACAGATGGGGGTTGTACTCACAGCCCAACACTGTGCAGGACACTTGGCATTTGCCAGAGAACACCAGGTTTGGCAAATTCGCCCTGTGCTCTTCACAGATGAAAGCAGGTTCACACTGAGCACATGTGACCAGGGGCGTGGTGGGCATCGGGAGGTTCGGGAGTTTTCCCGAACGGCTGGTTGTTTCCAGGCCGAACGGCCGGTGATCTTTTTTTTTTTTCTTACCCAATTAAGCACAGCAGCGCTCGTGTGGCCACAGGTGCAGACAGTGATGGTCGGTTGCAAACGTTTCGGCTCTTAATGCTGGCTCTTTGAAGTGAATGACAGGACCTGGCCCTTTATTTAATCAGGAGGGGCTACAAACACAACAGCCCAGCAGTGTTAATCCAGTCTTTAAGTCTGACGTCATTTCCGGGTCCAGATGCTCCTAAATAAACAGCAATGGCATAACCAATGACTGCTCACTATTAAAGATTATTGTAACATACCTTATCAACTGCAGCTATTTCTGATTCTCTTTCTCATTAGTAAAATGACAGCTGAGTGTGTTTTTTTTTAAATAAATATTAGTTTTCGTCAACGGCCCTTTTATTCATGACGAAAACGAGACGATAACTAAATAAAAACTACCTAAAAGGATAAAAAGGATGACGAAATTAATTGACACTTTTGTCAACGAATGAAAACGAGACGAAAATGCTTGGCGGGGAGGACAACCAATCAGATCTTATTTAATTTTGTGAAACGCACAGTTGCACAAATTTGCTCTAAACCCAGGAAGACCAAACTATCCTGTGATTTGTCTTTACTTCCGATAGAACTAAGTTATGTAAACAATGTCAGCAGGGAAAAAGAGAAGAGCCGATGTATGGACACATTTGTCCTTTGACTTTGTGACAAACAAAACGATGTGTAATATGGCAGGCCGTTTTAACATAAAATCCGATTCACCGCACTTACATTCCAGATATCTGAACCTGATTTATGACTAGACGTATTAGTAAATTAAGATATCTCTAATTATATTTTGACTAGACAAAATACCTATTTGATGTCGAAATGACGTCAGATTTACCATTGAGTTGAATGGAGGCTTCAATTCAAGAAATCTTCAATGAATTACTGACTATCTGAAACACCTATTTCAGATATCTACAACTGAATTATGACTAGTCAGAAAGCTAATTCGAAATATCTAGTTTGTCATTCTGAGTAGCCATAATTCTAATTAAAGATATCTTAAATGACACCATAATTCAAGATATCTTAAATGTATTTTTAGATAGGCGATAAATAGTTTTGACTAGTGCAAATTAAATTCTAGATATCTTGAAAGCAAATAATGACTAGGCAAATCTAAATTAGCGATATCTAAAACTGTAATTTTGACTAGTCAAAATGCCTTTTAAGATATATCAAAATGAATTACAGATATCTTGAATTAGACGGCTTTTCTATTTAAGATATCTTAAATTAACATTCTGACTAGTCAGAATGATGTTTGAGATATCTTGAATTACAGAGCATTTTGGCGGAATGTTTATAAGGCAGTTTGTTAAAACGGCCTGCCATAAAATCAGAGATTCTGTGCAGATTTCTTAAGCAGTCCTTAAGTGCACGATTTTCGCACTCTCCGCATATCCCATACCAAAGAGCTGAATGTAATTGCGGATATCTTAAATTACCATTCTGGATAGTCAAAATGTAGTTTTGTCTATTCAAAATGCAGTTTTAGATATCTGAAATGTAATTACGGATAGCCAGACAAACGGATTTTATGTTCAAACGGCCTGCCTTATGTGTAAATCATGTGGGGCGACTATCTCGGGTAAAAACACGACAAATCTTAAACAACATCTGCAAACCAGTCACCCAGATCTCCATGCAAAGGTAAGCATTTTAATGCCATGCAGGGTAAAATGTTTTCCGCTTTTTAGCGTTTGTGTTTGGAGAAAATCTCCACACCGCGGTGGATTAGCCTTTCCTAATCTTAGTCCTGAACACTGCCCTGTACCTTTCAGAGCGTGTCCTGCTGTAAAACGCTCATATTATCTCAGTAAGGTGGTGTTAATGATCAGGTGAAACGCTAATGTTAATATTATTAATAATATTGCATAACGTTTAATAAATGTTTAATTTTGTGTAAGTATGTATAATGACTAATTCAAGGGAACTGAAGAAAAAACATTTACATTTTACACCCTTTATATTTTAGTCGACTAAATCGACTGCAGATTTAGTCAACTATGTTCTTACCATAATTTGTTGACCAAAACTAGACTAAAACTATTCAGATGACTAAAACTAAATTACATTTTTGTCGAAAGACTATGACTAAAACTAAATCAAAATTTGCTGTCTAAATTAACACTGCAGCCCAGCCAGCACACCATTAGGAGAGGTGAAGGGCAAGACACTAGCTAAGGGGTTGATGATCTTCTTTTCCCCCTTTTGCTGCTCCATTGTACAATCAGATAAAAGGCCTCTCCAAACCAAGCTCCCGGGCTGAATTTCAAACCCTGCATGTGACAGATGTGACAGAGTCTGGAGACGCTGTGGAGAGCGATCTGCTGCTTGCAACATCCTTCAGCATGACCGGTTTGGCAGTGGGTCAGTAATGGTGTGGGGTGGCATTTCTTTGGAGGGCCGCACAGCCCTCCATGTGCTCGCCAGAGGTAGCATGACTGCCATTAGGTACCGAGATGAGATCCTCAGACCCCTTGTGAGACCATATCGTTAGCCTAATAGCATAATTGCCTAAGTCATATTTTGGCATATTTTGAGATACCTACCTAATTCTACTCTGCTAACAGTGTAGATTCATTTAGATAGATATCTCAATTTTGGCCAAAATATGACTTAGGCAATTATGCTATTAGGCTAACGATATGCTGGTGCAGTTGGCCCTGGGTTCCTCCTAATGCAGGACAATGCTAGACCTCATGTGGCTGGAGTGTGTCAGCAGTTCCTGCAAGATGAAGGCACTGAAGCTATGGACTAGCCCGCACGTTCTCCAGACCTGAATCTGATTGAGCACATCTGGGACATCATGTCCATTTTGCACCACAGACTGTCCAGGAGTTGGCGGATGCTTTAGTCCAGGTCTGGGAGGAGATCCCTCAGGAGACCATCCACCACCTCATCAGGAGCATGCCCAGGCATTGTAGGGAGGTCATACAGGCATGTGGAGGCCACACACAATACTGAGCCTCATTTTGACTTCTTTTAGGGACATTACATCAAAGTTGGATCAGCCTGTAGTGTGTTTTTCCACTTTAATTTTGTGTGTGACTCCAAATCCAAGCCTCCATTGGTTAATAAATTTGATTTCCATTGATGATTTTTGTGTGATTTTGTTGTCAGCACATTCAACTTTGTACAGAACAAAGTATTCAATGAGAATATTTCATTCATTCAGATCTAGGATGTGTTATTTGAGTGTTCCCTTTATTTTTTTGAGCAGTGTATATAGTTTTTATCTCAAGATTGTTGCAGCCTACTCTAATAACATTTGATTTAAAAAGAGGAACAAACACCACAGCCAGGATTGGTTTGTATTAAAAAATAAAAAGCATTGTCCCCGCTATGACTGTAATCTGTCATGTGTGAGCAGTGTGGCGAGCAGGGTGGTCCCAAATGCAGAACTCCGAAGGACTGCCAAATTAAAATGGGAAGTAAACAAAGACAAATGCAGACTGAGCACAACATGAGGAAATAACATAGACAAGAGGCCAGTAACTAATAAACGCTGAAAACCGAGACGTGGAAAGACAAGAAAAGGATACAAAACCCAGACTAAACTCAAAACCATAACAAACTGAAAACCCACATGAAAGAAACCAAATAACATAATCAGAGATATAACAAAACCTAACCAAAAGAACACAAAACACTGGGAGCCGCATGTTCTTACTGTTACCTCTTGTTATCTCCCAGAGATTTCCCTTTACTTCCACTTTACTGTAAAAAAAAAAGATTAGTAAAAAATAGAAATATTCAGCTGGGGCACTAGAAAAATACAAAAGAGAGAGATAAATTTTCTGTTTGTCAAAAAAATGAAAATATTCAGTCAGCAGGGGCACCAGAAAACTACCATAAAAAAGGAAATTTTTGGTTCCATATATAAAAAAGTAAATAATCTGGCAGACTGGAGCAGGTAAGGCTTGAACTGTTAGAATGGTAGGTGACCTGCGCACATCCTGAGATACAGGCACCCCGGATAGCACCTGATATTCCCAGGTGGTCCCCCTTCCAATACTAACTAAGCCGACCCTGCTTAGTTTCTGAGCTCAGAGAAGACCAGATGAGATCAGGCGTTCTGTTTTGATGGTTCACTAATATATAAAATGTATATATGTAAAATATATATTGTTGCCTTAGTGCTTGATTTTATACATCTGTGGTCACAGAAGTGATACTTTTAGCAATACAGTATATGTATTTGCAGCAATAAACTAAATTTAATAGTTTTATCTTTTAAACAAACTATGAACTATGAAATTACGCTAAGCTTGTGACTGTGTTTTTACAGTCCTTTTGTGTGGACAAAAGTGCATTTTCAATAAAAAAAGAATTATAAATCATTTTTATTTATGCATACATGTTTTTCACATTATTTACTTTAGCCATTGTCATTCATGGTCTGTTTTTTATAATTTGTTGATATTTCACATATTTAGGGAAATTCTGTGAAATTCATAGGAAAAATTCTGTTAAATTACAGATTTTTCTTTTTTTTACAGTGTAGATTTTGTTATTTCCGGTTAATGCTTTAAGCTCTTGATGATTCCTGTCATCTCCAGTTTTCTTCTAAGATGCTGAAAAAAGCCATGGTTTTGCCCTTGTTGTTTTTATAGTCAAGAATGAACCAAACGCCTATGACTGAAATAAGATAGACACATGTAACATAGTTAAAAAGGTTCAAGGAAGTCAAGGTTCAAATGCTGCTAAATGAGGCAATAGCACTACCTACTGACTCAAATGTGACCCTGCACGATCTACTGATGGGAAAGGATTGTGGGTAAGCACGTAGAGGTAACACATCTGTTGCAAAGGGAACAGACACCCCACACGGTAGAGGGAGAGGCACCTGCAACGCTCGCTCGGAGACCGGAAAGAGCCAGAGGAAGTTGCGTTTTACATAGAGGCTGCACGCCGGAACGGTGAGGAAAATAAATGACAGAAAACGTAAAGGACAAAAAAAAAGTGTGTGCAGTTTGTCACACAGTGTGTCTGCTAGCTAAAAGAACAGCTGCTGTATTTCCAGGGAGAGCAAAGAATGAGCGATAACTTCACTTAGATGGAGAAAGATGGAAGAAAGAGGTAGAAACGTCCTCCAAGGAGCTACTTTTACTTACTTTGAGTAGATTTCAGAGCCTGTACTTTTTTACTTTACCTTGAGTACAGAAGTTGAACCAGTACTTCAACTTTTACCAGAGAAGTTTTTAACACAAGTACTTGTACTTCTACTTAGGTACAGAATGTCAGTACTTTGGCCACCACTGGTGTTATACAAGTAAATATGGGAATGCCACAAATGAAAATTATTATATGATGAAACTGCACCTTTGCCATGTTCCAGCACCTGTACTGCTGAGCACTGACATAATGCCTTTCAGTGCAGAAGAATATGAGGCAAAAATCAGTGCCTTGCACGTCTAAAACAATTTAATCACAGAACCACAGAGTTTTCTGTGATTGATGGGCAGTGTTCATAAGTTGTTCATGGCAGGGGTTTTCAAAGTATGAAAGGGTGAGGCCCCTCCAAGGAGCACAATGCCTGCTGCGCCGCCCCCCCCCCCCAATAATCAACCCACACACAAACAAATGCCACTACAAAACACCTTCTGGGAGAGGCCAGGACATGTTCACCACCAAACTGCACACCCTGGGCCTCCCCCCTCTCACATGTTCCTGGATCAAGGACTTCTTAACCAACCGGCCCCAGACTGTGAGACTTGGCCCCCATCTCTCCTCCACCCGCACACTGAGCACTGGCTCCCCACAGGGCTGTGTGCTGAGCCCCCTCCTGTACTGCCTCTACACCCATGACTGCAGTCCGGCCCACAATAACATCGTCAAATTTGCTGACGACACCACAGTGGTCGGACTCATCTCAAAGGGAGATGAGGCAGCTTACAGAGAGGAGGTCCTGAAGTTGACAGCCTGGTGTTCAGAGAACAACCTGGTACTGAACACCATGAAAACCAAAGAGATCATCATCGACTTCAGGAAGCACAGGACTGACCCAGCTCCCCTCTACATCAACGGCGAGCATGTGGAGAGGGTCCACACCTTCAGGTTTCTTGGTGTCCTCATCTCTGCTGATCTCTCTTGGTCAGATAACATCACAGCTGTTATCAAGAAGGCTCAGCAGGGACTTCACTTCCTGAGGGTCCTCAGGAAGAACAACTTGGACTCAAACCTGCTGCTGACCTTCTACCGCTCATCCATTGAGAGCCTGCTGACGTACTGTATCACAGTATGGTACGGCAGCTGCACTGAGGCAGACAGGGTCAGGCTTCAGAGGGTAGTCAAGACAGCACAAAGAATCGTTGGCTGCCCTCTCCCCTCCCTGATGGACATCTACACCTCCCGCTGCATCAGCAGAGCCAGGAACATCATCAAGGACAGCTCACACCCTGGCTTTGACCTGTTTGACCTGCTGCCCTCTGGCAGGCGCTACAGGTGCATCAAAGCCAGAACAAACAGACTCAAGAACAGTTTCTTCACCAGAGCAATCACCACCCTGAACTCACACACTCACCCACCGTAACTGTGCAACACCCACATCTCTGTGCAATATTATATTATTCATACTGAACAATATCTATCACTCCTATATTGTGTAATATCCAGTATTCATTCACTAGTGCAATATTTATTCACCAAGTGCAATATTCATCATTATTATATGTATACACGCATTTACTTTCTTACAATGTACAGATGCACCAATGTAGGTATGTATGTATATATTTTTATACATTCTATTTTTTGTATATTTTACACATTGTTTATTTTCTGTATATCTCTTGATCATATTGATTATACTAGATTATAATATTTTTATAATATTTATATTTTCATTTTAGAGAGTTTGATTTTCTGTTACATGGCACTGAACAGGAGTGGCCCTCCAATCTCATTGTACATCCTGTATAATGACAATAAAGGCATTCTATTCTATTCTATTCTAATTGCTTTTATTTTAGAACCATCTCATCTTTTAAAATGACACTTTATCTGAATGAAATTTAACGCATGAACATTTTAAAACATTTCCTCCCATTTTAATTATTTTATCAGGGCCTTTGTATGGCAAATATGTCCTTTTTTCATTTTTCTAATGATAAGAACAACCCCAAACTCATCACAAAATCCAAACTTTAAGTAGTCGTGGTCATACTTCCTCTTTTTTCTACTTACGCCAGAGCTTGTCTCCCCTGCCTTTTTCTTTACTAAAAATTTGTCCATTCTTTCTCTCACATCAGTAGACAGCAAGCAGATAGCTTCTTTTCCCGGTTTATTTTTTCCCTCGCACCGCGCCTCCCCTAAAGTGCTCTGCCGCCCCCTAGGGGAGGCGCGCCTCACACTTTGAAAACCGCCGGTTCATGGCATTGGTGCTACACTTACCACGCATGTAAAAAGCAGTTTGAATGAAAAATTGAGTCGCCTCAAAACCTGCCTCCTGTCTGTGGCAACAATTTTCGATCATTTTAAAGAGGTTGGAATTAGCAGCCCAAGCAATGCTTAATCAGTAGTGCCAAAAGCTGACATGGGAGTGTGTTGGTCTTATTGGTCACAAGCAGGGGTGAAAGTAAGCCGGTACGGTCCGGTACTGCGTACCACTAAAAGATTCTGCGCCGGTACGCAGTACCGGCAAAAGTTGGAGCGGCTGTCTGCTGTAAAGCCGTCATTCAGAACCGGTCACGGCTGTACTTTGGGCCAGAATAAATCCGCTAGCAATAAGCAGTCTAACACACGACGTAATCAGTTAATAAATTGCTTTTTTTTTTCTAATTTCAAATTGTTTCTGAACTGTTCGTGCTATGCTGGCGCCTCAAATCTCTAGCTTCTCTCCCCTCAGAGATCGAGGACAGCCACATAAAGTGCACTGCATCCGTGCATTTTATATGGCAGGCTAGACCCTCCTTTTTTGATTGACACCTCGTTCGGCCAATCATGTAATTGGCTGCACCAAAATCAACCGAAACGCTACGTGACACCCCCTGGTTATTATTGGCTCTGGAAAACCAATTTCTTAATATGATTGGCCGAATGAGATGTCAATCAAAATGGGAGGGTCTAGCCTGCCATATAAAATGCACTACATCCCGGAGGATAGGACACTGCCAGTTAACGGGCAACGGCATGGATTTTCCAGAGCCAACAATAAGCAGAAGGCGAAGTTTTTTCAGGTGATTTTGGTTCGGCCAGTTAACAGGTTAAAACGTTCACTGCTATGTTTAATGTAGGTCTGCTTGTTACAAACTATCTAAATTAAAAGCAAGTAGAGATTAACTAATTGTGCTTAATGTTATTCTGCTCAATTTCCACAACACAGCACAGCTGAAAAACACTGCTTATGACCGGAGATTTCATTATTTCATTTACGCTACATGAGAGCGCATTCAGCTCCAAAACACAGTGGTTGCCAAGAGGATTGAGGTTTGCGAAAGTTTGGTGGTTATTTCTGTCCAGAAGTTTTGTATTGGTGGACAGAGCCAGAATGCATGGAGGTGGTCATCAGTTGTGTTAAGTGTGCAAACATCTCAGTTCCTTAACAAAAAAAAAATATTCCACATTGTCAACTTATAATTTCCAGACATATATATATATATATATATATATATATATATATATATATATATATATATATATATATATATATATATATATATATAAAATCTGTGTGTGTGTGTGTGTTTGTCATAGTACCGGCAAGAATTTAAAACTACTTTCGCCCCTGGTCTCAAGTCACCAGAAGCTGTGGCTGCCACAGAGTGTGCAGCAGCAGCTGCCAGAACAGGACAAGACTAAACTTACTTAGTACTGCTGAGTAAACTTAGTAGTAGTAGTACTGCTGTTAAATCATTTTAGTCCATCATGTCTAATCTTTCTTTCTGTCTCATTGATACATGAGAGACCCTCACATGGCAGGCTCAGAAGACTCCTTTAAATACTGGGCACTATGTCAGTTTATATGGAAAATGTCCTGCAAATATTTGTGTAATCCTGCATCACCAGTGCCAAGCAAAGGATATTTTCTAAAGCTGGGGAACTGGTGAGCCACAGGAGGAGTCAACTGAAGTTTGCCACAGCAGAGAAAATATTATTTTTGAATAATAAACCCATGGGAAAAAATCCATTTGTCACCTTGCTTCTGTGAATAAATATTCCTTATGTACCTTACCATTCCCCAAATTACTGAGAAATCAAACTTAATCGATTAGAGTAAATAGAAATCCAAACCTCATGTCAGTAAACTAGTAAAATTGCAGAAAAAGTATCTCTGGTTTGTCTTTTGTTTTTAGTCGTGTTTTAAGTAAAACTTATTTTTAATGCTTTCGAAATCCTCGTGACTCTTCACATTTTATCATATTTATAGCAAGTTAATCAGAAATGTGTTTTGAGAGTGTTGTTGGTCTTGTTCTAACCATCTATTTAATTCAGAGATGACACTGAAGACTTAGAGACTTTGAAGTTCTACCAGAAGTACAACTAAGAAATAATTAATTTCTTTGTATAATGATGATGTATCCATTAAATAGTTTAAAAGTACAAGAGGTTAAAATGAGCACAGTCTTTCAGAACCTTTATTGTTGGCATGTGATTGAAACAGCAAGTTGTGTCAGTGTTTCAGCTGCGCTCTTGAGAGGTTTGCATGACTTACTGCTCTTGGTGAAATTGAACCTCGAAGCTTTGATTTTCGTCACAAATTGAAGGAAGTCTCAAGCTTCGTGAGGCTTCACCTGCCCACCACTAAAGCTTAGTAAATCTAATCAAGTTTAACAGGTCTTTGAGTTTGTTGTCCAGACTGCAGCTTGCATTAGAAGATTATATTTTGCCACAGCTACAGAACAGTAATTATAATGATGACGATGATAAAGGAATAAAAACTTCAGGTGTCTGTGGCCTTTCTGATTGACCCACCAAATATGGCTTAGTCCAATTCCATTAATCCTTAAATAGAAGGCAGTTGTTTATTGTTATCAGTTTCACCTTGTTCTGTTGTGACATGCAACCTGAACAGGGTTGTGTCAACAGCAAGAGTGTTAGGCTGAAAGTCTTGGATTAGATACAAAATATCTATGTAAAATTGTATTTACTATGTTTTTTTTTGTTTTTGTTTTGTTTTTTTTATAACCAGATACTGGTTGGTTGGTGGTAAAAGCACAGAAGTTAAGAAATGATATTTAAACTGTATTGTCCACGGTCAGAACAGCCCCTCAATTTCTTAAATTAAACTCAGAATTTGTATGGAAGCCACAGTTTATTCAGCTTTTCTTTTCTACAGTAATCTTACCCTTCTATCTGAATAGTTCTATGAAATACAATCAAATAAAGAAGAAAAGTTATTCATAGCAATGGCATAGCAATAGCAATGGCATGAAACTCTTGGTTATGATTTGATTCTCTCTTTTTGCCTTTTTAATGTTTCTAGATTTGAGTTCTTTCATTTGAAAGAGTTGTTTAGACTTTTGTGCCACATTTAGCTTTCGTTAGAGGTTCATTTCACTATCTAATTGATAAATGCTTGAATGTAATGATTTTATCTCACAGGATGCACACATCATCAATCTCCATCAAACCATACAGGAAACACTGCTTGCTGCCTCGCGTGTGTGAGGATGCACAGTGTGTGGCAACCAAAGTCAGTGTACCCATCTGACTGCTGCAAAGATGATGCCACTGTGTTGGGCCATGTTACTGGTTTGCTGTTATTCTAATTCAGGTATGCACATTTATTTTTTCTTTTATTTCAACATATTTGAAGGGTTTGAATCATTTTAACTCTACTTGAAACAGTTACCTAAGAGGATTTCTATCCCTGTCATGCATAGTGGTCACTACAGTGGACGGCTGTTCAAAGCTGTTTTCTTGTATATGCTTGTGTTTTGTTGTTATAGTTGCATATCGGTCAACACAGTGGATGCTTGTGCATCATCCCATACACTGCTGCCAATTGGCCAGTCATGGGGAAGTTGGTTTTTTTTTTTTTTTTTTTTTGTTATTTGAATGTCATTACCAGAATCAGAATTAGTCAATATAGCAATAGTGACAGTCGATTTGAGGATGCAATATCATTTTCTGTTAATGGTGTGTTAAATACATATTTCTCTGTTTGAAAACTCAAATGCGTGGTGTCCAGCTGAGTGGACATATTTGTAACTCCATGAAAAATAGGTTCATAAACAAAATTTTAATTGCATTTTTTTTTCTTGCCTAAAGAGAAATAAAAACATTCAGAAAAAAGAAATCTTGACTGAGGTTTTTATTAATTCTGCATCAGAGGGCTATAAACCCTCTTTTCTTACTTGCCTTCATACAGAAACTGTGGTTTTTAAACTACTGTCACATTAATATTTGATATGCATCTCAGACCACTTTCAGAAAAAGATTGATATTTAGTCACTTGTTAATTCAGCTGTCTCTGTCTTATATTATACTTTGAAATCCTGCTTTTATAACAGAGGGCGCTATATCATCAAAGAGCCTGGTGAGAGCATCATCTTGAAGTGTTCCACAGACAGATGCACCAAAAGCAACGATGGGCATGTTGGGATGTATCTATATCATACGTTTACTAAAGAGAAAGAGGTGTATTATTATCACAATCACACTAATAGCACAATCAGTGCACGACCGGGATACACAGGCAGAATTAGGATGAATGGAAGTTGATGAGCCACAACATCACCCTCACCAATCTGACCGTGGATGACTCTGGTATCTACACTTGTGTCTACAAAGAATCAGTGACAGAGTGTTGGGTGCAATCGCTACACAGTTTTTGTAAGAGGTGTAGTTTTTAGTCATCTCGGTAAATATTCCACAATTTTTTGCATTACTCTCAATGTGGTAAAGTCAGGTGAAGACAGTGCACTGTGTACATACAATACCCACGTACAGATTCAAGACCTGACCCCTTACCTTTTAGCCTCCGCCTTTAATTAATGTGGGAAATTGCAGAAACGTCTAAGAAAAGCAACAAATAAGTTTTATGCTTACCCACAAACCATTTGGGCTCTGGAAGGATCTAAACTAAACTTCTTATAACTCTAACTCTAATGACACAATCCAAAATTATTGATGTGAAATTCTTCTTTTTTTTTTGTTTTTTTCTGCGTCAAATTGCCAATAGAAAGGTCAAAAGCTCTCTTAGTGACACGCCACAAATGTAATAAAATTTTGCTCAGGTCATAGTAAGTTCTTGTTCAGGTACATGAAGATAGCACATTTGGTATAACCCATGTTTTTTCCCCTGTATTTCACAAAGGACTGGCACCATGTCCCATTCAAGAACCCCAGACCACTGAGGAGAAGAGATTTCTAACTGTTGTGCTAATCATCGGTATCTGTGTGATCAGCATGTTGTTAATCATGATCTTCATCTTAATGATCATGCAGAGGGTGAGTTCAGTTCTCTCTACTTGTGGCTTTGTACCAAAGTTAAAACAATCCTTACTCTGCAATCTGTGACATGCAGCAGCGGTTACCTTGCGTGTCTGCAGATCTGTCTTTATAGCTGCTGTAAACATTCTTGACATGCTGATTAGATCTGAAACACCGAATGCTCTGTTTCCATCTCCCATGGAAGTGCTTCTGCTTCTTGGAAGTACACTTCTGTGTTCACATTTTCTGCGCTATTGGCTTAAGATAAAACTGTTTTCCTTTTCATACATAAACCAAGATTAGTGATAATTTAACCTGCTTTTAATATCTAACTTTGTACTTACTGTGCACTTGTCTTCAAATGCTTTAGCATTTTGCAGTGTCAACATGGAAAGCTTCTGTTATTAACATTTGTGCAAATTTTACTACTGACAGATGAAACAAAGGAGTAGCTGCAGAAGAGCAGCCCAGAGTTCCCCGCAAGAATCAAATGATTATGTGTATGAAGTTATGACCAAGAACAACCTCTACCATGTGGCGCTTTCAGAGTAGTGATCTCAGCGCACCTGTGAGTTTGCTCAGCAATATTATCCAAAAATTTGGCTTCCCGAGTCTTCTTCATCTTTGATCAAACTGCAGTCAAACATTTCAATACATGAGGCAAACATGAACACCTTTAAGAGCCCAACACTGGGTAATTGAATCCACTGGGCAACTGAATTTGCTACCCATTATTAACAAATTATTTTTGCTAATAATGGGTAGCAGTATTTGCACTTTAATATTTTGTTGTTTGGTACGGGCTACATTTGAATGGTGAAGCACAATGAATCCATGAAAGGCTTTACTAAGTCTTTAATTCTAGTATCTACATTTTATGACCTCAGCTCTTATCAAAATTATACTTTAGATTATTTATCTATACATTACTACAGTAATTAGCATGACACACCTAGATATTACTGAATTAGTGTATTTCCTTGGAGAGGACTCTCTCCAAATACAATTTTCATCTTAAAGTTATCAAATTATTTGGAATATCAGACATAATAAATGCATAAACAGCTTTGCAGGCAGTACGGTGACTGTCCCAAAGGAGGTAAACAAAATGAACACCAATCATCCATCCATTTATTTTTGTATTCATTGCTTAGTCTGTAAAATTAATAGTACACTGCAGCACACAGGTTAAAATGAGCACAACAAACCTGAGCAATCGGGTTGTTGGATTGTTTAGCATGAGCGCAACTGGTGAGTGTTTTTGGCTTCTGTAGGGTTGCATGGGAAGAATGTGAGATATTTAGATGGTGAGTTGTTCAGTGTCCACATGCAGATCTCACTCCCTCTTAATCCTCAGCTGATAGACTGTCTGATAAATAACTGAGTTTATTTAGTTATTGTCAAAAAAGGACAAGATAAGAATTCTGAAAGTGTGTGTGACTGCATGTTATTTGTCTTATTATAAAGGCAATTAATAACAGGCTTTAATTATCATCAGATTTATTGTTTTGAATTTTTTTTTATAATTTTTTTATTTACCTTTTGCTTTTCTAAACTATGTTCTGTGTAATAAATGGAGAATAATAAAAATAACAGTCTGACTGCAATGATCAGACTGCTCACACCTTTAATTTCTGTCATATCTCTTCTAAAAGCAGTTGTTTTTTTTATCTATTTGTTGTGATCTCTGATTGTTGTAATTTGTTTCTGTTTTTATTCTCTTTTTGTTTTTGTTTTTTTTTCTGTAAAGCACTTGCTTTACAGTGCTTTTTATATCTAACTTTGACCTCATTGTCAAACTTTATCTTTTATTTGGTACTAAATCTGATTTCCAGGAAAAAAAACAGGAAGCCAATAATAGACCACAGGCATTGCAAAAATGGCCAGATAGACACATGCAACCATAAGTAGGCCATGCAATTTACTGTGTAACTGCAGTGGGATTATTGCTATTTCTGGACATTGTTGCATTTTTTGCTTGGGGTTTAAAGTCTGACATTTTTGAAAATCATACTGGTCCTCTATTAAGAAATATGGTTCCATTTTGTAACAGTTAAGATCATTTAGTGTTGTCTGTCAAATGTGTTTGTTTATTGTTCAAATGTTGAGTAGATTGGCTTAAAAAATAACTCAGGGGAGATAGCATTCCATGCTTAT
This sequence comes from Archocentrus centrarchus, assembly GCF_007364275.1. NCBI lineage: Eukaryota > Metazoa > Chordata > Actinopteri > Cichliformes > Cichlidae > Archocentrus > Archocentrus centrarchus. The sequence continues at coordinate 25,003,844 of NC_044346.1, read as the reverse complement.
ACAGTAAAAGATGAGGAAAAAGTATGCTTTTATTTGAAATCTGTCACTTTAAAATCCTGTAACTGAAAGCTTTTATATTGTTAATGAGAAGTTTTTCGTTGTTATTTTTTTTAATTAACTAGGTGGTTTTATTTTTTTAAAAAGAATTAAGCATTAATGTATCTTCATAACATTTCTGGACAAAGTGTTTGTAGGATTGTTGGAAATGTTATGCTCAGCTAAATTCTGTATTTTGTCTTCCTCCCACACTGTTTGATGTAGAGAGAACATTCTCTTCTTGACTGTACGTTCCAGGTTTTGTTGTGAACTTAATTACGTGACATTGCATCTTGGGCCATCAGTTGGAGTAAGAAGTACTCCATGTTGTTGGTCCATGTTGACATGATAGCATTATACAGTTGATTTTTTTGTCTGCACATCCATGATGTGAATCCCTCATTCCACCACAAAAGGTCACCAGATCTCACTGTACAGAGATCTGGTGACTGTGGAGGCCATTTGAGTACAGTGACCTCATTGTCAAGTTCAAGAAACCAGAGGTTTGTGACATATTGCATTATCCAGGTGGAAGCAGCCATCAGAAGATGGGCACACTGTTGTCTTAAAGGGATGCTGATGGTTTGATTGTGGGTCTGTAGTGGGACTAAAACTGAAAGATTGTAATTACAGAAAAACATGAAACTGTTCTGATGTCATTCCTGAGTTTTGTTTGAACCTTTTTCATGCTTATCTGTTCTATTGTTAGAAGCATGTGATTAAAAACTGTCTGGACCAGGATTTTGAAAGCCAGGCCAATGGGCCAGTGGCAGCCCGCAGTAAACTTGTATGACCACAAGTGCAAGACAGAAAAAATGACCTGTTCATCTTCAAGTCATACAACATACACAGAACAAAACCAAGGTAGCATTTCTCCTTCACTTCAGCTTCTTTGTTCTCACCATCACGGCTGACTAAATCTTCCCCAAAATAACAAATAACTGCTGCGTGTTGAGAAATCTCACCTCATTCAAACATGATGATGATGCAGGCCTACACTGCAGCATCATGATAATTCAACATTCTGACTTTTGCTGCCAGTTGCCTTTCGAGCTTTGTGTTGCCTGTGTTTTCCAGCTAATTTTACAGTCATGTAAACAGTGTATTTTGTGAATGTAAACTCTGCAAATTTCATGTGTTAAAACTGACAAGTGTGACTAATAAAGGTCTCAGTCTATTTGAACTAACTGAATTTGGAATTTTTTTGTCTCCTACAGAGTGAAAACCAAGGTTAAGCAGGACTTTTGCACAGATCTGAATGTAACGGCAACATCTTTTCAGCCTGAACACCAACCCTAGCATTTTTTTTCTCTATTCTTCTACATTTCTACACTGAGTTTCAATCATTGATCTGGAAGCATATGCAGCAAGGATCCAGTCTTTGTCCTTAAGTTTGCAGCAGATTCTTTCCAGATCCACTTTTTTTTTTAAAGCATCCACAGACGCCTTGAGCTTTTTTGAGGGATCATCTTGGCCGAGCACCAGGTTATTAATAGTTTTGGATTTTACATTATCGTTTAGTTTTAGTTAGTTTTTACTTTTTTTCTTTAATTCAGTTAGTTTTAATAGTTTTCAGAGTGGTTTTGCTCGTTTTTATTAGTTTTTATTTGGGGTTTATTGCTTAGTTTTAGTTTAGTTTCGTTAGTTTCAGTATTAGTTTTAGTTTTTCATACTTTGTCAGGTGCAAGATTCAAGGTACAAGAGTGACTATTGTGTAATAAAAAACTCAACCAAAAGATACCGTTTATAGAAATATATTCAACAGCCAACTGTTCACAAGACAGAAGCAGTATATGTTAAATGTGTGTAATATTAAGGACGCATGAACATCAACAGGATTAACAAGAAAAACATGAACTCCCAAACTCAATAAATTCTACAATAAACTACAATAAAGTTCAGCATCAGTGCAGCAGATTAACAACAGCTTCTGTTTTGGAGCTAGCTTGGTTAGATGCTCCATATGTGGCCGACCTCATGTCCGTATTTATTCTTGTGTAGCTGAATTGTGTGTGTTCATTACCTTACGGTCGTGTGCTGCGGTGCCAGCTGGGCTTCTTTTGGTCCTCGCTCTTTGTGCTCAGTTTTTTTGGCTTGCAAACATATTTGTCCCTGTTATTTCACTTTCTTCATTCCCTCGCGTCCATTCCGACAGTTTTAGCAGCCTCCCTCCAGGAATTTGCTGACATTTGTGAGTCCTTATATTGTTTGTTCCTGATGTTATTCTCTCACTGATAAAGTGGCCGAAAACACACAAAGGACGAAAAGATTATCACACCGTTGAGGCTGCGTGGCAGCGAGGAGTAGTCACATGAAGGCCAGATTGTCGGTTCAGAGCGGTTTCCGTAGCTGCCTTGTGTGCGCTTCTCAGGTGGACTTTGACGTTGGTGTTTTTTTCCTCACTGAGACGTGTTCCCATACATTTTTCATCATTCACAAACAAGACGCTCTTCTATCGTATATCGGACTCAAAGGAACTCCATACGGGACTCTGCCGCTTTCTCGGCAGACCGCTTGCCATTACTTTGTGGACCAGCGCAGGTGAGCGCGTGCACGCACACAGCTGCCCGACGGCGCTCCCAGCTTAGACTCGGAGAGCAGAAAAATGATCAATCCATGAGGCTTTTATATAAAATTGACAAACAAGGTGCCGAGCACAAATGCGTTGTTCGTTGTTGATCATTTCTTTGGGGCATTCTGCTCCTGTTCATGTTTTGCTGTCCACTTAAACCTTGAATTTTTGCTGACAGATTTAGGTATGGACTTTTCCACGAAGTCCAATCTACCCAACACTCCATTTTTGTCTGTGAGATAGCGCACGTCCAGTATACCTTGTATTTTTCTGTTGATGTGGATGCACACCTTTATCTGACAACCTGTCACACAGAACAGTGATCTGCTTTATGTCTAACTTAACACTTTGCTTTGTTAAGCTTTAGTTTCTCTCATTTGCTGTAATTCTTTTTGCTGTCTGTCATTTTGTTGTTCAGTGGTAGATCCCCACAACACCACATCATCAAGATAGTCCATAAAGACCTTCTAAACTGTTGTTCAGAATGATGGAAGATATGAGTTCTGTTTGTGGCTGTCATGTCAGCGCTTCATTAACAGGTAGTGACACAATCCATCATTCACAGAATCGTCTTTGCATTCTCTGCCGTGTCTTTTTGCTTATCTTCAGATCTAAACCAACAGAGAATGTTCATTCAAGTGCGTTTCTCCTGCAGTTCACTGTCTGTTCTCATCTTGTGTGCTTAGCAAAAAAAATTTTTTCCTTCGTGCACTTTGAACACTTTTTTCCATATGCTGGACATTTTCTGGACCTATTTTGACTTCCACAGTGCTCACAGCTATGACACACTTGGTGTCATTTGGTTGTCTAGTGTTCTGTTTTACTTTCAGTCCCTGCCACAGTTAAGTTGGCCTCCTTTAGCAGGCGTTCTCTTACTTTGCTATCATGGATGAATCATCGAGTCTTTCAGATCAGTATAATCACACATCTGTGGCTTTAGCTTTAGCTCAGTTCCAAAACTGTCAAAAGTTTCATTTTGCTGTGTGACTGGAGCATGCATCTTACATAAGCAGATCTGTCGTGAGCTGTAAGAATCAAGCTTTTGAATAACTTTTGTCGATCTCTCTTCAAGCTGAAAAATATTGAAGACTTTGATAGCCTGTGGTCCAACTACCGTTGGCAGCAAGTCTTGTCTGGCTTGTAATCCAGCCTAACAGCTTCCACCTATAGCATCCTACACATAACATGACATTATCAAGCTTCACCAATCAAAGGTAAAATAACTCTTTTATCTTACAGGATCACACATATCATTACCCCATAGTAAACCATACAGGAAACACTGCTCGCTGCCTTTCCTGTCTGTCTGTATATGTAATGTGTAGCAAAAAAAAAAAATCAGGATATGCTGTCACTACTGTAGAAATGATTCCACTTTATTGAGCTATATTATGGATTTGTTGTTAATCTAATTTAGGCATGTCCCTTTACTTTGCTTTTATTTCAAAATATTTGAAGTCACTGGTTTTGTTTAAGTTTGCTTGCAACAAAACTAGCTGAGAAAATTCTTTTAAAGCATCTTTTACTTACTTGCATGGAGACACTGTGGTTTAAATTGCTGCCACATTAATCTTTAATATGCATCTCTGACCTCTTCTGGAAAAGGTGATGTTCACTGTTAATGCAGATGTATGATATTTTTCTAATCAGATATTTGGTTTCTTTTATAACATAGAGCACTATAATTGTCAAAGAGCCTGGTCAGAGCATAACTTTGAAGTGTTCTTCAGAAGGATGCAGCAGAAACAATGAGAAATATACTGGAACATACTGATCTGAACATAATTCAATTCAATTCAGTTTTATTTATATAGCGCCAAATCACAACAAACAGTCACCTCAAGGCGCTTTGTATTGTGGGTAAAGACCCTACAATAATACAGAGAAAACCCAACAGTCAAAACGACCCCCTATGAGCAGCACTTGGTCACAGTGGAAAGGAAAAACTCCCTTTTAACAGGAAGAAACCTCCAGCAGAACCAGGCTCAGGGAGGGGCAGTCATCTGTCGCAACCGGTTGGGCTGAGGGGAGAGAAAAGACATGCTGTGGAAGAGAGCCAGAGATTAATAATAATTAATGATTAAATACAGAGTGGAGTATAAACAAGTAAATAAGGTGAATGAAAAGGAAAAAGTGCATTATGGGAACCCCCCAGCAGCCTAGGCCTATACTGTAGAAGCATAACTAAGGGGTGGTTCAGGGTCACCTGATCCAGCCCTAACTATGAGCTTGATCAAAAAGGAAAGTCTTAAGCCTAATCTTAAAAATAGAGAGGGTGTCTGTCTCCTGAATCCAAATTGGGAGCTGGTTCCACAGAAGAGGCGCCTGAAAGCTGAAGGCTCTGCCTCCCATTCTGCTCTTAAATATCCTAGGAACCACAAGTAAGCCAGCAGTCTGAGAGCGAAGTGCTATTTGGGTGATATGGGACTATAAGGTCTTTGAGATAAGATGGGGCCTGATTATTCAAGACCTTGTATGTGAGGAGAAGGATTTTAAATTCTGTTCTAGATTTAACAGGGAGCCAATGAAGAGAAGCCAATATGGCAGAAATATGCTCTCTTTTCTAGTCCCTTTCAGTACTCTAGCTGCAGCATTTTGGATCAGCTGAAGGCTTTTCAGGGAGCTTTTAGGACAGCCTGATAATAATGAATTACAATAGTCCAGCCTAGAAGTAATAAATGCAGGAATTAGGTTTTTAGCATCAGTCTGAGAAAGGATGTTTCTAATTTTAGAAATATTGTGCAAATGCAAAAAAGTGGTCCTACATATTTGTTTAATATGTGCATTGAAGGACATATCCTGGTCAAAAATGACTCCAAGATTTCTCACAGTGTTACTGCAGGCCAAAGTAATGCCATCCAGAATAAGTATCTGGTTAGACACCATGTTTCTAAGATTTGTGGGGCCGAGTACGAGAATTTCAGTTTTATCTGAATTTAGACGCATACTGAGGTATATTTCTATAGCAACCATATCAACAGCAAAATCATAGAGTAACTGAGATACAAAGACAGAACTGAGTCAAACAGAACTCCCGTGAACCACAACATCACCATCACCAACATGTCAGTGGACGATTCTCGTTTCTACACTTGTGTCTACAAAGAATCAGCTTGACAAGAGTCTTGGGTGCAACTCTACACAGTTTTTGAAAGAGGTATTTTTTCCTCAGTTTTGTTTGGTAACTCACAATGCTGCGTTTGTTTGGAAAGTATCAGCAATAAAGTTACTTTCTGAATTCAGTTTGCCTTCCGAGTCCTGCATTTGGGTCCACTCTGTCTGCCACACTGCTCAAACGTGACAAAGTCTAATACAATTCAAAATTATTTGTGTGTTATTTGGGAGAGGTATCACTATTCAATTAAGGAAGGGCCAACACGAGGGACTCCAGAGAATGGCATAACTCAAAAGTATTTATTGGGACCGGGAGAAATGAAATACAAAACCTTTTGGGAGGGAGACGGAGGGAGCACAGGAAGCACAGGAGACACTGGAACACGTAGGTACACAACATCACACGCAGGCACAATAACGTCAACAACGCGACAGAGAACAAATGGAAACTGAGGGCTTAAATACACAATGGGTAATCAGGGCAAGAGGAAACAGCAGGGAACAACAGGTGAGGCAAATGAAACTAATTACACAGGGGAAGCAAAGCTAAACACAAAGCACAAGGAAATCACACTGGCAAAATAAAACAGGAAGTGATAAACCAAGGAACACAGACGAGTCACAACACTGGGAACATGACAAACATACAGGGAGGACAAACTCAGGAAATAAACTATTAACACAAAACGCTGGGCAAGCAGCCCAGGACATGACACAGATCAGGTGATTTCCTATGAACAAGCACTTGGCAACAGTGGGACGGAAAAACATTTGGTGTAACCCAAGTTTTTTTGTATTTCTCAAAAGACTGGCATCATGTCCGTTTCAAGAGCCCCAGACCACTGCAGAGAAGAGAGTCCTAACTGTGGTGTTAATCATCTGTACCTGTGTGATAAACATTTTGTTAATCATGATCTTCATCATACTGATCATGCGGAGGGTGAGTTCAGTTTTCTTTGTACTTAAATTAAAATCAACCAGCTGTGTAAGCTTGGCTGTGTTTAGATACAGTACATACAGACACTGATCAGTTTCACCATGCTTCTATGTGACAACTGAGAAATGATGATTAGAAATGAAACCACCAAAATGCTCTGTTTCCATCTTGAAGTGCTGCTGTGGAAATGTTGCTGCTTCTGTGTTCACGTTTTCTATGATGTTGGCTTAAGATAAAACTGTTTTTCCTTTGATATATAAACCAAGATTAATGATAACATAACCTGCTTTCCAACTTTAACATCTAACTTCACACTTACTGTACAATTATCTTCAAAGGCTTTAGCTTTGAAGATAAACCTTTTTTTTTTTTTATTGTTAACACTTACGCAAAATGCAGTTCTTTGTCACTTTACTAGATGCACTTTTCTGCACAATTCTGATAAAAAAATATATACAGACAATTGCTACAGTGCTTTTTTACTACTTCACAGGTGAAACAAAGGAGTAGCTGCAGAAGATCAGCACGTAGTTCCCAGCAAGAATCAGGATTATGTGTATGAAGTTATGACCAAGAACATCTTCTACCATGCGGCGCTCTCAAAGTTTGCTCAGCAATATTATCCAAAAGTTTTCTTTTCCTCTTTGATCAAAATTCTGTCAAAATTTCAATACATGAGGCAAACATGTCAAACATGAACGTGTTTAAGAGCAAACATCTGAGTGATGGCGATGAAGCGGTCGGATGCAAGATTTTATGTTAGTGCATGTCTGTTCTCTTTTAGCTCCTCAGCTCTTCTACATCTTTCCTTCTCTTTTGGAATCTCATGAAACATCTGCATTCTTCATCTCCGCTGCTCTCTCCTCCTGTACTGGTTGTAAAAAGAATGTAATCAGCACAGGTCAAATGACAGATTTAAATGTTTCAAGGAAACACTGCACACCACGCTGAGATCTGAGAATCATCTCATTGCAGCAAAAATATTATTTTATGCCTGTCAAACTGCAATCTGGGTTCATCTAAAGAAAATAAAACATTTCTTTGATTTGCTGCTAGTAACAAAATGCTTACATTTAAACTACTTCATCTCTTAAGTCTGATACCTTTTATATTCATGAATAATTCAGTTCAGTGTTTAGTGGGTTAATAAAGTCAGTCAGTCAGATACAAGAACTGGACTCCAAATGAATCAAAAGCAGCTGATGTTGTTTCACAGTTGGCGTGTTAGACAGTGTGAGATGTGTGTGAATCTTTTGCTCGATGTGTGAGGGCTGCCCTAAATTCTAAGCAGTGAATGCATCATTTTCACATAGCAGTCAAGCTGTCTGTCTCCCTGTCTGTGCTGAAGCAGCAGCAACAGGAGACAACTCCTCTGCCGTCTCTCACCTCGCCTGTGCTTTCCTCATTTTGCTTTTAAATAAAAGCTTGTCTATTGCTGAAGGGCTCTAGCAGATTAACACGCTTTGCAAAAACTGAATGTAGTTTATGAACTCAATCAACACTCACAGCTTACTGGTACAGTGAACTCACCAGCTGAAATGATCTGAGGTTTGTGAGATGGCAAGTTATCCTGCTGGAAGCAACCATCAGAAGATGGGTATTGTGTGGTCATAAAGGGATGGTGATGGTGATCCAAAAATTGTAGTTCTGTGGAAGTATTCAAACTGAAAGGCTAAGTATAGAAAAACATGAAATATATTTGAACTTACTTCCAGAGGATTGTTTAGCCCACTTGAGCTGTTTTCAACTCTTGTCTCATGATCAGAGTTGAATTAATCTTCCTAAAATGAACAAATACCAGTGGTGTTGAGAAATCTTACCTCGTTCAAATATTGCCAACATAAAGCACCGTTCTCTGAACGGATTACAAACAGCGTCTGATGTGTGACTTTTCTCGTGCAGCCCTCAGTGTTATAGCGGCACTTAGTCATCAAAACTTTCAGAACCGCTGGTATAAACTTTACAGTTTCATGCGTCTGTAAAGGAAATTTCAGCACGTCATTTTGACCCCCATTATACTAGCCTTTTACTGACAGGTCTTTGTGTGCCATGATAGCATCATGATCGCATGCAAGAGGGCATGTGTAAACCACAGGAAAACAGGGGAGGAGGAAGAGCTATTTTGTTTATCTTGTTCATCTTGTATGACCTATAATATTCTCATCTTTCCTATCGTAGTGGTTCTTCTTCTCAGCCAGCGCCTGATGTGTACTATTGACCAGCACCACAGCACTGCGAAAATTCAGCATTCTACCTTTTGCTTCCAGTTGTCTTTCCAGCTTTGTGTTGGTTTTACCTGTGTGTTTATCAGCCACTGCCAATCTTAAAGGCATGTCAACAGTGTTTTTGTGAATGTAACTGTACAATTTTATGTGTAAAACTGATTCATAATGTAGAAATTCTAATGGCAGAATCATAAGTGGGACTCCTCTATCTATTTAAACTCTTTGCATTTGTATTTATTTGCTTCCAGCAGAGTGAAAGCCAGTGAAGCAGCTACTCCCAGTGTCATTTTTTTAGCCACAAGAGAGCAGCATTCTGCAACACATTACATTTAGAAGGGTTTAACGCCACATAGTTGCTCCATTTTGTTTCATCTGAAAATAAGTTCAGGTATGTGAGAATGAAGCAAGTTCCTGACCTGGCAGAGGTGGCAAAAATACAGACATTCTTTACTTAAGTAGAAGTACAAGTATTTGTGTTAAAAAAATACTCCGTTAAAAGTTAAAGTAATGGTTCAACTTCTTTACTCAAGTAAAAGTGAAAAAGTACAGGCTGTGAAATGTACTCAAAGTAACAAAGTAAAAGAAGCTCTTTGGAGGACGTTTCTATCAGCTATTTTTGTCTAAAGCTAACCTTGTGCTATATTAATATAATAATATAAAATAATATTATATGAGAATACAAACATTATTCTGATCTAAATTTTAATTCTAATGAATGTACTCAACTTGAATCTATTATGTAGGACACAATCTGTGAAATTAAAAACAACTCTATTCTCTGTGTCCTCTGTGCATGGACCATTGACTACCTCACCAACAGACCACAGTATGTGAGGTGCCATGACTGTGTGTCTGATATGGTAGTCTGCAGCAGGGGGCGCTGCAGGGCACAGTCCTCTCACTCTTTCTGTTCAGTCTGTACACTTCAGACTTCAGGTACATCTCAGACCACTGCCACCTACAGAAGTTTTCAGATGATACGGCCATTATCGGGTGCGTATCAGATGGAAAGATGAGGAATACAGGGGGGGTCAAGGGTGAATTTGTCAACTGGTGTAAAAGCAACGCTCTCCAAATCAACACCAGCAAGACAAAGGAGATGGTCATAGACTTCAGGAGGACGCCCCCCCCCCCCCAGCACCAGCAAACATCCAGGGAAAGGACATCGAGACAGTGGTCTCTTTCAAGTACCTGGGCGTTCACCTCAACAACAAGCTGAACTGGACTACAAACCCAGATGTCCTGTATAAGATGGCTGTGATCAGCTGCTGCTGCTGCTCACAGCCTTCTTATACAGAAGGCTGTATTTCATGAGCTATCTTAGCTAATTTTCATCCCCCACACTGACAACATACAGGTTGTATAAATGGTGAATGAATCTAAGCATCAATTTACAGTATGTAATGACAAATTTTATGTTATTTGGGTGCAAAACTCTCATGAACATGTTCCTCACAAATTTGTCCTGCGACTGCAGTCACAAAACTAATTGTTTTAAATCCTGCACTCCATCGAACCTCTGATCAATAGCTCTAATGTTAACCTTGTGAAAAAGGGCAGGATTTGAAATTTATTAGCAAATAAGTATACAAGTCAAATGATGTCAGTGAGAGAGAGTGGACAACAATCCCACAGGACAAAAATGAAGACAAGTGTGAGATGACACATCCAGGGACGGGAGAGCTGTAAGTAGTGATGAAGATGGTCAAACTGCTCAAGTTAGATGATTAGGGTCTTTAATCATATAGTTTACTAAAATTTTCTCAACCTCTTACAGATTTAATCTACCTGACTTTCCTCTTGTTGAGCTTCTCAAAGCAGATGATGTAGATGCTTCTTCCCTGTGTTTTGTTAGTGATTTATCTTTGCTTCAAAAGGGAATGGAGGTTTCAGACAGTCTTTAAGTCCACAGAGGTCATGTGCAAATGAGGGACAGGTGTGCCAGGAAAGTCAGAGCACCTGCCCAACTCCACATGAGAGAAAAAGAAAAAGCAGGTGAGGGGAGAGAGGAAAAGAAAGCGGATGAGAGGGAGAGAAGCAGGGCCTATCAGGACCATGACACCAAGCCCTTTAAACATATCGCCAAAACCTTGCACAGGTTAATTGCTGAGTCTCTGTGTGAGTTCACACTGTTGGTCCTTGGTTTTGGCACATTCTTACTCATTCACCCTCTGTGCATTCAAACATGGCATGCATACTGATATGCAGACAATCATTGAAGCTATTTTTTTGGTTTCTTCATTTTATTTAATTAAAATATGCAACAGCCTCCTGTCTGTGTGTGGTCTCCCTCTCTTTTGCCACATACTTTGGGCTGGGTTGTGACACGTGTGTCCTCCACAAAACATTTACTTCTTCTGTACTGTCCAGCAATGATGTCAGTTCTGCGGTGTCACTATATTTATTTTCAGAAACAAAACATGTTTCTCTTACAGTTCACTGACTACTTTCTTGTATGTTTAGCACAACACTGCTTAGCCAAATGATTTTTTTCCCTTTGTATTTTGAACACTATTTTCTATATGCTGGACATTTTCTGGGCTTAGCCTATGTTGACTTCGACAGTGCTTACAGCTAAACTTAGTGTCATTTAGTTGTCTAGTTTCATGCTTCAATCACTATTATACTGTTCCCACTGAATATCCTTGCATGCTGTTGTGCTAACTCATTAGGGTGATATATTCTTTAAGCCTCTGCCAGAGTTCCTTAACAGAGATTCTCTGATTTTGCTGTCGTGTATACCAAACACAATTTTGGTCACAAATCATCAAATCTTAGCAAAACCACACGTACCCCGGCTTAGCTTCAGCTCAGTTCCAAAACTGTCAAAAATGAAATTTTGTAAGAGTGACCACTCTTCATAGTTAACCTTCCTCTGCGGTGAGCAGTAAGCATCAAACTTTAAAATTAGATTTCATATTTCTCTGTTTCTTCAAGCTGATGTGTATTGTGTGGTCCACCTATGGTTAGCAGCAACAGTCAGTATCAAGTTTCGCATGCTAAAGGTAATGTCACTTTATTTCACAGGATGAAAGAGACCATCGCTTTACATCAAACCATACAGGAAACACTGCTCGCTGTTTTTTCTGTCTGTGTGTATATTTAGTGTGTGGCAAACAAAGTCAGTGTATGCTGTCACTGCTGCAGATTTGATACCACTCAGGTAGTACGTTCATTTACGTTTCTTAAAATATTTTATTATTATTATGTATTTGAAGTCTATCTTAATATTCACAGGAAGTGACATGGATATTTTAATTGTGTCTTTTTTGTTTAATATTCTTATCTAAATGTTGACTCTGTGGTTTATATTAATGTCACTTTAATGTTTGATACATGTGTCTCTGAGTACTTCCACACCTGATATTTAGTCAGTGATGTCTGTTTGTCAGACAGAATTGCATCTTGTTATTTTTTTACACCCTCTCATCAAACTTTCTGTCTCTTTTATAACAGAAAAACTCAGGCTGCACATTTCATGGTTTCAAGGTGTGAAAATATCTAATGGCGCAGTCACACTAACAATGAAGCCAAGTTTCACATCGTGTTACAATGCATGAATAAAATCAGGTGTAATCTGATTATTGATCATTTTTATTTTAAACGTTAATTTTAATTGTTATTTCAGGTAAAAAAAAAAAATGGCCTTCAGTGGTATTCTTTCCTTCATTTTCACTGCGCTCTGCATCACTGCAGCGAAGAGTGGTGGTAAGTTTTTTCATGAGCTGAGAACTTCAAGCCTTGAATGGTGCTTGCTGCTCAGGTAACCTCGCATCTAATTTGTTTTCTTTTTCTACAGGTTTTGTAAAGGTGGAGTGCAAAACTAAAAACTTAGGACATTATGGCCAGCAGTCACTGCTGGAGTGTGTCATCCAAATGTCAAAAGATGTACAGGATCCAGTTATCCGTGTGGTTGCTTGGAAAAAACTGAGCTCTCCTCGAGATGAGAGATCGCAAAATCGTGTTGGGTTATAGCAAAAGTTCATCACAACAACCCAAGGCTACAGGTTTGCTGAACCATCCTGGAATGAGAAGAACATGAATGTATCTCTGCTCATCACCAACACTGCAGTGACAGATGAAGGACTTTACAGCTGCATGGTGATCACAGACAGTGGTGATCACACCAACTTCACAACCCTTAAAGTCCAAGGTAAACCATTTTTTTAAACCATTTTAATCCAGACAAAATATCTTTTTGAATTAGGAATTTATCTAAAAAAAAATGTTTGTTTTTTCAACATGTATGAAATGAAGTTTGGATTGACAACTTCTTTACATACCAACTATTACGTCCATCACATCTTTTATTTTACTGACATTTAAGGTGCAGTCTTCATCTCAAGGATTATGCTTTCCATTTTTTTTTCTTTTAGCCAACTACAGTGTAACAACAATAAACTTCATCCTTTATAAAATTACTCGATGACATGAGATGAGATATTCCTTTATTGATCCCCAAGGGGGGAAATTCGGGTGTCACAGCAGCTCAAGTATGGGGCAACATGCAGGATAAATAGATTAAGATGCAACTGAATAGAACATTAAACTATACATAAAAAAGTAAGAGATCATAAAAAAAAAAGTTCTCAAAGAACAAGTACACACTGCATCCACTAGTAGTGGATGTATAAGTAATAAACAGATGTACAAAGTGAAAAGTGGACAAGAGGTGACAACAAAAATAAACAGTAGTGCATCATTTGCACATTTGACTCTTATGAGTATCTTACTTTTGATTACAATAGTGTGTAGCCTAAAGGTGTACATATAATGATGCTATAATATAATAGCAATTAAAATAATAATATAGCAGTTATTATAACCGTAACAATGATAACAGTTACGATAATAATAAAAAACAGTTTCTATCATGATTATGTCACTTATAATTATGGCATAGGGTATGCATTTTTATAATTACATGGAGTCTGTGTAATGTAATTAGCCCTCCGGTGTGGGGCTGCTGCTGGTATAGGACCGTGATGGCACTGGGCACAAACAGACGTCTGTTGGAACAGACGTGGTGGAACGAGCCAATGACTGAAGGAGGTGCCCAGCAGCCACAGTTCCTCGTATAGTGGGTCAGAGGGATTTGTCCAGGATGGATTCAGTTTTGTCCTTAATCCTCCTCTCTGTCACCAACTCCACAGTGTCTAGTTCCAGACCCACTACAAAGCTGGCTTTCCCCACCAGCTTGTTCACTTTGCTGGTCTCGCCCGTCTTGATGCCACTGCCCCAGCACTCTACAGTGTAGAACAAGGCTCTAGCTACTACAGACTGGTCAAAGGCCTTCGGTAGTCTGACTCCGTTTGAGAAACGTGAAGCTAGTGACACCAGCAACCATAGTCAAATGTCTTCCAGGGGCCAGAGCAGGCAATATTCAAGGACATTTGAAACTGCTTGCTAATGCTATACGCCGGCTGTCTGAGTGGTGTCTAAAAAACAATGTGGGCTTCATAGGTAATTGGGAAACTTTCTGGGGAAAACCTGGTCTTGTTAGATTAGATTAAACTCATTGTCATTGTGCGCACAAGGTGCACAACGAAATGATCGTTCCAGATCACTCATCCAGAGACGAGCATCTGCGGTCATGCAGCCAGAGACCAGCGCTACCGTTTGGCAATGTGGTCTTGCCAAGGACACAACGCAGCACAGGGTCAGGGGCTCGAACCTGCAACCTTCCGGCTGCAAAGCAAGCGCCTACCCACTGCGCCACTGCCACTTAGGAGAAGCGGCATCCATCCCACTTTGGATGGAGCAGGTCTCATTTCTAGAAATCTAAAACCTGAGTACCCAGGGTTGAGACCAGGAAGCAGAGTTGCAGTTTTACACACCTCTCTGCAGTTTCTCTCTTTCTGCCATCCCCCCAAACCCCATTCCCTTAGAGACGGTGTCTGCTCCCAGACCACCAAGACACCCAGCTGTCTTAGCTACTTATTGGCCAAGCTCCGACCTTCCTTTTTCTCTCAAAGATTCTTGAAAGAGTAGTTGTAAAACAGCTAACTGATCATCTTCAGAGAAATTGTTTATTTAAAAAGTTTCAGTCAGGTTTCAGAATTCATCACAGTACAAAAACAGCATTAGTGAAGGTTACAAATGATCTTCTCATGACCTCTGACAGTGGACTCATCTTTGTGCTTGTCCTGTTAGACCTCAGTGCAGCTTTTGATACTGTTGTCCATAATATTTTATTACAGAGGTTAGAACATGCTATAGGTATTAAAAGTACTGCACTGCAGTGGTTTGAAATCATATTTATCTAACAGACTCCAATTTGTTCATGTAATGGGGAGTCTTCTTCACACACTAAGGTTAATTATGAAGTTCCACAGGGTTCCTGTGCTAGGTTCAATTTAATTACAATATACATGCTTCCCTTAGGCAGTATTATTAGAAAGCATTGCATAGATTTTCCATGAAAAGCCTTCAGCTGATCCAAAAATGCTGCAGCTAGATTGCTGACTGGGACTAGAAACAGAGCATATCTCTTCATTAACTCCCTGTTCAATCCAGAAAAGAATTTAAAATTCTTCTCCACACTTACAAAGGTCTTCCATTATTAGGCCCCATCTTATCTTATCTCATAGTACCCTTATCACCCCAACAGAGCACTTCACTCTCAGACTGCTGGCTTACTTGTGGTTCCTAGGATACTTAAGAGTAGAATGGGAAGCAGAGCCTTCAGCTTTCAGGCCCCTCTTCTGTGGAACCAGCTCCCAGTTTGGATTCAGAAGGCAGACACCCTCTCTATTTTTAAGATTAGGCTTAAATCTTCCTTTTTGATCAAGTTTGTAGTAGGGCTGGATCAGGTGACCCTGAGCCATCTCTTAGCTATGCTGCAATAGACGTAGGCTGCTGGGGGAGTGGGCAGTGGGTTCCCATGATGCACTGAGTGTTTCTTTTTATTCACTGCTTTTTACTCTGTTCACACCCCACTGTGTATTTAATCATTAGTTATTATTAATCTCTGGCTCTCTTACACAGCATGTCTTTTGTCCTGTGTCTCTCCCCTCAGCCCCAACTGGTCATGGCAGATGACTGCCCCTCCCTGAGCCTGGTTCTGCCAGAGCTTTTTTCCTGTTAAAAGGGAGTTTTTCCTTCCCACTGTTGCCAAGTGCTGCTTAGAGGGGGTCATTTTGACTGTTGGGTTTTGTCTGTAATTATTGCAGGGTCTTTACCTTACAATTGAATTGATTTCAGACTCAGCGATAGATTGAAAAGATGCTATACAGGGGAGTTGCCAGCTGTCTAGAGCATGCTCTCAGAATTCTGGGTTGATGTAATCTGACCACTGGCTTTGCTCCTCTTAAGACTGGAGAGCTCCTGCTGTACCTGCATGGTGGTGAAGGAGGGGCAGACAGTTTCACAGTACTGAGGTAATATCTTGGTCTCTTGTAAATGGGCTGGCATCCCATTGTTGCACCAGCATTTGTTGCAAGTCAGCCAATGTGATTGTGTTGGTCACTGTGGCATGAACAGCACGCCCAAGCTGATCCCACAAGTGTTCAGTGGGGTTGAGGTCAGGACTGCAGTCAAGTTTATATACCATAATATGAGAGACTCTAGTAGATTTAGTTACCCAGTTAGCACAAAAAGTAAGGAAAGTGTGTAAGTTTTTTATGTTTTTATCTTTTATGTTAATCATATTGAGTTTATGTGTAATGAATGTATGTGCTATATAAATAAAAAAAAGGTTGCCATACTTTTTTTTTTTAATTCAGAGGTTGGAGGAGCCACATGGTTAGGGGACAACCCCAGGATAGTCGCTTTTTTGGTGGGCATTGGATTGCTGATTGCAGAATGGCTGGTTGCACTGTTGTTCTATAGAAGGCAATTTCAGTGTGAGTACACATCCCTTGTTTTGTTTATTGTTTTGTTGTTGTTGTTTTGGGGGCTTTTGTCAAAATGAATTGATGAGTTTTATCTGATTAAAAAGAACTATATCTGATGACATACCAGAACACATGTAGAATTTCTGATGTTTTAGCATCCATCCATCCATCCATCTTAAATTGGATTGCAGTGGCAGCAGGTTAAGGCAGGGTATTCCATACTTCTGGGTCAGCAGTTCTCCTCCCCCAACTAAAGACAGCCCAGACCTGCTTTCCCTTTTGGAGTCACCAGCTTGGTAGAACTTCTTTGAGGCCTGCCAAATGTCCTTCTCCATGGCTTCCCTGAACTCCTGCCATACCTTAGTTTTTGCTTCCACACATGCTAAACCTGCAGCACTTTTGACCCTCCAATACCAGTCTGCTACTTCAGGAGACACTGGGCCAACCACGCCCAGAAAGTCTTCCTTCTCCAGCACACCATGACATGCACAGTTACTATTATAAGCACTTGCCAGCCACATCTGTAATGAACTTGAAACAGAATAACAATTTTGGCAGAACTCAGAATGCTCAAATAAGCATAGAAACAAAAACTCAGCCAACAATAGTAAATAAATTTAAAGCTCTAGAATAACAATGAAAAGCAAACTGAAAATTCTTGAAACCTCAAAACACAACAAAATCAACAGATCATGACAGTGGTGTTTGATGATTTATTTGGTCTTATCCATCTACAAGTAATTTAAAGTATTCTAAGTCTTTTGTTTGATTTTATTGTTTTCTAACAATTTTTTTATAAGTGAAACTATTTGAAAAGATCAGTAATACTTTGAGGTAATATATAACTTAAGTCTTTTTGAGAATGTTTTTTACAGCAATGTTTGGAATTTGGTTAACAAATTCACTTGAATTGCATGGTCATCTACACTGTTAGTGGACAGATAAATTAACAAACTGTACTGTGTTGCCTTGGATTGTCCTGTCCTAAACTCAAGTTTTACACTTGGTATTCATTTTCTTTTTCTTAATAGGCATATACAGTATCCAAAGCTCTAATGGACTGCTCTCTCTCTCTACAGGAAGCACCACATTCCAGATGAATATGCTGTACTGGAAAATCTGAAATTAAAATTTCATTGTTTGCTAACTCTACACTCATTACAGTACACTCTTTTTAAGTTACAGTCTTTGAAATTTTTCTATTGAAAAGATGGTGTCAAACCATTATTGTATTATATGTATTGTTATTTAGCAGGCAAACTGTAAGATCTTTGCTCACACAAGTTCTTCCGATTTGAATCCAGCCAAGATCCACATTGAGACAGGGGACATTTTTCTGGCCAAATGACTATAAAAAAAATCACAACCAGACCCAGAATTTTACTTCACCAAGATTAAGATTTCTGACATGACTTAGTTGACTAAGTAATATTTTTATTTCATATATTTATGAAATATTAAACAAATCTTACTAATTGAGGTTAAGTGACTTGATCTTGCAGGTTTTTGTTTATATTTTTTTGTCTAAGTGCCAAAAAAAAAAAAGATATTATTCTTACTCTTGAGAAATTCCATCAAAAGATTAAGAATGTAATTGTGCTAGTACATTTCTAAATTGTTCCAAGTGAATTTGTAGCATAAACAGAATGTATTTCACAAAAGCACAAGTGAAGTTCACATTAAGTTCTACAGCATGGCACTAACAGGAGTGGCCCTCCAATCTCATTGTACATTCTGTATAACAACAAATAAAGCCATTCTATTCTATTCTAAACAGTACTACAAAATATGTGGTATTTAAAAGTGTTTAAAAGTTCTGCAACTTATGGCATGCAGCAGTGGTTACCTTGCACATGTGCACACTGATCAGTTTCACCACACTTCTATATAATTGCTTTCCACTGAAACCACTGATTGATCTGTTAACATGGGCAGCACGGTGGTGCAGTGGTTAGCACTGCTGCCTCACAGTTTGAATTCCATCTGGAAGGCCTGGGTTTGATTCCACCTTGGCCCAGGCCTCTCTCTCTCTGTGTGGAGTTTGCAAGTTCTCCCCGTGCTTGCGTGGGTTTCCTCCGGGTACTACTCCGGTTTCCTCCCACATTCCAAAGACATGCACTTACTGGGGTTAGGTTAATTGGCTACACTAAATTGCCCATAGGTGTGAATGAGAGCGTGAGTGGTTGTTCGTCTCTCTGTGTCGGCCCTGTGACAGGCTGGCGACCTGTTCAGGGTGTACCCTGCCTCTCGCCCTATGACAGCTGGGATAGGCTCCAGCCTGAACAGGATGGAGGGAAGCGAATAGATGGATCTGTTAACATATTCAAGTGTAGCTGTGGTTGTGCGGTGGCTTCTTGGAAAGTACACTTTTTTTTTTTTTTGCACTGTTGACTAAAGATAAATATAATTTATCTTACATAAACCACAATTAATAATCTAACAGGCTTTAAACCTCTAACTTAGTACTTAATCATAAATTGCTTTACCTTTTCACAGTGTCATCAAGGAAAGCTTTGTTCACATTTGCTCAAAATAAAAATGTTTTAAATCTACTGGATGCAGATTGTTGAAATCGGAACAAATTATCATGTAAATCTCATAATCTTTAAGATTGGTTTGGGGCTGTGTGGGGCCAGTGATGAAAATGATGGAATCATGAATGCAGAAAAATACCTTCAGATTTTGATCTGCCATTCAAAACCATCTGTAAAGTGTCCGACTGACACCAGCTTCATTTTTCAGCATGGCAATGAATTCAAACACACTGCCAATGCAGTACAAGCATACCTGAGCAGAAAAATACACAATGGAACATCAGTCATGGATTAGCCTCCACAGAGCCTGAACCTCAACATTGTTTAAGCAGTGTGGGATCATTTTGACAGAGAACGGAACAAAAGGGAGCCAACATCCAAAGAAGAGATTTTAATGTCCTTCAAGAAGCCTGGAGAACTATTCCTTAAGACTACTTAAAGAAATTACACGAAAGCTGCCTAAGAGAGCTCAGGCTGTGTTAAGACTAAAAGTACCAAATGTTGATTTTCAAGCCTGACAGTACTCTACAAACTCTGTTTTTGTCTTATACTGCATTTCTAAATCTGTTTCCAAGCAAAATGTTCAAAAGAGGCCATAAAATCAACAGCCTAAAGAGTGCCAAAGAATAAAAATGGGTTTTCAGTAAGAATTTAAAAACAGGCGATTCAAAGATTTGAAAACAAATAAAAGATCTTTATAATGTATTCTAAAATGTTTGGAAGCCAATGAAGGGAAGCTAAAAATGCTGAGATATGATCACATTTTTTTGTGCAAGTTAAAATGTGAGCAGCAGCATTTTGTACTATTTGGAGACGAGCAACAGAAGATGCACTGACACCAATCTAAAGAGCTTTGCAATATTCCAATCAAGTGGTGACAAAGGCATGGATCATAGTTTCAAAATGCTGCTGTGAAAGAACTGGCTTTATTTTTGCTAGAGAACCAAGATCTAACAATGCAGTTGTGGAGACATTGCCAACAACCATTACTTCAGTTTGTTTGTTTTTTTCCATTAAAATGTGAAACATTTAATGATGTCCAAGCCTCAAGGCAGAGAAGCAAGGGTCTGGCAGATCATCCTTCTTAAGAAGCAGGTAGATCTCACTGTCATCAGTGTAACAGTGGAAAGAAATGTTCTGCTTCCTAAGAATTAAGCCAAGTGGAAGCAGGTAGAATGAAAAAAAGAGGGGTCCCAGAACTGAGCTTTGGGGAACAAACATGAGGGAGACGAATGAGGATTCCAAATCTCCAAGGCTGACACAGAAGGTTCGACTTGTCACATAGGATTGGAACCATTTAGTGCCACAACCCTGGATGCTCAAGGATTTTAAAAATAAACAGCAGTTTTGCAATAGGTCTAAAATTCAATTCAATGCCAAATCTGTTTTTTTTTTAATAATGCAGGGTGTACCACTACATATTTAAAAATCTCAGGGACAGCACCAGACAACACTGCTGTTTAGCAGTGTAAATATAAAAAGGACCTACTGAGGAAAAAAGCTCTTTAAATAGTTGTGGAGGAATGGGGTCATCAGGGGAACCTGAGGGTTTCATCTGATCCACAATCTTCTGCAACAACTCTGTTTCCTAAGAGTGAGTGAAGTACATGTTTATTTACATGCTTAGAGTGCCCCCTACTGGATATAACTATATGGACATTTGTACATATAGTTACATTGAGTATTGTATATAGTTATAAAGTATCCCTTCTTTAAGATTATGAACAAGATTTGAATTTAAGCATACATTCAGTTCAATTAAGTTTTATTTATATACTGCAAAATCACAACAAGTCACCTCAAGGTACTAAGGCAAAGACCCTACAGTAATACAGAAAAAAACTCAACAATCAAACAACCCCCTATGATCAAGCACTTGGCAAGAGCGGGAAGGAAAAACTCCCTTTTAACAGGAAGAAACCTCTGGTGGAATCAGAGTGGTGAGGGGATGAAGACAGGACAAAAGACATGCTGTGGAAGAGTGACAGAGATTAATAACTAATGATTAAATGTAGAGTGATGTCTAAACACATAGAGACTGAAAATAGGTGAGTGAAGAAGAAGAAACACTCAGTGCATTATGGGAAGCCCCCAGCAACCTAGGCCTATGGCACCATGAATAGGGGAGTGTTTGTGGTTCTGTGATCCAGCCCTAACTAAAAGCTTTATCAAAAAGGAAAGTTTTAATCTTATAAATAAAAAGGGTGTTTGTCTACTGGATCCAAGCTGGGAGCTGGTTCCACAGGAGAGGGGCCTAAAAGCTGAAGGCTCTGCCTCCCATTCTACTTTTAAATACCTTAGGAACCAACTGTTAACTGTAATTTCCCCCATTGTGGGACAAATAAAGGTATTCGTATTCGTAAAGTAAACCAGCAGAGCAAAGTGGTCTATGTGGTGATATGGTATTATTGGGGTGATACAGTACTATTGATGGCAAACTTCTCTTTTTTTTTTTGGGGGGGGGGGGGGGGGGGGGGGGGGGGGGGGGGGGGGGGGGGGGGGGGGGGGGGGGGGGGTGGGGGGGGGGGTGGGGGGGGGGGGGGGGGTGGGGGGGGGGGGGGGGGGGGGGGGGTGGGGGGGGGGGGGGGGGGGGGGGGTGTGGGGGGGGGGGGGGGGGGGGGGGGGGGGGGGGGGGGGGGGGGGGGTGGGGGGGGGGCAGTCCCAGCTGTCATAGGGGATGGGCAGGGTACACAGCCACCAAAATACCTGTCCACAGTTTTGACGTCATTACACCTGTTTGTAGACGTGTCCCTTTTCAGAAGCGCCACAAGGGAGCCACAACACTAGTCAATGTAGAAACAGGCCCATAACAAACGTGTATTCATACAGTATTGCACCCTCCACCCCCCACACCCCATACTGAAATATCTGTCAAAATTATACAACTATTGAGACTCAGAAAGATCGGAATGTCTTAATCTTACACTATGTAATGACGAATTTTATGTTATTTGGGTGTTACACCAAATTCTGCGACCCATCATATTCTGCGACCACAGGGGGCGATAGCGTACATCCCTCTGCATGTACGTGCTCAATGAGAGCTGAGCTGGGTGGCAGAAAATCTTATAAATCGTTTAAAACCCCTTCCCAAAAAAGTGCTTGGAAACATTTATTTATCGTTTACCAATTTATTGAAGGATGGGTAGTAGTGGGTTTATGTATTTCAAACGATAGAATAAAAGCATTCACTGCTGCTGCATACGCCTGGACAAAAAGCAAATTGTTAATAAAGTTTCTTTGGCATTAAAGTTTTCAAATTCATACTGTGAAGTCAAATCAGAAGAAGAGACAGATAAAAGAAATAATGTGGAAAAAAGGGGGAGAAAAGGAAAGAAACAAAGAAAAGACACGCACTTGCTGTAAATGATGGCTAATCAGATGAAAAGATGGCGAAAACAGCAGAGTGTTTGTGCTACACGGACAATAAAGAGGGACGGACAATGACGGCAGTAAACACAGGGCCGCATCCTTCGAAGGACCCGTCCTGTTCCCTCTGTGTCGGGAGCACGAACTGCAGCCAGAGAGGCGGATCAGACTGTCTTCACGGCGCTTCTGCGCGATTTCTCGGTAAAATGACACTGTAAAAGACTTGCTGGTAAATTAATTTGTTCCCATGTCATGGAGGGGGAACACAATATTTTGGATGGATGAAATATTTGCCCCCCCCCCCCCGTGTAACTTTGGCAAATAAAGAGCAAATGTTTTCAAATTCACAGGAGTTGTTCTTGGTGAGAGGAATAAACACTGTAAAAGACTTTTACTGAGAAATTGATCAGAAGCGCCGTGAAGACTGTCGGATCTGCGCTCTCCTGAAACAGGGGAAACAGATTTTTCACGGGGGAACGGAATTTCGCACCACACCGGAAGTCCGCGAACGGCGGCACTTTTGAAGTATGTTGTGTCACGGCTGATACATTCGGAGTCAAAGGATTCACAGTGGTTTGCTTAGAGTTATTTTCTTTGCAGTCTGACTAAAAACAATTTATATAAAGCTTAAATAATACAGGTACATTAGTAATGTTTATTTATGCATTTTTTGGGGAGTTGGTATTGTTTAAAGGTTTTTACCTGCTTCCAGACCAACTGTAAAGTAAACAAATTTCCTGATACACCAATAAATAAATGGGAGATCAAGGAAGATAACTGTTTGGTCTTTTGAGTGGAATCCAGTTGTGGAAAACTTCGTAGATGCATCCACCCTTTTCAAGTCGGGAAGCTGCACAAATTAAGGCAGAACTTGACACATACAAACCCTCCCATATTATGCAGGATATCTGGTACCCAAACCCTAGAGTGGAGAATAGATTTGTAGTCTGTCACTTAAATGTAGTGGCATCCATCCTGTTTAAGCCATGTTTAGAGTGATCTGAATCCTGTTAAAAGCTACCATTGCTTAATTAATGTGTTCCATATAGAATGCAAAATCCTCATCAACAAGAAGCACATGAAATCTCAAACCTCCAGTAAGTCAACTCACTCCGTGAGCAGTATCTGCTTCTTGTTTTTCGTTTCTTCTTTTTATTTTATTTATTTATTTATTTATTTTGTTGCTCTGTTTAAATGTACTTTAAGAAGGTTTTAGTGCAGTAAAAACAAGCGCAAACCCAGTTTAATGTACTTTACAAAATTTTGAGTGCAACCTCTGCAGGCTCCACCTCATGCTACCAGTCGTGACACTGACCCAAGCCTCCACCTGTAAAACCATTGTTGTTTTGGAGGTTGTCTCATTGTTGCCCCTCTAATTCATCTGTTGTTAATTTCATTAACACCAGAGCAGCTGAAACAACCCCCTCTGCTCCTTAACTGACCAGATCAATATCCCAGAAGTTCAGCTGACTTGATGCTATACTCTGATTAAAAAGTGCGCCTTTAATTTTTTCCTTTAATTTTTTTTAACCCTTAAAACATGCTGTAAATGAAAGAATCAGTGAAAACAGTGAAAACATGAAGCTTGTAGCTGATTCAAAACCAAAACCTGGAACATAACCTGCTCCTGACCAGGTGATTTTACCACGAAGTCCTACAATTTCAGTAACTTTCCAAGCCCTCCCCCCACTCCATCTTTCTCTTTCTTTTCCTCCCGTTTTTGTCTTAAAGTTTAACCATACACATATTTTTAACAGCTTTTAGAAATGTGGAATGCAAGGCTGAAAATGTGTGACAGCATGTTTTAGTTTCTATCATGCTTTCTTCAGCACTTGTTACTATTAGACCTTTACTACCCTTAAGAAAAATCTTTAATGTATATGATAATACTTTTATCTTCATCCCTCCATATATAAATACTGCATACTTATATGGATGGTGTTATATCTCAGGACACAAATAAGTAAAGTTACTTTGTTACACCAGTGGCTCTATAGTGTAGAGGTTTACACATTTGCCTAGTAAAGCATCCCCAGTTTGAGCCCAAGAGGCCGAGCTACCCACTATGACAATCCCTCATCGATAAGGGAGCAGCCAAAATAGCTTTTACTTTGTTACACTTACTTTGTGCCCTTTGCACCTCCAGTTTGATTGATTGAAGCACATCCTTATGAAAAACAGTTGTAAACTGATTACAGTGTAATAATAATTTTTACTGTTGTTTTAGGCAAAGAAACATGGCCTCCAGTGGTATCCTTTCCTTCATTTTCACTGCGCTCTACATCACTGCAGTGAAGAGTGGTGGTAAGTTTTTTCATGAGAACTTCAAGCCTTGAATGGTGCTTGCTGCTCAGTTAACCTCGCATCTAATTTTGTTTTCTTTTTCTACAGATTTTGTAAAGGTGGAGTGCAAAACTAAAAACTTGGGACATTATGGTCAACAGTCACTGCTGGAGTGTGTCATCCAAATGTCAAAAGATGTACAGGATCCAGTTATCCGTGTGGTTGCTTGGAAAAAACTGAGCTCTCCAGGAGATGAAGATGGCAAAATCATGTTGGGTTATAGCAAAAGTTCATTACAAACAACCCAAGGCTACAGGTTTGCTGAACCATCCTGGAACGAGAGGAACATGAATGTATCTCTGCTCATCACCAACACTGCAGTGACAGATGAAGGACTTTACAGCTGCATGGTGATCACAGACAGTGGTGATCACACCAGCTTCACTACCCTTAAAGTCCAAGGTAAAACTGAAACATTTTACATTTTAACCCAGATAAATTATCTTTTTGAATCAAAAATTTATTATTATTTTTTTTTAAATAACTTGTATGCAATGAAGATTTAGAGACCTGGGGGTTTTCCATGTCAATCAGATTGGTATACCCCTTTAACAACTTCAGGCCTGTATGTCTTTAACCTGCTTACGTTCAGTTTCATTGTGACAGGAGTCACAGAAATACCTGTTGTGCAAGTGCTTGTAGCATTTACTTAAATGACTTGTACTTTCTGCCTGTTAACTTCTCATTACATGTCAAATATTAGGAGTATCAAATCTTATTATTATATTTATTGAAGTCACTTTGTTGATGCCAAGGTGTTAATTTCAGCTCACTGATTATGCCTTCCATTTTGCACTTGCAGCTAAATACAGTGCTCCAACTGTACGCTCCGCCCCTGAGAAAATTGTCCCAAATATAGACAGTGCCCTGATCTGTGAGTCTGATGGAGGCTATCCAAAGGGTAAACTTCGCTGGTTTGATGGACAAAATTACGAGTGGACAGAAAGCTCTGAACTGGAGGTGAAACAGACTCCCAGTGGGTTGTTTCAGCTCTCAAGCACACTTTATTTGTTTGGAGGATCCACTGCCTTGAAGTATAAATGTGCTGTGTACAATGCACATAATATTTGTGTACATATTAAACAAATATGTAGGACCGCTTTTTTGCATTTGCGCAATATTTCTAAAATTAGAAACATCCTTTCTCAGAGTGATGCTGAAAAACTAATTCATGCATTTATTACTTCTAGGGTGGACTATTGTAATTGGTTATTTTCAGGCTGTCCTAAAAGCTCCCTGAAAAGCCTTCAGCTGATCCAAAATGCTGCAGCTAGAGTACTGACAGGGACTAGAAAGAGAGAGCAGATTTCTTCCATATTGGCTTCCCTTCATTGGCTCCCTGTTAAATCTAGAATAGAATTTAAAATTCTTCTCCTCACATACAAGGTCTTGAATAATCAGGCACCATCTTATCTCAAAGACCTCATAGTACCATATCACCCCAATAGAGCACTTCGCTCTCAGACTGCTGGCTTACTTGTGGTTCCTAGGATACTTAAGAGTAGAATGGGAGGCAGAGCCTTCAGCTTTCAGGCGCCTCTTCTGTGGAACCAGCTCCCAGTTTGGATTCGGGAGACAGACACCCTCTCTATTTTTAAGATTAGGCTTAAAACTTTCCTTATGATAAAGCTTATAGTTAGGGCTGGATCAGGTGACCCTGAACCATCCCTTAGTTATGCTGCTATAGGCCTAGTCTGCTGGGGGGTTCACATAATGCACTGTTTCTCATTCACCTTATTTACTTTGTTTATACTCCACTCTGCATTTAATCATTAATTGATATTAATCTCTGGATCTCTTCCACAGCATGTCTTTCTCTCCCCTCAGCCCAACTGGTCGCAGCAGATGACTGCCCCTCCCTGAGCCTGGTTCTGCTGGAGGTTTCTTCCTGTTAAAAGGGAGTTTTTCCTTTCCACTGTCGCCAAGTGCTTGCTCATAGGGGGTCGTTTTGACTGTTGGGTTTTCTCTGTATTATTGTAGGGTCTTTACCCACAATACAAAGCGCCTTGAGGCGACAGTTTGTTGTGATTTGGCGCTATATAAATAAAATTGAATTGAATTGAATTGAATGCCAGTGGAGGCAAAGAGGATGAGATCACATTTAAAGTGCCAAATCTAACACCACTACGACCACTACCACCATTTTCAGGTATACTTTATTACACACCATTATACACCATACATCATACTTTAGCTCATAACACAGTATCAGAAAACATGCCCATATAGGCCCACAGTGGGTAGGTGTGAGTGAACTGTGGGTCTGTGTGAGTCGGGCAAACCCACAATTATCACATGTGGGCCCCAAGTGGTAGTTCCCACACAGTGCCCATAGCAGTTTTGCCCTTTAGGGGCCCCCAAGACGGAATTCTGTGAGGATCCAACAGTGGGTGACAAAACACATGTGGAGCCCATGCAGGATGGCCCCATACCTGGGTCCTGGGCCCTACATTTCACTTTGGGGCCTATAGTGGGCAGCCCAATGTGGGCCCCAAGTGGGCATGTTTGCTGGGATACTTCATATTTCAGCCACAGTTAAATCCAAGTGCATCCTTTACCTGAAATTTATAGCAATACAGATAACACAGCTACACAGACATGCCTACGTTTATGACTGCACAATTAAATGTCAAAATTCAAATGTAGAACATATTTTTATTAGTGTAACAGTAGATTGTATGGGGCAGAAATGGAAACCTCTAAGTAAGCAGCGTATTACTTTACAGAAGGTGTTTTCACATTTTGAGCCCTACAAAAACAGAAGCTCCACAAAGTCATTCTAAAAAAAAAAGTTTTTTGGGACAGTGGACAAATTGTATTTCATTTTTTTTTTTCTGTATCTTGAATTAAAAAGAAAGACTGCTTGTACTGTAGATCTTTGAATGCTGAATTCTACAAATAAGCAGGTTTGTGACCAACATCTTATTCAAAACTTAAAACAGGTCTTAAAGCCCAGATTGTGTCATGGAAAATACATTTAATTTTTTAAAACTCTGATTAAAAAAAACTAGTTTGCTACAGTATTACAGGGGGAACTTACATGCATTCCTTATGTTACAAGCACTAGCATCATGTAATCTTGTGTTTTCTCATTTTAAAGATGAGCTCACTTTTTTTTTTTTTAATTTGATTTGTAGGACATGACCCACGGCCGGCTGAGCTCTCCAAATTAGTCACCCCTTTTGTGGTTATGGGCTCACTGATTGTAGGATTGCTGTGTGTGCTGTTGCTCTACAGAAGGCGATCTCTACGTGAGTACACCTCCCTCATTTCTGTTCTTCGGTCAGAATTACTTGGTAATTTGTATCTGATTAAATGAACTGTGCCTTTTTAAGAAGTGATAAATCAAATATAGAAAAATACATTTAAATATCCAGAATTATTGTTGTTTGAACATAAACTTTTTTGGTCTACAAAAGAAACATGATCAGCCAGTTGTAACCTTAAAAAACAGCTGTTTAAAAACTCCCTTACATTTTAACTTACTATAAAATAATACTAGATGTATGTATCATAATATTTTGAAAAATGCCATTAAAGAACGCATTATTCATGTCTTTAAGTCTGTCTTAAAACAGCAGTCAGGTGTGTAATCATTCCTCCTGTCTGCATTTGGTGTGCCGTTCTAGTGTTAATGTTGCCACTCACAATTTTAAGTCAAGTTAAGTTTATTTATATGGCACATTTAACACAACAACAGTTGACCAAAGTGATGTACATAAATTTAGAATCTAGAATCAATTTGGGACCAAATTATTTTTGTTACATGTCAAACATATAAGAAGCGTTTCAGAATACCATCCAAAGACAGAGATAAACAAGAGATAAGTGTTCCGCAGCGTTGCTGCCATCACAGGCGCTGCCGTTTAAGTAGAGGGAAACAAAGTGAACACAATATGATAGATAAGGAAAAAATATCATCTCATATTTTGCCCCATAATGGGGGGCACAGTATGAGGTTGAAAAACCTCTGCATAGTAAGCACATATAGCAAATAGCATGGGAGCGCTAGGGTGGGTAAAGGCGGGGATGGAAGGAAGCCAGCGGAGGCGAGAGGGTTACTGTGTGCTGACTCAACCCCTCCAGCTAACAGTTCCTGATAAGAGGTGGAATGTTCATCAGCAGCTTGGTCTAGAGATATCAGTTCACACAGGTCAGACAGGACAGCGGGGGCGTAGAGCATCTGTTTACAAAACATCCAGGAGAAAAATGAGATAACCGGCAATCCAAGGCCATCAGGGAACCAAATTTCAGATTCTACAATTGTTTTAGTACAGGCTGTCATAACTGATTAAATTGCTGACAGCCTTTAGTCTTTCTGGCACCTCTCAATGGCAAAAAATCCAATCATCCGAGTTTTCTTGGTTTGTTCCTTCGCCGTGCAGAAACAGATACATCTCCGAGATCTAATCCCTTCCGATTCAGCTTCAGATATACTGAGTCCGAGTTTGAGTTTGTACTGGTCTGCATTTCCATCACAAGCACCTTACCAAGGCCCGAATGGCTTCCCAGACTTCCCAAATTTCACAAAAAGCCAGGTATCCCCAAGTCCAATCAGGAGAAATCCTGGTATCAATAAGCCAAATATATATGCTGCGTCCTCAATCAACTGTACAGCCAGGCACGTCATCTTCCACCCTCCACAGGAATCTATAACGTAGCCAACCGGGTATGTCAATAGGATAAGAGGGTAGAGAGTTCTCCTTTCCCCCATCTCCTCATGATGAAAAATTAGGAAGGGTTAAGGAGAGAAGAAAAATTTGTTCGTCTCTGCTGAGAGCAAGAGAGGGAAATAAAAAAAGAATTTATCCCACAAAGTGGGATAAATAGTGGTGAGTAGTGGCCGTATTATCTATGTACAGTTACAACAGCAACTCCCCCATTACTATGGTTAGATTCAGAAACTGATTTCAAATATTACTGTGACACTTAAATGTAGTGTTTTTAAATGTGGTGTAATCATCACCTCATTCCTGTAAGCAATAAATAGCTGAAAGGAAAAAACCATACAGCATACAGGGTAATGCCAAAAGGTTTAGTGGCAAAACCTGTAACACCTGACTTGAGCCCTTATTATTCAGGGTGGGACTCCTGCCACAATGAAATTGAAAGTAAGCAGGTTAAAGACTCCATTTATTGTTGTACTGGATTAAATGAGGCTACTGCAAACTTTAAACAAGTTCAAACAGCACAGTAAAATACTTTCCATTATTAGGTATCATAAGTTGTTTCACTGCCTCTTGCCCTATGGCAGTTGGGATAGGCTCCAGCCCTGCTAGACCCTGAATGGATGAGTGGAAGAAGATGGACGATTGATAGAAGATGTCTCACATAGATATTATAAATACAGTAAGTGCAGTAAGTGTACACTAAATGCTGTGTTCTGACTTTTTTTCTTTGACAGAGCCCCAGAGACACTCTACTGCACCCCTCATGGGTAAGTCCTAATGATATAACTGTTCTTTTTTCCTTTTTAACTGCCCATGAAGGGTGACAATTTGCTTTATATTTAGAGATTCGACGAGTTTCTATTAAATTATTTTTCTCATTGTCTGTCATCTATTTTAATCTGCCCGAAAAGAAGACCTGCTAACAGATTGAGAAGTGGTGTTTAATTTGTGTTTATGTACAAATAATTAAAAAATCTTCTAAGTCTTTTGATTTTGATTGTCTAATGATCAAATCAATTAAAAGATAAATCAAACAAGACAGAATTTAAAGCTAAACTCACCACAGAGAGTTTTCAGATCTCAAGTCTCTTTGAGCACATTTTAATTGCAGTTCTTTGACTTTGGTTCAGAAGTTCAGTCGAATCATCACATGCTCATCACTGTTGCAGGACTAACTGTACTGTGGTTTTATTCTAAAATGTCCTGTTCTATTCTACAGTATTACACTAGACATCAATTTCTTTGGCCTTGGAAAAAACATTTGCTCTAGTCACCATTCATAAGCAATTGAAGCTTAACATTACCCGAGTTCTGTTTTAGACAATTACCACTGAGTATTTCATGTCTACCCACAGTAAAACACAGTAAAATCTTACACAGTATGATAAATCATTCTAGTTGGCCATCATGCAGTTCACAGAAGTAAATTGGATCCTTAGGCAGGTAAGTAAATTACAGTAATCTGACCATGTTTAACCAATAACACTTTGTTTTATGACATCATTCAGGTTTTGATGTTAAATCTTTCTGCAGGTGATCAGTCTCCTGAGAAGATCGATCAAAAATACTTGTCCAGAAGTAATAAAAATCAAAAACTGCACTCCTCTAATGTG
Organism: Archocentrus centrarchus; assembly: GCF_007364275.1. Taxonomy (NCBI): domain Eukaryota; kingdom Metazoa; phylum Chordata; class Actinopteri; order Cichliformes; family Cichlidae; genus Archocentrus; species Archocentrus centrarchus. Next base: position 24,972,596 of record NC_044346.1, on the reverse strand, counting down.
TCTACAGGCCATCGCATACCAATTTATAGATAGTACCGTATTTTTCGGACTATAAGTCGCTCCGGAGTATAAGTCGCACCAGCCAAGAAATGCATAATAAAGAAGAAAAAAACATTTTTTATAAAATCCGAGACCAAGAACAGACATTTCATCTTGAAAGGCAATTTAGAATAATAATGGATTAAAGAACAGGCCGAACAGGGTTTGTTTGTTTTTTATTGTACTATTTCTTTAAGTTGCACACTACCCTTATTTCATGGAGAACATTCAGACATAGCAAATTTCATATCTCTTTTCTTACCACTGGTAATTTCATGTCACAAGATCGCCACCTGTCACAAGTTATGTTATAAAACGCTAATGGCACTTTTTTCCTTTTTTTTAAATCTATAATATCTGATAAATTTTGTGCAGGTTGATATCACCTTTGCTACACAAGACCACACAAAATGTGTGATGTGAAAAATGTTAGTTTTAGCCTAAGCCATTTAATAAAATATGTCAATTGAGTTGTTTAAGCTGTTTAAGTTTACAAATCTTTGCTTTAGGACCTCCCACCATATTTCACAGATGGTGCTTTTCCTTCATCAAGATGCACCACAGCAGTTCATAGGCTTTCTTACAGCACCCCTTAGAGGTCAGATTGCTTAATTTTATTTCTCTTTCCTCAAAGTCTCAAGTCTCCATGCTTGTTTCATTTTCATGTCTCCTGCCAAGAGGCACAGACACGCAGGGATCACATTTCAGTTGTCTGTCTCTCAATCCTTCACGCTTTTAGTATCTAAGTAACTGTGTAGTTTTGTTAGAACACACTTCTTTTTCTTTGTGCTGCCTTTTCTTTGTCACATGCACAGTTATACACAGTACAATGCACAGTGAAATGTATTTTGTACCTGCAACCTTATATACACACACATATAAATAAGAAGAATAAAAATTAAAAAAAGTAATTCACACTATACACTATACTCTATATACTATACACTATACACACTTTTATAAATTATAATATTTACATTGTGCAATAATGGTCCAGTTAGGGCTCAGAGTTGAGCAGACGGATGGCTTGTGGGTAAAAACTCTTCTTCAACCTTTCAGTCTTAGCCCTCAGGCAGCGGTAACGCCGGCCTGATGGGAGCAGGGAGAAGAGAGAGTGTCCGGGGTGGCTGGGCTGTTTTAGGATCTTCATGGCCCTCAGCCTGCACTGCTTGGTGTAAATGTCCTGCAGGTTGGGGAGGGTGGTTCTGATGGTCCGTTCAGCTGAACGAACCACCCTTTTTAGGGCCATGAAGTCCTGCTTGGTGCAGTTTCCCATCCAGATGGTGATGCTCCCACGCATGATGCTCTCGATGGTGCAGGTGTAAAAGTTCCTGAGCACCTTGAGTGGGAGCTTGAAGTCTCTCAGCCGCCTGAGGAGGTAGAGACGCTGTCTGGCCTTCTTCACAGTGATGTTTATGTGATGAGTCCAGGACAGGTCCTGTGAGATGGTCACTCCCAGGTATTTGAAAGTGTCCACTCTTTCCACCTCAGCACCACTGATGACAAGTGGATGGGTAGTCCCTCTGCTGCTTCCTGCTGAGTCCACGATCAGTTCCTTTGTTTTGCTGACGTTGAGCAGGAGGTGGTTCTCCTGGCACCAGTTCTCCAGGCGGGAGACCTCTCTCCTGTAGGCTGTCTCCTCATTGTGAGAGATTAGTCCCACAACAGCAGTGTCGTCAGCAAACTTGATGATGACGTTGGACTCTGATGTGGCCTCGCAGTCATGGGTGTACAGTGAGTACAGCAGAGGGCTGAGCACACAGCCTTGGGGGGATCCAGTGTTGAGGGTGAGGGAGGATGAGGTGAGGTGACCCACTCGTACCACCTGTGGTCTGCTGGTCAGGAAGCTGTGAACCCACCTGCACAGGGATGGGCCCAGGCCCAGGTCCAGCAGCTTAGAGACCAGCCTGGAGGGAACTATGGTGTTGAATGCTGAGCTGTAATCTACAAACAGCACTCTCACATAGTTCCCCTTACCAGTGTCTATGTGTGAAAGGGTCTTGTGGAGGAGGAAGGATATGGCGGCATCTGTGGATCTGTCTGGCCGGTATGCAAACTGTAGTGGGTCGAGGGTGGTGGGCAGTGAGGAGGTGATGAATGTCTTGATGAGTCTCTCAAAACACTTCATCACCACTGAGGTGAGTGCTATGGGCCTGAAGTCATTGGGGCTGCTGGGGTGTGGTTTCTTTGGGACAGGGACTATGATGGACTTTTTAAAGCAGGTGGGAATCACACACAGTTTCAGTGAGAGGTTGAATATCAGTGTAAACACAGGTGCCAGCTGGTCAGCGCAGGTCTTAAGGACACGTCCACTAATACCGTCTGGTCCAGCCGCTTTCCTGGTGTTTACACGTCTAAACGCCCTCCTCACGTCGCGCTCCGTCACAGTGAGTGTCTCCGCCCCTCCGGCCGGGAGCGCAGCGGGCTGTCGGCTTCCCGACTCAAAGCGCGCAAAGAAGATGTTGAGTTCATCAGCCAGAGAAGCGTCGGCACTCACCGGGTGGGTGTGTGGTGCTTTGTAGTCCGTGATGGTGTGTAGTCCCTGCCACAGTCCCCTGGGGTCAGACTGTTGTAGTTGCTGTTCCAGTCTGCGGCCGTAGCGATGTTATCTTCTACTATCTCCCAGAGATCTCCTTTTGTTTTTATTGTTTTTGTTATTGTTTTTATTAGAACTTGCTTTCATGAGTCTTATTTTTATATTCAATTGTTGGGGTTTATTTTTTATCCAATGAATAAAATGGCAAATGTTTAAAAGTGAACTCCAGGAAATTAATTAATAACCAGTGGCTGAAGCAGACAACAGACATTTTAATAAATACATAAATACATTAGACATTAGAAAGTGCCAGACTAACTTCCCAGCCTCAGTTTATCTTGTCCTTGAAGGTTCAGCCACAGTACATACAATTAAAACTTCACCATGTTCTGTTATTAATCTGGATAAGATTGCTTTGTATTGATTAATTGAAACATCAGGGGAGAAGATGTGCTTTTTGTACAAGGCTTTATCACTGATGGAAGAAAATATGAGGCATGAAAACCAGTGCTGGACAGACCAATGATGAAGGCCAAACCGCAGCACACAGACTCTGCTTGGGTGTAGTGGTAGTGGTAGTATAAAAATGTTATGGTTAGTGAGGAACAGGGGCTCAGAGGGGTGGGAGCCAGAGCACACACAGGCCTGTGTCTTCCTGAACTCTGAGCCCCACATGAACATGTGATTTTTTTTTCTGATGCTTTAATATATTAAATGGCTTAATTTTTTTATTAAAGTGTTTCAGGTGTCTTCCTTCACAAATAAAAAACACACCCTGACACAATCATGGCGCAAATATTTACCCCATGACTGAAATGTATAAAATTACTATAAAATAAATATAAGTTAGGCCACCTGAAAATGTCCTGTTGCTCCCGATCAACAGTTTCATTTTAGCTTGAAAAAAAATTACAGCAGTCCAGACTTCTGCAACCTCATACTTGGTTATGTGCATGACATGTATCTTCCCAGCCCGCAATATGCAGTAGGAACTGTACATTTTGCTGTGCATTTTGTATACAGTAATGTTACACACAGCCTCTTCATTTACATCAGGGGAATATTATGGGTCTTCATATATTAAAGCTGTCTGCAGTTTGCACACCCACACAACCGCCGGTGCGTTATCACACATAAGAAGCGCTTTACTTTCTCTGATTGTGACTTAGAAAGACTTTTTGTGTCTCACAGAGTGTTTTGTCTTTTGACAAAGAATCCACACGCTACTACCACACAAAATGTTGTAACTGTGCGGTGTGGTTTTGGGCTAAGCTGCAGGAGGAGAGGTGGGGAGGAGTGGTTCAGAGAGCAGTGCCAGGTGGAGCTGAGTGGCATCGGTGCATATCGTCTAATCAGCTACCTCTTTTTATGTATTAGCAGGCTGGGACCTTGAGACACAGATACCACAGAGCAGCCACAGCTATGCCAGGCTAAACACCTGCCACAGGCACACTGGGTTTTAACAGGGCATGGCTTTTGTTTGTATACAAGAGTGTGCACAGTGGGGGAAAAAAAGAAAACACTATTTGTCTGCTCTGAATTCTCTATCTGGCTCCCTGCTGAAGATAACCCATGGGTAGCAGAATCCTTGATACACATGTCTATATGATTATTTCTTCTGAGAGTCCTAAATACCTTCAGTTCAAGAGGTTTGCATACAGAAGCAAGATCTCTGAATATCCCCAACGCCAGAGTTTCTCATATGTATGCACATGGAACAACTGTGGTAACTGAAGCTGTTCCATTTTGAAACCATCTGGAATACAAGAGCTTTCAAGTGAGTATTTGCAGAGGAAGACCAGCAAAAAGGTCCATGGATGTAATGCAGGAGGACATGCAGATGGTTGGTATGACAGAGGAGCTGCTATAGATAGGGTGAGATGGAGGCAGATGATCTGCTATAGCAATCCTGTTAAGAGAGCAGCCGAAATGTTGATGTTTCTTATAGAGGATCTGTATATAATACCTACAATATGACAATAGACACTATTTCAAAAATCCCAAATAAGCCAATTAAAGGGTTCCTACTTATTATGTAATATTTGCAGTTTTATTTCTTTTACAGGACTTAAGACTTCATTAAAGTGAACGTTTCAAGCCACAAATAGGCTGCACTCCCCAAATCTTGCAGTCTGGAATGGAAATTTCACAGATGTAATATAGCCACAAGAATTAGTTAATATATTTATATATTTTTTTAACCACATTTCTTCTCATGTACACATTTTTATTGTGTTGTATGAAGGTTTAAAAACTAAACATCACATCACTATATCGGTAATTCTACCAGCAAATCAATGAAATGGATTATTGTATCTCACAGGATGCATACATCATCAGTCCACATCAAATAAACAGGAAACACTGCTCGCTGTCTCTCATGTTTGTGCGCATATACAGAGTGTGAGACACAAAAACAGTATATGCTGTCACGGCTGCAGAGAGGATGACACGACTGTTTTGGGTCCTAGTAATGACTTGTTTTTGTTCCATTTCAGGTATGTCTGTTTAATTTTCTTAAAATATTTTTTAGGTTCTGATTTTGTTTGAGTCTGCTTGCAACAAGATCAGCTGAGAAAAGGTTTTTTTTTCTTTTGTTTATTCTGTTCATATTTCTGTAACAAGTTTTCAGATGTCACAATAATGTTTGCTACATGTCTCTCTGAGTGCTTCCAGAAAAACTGATATTTAGCTAGTGTTATTGTGACTTATGTTACACTCACTAATGAGACGTTCTACCTCTTTTATAACAGAGGGAACTATAATCGTCAAAGAGCCTGGTGAGAACATCACTTTGAAGTGTTCATCAGAAGGATGCCTCCAAAGCAATGTCAGATATGCTGGGATGTATCTGTATCATGAGTTTACTGAACGGAATGAGGTATATTACTGTAGCAACCATATCAATAGCAAAATAACAGTGCGATCAAAATACAAAGGCAGAATTTGGACAAATGGAACTTCCATGAGCCACGACATCACCATCACCAGTCTGACCCTTGATGATTCTGGTGTCTACACCTGTGACTACAAAGAATCATTCGACACAAGTATCAAGTGCAATGTCTACACAGTTTTTGTAAGAGGTGTGTTTTTTCTTCTTAGCTTCACAATCTTGTCCAGTAACTCACAATACTGTCAAGTCGGCTAATTGCAGACCTTTCTGTCAGGCTTTCAAACAGAGCTCTGATAACAAGCCAGATGGTCCCTCTCCGCTGTCTTCATCATTTTACACTGACATTATTCTGAAACTTTTCCACAATCTGTAAACTTTATTGCAGATTGGTGAATCTCTGCCCATCTTTACCTCTGAGAAGCTTTGCCTTTCTAAGATGTTCTTTTTATACCCAGTCACAAAATGTTCCTCCAGCTGTTTCATTTTAGTACCACTTACCTTTCCAGTCTCTTGTGGCTCTCGTTTTTTTGAGACACATTGCTGCCATCTAATTAGTGGCAGTGGCGCAATGGGTAGGTGCTTGCCTTGCAGCCGGAGGATTGCCGGCTCGAACCCCTGTCCCTGTGCTGGGTTGTGTCCTTGGGCAAGACACTTAAACCACATTGCCTAAAGGTAGTGCCGGTCTCTGGCTGCAAGACCGCAGATGCTCGTCTCTGGATGAGTGATCTGGAACGATCATTTTGTTGTGTGCCTTGTGTGCACAATGACAATGAGTTGAATCTAACATCTAGTTCAAAGGTAATACTTTTCATGAAATAGCGCATTTTTTTCATTTTACGCATCTGTTTTCTTTGTTCTGTTGTAAATAAAATATGGGTTTATGAGATTCACACGTCATTGCATTCTGTTTTTATTGACATTGCGCATAACTTCTTTGGATATAGTCTTTTATATGTTTTATTACTCTTCCAGTTCATAAATAATCTGAAAGAAATATCATAGGTGACACTGTCTACCAGTATTTTAATGCTTGTGCTGGTCTAGGTAATAAATACAAAGAGAATATCCATCTTCGTTTGAGTTTTAGATGGCCTCTCCTTCAGGACTGTGAAGAATTCGATATCAAATTGAAAATGTATTGTTGGAACAGTACAGTTAAAGCTGTGCCACAAATGTTAGAATTGTTTTCAACTTGTATTGCAGTTCTGTATAAACTACACAAACCCCATGTTTGTCTTTTTTTTTCCATACAGTAAGGGAAGCATATCCCAAACAAAGAGGGCTCCAGACCACTACGAAGGAGAGACGTCTACCTGGTGCCAATCATAATCCTACTGAGCATCCTAAAGGTAAGTTCAGTTCTCTCAACTTACAGCTTATCTAATAACTCCCAATGCTGTTATTGGCCAAGTGCAAAGCACTGCGTACAGATGTTTTAATTGTTGCAAATTAGCTTGCGCAGTTCATGCCTCTTTCACTGTCTCGGCATAGTTTGCTTTTAAGGGAATACTGATGTATTTTGTATATGTATATTTTGTCTTCTTTGTTCTTTTTAAACATATTACGCTTGTAGTGCAGTAATCAGACAAGGGTAGCATAACAGATGTTTACTTAAATTACAGAAAGATTATGTAGGAGTACGTAATGATAATAGGTACTGATTTATGAATAACTTGATCTCATTATATAATCTTACAATACAACAGATTTCTAAAGGCAGATGTGAAATGTAAAAGTGAGACCAGAGGTCAAATGTGACATGATATTTGGATGCAAACTATAATGTGAATTAAAAAAAATTTTTTTTTTATTCCATATACCATATCATTTCCTAAATGTTGCCAGGACTAACAAAGGCATTTGGATTTTAAAGATAAAAGACATTTTATGAAAGTTTCACCTACTGAAAGTTTAACCTTATTTGACCTTGAAAAACAGGTCAGAGGTCCAAAATAATGTGATATTTAGAATCCCTACATATCATTCCCTATATGCCTGTATGTTGTCAGTACAAACAATGGCATTTTACATACTCTATATACCATTATTATCACTTTGAACAATCTATTGATCTTGAAGGAGAGGTCAGAGGTCAAATGTGGTGTGATATTTTAAATCTTTATAGGGTACAGAACGTGCCAGACTTGTAAGAACCACAGTTTCTAAGTCTTTTTGTCAATTTTCAACCAATGAATCATGAAGCTGATCTTGAAGACCTTGGTGGACTATAAGGCAAATTTTTATCAGAATTTATTCAAACTTTTGAGCTATTGTTTTTACGCACACACGCACGCAGGCAAACGATACCAAAAAATGTCTCCTTAGTGGAGGTAATAACAAACTTATGTTAACCTACCATACATCTCTTATGGTTGTGGTCATGTGGTCTCCAGTGGCGTTTAACTCAACTTTCTGTAGATATAAACCAAAATATAACATAAAACTATTGATGTGGCATTTAAGACCAGTAACACTCTAAGCAGTACTGCTGAATAAAAGTCATATGAAAGGCTGTTGTATTAAAAACTGAGATAAGTAATTTTAATTAGCCAGATTTTAATGACTTTTGCATTCCTGCTTTTGTAAAATATATAAATTCCCTGTGAATTTCCCCATACTGTATGATACAAAAACAATAGGTTTCTTTTTAGTTTTAGATGATCTCTTCTTGATGTCTTTGGAGATATCTGCATCACATTTCACATTTATTGCTACAACAGTACAGTTAAAGATGTGCCACGGGATGGTAAATTTCTTGTGCAGCTGCATGAAGACTGCAGTTTTGTTTTCTTTTATTTCGCACAGGTCCATGTTCCAGACAAAAGGCGCTCTTTACCACTGCAGAGGAGAAACATCTACCTCTGGTATTAATCATCAGTATCTGTGCCATCAGCACACTGTTCATCATAATCTTCATCCTACTGATCATTCAGAGGGTGAGTTCAGGTTTTTCTACTACGTAAGGTAATGTAATCTAGCTCTGCAAGCTATGGTGTGCAGAAGTGGTTGTCTTGCGTGTCTGTAGACAGTATTATCCATGTACATGTTTATCAGCCTCAATGCACACAACCACTGTAACTGCTGTAAACATTGTAAACGTTCTCGCTCTGAGATGCTGATTAAATCTAAAACCACTGAAAGCTCAGTTTGCATCTTGAAGTGCAGCTGTGTAAGTGCTGCTGCTGCTGCTCCTTGAAAAGCTATACACTGTTCACATTTCATGCTCTGTTGGCTCAAGATAAAAAAAAAAAATGTTTTTATTTGTTACAAAACCCAAAGTTCATGATAAGTTAACACACTTGTCCTCTGTAACCTCCACCTCTTAAGAACTCCACTAGGCTTTGCACTTGCTGTGCAGACATCTTCAGTAACTTTACTTTTTCAGTGTGACCACTGAAAGCTTCTTTTATTTTTTACATTTGTCAAAAGCAATGCAACTTTCTAGACATTTACTGGATGTCCTTTTTTTTAATCTGCAAAAACTGTCATACAATTTTATATATGCAGACAATCATTACAATGGTGTCTTGCTATTGACAGGTGAAACAGAGGAGTAGCTGCAAAAGAAAAGCAAGAAATTCCCTGCAAGAATCCAGTGATTATGTGTATGAAGTTATGATGAAGACCAATGTGTACCCTGCTGCAGCTCCAGAGCAGTCATCACAAAACCCCTATGAGTTTGATTAGAAATATACTGAAATATCATTCATTTCTGAAGTGGGTTTTTTTATGTTTTGTTTTGTTTTGTTTACATTTGATCAAATGATTTCAATCAAATTCAGAATTTGTCTTGTCTCCAATTACCAGGACTTGAGAGAGCATTTACAAAAGAACAAGAAATACATATTCTGATAGGGTTAGGGTCATTAATGGTGAGTACTTAGATTTCAGATGGCCACAAGAAACATAGGCAGTCTCATTATTGTTTGTTAATTATTATTTGTTAGGGTTTACCATGAACACAATTGGTGTTTTTGGTTCATGTCATATAATTTTGGGTTGCATGAAGGGAGGATGAGTGGTTTATATATCTGCATGCAGATCTTTCACAAGATAGGTTAATACTGGCCTGATAGCATTCATACACAATAACCTGAGGCAATTAAATTTTTTTTTTTTAAATGGTAAAAAAAAAAAAAAATGTAGAGAAGAGACCAGATGATAATAGTTTAGACTGTTTATTATTAGGGCTGATGAAGGGTCTTATGGATGCACTGTGTGTGTGTGTGTGTGTGTGTGTGTGTGTCAGTGGACCATGACTGATTATCCACTTGCATGCACATGTTAGCCTGTGACAGGTATGAGCAAGTGCCTGTGCATGCTTAATGTGCTTTACCTTGCTGATTATTAACTCTGTGTGTGTGTGTGTGTGTGTGTGTGTGTGTGTGTGTGTGTGTGTGTGTGTGTGTGTGTGTGTGTGTGTGTGTGTGTGTGTGTGTGTGTGTGTGTGTGCGTGTGTGTGTGTTTTCTTTGCTTTTCTTTGCTTATGTGCTTTGTTATTGATTCCAAACCTGCTCTGTGATTTGTGCTCTGTAATATAAGAATAATGTGTGTAATATAACAAAGAATAGTGTGTAACAGTCTGCCTATGAAGACCTGATTTGTGACATCTTTAGTTTCTTACAAATTTCTTCTGAAACATTGACTGTTTTTTTAATGATTTTTTTTCTTCTTTTGTTGTTATTGGATGACTCAATTTCTTTTAAATTTAACTTTAAGAAAACTGCCTTAGGCTGTATAATATAATAAAATTGCTTTTTATATCTCAGTTTGACCCAATTCTCAGACTTCTTTCTAACAGGAGGTGTATATTAGACCACAGGCATTACAAGCACACATTTGTTGTCAGGTGACACAGTTCCCTTGGGCCTGTCAAGTGATGAAAAAAAAACCCAAAAAACTGGTCCATATGTTCACACTGCTGGTACAGCTGGTATCCATCTTGCTTCAGCACCTTTTAGTTTATACTCTCCACAACTTTTAATGCACATGGTCTGTGTAATATATTCTTGAAGAGTTACTAAATGCACATCCAGTTCATCTTTTAGCCCTTCCAAATTACTCCTCTTGGTTTTTGTATGTATTTCGGTGCATTTTTCCCTTGATGCAAGAAAAAAGTTTCACTTTCTATGGCTTGTAGAGACTCCATGCCAACTGAGTTAGCTGATATGGTAACTTCTGGCTCCAAAAAGCCATCATGGCAGCAGCCAAAATAATTATGTTCAAGTCTCAAAATAAATTAAAAAATAATTGGTGACACCACAGTGATTGTTTAAATTATCAAAAGTGGGATTATGCTCAAAGTTTAACATAACGTTGGCAAAAAGGCACCTTAAACTTTTACCTATTGGGGTACCACAGAGCTCAAAGTGCAGACACGAACTTGTTGAGTTGAGCCACAAGACGACTGACCCAGTTTGATTAAATCAAATCTAAAGACTTTATGTATTTCAGTTATGGAGTCTTCTTTCAGAAGAGAGCAGGGGTCAGCATGACCACTGACTGATCTAATGCTACACACGGACAAGCCTTCTCGCTCCACATACACCAATGATTGCTGGGGTGCTTTAGTGGTGATACTTCCTTTGACCAATTTTTGGTAGAAACAGAAAGCAATTCCAGCCATTTTGTAGATGCTCTGCCCTGTCATCAATCTGGTAATTCATAGTCATTCAGATGGTACCTCCCTGTTTTGCCATTTGAAAGAGCAAGAGATTTTTACTTTGCTTGAAAGTGGTATCTGATAAATTAGATCAAACCTGTTACAAATAGACAGTTTTGTGGGGGTGGGATTTTTGGGTGAGGTAATTTTTCCTGTGGATCCTCAGGAAGTAAAGTCTCTGCTGCACCTTCTTTAGCAGTGCTGTGGTGCTTATACGCCAAATCAAGTCCAAGACCCCCACTACACATTCCCCACTGATGAAAAGAAATCATGAGGATGAATGTCCATTTTCTTCCTCTTGTAGTCAGCTCCAAAAACACCATCCTAATGTTGTCTGCTGCTACTCTAGGTGGGTCAGGGCAGTATGGACAGTTGTGGCTATTACATCCTCTACAGCCCTGTTAGCTCTGTAAACATATTGTGTGTGTCTAACATGAGTGGGAGGCTTGAGTTCGGACCAGATTTTCAAAGCACTTCATGACTACAGATAAATGCCACTGCATGGTAGTCATTTAGGCTACTGATGGTGGCCTTTTTTGGTTTGAAATTATGATAGGACTTCAGGCAGGGTGTGATGATGGACTGGGATAGGGACTGCTTGGAGATTTTCACTGGCTGAAGCTGTTCCATATAGTTCAACATTTCTTATCCACTGATGCTCAAACTAGAAAACTGGTATATATGCAGAATGGCGAAAGAAACTACAGTCAAATAATAATCAGATTATGAATTGCCAAGGCTTACAGATGACTCTAATATTTAAATGGTGAAGCAAGAAGACTACATTAAACATTCATAACTGCCTTTCCCTGGAGGTGGCTCAGACCCCATCGATGATGACTCCAACCCTAGCACCAAACCTGAATACTAACTCTAATCCTTTGTTTTGGAGAAAAACAAAAAGTAATTTGCAAATAAATTTTCATAAATTTCACATCAGTTAGAATGATTATTTTTAGTGCCAAGACTTGATACAAAAAAAAAAAAAAAAGATATTCTAGGGTTAAGGTCATCACGGACAATGACTGTGACCTCAGATGGCCACAACAAACCTGGAGAGTCAGATTTTTGTTAGAGGATAGCATGAACACAATTTATGAGTGTTTCTGGCTTCAGTACTTTAATATAGGAGAGTTGCATGTGAGCAAAGACCACCTAAAAAGAAGGGTGGGTGGGGACAGACGGGCAAGAGGTTTTTGTCTACATGCAGACAAAAACTCATGTGATTTGTTTATACTGTTGTAAAATCAATCATATATAAATACAGACGTAATTAACTATTTTAATATTCTTTTGATCTTTTTGTTCTTATAGTGTTCTTTTTGGTTTTTTATTTATTTTCCTTTTTTTCTCATTAGATCTTTTAAATTTGTTTTTGTTTCTGTGATGCTCTTTGCAACTTAGAGTGATATACACAGCAGCAGGATGATAATTCAATCCTCTAAATTTTGCTGCCAGCTTCAGCTTTGTGCAGGTTTTTGTTTTGTAAATCTGTCTTTGTAAATGTAATTATTAAATTCCAACAATTAAGTCCATACAAATTTCATCAATTATATGGGCAACATCTCTGTATTCTCATACAGTATATACATTCATTTAACATCCAAACAGAGGACTAATGGGGCGCATCTGACTAATAAAAATCTTGAACACGTGTGCCAATAGTCAGAAAATAACATTAGCAGGTTTATCAGTGTAACAACTGCTGTGCACAGTTTGTTCAGGACATGACAAAGAATGGAGATCCACACAGCAACAGCTTTCACCAAAGTTCCATCCATTCTTCCACTTATCCTGGTCAGGGTCGCAGGGGGGCCCGAGCCTATCCCAGCAGTCACAGAGCGAGAGGCAGAGTACACCCTGTACAGGTCGCCAGCATGTTGCAGGGCAAACTCAGAGAGACAGACAACCATTCACACTCACATTCACACCTATGGGCAATTTAGAATCACCAGTTAACCTAACCCCAGTAACTGCGTGTCTTTGGACTGCAGGAGGAAACCAGAGTACCCGGAGGAAACCCACGTAAACCAAGTTATTAATGATAAATTGACAAAAAAAATGAAAACAAAAGAAAACTAAATCCTATAACCAACATGTGACTTAAATTAGGGATGACTAAAACACAATCAAACCAAATAAGGAAGAAAACCTAAGTTGGGTGCCTGAAAGGCACCTGAAGTCCAGAAGGAGAGACAGCCATCTTGAAATATAAAATGTAATATATGCTCCCAAACAGGTGATGGCATTTCCATCATTAGATGGGAGGAGCTGTTAATTAGGACCTGACAAGAATTAATCTCAAATAATATCCATGTAAGTTTTCCGTGTTCCAAAAAAAAACAGCACAAAAGAACAAGCTCTAAATCAAAAACTGTGTGATATATCAAAACTATCAATCATAATTCATTTCTACTATACACAGATCAGAAACAGAAATTCCAGGTCTTTATGTATCCAAATATCTAATAGGTAACATAAGGTAACATTATTACTTTGTCTACCAATAGGTGGTGGGAGGTTGTGATTTTGGTCGGATTGGTCTGTCTGTTAGCAGGATAACTCGGAAAATTATCAATGATTTTGATGCAAATTTCTGGAGTTTTGGGGGTGGTACAAGGAACAGTTGGTTACATTTTGGTAGTATTGGCACATAGAAAATTTGGGCGGTGGGCGGTATGCCCTCTACTGTGCGCCCTTCTAGGAAGATGTATTGGTTAAATTTAACTTGAAAATTGTGTATAAAAAAAAAAAAAAAAAAAAAAAAAAAAAGCACAAGTGTGATTAATAAAGCACCCAATCCATTGGAACTCTTTGATATATTTATTTTTTTTTCTCTTTGTCTCTTACAGAGTGAAAGCCAGTTAAGCAGCTGCTGCCAGTCTGCCAGGTTTGCTTAAAATCACAAGGGAGCTGCATTTGACATTAATTCTAATCCAACACCCTTCATGTTTCCTGTATCGGTTTATATGATTATTAAACATGCAAAAAAAAAAAAAAATCTTCCAGAGCGTTCATTTTACTCTGACACACTCAAGGCTTCTACACTGTGCCACCTGTGTGTAGTTTTAGACTAATGCTCCAATCATATAGAGAGGTTTTTTTCCTGTTTTGTTTTGTTATTAATAAACAGAGCAGTTTGTCACCCCTCACATTTGGGGATCTGCATTTAACACTCTGTAAATAAGATATTTGTATACACAGTAAGTTTTCTGAAAGTGTACTCAGATCAGAACTCAAAAAATTGTGTGTAAATGATTGCTATTTATTAAGACTTTGATATACACATTTGAAAAAAAAAATTGACTAAAAATATCAGGATAAGAAATTTATGTGTCACTGACCCTTAAAGTGATCCAACGGAATGCAAAGAAAAACTCTTCATGGTGATCTCATTTCCCTTTTCTGCTCGTTAACATTTCATTTCACATTTGAGTCGTTTTAATTTTATTTGATTACTGAGGGGACGTTTTCTCACTTGTTCATGTGGCTTTACAAACCATCTCATATTACAGTCTAAAGTTGGTAAAGTGCAGGAGTGAGATACTATTTTTATATGGTGTTGTCCATGATCATAACAACCCCTCAATTTTCTTGAATTAAACTTAGACTGCACATGGGACAACCAGTAGTCACAGTATATACTATTCTATATGAATAGTTCTGTGAAGTAAAAATAAACACACTGAACTGTTTTTGATTTTTTTTTAATCCTAGTAATGGCATCTGATTTCTCTGTCTTTTGCTTTTTAATGTGTGACACATTTGAGTCTTTTGAGTTATTTATAGATTACAGCTTTGTTCTCCCATAGACATTTTCATTGTGTTGTTACAAGCTAAAGGTCATTTCACTATTTAAATCAGTGAGCGACTGAATGTAATGATTTTATCTCACAGGATGCAAACATCACCCGCCTACATCAAGCCATGCAGGAAGCTGGTTTTCTGACCTGTGTATGTGCAGAGTGTGAGAATCAAAATCTGTTGATGTTTTCACTGCTGCAGACATGATGCAACTCTGTTGGGCCATATTATTGATTTGTTGTTGTTCCTATTCAGGTACGTCCATTCACTTTTCTTAAAACAATTTTTAAAATGTTCACAAGAGGGATGTTTTTAAACTTGTATTTTTTAAATGTCCTTATGTCCACACTGACTCTGTGGTTTAAATTAATGCCACATTATTGTCTGAAATTTGGTTCTCTGAGTGCTTCTAGAAAAAGATGTTGAGTCCATGTTAATGCAGATGCCTTATGTTCTCTATCGCTAATCAGATATTTTGTCTCTTTTCAGAGAGCACTACAGTTGTCAGAAAGCCTGGTGAGAACATCACTCTGAGGTGTTCATCAGAAGGACGCTTCAGAAGCAATGAGATATATGCTGGGATGTATCTGTATCATAACTTTACTGAGCAGAATGAAGTGTATTTCTACAGCACCGCTCCACGTGGCTAAATTTCAGCACGTTAGGGATACAGTGGCAGAACTGAAACAAATGGAACTCCTACGAACCGCAACGTGATCATCACCAATCTGACCGTGAATGATTCGGGTGTCTACACTTGTGTCTACAAAGAATCAGTCGAAAAGAGTGTCACGTGCAGTGTCTACACAGTTTTCGTAAGAGGTGTGTTTTCTTTTCCTCTTCTTCTTCTTGTTAAAAAAAAAATCTACAATCACATCCAGTAACCCACAATCCTGTACAGTTGGCCAAATGCAGTGCATATTCATGAGATGACACTTTGCCACAAACTCATCTTGGATTTCATGAAGGTGAAGAAGAGCAGAAATGTCTGAGAAAAAGCATTATCATAGAAACTTACTTTTAATGTTGACCTATGCAGTGGTGACATAACCATAAACTTAACCCAGTGACATAATCCAAAAATGTTTTTGTGTTATTTAAGAGTGGTAGCACCCTAGCACCCTCCCTCGGCGTTCTTCCTGTTTTATTTTGATAATCGTCCGGTCCCTGTCTGTTGTATCCAGTTTTGTTCCTCCTGGTCTCGTCTTGGTAATCAGCTTTCACCTGTGTTCCCACCTGTTCCCTCTTCCCTCATCAGTCCCTCTGTGTATTTAAGTCCTGTGTTTTCTCTGCCTGTTGTCGTGTTGTTGAGCCCAGTGTGTTCCTTCCTGCCTTGTATTTTGCTCTTCGTTTCCTCAGAAGGATTTTTGTATTTAGTTTCTTTGCGTCTTCCAATAAACACCTTTTAGTCATGATGTTATCCGGAGTCCTGCGTCTGGGTCCAGCTTTGCCCGACACACCACCCACCATGACAGCTAATCTTCTCATTTTGGCAAATTTCTTGTATAGCGGCACTAAAATTTGTAAGCAAATAACTAGTTTTCCTTTACTTCTCATAGACGTGGCACCATGTCCTCAACGAGATGGTCCGTACACCTTGGTGTTAATCATCACTATTTGTGTCCTCAGCATGCTGTTAATCATGATGTTCCTGCTGCTGATCATTCAGAGAGTGAGTTCAGTTCTTTCTACTTAAAGCTTTCTGAGTAGGGTAATGTAATTGAGCTCTGCAAGCTGTGGAATGCAGTAATGGTTATTTTGCATATCTCACATTTCTCACTCTTACCCCAATTGTGCATAACTGCTGTAAACATTATAAACCTTTGTGTGGTGACTTACCAATAATATCTAAAACCACTGAATGCTCTTTTTGCATCTTAAAGTGCAGCTGCAGAAGCACCACTGCTTTTTGGACAGATCTATACAGTGTCCACCTTTTTTTTTTTTTTTTTTTTTTTTTTTTTTTTTTTGCTGTCAGCTCAAGATAAATATAATTTCCCTTTCTTAAACCATGATTAATGATGATTTAATACACTTTCCCCCTAAATTTTCTTTAAGTAAACTGAATGCACTTTAAAATCTGCAGACAGTCTTTACAGGGATGTTTCACTGCCAACAGGTGAAAGAAAGATGCAGCAACAATACAGGAGCAAGAATCCAGTGTGTATGAAGTCATGAGTGACCTCTGTCCTGCGGCAGTCTGAGTCTTCATCTGAAAGTCCCAATGAGTTTGATTAGCATTGCAGTCAAATGTTATTGGCTTGCTGAATGTTCATTCATCAACAGCCAGTATCCACCCTGTTCCAGTTTTTTAGCTCACACTCTCAACACCTTTTACAGCATGCAGCGCATGCACACACACACACACACACACACACACACACAGCTGAATTCAATAACTGTTTTTAGTTTGTGTTAACCGAGGTTTTAATAAAATACATTTGTCCAGCTCCCAGCTTGGATTTGGGAGACAGACACCCTCTTTATTTTTAAGGTTAGGCTAAAACTTTCCTTTTTGATAAAGCTTATAGTTAGGGCTGGATCAGATGACCCTGAATCCTCCCATAATTAGGCTGCTTAGGCTTAGACTACTGGGGGGTTCCCATGATGCACTGAGTATTTCTTTTTTAATTCACTTCTTTTTGCACTCCATGTGTTTATGCACCACTCTGCATTTAATCATTAGTTATTATTCTCTGCCTCCCCTCACCCCCAACTGTCACAGCAGATGACTGCCCCTCCCTGAGCCTGGTTCTGCTGGAGGTTTCTTCCTGTTAAAAGGAAGTTTTTCCTTCCCACTGTCACCAAGTGCTTGCTCATAGTGGGTTGTTTTGATTGTTGGGTTTTCTGTCTTATTGTAGGGACTTTACCTTACAATATAAAGCTCCCTGAGGCAATGTTTTATTGGGATTTGGTGGTATATAGATAAAATTGAATTAAATTGCATTAAAGTTTTAACTTTAAGTAAAACTTGCCAAACTCTTACAAGTTTCATGTTAGAACAGTATTTTGCAGGTTTCATTAATTGTTCTTAAAATTGTGTTCTGAATATGATTCAGTTCTCATACTTGCCATGGAAAGTTTAATTATAGGGTATTTGTGATTATTTGGTTTGATTGTAAGTCTTTAAATTAAAAGCTTGACAAAAAGAGTAACAAAGTCTACCTGAGCTTTGTTTACCCAGTTCAACAGGGGCAAACTAAAAGCTGAGGAACCTGAAAATTTCAAGGCAACATGATTCAAAAGCATTTTGAATTTTCTGAACTTCTGACAGTTGTTGGTGATTTTACCAAGAATTCTGGCAACTTGAATTTTCATGTTCACTTAATTATAATACTCTGGTGAGGCATGCAAAAAAAAAAAAACTCACTTGGATCCACATGTTTGACAGCCCTATTTATTGGAACTTGGAACCATTAGAAGTACGTTTACTTTTGACCCCCACCACACAAGGCTGAGCCTTGGTTTCTTCCTAGTTGCAGACTGAGTCCTTTCTTGTGCTAGGTAATTGTACTACTCTATGGAAACACATGTTTCAACTAACTGAACTGAGACATCTTCTTTTTATAAATTCAGCATTCCTTGCATACAATTATAGCAATAAAAATATCCTTGCTTTGTAAAGACTTCGCTTGATTTGTAAAGACAGTTTTGTTGCTTAAGCTACTTTATTTTTTGCTAAATCAAGAATTTGTGTTATTTTGAAGGTAAAAATATTTTCAATTGAAGCTAGAATTTCACAGAAATAATGTAATTAGGTGAACAAGGAAAAATTCAAGTTGCCAGAACTCTGGTCTAGACATGTAAATCTCAGTGAAGTCAGAAGTCAGTAACAACAGCAAGTTGAGAAATTCAAAAAGATATGGAATCATGTTGCCTTGATATTTTGAGTTTTCTCAACTTTTATTTTCTCTTCAGTGCACCTTCCTCAAACGGTCTGCAGCAAGGCTTCTGAAAGCCCTCTGTAAATTTTGTGCGGTCACAAGAAGAAAAGATGAAGAATCCACAGTTCAAGCAGCACAGAACAAAACCAAATCAGCATCTGTCTCAATTATAACTCTTTTGTTCTAACAGTCATGGCTGACGAAATCTTCCTCACCTTCCTAATCTCCCACCTTTCTATTTTTACAGCTTTTTTTTTTTTTTTTTTTTTTAACTAAACTAGTACAGAAACATTGAATACAATTTTTTTCATTGCCGGAAAAGATAACATGCATTAAATGTGGTTAATGTATTGATTTTTCCTGTGCAGCCACCAATCATACACTGGCTTCTTAAACTGAGACTTGCTCATCAAAACTTTGAGAACCCCTGTTATCACCTTTACAGCAACATGTGCTTGTTAATGAAACCACAAACCTCCCACAGCATTCAGGACACTGAAGCTGATGACTGATATAGTATAATGAACTAAACTTCAGCCCTAGTAAACTAACCTTTTACTGGTAGGTCTATTTGTGCGTCATGATAGCAGAAAGCAGGACACTTGGAAACCACAGGAAGTCGTGGGAGGGAGAACCATTATGTTTATCTTGTTCCTCTTGTATTGCCTGTGCCAGTGGTTCCTATAGTAGTTGTGCTCCTGCATAGCAACAGTGCTATAATTCAACATTCTGACTTTTGCTGCCAGTTACCTTTTCAGATTTCTCTTAGTTTTGTCTGCATGTTTTCATATTTTGCTGATCTGTCTTACAGTCATGTCAGCAGTGTGTAAATATTTTTTGCAAATGTACTTCTACTATTGTATGTACAAAACTGATCATTCGTTAAGACATGCAGGCATTTTAAGAGTAGTTAAAAAAACAAACGAACAAAAAAAACCAAAACATGACAAATAAATGCCTCCGTGCATTTGAATATAACAATAATATCCCAAGTAAGTCTCATCGCCAGCTGTGACACAACCAGACACAAGAGGGCAGCATTTGACAGTAATTTTACTGCAACATGTTTCCATCGGTCGTTTTATGTATATCGTGAAAAATATAAGAGATCAGAGGGATCAGTCAAATAGACGGTAATAACGCTGTGTAAGGGTTTTGGTGTGTGAGAAAGAAGCATGTTCAGGAAATATGAGTACTGAGACTAACTTTAACTATGGTTATCATGGTACCGTTACTGAGTCTCTGTATTCAGTTTAGAATGATTAGGATCGGTGATTCCCGCAATGTTCAGGTCCTTTTAATCCACCAATATAAATAGTTAAAATGCCAATATGTGCAGAGTCTACACAGGAATGAAAAGGTACGATAAAGTTTCCATAGCGTTACAAAAGGCTATAACAGATAAAGTCTAGCTTCATGTGGAATTCTTTGGTGCTAAAACTTTCACTCTGACGACAATCATTTAGTCAAGCAAAGTCGGCTGCTTCCCTATTTATCAGAGATTTACTTTTCACATGTGCTAAATAATATATCTTTGTAGAATCATAATCGGTCGTTACGAAATAGGCCTATATTTTAACGTTAAGGATTTCGCTTCTGGGTGAAATGCTTCCTGTGATCACCACGATTCTTTTGTATTACTGGGGAGTTTGTCACATAGATTTTACATCATTGCAGCACTTCTTTAATACTGTGACTGAGTAAACAAATTTCCCTTCGGGTAAGCAGCCCAACACTGGAGAGATCCTGTTATCTCCTATTTGGATACGTGCGTAAAAGCGCGTCAGTGGATCTCTCCACCCGCCCCCCTCGTGCGCTCACATTTCTTTTAACATGGTTGTGCGGTGTCGAGATTCTCAACATCCCACTGGAGTGCACATCACTGAGCTCAGCGGCATATCTGCATCAGCGCTGCCTGCAGTCACACAGTGTCATCACGCACTCAGAGCTTTCTGCAAAAGAACAAGTGCAGGGAAACTGAGGCAACAAAGTCAACTCCAGATTCCGACGTGACCGCGTGAGACGGACAGTTGCAGCTTCCCTGCAGAGACCAAAGCGCTGCTTCCACTGACGACTACGCGAAGTGTTCCAGCTGGAAACCCAGAGCATGAAGAAAACTCAAAATTCGGGTACAGGTGAGTAGCATCCTTAGGAATGTATGGCCAGATATCCCATGAACTAAACTCTGCAAAAAAAGTAGTTACAAGTGTGAATAATTCGTGTAAATAATGGCACAGACTGGAATAATTATTTCTGAGATGCTTTTATGGTTTTGTATGTCCAAGTAATACACCAATCAGTAAATAAACATGAATATATGAGCATAAGATTTCAATATATCCTTGGTTATTTTTAGTACATTCTTGCATTCTGTTTATCTGGGTTGTTTTTTTTTTTTTTTCATATTTCTCCAACTTTTCAAACTCTTTAACTTGGGATTTACCACTTCTGTTGTTCTGGGCCAATTTGTTTTGTGGCTGAGGTAACAGCACTCAGGGGAGCACCTCAGGGTCTCCTGGCCTTTACAGTCTGATGTGCATCATCTGTCCTTCCCAGCCTGACCTTCTGAATGGATGCAGTGGACCCTTCAGGCTGAGCTGTCTTCCTGGACTCATTGCTGTCTGTGTATGTGCGCGCCTGTGTTAACAATCATTTTTGACGTTTGCTTGCACATTATGTCAGACTACATGCTTTTGAGTAGCCTACATGTGGGCCTCTGCATTGTAAGTGCATGGCACAACATAGTGTGTGCTTGTCATGCTTATTATACAACATGTCTCTGGCTTTGCTCAAGCCCCATCTGTGTGTTCAGTCTCCTTTAACACGGGGAGCCGAGGATGGGCTCTGGGGGGAAAAAAATAACATGCTCTAGATTAAACAGACAAAAAAAAATGTGGCACAAGCTGATGCTGCTGAGGCTTGTGTCGAAAACAGGAGACATAAGGGCCATGACGTAACTGCTTGGAAACTTAATATATTGAAATAAATTGAACAGTATTTTACTACTGTTTGATGTGTTTACACCAATATTGAAAGAACTGCATTGAAGGGTCCTCCAGCTTCCTAGGATCCAAAAGTAAATGGACATTTGCTTAGCAACTTTCATTATTATTAAATTAAATTATTCACTGATGGAATAAGAGTTTTATTTCTGTCAGGTTCTATCTCTGGAGCTATTCACAGGTACACCTGCACTGACACAGCATTAATATTACTGTTACTACTTAGTATGTGGTGAGCCTGCTGAGGAGGCAGTGAACAACAGCAGTGTCCAGTGATTTTTTTTTTTCTAACATTTACCAGATAAAAAGCCCAGAAGGATCATCACTGCTGAGTGAATAACACAATGATTTTCATCTCAAAGGTCTTCATGCTCTTTGATCATTAGAGTGTCCCCATATGAAAGACCTGGCAGCCACACTCACCCCTTTTTAGCTCAAACCTTGAAGCTTCCAGCGTTTTTTTTTTTTTTTTTTTTTTTTTCCATGCAGCATCATGACCTAAAGGTGTCAAATTTTCTCCCAGTCCAGAGCATTTTGTGGTTGAACTGAGAGAAAACCCAATTAGTAGCTGTACAAAATATTTTCCCAAATAAATATGCATTACCAGGATTTTTTTTTTCTTTTTTGTCTTTCACCTTTTGCATATCTGTCAACTTATCTTAGGCAAAGTTCTAGTTTAAGCTAACTCTTAATGTAAGACTGCTGGGATCGCAGTTGTGTGGATGTGTTCTGGAGTGTAGCTATAATCTGTTAAATGAGCTAGCTCAGTTGAAGATAAAGGAGCACTGATGTGTAAAATCTTTCATGCTAAATCTTCATCAGCTAGTGACCTCCATTTTTCTTAATATACCTTTAAAGCTAAGCTAAAGAAAAAAAAAAATCCCAATAAATATGCCAAATCACTAGCTTAAAAGTGTCAATGCTTTTAGAAATACTGACCTTTTAGGAAGTGTGCATTAGATCTCTGATTTCTCTGGTCCCTCATCCTGAATTTTATACTCTAAGGAGGGGGATCGTTGTGTTGTCTCCTGTGAGGTCACAGACAAGAATATGGTGGCTCTGATTTATTTAAGTCAAGTGAGACCAACAGTCTGTTGGGCTTAATGAACTGGATGCACACATGTTGTCCTGTAGTGTCTTGTAATGTGAACCTCAATGAACAGGGAGACCCAGCAGAGCTGTTGTTTTTTTATCCACCTTTTTTTTTCTTTCGCTCTTCCTACGCATGAGAGATCCCAGTCAGCTGTGTTACATATTGTCATGCTTTTTGAACGCAGCCTAAGCTTGAGTAGACTTTTTTTTTTTTTTTTATGGTGGCCATTTGCTGAGGGCTGGTTGTGTGTATTTCCTGGACTTCAATAGAAGACTTCATGTAAAAATGCAATGAAGCATTGCTGATGTTGATTTGTGGATGAAATGCAGGACACTGAAAGATGTGCAGTTGATAACTGATTTCATTTGGCAACCTTTTTTTTTTTAATGGGAAATTTGTTTTGACATTCAAATCTCTGCTGTAGTACTTTTCAGTTTAGTATACATCAGCTCTATCTTGAGGAGACATTCCTATCTCTTCCAATATCATAAGGAAATGGCAAATTAATAGTGACTCAACATCTCTTAGTGACTCAGCCTGATGATGGCCAGGATTTAGTCTGCTGGATTATATGTAGTGGGTGGCAGGGCCCACTCACTGCAGTGTACAGTAGACGGAGCTAATTTTTGTTAATACATCCTTTACTGGTGATATACTCCCTCATGAATAGGCAGTTCTAATAAACCATGTCCTGTCTGTGTACCAACTGTGTACTGTTATCTCCTAGTTTACTGAATGTAAGTGTTAAAATTAAAATGTTATCTTGCTTGGTAATAATAGTAAGAAATAAGAATAATAAGTAAGAATAGTAAAGAAAATTTTAATTAAAATGATAAATATAGGGATTTTTTATGCATGAATTTAATACAGTAGCCATGGAACTACTGCAGTTTATGTAAATATCAGAATGTTTTACTGTAAATATATTTAGCCTTTATTATGTCTGCATCAGTGGCAAACTGATAGCAAACTGACTTTCTTGTTGCCATTTTATCACCATCTTGATGCACTAAAGATGGCAACTGACTGTGCGAGACTTGGTTCTCGTCTTCAAATTAACCATTTCAAAGGCAATGAGACTGCAGGTTACAGTAATTGTATATGGTCACAATAATTTTGTCATATCGCAATCTCCAGCCACTATTAGTATGGCTGTAGCATTAACTAGCTGACATTCCCCTTGGTTTGCAGATTCAGATCGGCAGAGAAAATAGTTCCTACCTGATAGCGTTAATAAGGTTTGTGGATTTTTTTTTTTTAAGTAACTGGGTCATAATTTTTAAAGGGATGCTTCTGCATCTTTCAAATGTATTAATTTTTTGGCTTGAGCAATGCATACCAAACTTCATCTGTTTTCATATTATTAAAGGGAATGCTGAAATTTCTACAGCCAAAATTTCCAACACTAGACACCTCACACCAAAACAATAGCAATCCAGCTGGATAAGTAAATATATTTGATTTTGGGGTGGACTGGTCCTGCTGATCTTATAGCGCACTGTAAAATTCAGCAGAGATGAATTTCGGAAAGGCTGGCTACAGCACTGTTGTGTCTAACTGGTTTCTTTAAAAATCCATCACATTTTAAATTCCACGTTGTATAACCTCCCACTAAACCACACCACTAGGTCCCATAGAGAAAGAGCAGATGAGGGGAGTCAATGCAGCTCTTTATTTCTTCCTAACAATGGCTCTTTAGTGACAGCTAAGCTAGATTCCCTTCAGTCTGAGTCACATATTGGCCTGGACTGCATCCACTACTACTCCCTGTGATAATAAGACTGCCTTTGGAGACTTTGGTATTCGTGTGTCGGTTTAATTTACTACCTTAGAGTTGGGCTGCCAAGTTTTCCAGTTCGTATAATCCTTATCACTTTAAAAACCCTGCTTGAGCATTAGACTGCCTTTATCAGTCTTCTTTCATGTGTGCCATGTACAAAAGCTCAGTTTTATCCCATAGTGGCGCTCCGAGATACAGGTTATTCAGCCAAGGTTTTAGTCACTGAAAGGTCTTTTTCCATCAGATATTAGCCTAAAGTGTTCCCACCTACTGCAGGAAGTGTCATATGATTTTGCTCTGTCTCTCAAGGTTTAAAATCTCACTTTCTCTCTTTATATCTGTAATTCACATCTGAATGAAGTTAGCTCTGAGCTCTGAAACGCTGAGCCATGTCTCAGCAATGCATAGCCTACATATTAAAAGTAGATCTCGCTCTTTCTTCCTGATAAATAGCTTCATATACCCTTGCATTTAAGTGTACGCACATAGACACAGACGCACACATACAAGTCTAACGTCATTTGCCACTGTGTCAGAGTTTGGCTATAAATAGAGAGGGCAGCTTAACAAAGCCCCCTGTGAATAACATAAGGATGAAAACAGGCCATGTCACTGCTGCTTATCATGATGAGCAGCCAGCCAGTCGTGAAAAATGTTGCTGCATGTTCATTAAAGAAACACCTGATGTTACAAGCAGATGTCATTAGTTAAAGCATGGGGATGATCATAATGAGGGCATCACTGTCCCTTTGCATGGTTATTACTTGGTGTATTACAAGGATCATTTTTTTTCACGGTGACAAATGTGTCCTCTGAGCTATCAGACAGATTGATATACATGTCACAGATGATTGGCCAAAATATTGGTTTCACCTTTTTCACAAAGTAAAAAGACAGAAATGAAGGCATGAATGATGAGTTGTGCAGGATGCTCAATGACCGTTTACAAATATCCATCTCAGGCCAATTTTTTTATCTACATTAAATTGAGATGCAGTTTTCAATGCACATAAAGTAGGAATTATGTTAATTCACTTACTAAGCTGCAGAATAATAGACATCAAGTTGCCCAACATGCAGAAAAAATTAGGTAAATGTAGGTTGGACACTAGTATTAGATTATTGCATATGCGTATTTACATCTCAGTGTATATAAAGTTGCAGTTTTCTTAAATTCTTCATAATATTTCAGTGTTCTGTTATATGCATTATAAGTGAAAACAGTACAATAAGCACTGGCAACATTAGCATTACACGTATCTAGTGTATGCACTCTGTTGTACCCAGCCTGATATGTCAGTGTACGAAGTTCTGTCTTTATAAAGGAAGAAAGAAAGAAAATGAAATTCCAGCACAGATTGTTAAAGATGTGTTTCAAAACAGCATCTCCATTTATATATTTCTCCCACTGCGCTTATGAATTTATTTGGCCTGCTCATATCTGGGTCATGGTAATTTAATAATAGCTGAAGTCATTCTGGTCAAAAAGTCACACTGTAACAGTACTAGCGTCCGCCTCTAAAATCCAATACGAGTTTGGCTCTGGTAAGACTTTCACTGATCTCATCTTTTTTCTTTCATCAGAAAAGGCAGAAAAATGTTAACGAATTCTATGTAACCCCAGCTCTGTGCAACGCACAGCTTATGTAATTTAAACTCTGTCATTTTGCATTTATTTGGGACATACTCCTTTGCCAATCTCCACATGAACACCGCAGAGCTCATGTGTCAGGCGCTCGCTCTGTGTGCGTCTGTGTGCATGTGCCCGTGTGTATGCCTATGCGATGAGTATGTGTGTACGCCGTCTGGGTCCGAGTTGTGGATTTAGACATCAGGAGCTTGGCATGCTGATTACAGAGGTCTGAAGCCACAGGGAACCACAGGAACTCTCCTCTCTTTCTCTCTCCTTTTTCTTTCCAGCATTATCCCTTCATCAGTTCAGGCTAATTTGTAGAGATGGAGGTGAAAGCAGGAGGCCTTGGGCTTATGTGGCAGGATTCTGTGCCTTATGATAATCAGCCAAATCGCATAGCTTTGCTCCTCTCATCCGTGCTCTGTCTAAGCTTACCTTAGTCATTTACCTAATGCACAGTTAACCACTGTGGACTGTAACTTTATAATGCACAATGAGGTATATTACACACTGTAGCAAATGTAGCATTGCTGACAGCCTGTTATTGTTGCAGTTTAACAAATTTCATGTGGATTTGGGAAGTCAGTATTTAAAGCTGCTTTTATTCTGGCTACTGTGATACTCAGAATGCAAAAACAAGCTCTTAAAAAGTCCTGCAAAGTTGACGAACGATGCACAGTGGCTTCTACTACTGTCTGCAGTGTCTACTTAGTGTCCAAATATTTATCAGTTGCTGCGACAGATGCCTTATTTCCTGCAAGGGATCAAGAACTTTGAGGATATCCCATTTTATGTAGACTACTGCCAGCCCACTCTCACATCTAATGATTACCTTATGGCGAATAGGAAATAGCCAGCAGTGTTACCACAGCCATGCTGGGATGGACAGACATACAGACTGCACTACTAGCACTTTTACAGCCTCCGACAGTCCAAATGACCTGAGAATGGGATTTAAATTGTCAGAGAACTGGAAGAGAGGAGCCTGTGTGAGTTATAGCTTAAAGGAATGGGCTTTCCTGTGAACTGGATTTGGCTGGATAGACTGTGTGTTTCTCTAAGTGTGAGTGTGTGTCATGGATTGGTGCATTTCATGACTTTTCTGGTTCTCACAGAGGATTGCTTGAGTGCGTCTCAACAGGGATGTGCCAGTTGCTGACTCAACATCAGTAATTACTTTGGCTATGAGTTTTGCACTTTGTTATGACTGGTGATATTATGAGCTGTGAAACATCTTCGCTGGCAGAGCCTTAACTATCTGGAGCTATTGGATGGCTTGCTTTGAAATTATTTACAGACCTTCAAAATACTCAAGGGATGAATCCCACTAACTCTTGGAACTCCCTTGAGCTTGTAGTTAGCAATACCACAAGTTCTGTTCAGGTCTGTTTCATAAACATGCTAACATGCTTCAGAAAGCTGGTGATCATGGTAGGCATTATACCTGTAGCACTGCCTCACAGTGCCACTAGTGTGAATGAAAGTTGCTCTTACTTCTTGAAAGTGAGTGGTTTATGCCACGGCTCTTCCACTTTGTGAGTTTCCTACAGTTGTCTCTAATGCATCTACAAACCTGCAGGACAGGCTGCTGCCTTTTCCTTTGTACATGAAGGGTTTCAATTTATATAAGAGAAAATGGTTAGCAATACAACATCATTAATAGCAAGTTTGCTGACTAATGTCATAGTCATTAATCAGGAACTGCTTCATTTCTCTTGTGTTTGTTTTGTTCAGTTTCTATAGTTTCCCTTGGTGTTGATTCTGTGCGGTGGCAGCATGCTGATAAAGCAGAACCATCATAAACTCCAAATGTAACACACAAAGAGTGGTGGCCATGTAGCTGATCATGGCGACATAGCAGCACCCATTTAAGTGTTTGCATGCATGCATGCATGCACGTGTGTCATTCTGTCTGTGAACATGATAGCTCAAAAAGTTCTGAATAAATTCTGATAAAACTCTGTAGAGATGTAGAGTGGAGTCATGTTAACAATCCATTAAAATATGGCTTACATCCACCAAAACGTTGTCAAGGTCATCTTAATGATTTTGACAAAAAAAAACCTTAAAACTCAGAAATTATGATTCCTACAAAAATTTTAAATGTCATGTCACATTTGACCTCTGACCTCTTGATTGATCTGAAGCTCAAAGTGATAATAATGCTATACAGAGCTACTTAAATCTATGTTTCTTACTGCCATTATTTGTATTGACAACATTTAGGGAATTACATATTTCGATTCTAAATATCATGTTACTTTCAACCTCTGACCTCTTCTTCAAGGTTAAATAAGGTCAGACTTTCAAAAATGATGCTTAAAATTCTACTGCCTTTGTTTGTATTGGCAACATTTAGGAAATGATACTGTATATGAAGATTCTAAATATCACATTATAGTTATTTGCATCCAAAAATCATATCACATTCATGTTACCCTTATCTGATTTTTACTGCACTACAAACCTCTGAAGATTCTTAAGTCTTAAGATTCCTCAAATCCACAGTTTAGCACACTTTTTGAGTTTCAGGCCAGAGTTCACTTAAGGCCTGTTTATTCTTCCATTTATTTAACATGAAGAAAACAAATAAAAGCATGCATTAAAAAAACAGATATGATGACTCCATCATGATTGAATAATGACCACGAAATAAAATCCAATTTTATTTCCAGTTCACTCTTTACCTGCAGGAGCTCTGAACATTGTGACATGCGTGTCTTAATGAGGCATTTACAGCTTCACATGGCTGATTTCTTAACATGTGTGTGGACACTGGAGGTGTGTGTATTGCAGACTCTGTTGTGGTGAGCAAATCTCTGCACCCTTAGTTGCTGCTGTATTTTTTTCTTATGTTTTCAGTGCTTCAAACTAACAGTTTGTAAATCTTTCCTTCAACAACCACAAATGTCAAAGAGAGTACATGGAAATCTCAACGGGGTTTTCCCCACAGAGGTTTATAAGTTTCATATAAATGAAATGTTTACAATACTTGGACAGTTGCTTATTCTTTTTATTGCATCCAGACTGACTTTACTCACTTAATCCAATAGGTCAGCAGTTCAAAATCTGCATGATGATGAATGGGAAGCAGGGTGACTTATTCAGCTTCCATAAATACCTGAAATGCTTTATTTCAAACATATTTGATGCACTGAATAGAAGAAAAACTTCACCCAGTCAGATTGTCGGCAGGGCCATGTAGCCAGGCCAGGAAGTCTCAAATCTGGAAAGTAAGGATATAATCTCTTTTTTCTTTCTTTTTTTTTTAATTCTCTGGTTGCTGTAATGATGATCACTGTCTATAATTAGCCTCTGGGCTTATTGGGATTTAGTGATTTGGAAGGTTGATTGTTATTTATTAGCACATTTTAGTTCAGTATGGTAGCATTTGAGTAATTTTCTGTTTACAAAAATGTATTTCCCCATAGTTTGTATGAGCACATGGCCCAGTTCTAAATTTGGCTTGTGTAGATGAGTGATGTGAAGTGCTGTGTCTTCCCTGTACATGCCCCAGGTTGTATGTGTAGGCTGGAGCAGCAGCAGGGGACGTAAATGAGGAGGACAGCGTCTCTCTCTCTCCCTCTCTCGCTCTCTCTCTCTCTCTCTCTCTGTGTGTGTGTGTGTGTGTGTGTGTGTGTGTGTGTGTGTGTGCGTGTGTGTGTGCATGTGTGTGCGTGCGTGTGCGTGCGTGGGGGGGGGGGGGGGGGGGGGTTATGATGGAGATGAAGCAGGGAAAAGATGAGTGCTGCGTAGCTCTGTGGTGAGGTCATCAGACTGTGGCTAACAGCACCACATCACTTTTTGTTATTATTCTTTTTTTTTTCCTTTCTTTTTTTTAGCTCTCCGCCATCTCCTGAGTACAGATGGGATTCTTGAATACTGAATATTTGGAGGGAAGAGTTTTTGGGAGGACATGAGGGAGCTGTGCATGTGTGTGTGTGTGCAGTTATGCATGTCAGTGTCTGTGTTATTATACATGAATATATGGCTTTGCATTATAGCGTGAATATGCAGTATAAATTGCAGTGTATTTCTGCATGTCTGTCTGTATTTTGACAGGTGCTTGTCTGTTTACTTGAAGCCAGATTTATTCTTATGTGTAAATGAGGCGTGACCGCTGAGATTATTTTTTTAAAATCTGGAATCCATACACATAAACTCTTTCTGACACAAATGAACCTTCTTTAAAATGTAGCAGCACATCATGGTTACAACGTCTACACGTGAAGATCATAAGCATGATGAGTGGTCATTGTGGGCTGGTTTTGTTTTCACCAACATGACTTCAAAGACACCAAGCAAGTTCAAGATAGACTCAGATATTCTTTCTCTGAAACAAATTTGTCTCCACGAGAAGGCTTGCGCTCGCTGCCATCATCACGCTCACTGAGCAAATTAAGAATGTAAACTAGATTAATTGGCTTTTTAATAATATCACATGTAATCTGCAAAGTTAATAACGCACTTCAGACATTTAAAGTTAAGAAAATAATTTAGCTTGTAGCACAAGTGTTACCAATAACATCAATAATGGCTCTCTTGTTCTGTCCCAGTAAGCCATGGCACTGAGCAAGCATGCACAATGCCAGCACCCTGAAACTGAAGCAGCCAAATTTAATCCAGCCATCATTCATTTTATTTTACGCTGCCCCCCCCCACCCCTGTCCTATGTCAAAATATCTTCCTTTAAAACTTCCTATGAAAGCACAATATTGGTAGATTTTTTTATTTTTTTTTTAACCACACATCTGGCTACTGTTGCAGTAATAAGTAGCAAGCAGTACTGATCTACTAATAGGTGAAAATCAACACTCAAGCATAAATCAGTTTTCATTTGTCATGTTTAGTTCTGTCTGTAGAGTGTTTAGTCTGCGTGTAGGCCCATCTAAAATGTGTTTTTCACTCATGAAGGCACAAGAAGCTTTCAGCTCTCACCTTTTATCCTTTCTTCTTCCCCTCAATTTGCCTCTTTCACTGCTTCCCCTGCTCGCTCCTCCTCCTCTTCTCATTTTATCTTTTATCTTTTTCTCACTGTTTCTTTCTCTGTCATTGTGCACCGCTGCCCTGCAGGCATCCCTTTAGTGTTGGCTGGCATGCTGGTGAGCTTTTTTGCCCGACTGTTATATAACTAAATTTAGCATGTTTGAGTCACGTTTTGCCCAAAGGTTGTGCTATGCGGTGACGGCTTACATTAATGTGCACCCCAAGGCTCTCCATCCACTCTTAGTCAATGTGTGATAACGTTGCGTTTATTTGGCCAGGGCATGTGGGGGGGGTTGAGCTTATTGCACACGAGCGAACAGGCGCACGTGCCTTTCTGTGTCTCATGACCATCTGCCCCATTGGATGAAAATGTAGGCTACATGTTGAGTAAAGTGTTTGTATATTTGAGTCAATGAAATTACTTAAATACGTAACAAAGGCGCGAATAATAGAGGCTGATTGTGTGTGTGTGTGTGTGTGTGTGCGTGTGTGTGAGTGTGTGTTTTCTCTGTGTTCGCAGAATGTGAATGGAATCTGCTTGGTTAGCCCTTGCGGTTTGTTCATGCATGTGTGTGTCTGGTTTTAAATGGGTATTGGAGTGTTCATATTTAGGTTTGTGTGTGTGTGTGTGTGTGTGTGTGTGTGTGTGTGTGTGTGTGTGTGTGTGTGTGTGTGTGTGTGTGTGTGTGTGTGTGTGTGTGTGTGTGTCTGTTTTCTAGGAGGGTCCAGCTGTATCTCTCCAGCAGGTTTTGATGATGGAGAGGAGAGGGGCTGAAAGATATGAATGAGGGAGGTCTTCTCTGTCTGTTCTCCCAAACTGCCTGAATTATGTCTTTTACAAGCTCAAAGAATCTAATTTCCCACGAACTGCCCGCAAATTTTATTTTGCAGTACTGGAAATAAAGTCTTCTGGAAAGAAATTTAAATCCATGCACTTATTAACCCATAAATACATACATATAAAATCTTTGGTTTTTGTTAACTCAAAATTATTATTATAGTGTAAAGCTAAACAGAAGGCGAAATGCGAAATGAAGCAAAGTTTATGCCAAATTTATTCACAGAGAATATGAGTTCTCTCAAAACCAACACAGTTAAGCCCATTTTTATGAGCTGTATGGAGTTAATAATCTCCCTCTTTTAACTTGTAATTTACATTCAGGCTGTTAAAAAACAAACAGGCAAAGCACATTTAAATAAATAAAGCTGAAAGGTCAGTGTCACTTTAGATAAAGATCCAAAGCACTGCTGCGAGTAGTCTTCCAGCAACACCTCCCCAAACTAGGTTATGTAAGATTATTAGGAAAATTGATAATAATAAAATTAAAGAATTATTTCATCTTAACCATCAACATCATCACATCATCAACACCATCCAAAGGATGTCTCCATGGAAATGCGCATATCTCTGTGTACTGCTAGATACTACCTGCACTCACAAGCCAGAGGAAGGGAGTGAGGCACATACAATACAAGAAGGGGAGAGTGCAAGAGACATGGTTCCAGGGCAGAATTGCCATTTGCCTCATCCAAAAAAAAACAAGAAGACAAAAGAAGGTCTGAATAAAAAAGTTGCAGCACCTCACATGCATGCAAGCACATTTTACACCATCAGAAACTGCATGTGTAGTCGTGTTGTATGTGAGTGAGTCAAAAAATGCAGTTTTTTTTTTTTTTTTTTGCCCTGACCTTGTGATTAACTGCAGCTTTGTAAGTCTGGAAAATCATCATGGGGCAGAAAGAGCCAGTGGCCAAAACAGATATATCTCTATTTTTAAACGCACACTTTTGTCACAGCATCAACATCCTGCCTGCCATATGGATGCAACACCAGAAGACTCATTCACAATTTATGTTTGTTTTTATTTTGATTTGGGGTTTAAAAGATCTCCTCCATCAGAATTTTATCATCATCTGCACAAACCAGATGGGTGGAATTCAGAGCTCGGGTAATTGCTCTCAGCCTTTCAAAAGCGGCTGATCTGAGACAGACTTTCCAAGGTAAAATGCATATTACAAATGCATATTATCATAATTACAACCAACCTGTGAGACATGAGGCTGCAGATTTTACCAAAAATACCTTCAGCTTGGTGTTTGTATTTAAAGGCATTTGTGCACTTAGTATGTTTTGTGTAAACTTCCTTTCTTCTGTAATACATGTGATTTTACTTTTTTTATTGAGTTGTTCTGTTTATTATGAGGTGTCTTTTAACCTTATTAGGAATTGTGATATGGTTATAAAAAAATTTTTGTTTTTGTCTGTGTTATTATTAAAACTTTAATCATTAGAATTAGTCACGGAGCCTCACTGGGGCTAAAGCTACTTAAATTCCTACATTGCACCTACACTGAATATCCCTAATCTGCTTCTTCTGCTCTGCTTCGCCTCACTTCCCTATTGCAGATGTCAGATGATGGCCCAGGGACTACAGGAGGAGTGGGAGCTGTGTATGTCTTCGTATGTTAGTGGATTTTCCTGTGTTATTCAGGATGATCCACCCATCTGCAATCTGTGTTTATTTCATGCAGAAATATATGCTGAAAAATATTAAATAACATGAAGAATCTTTCTCTTACAAGCTCTGAAATTTGAAACAGACTTAAAGCAAAACAAACATTTCGCAACAGAGGACTTACATGAAAGTTGTCAGTAAGAGGGCACGCCAAAATCTTCTCATCGCTGCTGGAAATTCAGTACTGTGCAAAAGTCTTGAGCCACCTCTCATTTCTTTATATTTTGCTTCAGAGGAGTCATATGTTCTTGTATTTTTTTTTTTACATGTGCTTAAGCAATAATTTTTCAGGCTTTCTGAAGGTCTTTCAAAAATTTTTCTTTGGACATTGGCTGTTTTTTGGCTCACTTTCAGTCCAGTGCCACTTAACACTGACCTACGAATCCTTCAAGCATAAAAATTCACCTCAACTCAAGCGATGAACATATGTCTATACATAACAGACCACCCAGCAAAGAACCAATTTTAAGTGAAATCTTTAGGCACTTTGTTACTATACTGAATTTTAGTTGTATTTGTTTCTTTACTTGTTATATTTTATATTTGTTGTAATTTCTGCATTTTGGTCAGGTAGGTCTGTCTTTAAAGAGAGATTTTAATCTCATCAAATAAAGGAAATAAAATTAGCAGCTCGTCACAAAAACACATAATTTCTTTCTATTTATTTAGTTGAATAAATGAAATATGACAAACATATTTTTCTTAAAAAAAAATGTAAGAACAGGCCGGTTTATTCTTCCATTGTGGGACCAAAAAAGAAGCAGCAGGCCTAAAAAAAAAAAACAACTAACTGCAGCAGATGAACAGTATCTGGAAGTCGTGTCCTTAAGAAACAGGAAAAAAAATTCCAGCAGTGATCTGACACAGAACCTGAGAGATGCATCTCACCATCACTCGCAACAGGTCAGGCTTGGCGTGATGAATGCAAATTTTAAAATTTTAATTCAAATTTTCATGTACAGAAGAGGTCAGGAGAGAGATGCAACAGTGAGTGTCTATAGCCATCTGGAAAACACAGTGGAGGCTCTGTAATGGTTTGGGGCTGCATTTCAGCCAGTTGTGATGGGGATGCTGTCAAAATTGATCCAGTTCGATGACATTACATTACAGTGAAGGAATTATGAATGCAGAAAAGTGCAGTCAGATTTTGATCCACCATGGAATGCCGTCTTGAAAGCATGACAGTGATCGCAAACACACGGCCAATGCAGAAAAACCATATCAGAATAGAAAAACACACGGTGGAACACCCCAGAGCCCGGACCTCAACATTATTGTAGCAGTGTGGGATCATCTTGACAGAAAATTGAACAAAAGGCAGATAACATCCAAACAAGAGCTTTGAATGTCCTTCAAGAAGCCTGGAGAGCGATTCCTGAAGACCACTTAAAGAAATTACAAGAAAGTTGCCGAAGAGGGTTCAGGCATTGTGGACTCATTAGAACTGGATAAAGTCTGTTTGCCTTGTATACTTTCCATTTATGTTTACATGTTTCAATAAATCACTGCACATATTTCCCATTTCCTAGTAAAATATAAAGAAATGATGGGTGGACTTTATCCAATGTCTCAATAAAGAGAGATGTTATCTATTCACCCATGTGCCTTATGCTTTCTGCTGACATTGGTTTTGTGATTTTAAGAAGGGATGTTCTTTCTAAGAAAGAGGAAGTGAGTTGTTGCATGTTAGTCTATTACTCCTCCTTTCCCTGATACAAAAACAAAGATGGATGTGTATGAGTTTGTTTTGCCAAGAGAGCAGCTCCCTAAGTGGCCCTTGACCTTGTTGAACAGCACGTAGAGGGTCGGGCATGATGTGTGAAGTATGTGTGCATGCTGCTCTGCAACACCAGTGATTTCTGCTGCTAAATCTGGTTTTGCTTTCACAGAACAATTATGCTTTCAGACTGTGAAAAATGTTGTCATTTCCTAAAGAACTCAGCCGAAAGACACTCGCAGACATAGAGGTCAACAAGCTTGTTGGCGGAGATCTTGTAATGGTGATTATTAGCAAGTTGCAAAGAAGCCTTATTGAGAGGCTCTTCATTCATGAGTGCCAGGACTGGAGTGTTTTTAGACAAGGATGGATGAGAAATCTCTTTAATCCACTTGGAGAATCATCTGTGGTTTGAAATGTTGGCCTTGGTAAATGTAGGGTTTGTAAATCCTGAAAGAGCAATTAGTTTGGCAATGATGACATGGAAACATGTAGTGTGTGTTCTTGGAATAGTGCAGGGAGTCCTTGTGGACTGTTGGAGTATTTCTTGAAATAAGTGAGTTTATTTTCACATGAGGGCCAATGGCGAAATGGGCTGAGGTTCTATTTCAAAGACACAATGCAGCCTCAGTGTCAGGGGAGCTGGTGAGATAAAGAGAAAGGAGGACTAGGTTGATTTATTTTTTTTTTTTAATCACGGGAATAACAGAATCAAAAAGGAGAAAAGGGCAACAGTGAAAAAGTATCCACTTATGATAAAAGTCTGTGAAATATGTGTGTAGGAGAGAAAATAAAGTTAGGAGAGAAATCAAAGAAAGCAAGAAAGAGGGACTCCATATGACTCGCACATGGCTGTGGTTGTCTGTTCTGTTCACTTGTTATTCTGACAGACTGAAGACATTAAAACTTGGAGGAAGTAAGAGCAAGGGAGACGGAGGGAGGAAGAGGAGGGAGGAGAGAGGGAGGGTTGGAAGAGGGGGACAGGGTGACTAAGTCAGGAGAAAGGGGAAGTCTTCATGCAGAAAAAAGAGAGGAAAGGAAAGAGAGGAGAGAAAAGCGAGAGGTTGCATGTGGCTATTTGAGGTAGCCATTGAGTTATGGAGCGAGACAGAATAGCTGGTAAGTTAAAGTTTTTTTCAGCTTAGCTGGTGCTTAACGGCGTTCCTCCGGAGAGGGTTTCTTTTCTTTTTGTTAAGACTTTAGATGGAAGCAGCTCCTTAGCAGTACAACAGCATTCAGCTACAGCCACCCTACTTGTGTTTGCCTTGCTTGATCAGTTGAGGTGGGAGCCACTGCTTAGAGACCTGTGTCTGTGTGTGTTTGTGCGTGTGGCTGTCTATAGGTCATCTTTACCCTTCTGATCTATTTCTCATAGATGTTGTGTGAGCTACACATCTTAAACTTTTCCTTTACCAGATTGAATGGGCAGCCACATGTACAGTAGGCTACGATGTGCTCAAACTATTTCTTAACAGCTACCACACACAAAGAAACAGTGAGTAAACCTCATGTGATGTGCTGTCAAAGATGACTTCCCAGAAAGAGAGATCTTCCGGTTGCTGCTGAACTTTAACTGTCAGCTTCAGATAAGGTTGATCTACATGCACAATCCATCCATAGATGGACAGAGCTAAGTCTTCATACCATCATCAAGGGTTTTAAGCTGCAGAATCCAGTTGTCAGATTAGTTTTAACTGGCACACAAAGCTTATTTTAAGTCAAGGGAGATAGCGAGCAGAGCTAATATTCTTGCTAATATGATTTAGTTCTGGAGAGACGGAAGATTCAAAACAAATCAGATTCTTTATACTGTCCTGCAACTGCTGCTATGTAATTTTCTCCTCAGAAACATCGACTATGGAAATTTTCACCACTGTTATTATTATTATTATTATTATTTCAGGACTTAAATCTTTACTCTGACTAATCAAGCATCCTTTGTTATCAAGTCCTGGCATCAAACTGAGCAACACTCTGCAAATGACACCTTAATTCAGCTTTTATTAAGGTGCTTGAGCTCAGAGAGTCATATTCTACACATAGACACATTGCTCACCAATTTTTATTTCCACTTGATGGCACTGTTGCTGTGTCATCTTATCCTCTGTACCGCAGTCACATTTCTCTCAGTTCTGTGAAATTTTCCTTGTGAATGATTCATATTTTACAGATGGGGTGATTTTTATGGGAAATTGATGAATTTAGGAAAGACTGTCGCAAGATTTGGGAGGGGGTCATGGGCGGTGTACAGTATGTGAGGTGACAAGGCATTGTTTTGACACCAAGAAAACACTGCAGTCAGATATGACTTCACCCTGTACTTCTCTCATTTGAGGAAGTCTTGCATGGGCTGTTTCCTGGTTTCCGTTTATGTTGTGTGGTTTAGTTTGGACCTGTTGTCTTGACAGCTGCCCTTACACCACCCACCGCTGATCTTCTCAGCCTCTGTTCTGATAATGATACGAGCTAAGACTGCCTAAAATAATTTTGTGTCCATCTGTAACACCACCATCTTGACTCAGTGTCTTCTGCGTTCCTTTTCCTCGTCTGTTCAGGATTACAGTTAATATGTTCAATATGAAATGTCATCTGCCACGGCTGCCCTGTATGGTGAACATATTGACTTGTAATTGCTTTGAAAATCCAGCTAAAGCGAAATGAAACAAAGACTAGGACTTGACATAAGAGAAATGTGTCATGTTGTTTTATGTGTTGCCATTTAAACTGTGAGGAAATAACTGTCGAGTCTGTTGGGATTACATTAATTTCAGTATTTTTGTGGGCTGTTTAGCATCACTTTTGACAGCAAGAACAATTCAGTAATTCAGTAGATGTAAAAAGCATTTTAAATAGGCTAGTTAAAGCGTTCTTTGATATTTTTTTAAAAAGACAAGTTGATACACTCCCTTAGGGAAATAAGGCAATAAAAATCTGCTCACATTTGTTAAGATGAAGCCATTTCATGAAGCTTTTGCCTTGACACATAGTAGTGTGATACAATATATAATCTCATTAATAAAAGCTTTCTACCACTTGTAAATGTAGAAGAGAAAGAATGTCCTGGCACTGATGAATTTACTTTACTATATCTATTAAAGGGCAGAAGGACACTAATGCAGGCGTTATATGGTGTCCCAAATACACTTTGTCTTCAATTTGAACTAAATACAGTCCTGTGAAAAACTAAGTACACCCTTACTGCTTCACAGTCATATCTCAGCAAAGCACAATGCGTCTGACCTTCTGAGACCAAATTGGAGATGTTTGGCCATAGTGCACAGCACCATGTTCGGTGAAAACCAAAAACAGCATATCAGCACAAACACCTCATACCCTCAGGGTTGACGAGGGTTGCATTTGTTTTGTAGCCACAGGACATGGTTACCTTGTAGTCATCGAGTTGACCGTGAGCTCTTCTGTAAACCAAAGGACTCTAGAATCAAGGCCATCTGTTTGACAGCTAAAGCTTGGGTCATGCAACAGGGCAATGATCCCAGTCACAAATCTACCACACAATGACTGAAAAATAAAAGAATCAAGGTGCTACAGTGGTCCAGTCAAATTCCAGACTGTCTGATTGAAGTCTTGTGTTGGAGTGTACTTTGTTTTTCACAGGACTGTGATTGTTCAAACTGCAGCTAATTTGTTTTTCAGTATTTTAGTTTATTGGATGCAACATTTCTATATTTGCTTTTCTCCGCAAATGCAAAGAAGTTATATTTTTAAGTGTGGCTTAGTTGTCTAAATATGTTTGTGGCCATTATTCACGTACAGTAAGTGAACAAGCTGTATTCATAAAGGGCAGCACACAATCTTCAGCATTATTTTTGAATTCAGGACTTTTGCTGAATCTGAACTCACAGTCTGCAACTTCTGTTTTTAATTAACTGTTGGCTCTTTTAGCACATGAATATGCGGTTGTACAAGTGTTGTGTTGCTGTATCCACTCTGAGCCCTGTATACCCTCACCCTAAAAGACACGTGCACATAACCCCGCCCACATCCACAAATACATATGAACCCAGAGTTAAAGGAAATCAAGGAAATCACTCAGCTCACCGTGTTCCATAAAAGAGGTGTACAGGATATCCTCTATGAGTGAACGCCTCGCAGTTCTCCTCCCGCTGCTCTCCCAGTACCTCACCTCATATTGTTTCTTTTATTATTAGTTAGTAATGATAAATGAGGGAGCCGTGAAAACGGTCAGCACAGAGAGTAAAGGAAGCCCCACCTTCACTCCCCCTGAGGGAGACAGGTGATGTTATTCAATGTGATGGAAACGTGGGTTAGTAGAGGGGTGACAAAACAGAGATAGAGAAACTCGTCTGAAAAAGTTCAGGTGATCAATTACAGGTGACTGTACAACAGTGGTGGTCAGCTGTGGATGCAAGGAGGACATCATATAGTGTCAACACAGAGGTAGCTGTGTGTGGGGAACTTGCATTTCATGTACAAAATACTCAGTCTTGCTTTTCATGCCACATGATGTATGTCTCACCGTAAAAGCGTGTATATGAACTCAGACTTAAAAGAAAGCAAGAGAATAACATTTTCCCCATTTCTACTCAATATTAATGTGGAAGAAGTCTATTAACTTCCATGTGACCCTTTGGTCAGAGTCCGTATATCTGTGTCAAAATGCCATTCAGGCTTAGGAGACCAATTACTTATCCAGTGACTAACATCCAAGTCTGAAAACCACGACAGCCTCCTGCCAGTATAAATTCTCCACACAAATTTTAAGCCAATTTATCTTACTACGACAGAGAGAACATGAATCATCATTTGCTCAGTAGTTTTTCCAGTGAACGGTCATAGTTAAAGCAAGGCTTATGTGCCACTGCTACCCTGGGTAACTGCAACATGTGTGACTTTGATCGGGCCTCAGTGTCACTTTAATATACAAGAAAAAAAAAAGATTGAATACTTTGGTGCATGTGTGACCTTTTAGGCAACACTGCTAATTTGTTTCCAAGGGTATCAGCTATTTTGCCATGTTAGTAGCATGCTGCATCTTCAACACTTTAAAGTAAAACCTGAAATTGTTTTTTTTTTTGATGCATTAATTATCAAATAAATCTATAATTAAATGCAATGTTACTTGTTTCTTTACAAAAAAAAAAAAAAAATCCCATGAAAATCAACTGTGTGTCACTGAAACCTCACTGATGAAAACATTAAAATACTCGGGAAACATTGCATTGCTAAATGGACTGAACACTAACACACAGGTAAAAGATACAAAACAAACAATTCTGGTGTTTTGCACTGCCACAGAGACAGGAGGCTGAACGATTTTGGTCACACACATTTTTCCTACTGCCGGCAAAGGCCTCTGCGTTTACAAAACTCTTTCTGGGGCATAGACCCACAGAAACTCACAAACAAACCTGTGCCCGCAGTCACAGTCAGTGTAAACAAAGTCACATTTTCATGTAATGTTATTCACAGATTTGTCACTCCAGATGTCACTCTGGATTTTTGAGCTTTCCCTCACACTGTTGCTCGGCTTTTCCTCACTGCCAACCTGGATTGTGTGTCCATGTTGGGATAAATACACACAAGCTTAAATGAGGTGTGTGTTTCACAAGCCATGTGTGTTTTAGTACAACTACTACAGAATCGTGTTGCATATGGTCTACGGTGCAGCACACAGCCAGCATGGGTGTTGAGGGACACCCACACACACACACACACACACACAATGTGCTATAAAGACCTGTACACAGCTTAATCTTTATTATATTGTATACTTTCTTAAGGTGGACTTAAAGCTCAACATTTGAAAATAAATGTTGATATTTTACTCAGTGAAGTTCATGTTTGATGAATTGAGGGTACATTGTGTGTGCCATGCTCTGTTTTTTGTCCTTAGACACCTTCTCAGCAGTTGTATGAGGTAATGACGCTGCAACACAAACACACAGTGTTATTCTGTGTTACTGTCGACCTCTCGGGTGTTAGGGTTAGGGGCCTCTGGGTGGGCTTGGCACCCTGTTAGTACACCTTATAATTGAGCTTTTCATTCAGATAGGATTCTGCAAATACTTTTTAAAAGCTATAAATGTGCCAGCCACCATTTCAAGCCTCCCTTTTTTCCATTCTAATTGTGAAAAACTGCATGTGATTTGTGAGATCTAATGTGTGACGATGAAGTGGGAAATACCAGTTTCTTGTGCCCTATGCTTTAGTTTTAGGTTTCCTTTGAGTGCCAATTGGGAATCAGCTTCTAAATTCATGCTTATGGCCTCTGCCATTAGCGTGAAAATCGAAAAACCAACCCAGGATAAGAATGTGTTCACCAGCATTGCGGTCATTTCTGTCTCCAGACAGGAAGTTGTGATAAGCTGCTCACTCATGACCAGTCATCAATTACTGTGATAGCATCACTACTGCATTGACTCTGCAGTAGATTCCTGGATAAGAAACCCTGTAGCACATCCCACAGGGAGACAGTGGAAGTGGTTAAGTATACGCATGGCTAACTTTGATATTTCATCACATTGGCTTGT
The DNA here is from genome assembly GCF_007364275.1 of Archocentrus centrarchus. Classification (NCBI taxonomy): domain Eukaryota; kingdom Metazoa; phylum Chordata; class Actinopteri; order Cichliformes; family Cichlidae; genus Archocentrus; species Archocentrus centrarchus. The sequence goes on along the minus strand of NC_044346.1, from coordinate 24,930,536 downwards.
TTTGTCAACATGTTTTCAACACTGATTCTCTGCCTCTACAAAGATCAGTCACCAAATTGGTCAGAGCAGCCTCAAGGACGAGAAATGTAACCATATCCACCACATCAAAAGCAGGCTTTTCATCAGTGTCACTGCCCGAAGAAGTGCAGTAGTGCTAGATTACCTGTGTCCACCAAGCTTAAATTCCCATGTTCTTCCTGATAACGCAGTCACACAGGGCGGGCTGGTGCGCGAATCACTTGCCGATTGCCCAGAGGCGCCACTGTATATCCCTAATGTCAGCTTTCTCCAGGAAGACTCTCAGGTTTTCATGTCACAGGAAAGCAGCGACTCCTGAAGTGACTGCACTCTAATTAACATGTCAGCCAGTTTTAGAGGTTGTTTACTCAAAACTGAAACCTCAGTCTCACTTAGGCTGTGCCAGTATTCTTTATGAAAGCCATCAGAACAGCCACAGTTGTAACATAGGATCAGGTCTGATTGCAGTTTAATTTGGTTCAAGTGACTTTTTGACATGCTGTCCACTTTCACTGTCAGAGGTGTTCAAAGGCTTAATTAGGAAATCAGACCTGAGAGCCACTTTGGTTGAAAAGAGTCTGTTGGCTACATGAGTGTGCATGTATGAGTGTGTGGGGGGCAGGGGAAACACACGTACACAGGACATTAGGGAGAGGGGTGGGTGTGTAACTACAGGGAGGAGGAGAAGGGAGGAGGCTTGCCTTTTCTCTCCCTCTCTGAGGTCTGAATTCAGCAATATAGAGAAGTTAGTGGGAAGTCAGGGGAAAAAAAGCTGATACTTTAAGAGAAACTTGTGGACTCCAACTTGTTTCACACTGATTCTATTTTTGAGTTTGTTCAGAATTAACAGGGAAACTGCTTTGAAGTTGAAAGAAAACGAGGTTGTGTGAAAATTTCAGCCTGAAAAAAATGTCTGATTCTGGAGTCAACCCACACTTGGAGGGAATTATTTCAGATTTTGAAGGTTTGTTGTGTATTTTTTGCATTTCTTCCTCTTCACCTGTCAGACATTTTCATTTTGTAAAGGCTATTAATATTGACCAGTGTTACTTTCCACTTGATGTTAATGTGCTGTGTGTTTGTCATAGTTTCATACTTGTTTTTATGGGTTGGTGTACTCACGTGTGTGTGTGTCTGTTTGTATGTAAAAAACAGTGTTGGGTATATGCTAGCCCCCTTTGCCTTTTGTCTGTTATTTATTATACTGAGGTTATGACAATAACAGAAAGAACCCAGTACTGACACTTCACTATACCATCACCGGAAAGCCTGCAGCTGAAAACACTGAAAGGGAGACGGTGAAAACCTCAGCAGTAACAACTAACATCTGTCTAACTCACAACTGTGTCTCTGCTTTGTTTGTCAAACCAGTGTGGACCTGGCACTGATTCCCTTTGTCCTCCTTTTCCTCTGCCATTCTGTCTTTCTTCCTTCCTCCTTGCTTGTTTCTTTCCTGTTCCTCCTCCTGTCGGTCCCTCCAGCTGCTACTTGGCCTGATGCTTACTATCAGATGTCGCGGGCTGATGCTGACTTCTACATCCTTAAGAATGACCAGATTGTTGAAAGTACTCAGTTTTAGGGCAGCTGTGTTTGAATTGTTCAGGTAAAGCAACTTCTGTCCAATGAGCTGGTTTACTGTGATTTGATACGGCTTTGCACTATTATGTTGTCAAGCTGTGGATGCATGTAATATCCACAGCTTGAAAAATTATAAGGAGCAATAACAGGTTTAAGCTTATTGTTTGATTTGCCCTGGCATTTCTGCAGCAGGTTTTACAAAAGAGCTTGTTTTGGTTTTGTATTAGTGGTCACGTTCAACTAAGGATTTTTTTTCCCTTTAAAACAGTATGTAAATTATATTAGAAAACTCTCATCCTCTGAATTGAATGCACTGATGCAGGAATTAGACTGACGTAGGCAGCAGATACTTCGCTTTGTGGGGCCTCTGTGGATTAGGCTTGTTAGGGCGCATCCCATGGATGCTTGATCAGATTGGGATCTGTGGAGTTTGGAGGATGGGTCAAAACTGGGTGTTTCGCCTTTTCCCTTATCCCTTCTTGATCATTTTTCTTTGCTGTTTTAAATGCTGTATTATTCTGCTGAAGGAGACCACTGCCTTTGGGGAGTGTCATTACCATGGGAGGGTGTGCTAGGTCTGTAACAACTTTAAGGTTGATGAAACACCTCAAAGCAGCATGCAGAAGAATGCCATGACCCTGATCATTGCATTGTAAAGAAATGATCAGCGCTATTTGCTTCATCTGGTTTTTAATGTTAGGGCCAATACACCGACTAAGTTTTTCCATTCAGGGTAGAGACAGCTATAGAGAGAGGTGCACAGCAAACACTTGACTGAGTAAATCCTCATTTTACCCCAGATCATTACACTTTGAAGTACATTGCACTGCACTATATCTCACACTGAGGAGAAAATAGGCACTGAAAGGAAAAGGCAGTTTAATTGGTGAACACACTGAAGATATAATGATCCCTCTTTGGATAGAGACTATTATGGAAAATGGCTGATAGAAACCTCCATAGAAACTGCACACTGAAATAATATTATGACTTTCTAAAAGGAAGAGAATGTCTCTGTCTAACCTTATAAAGCACCATAGTGGGTCCATATTTATATATTCACAGAGGCTTTTGTAGAATGCGCTCCTTATGTTTCTGCCAACCTAAACCAAGCTGAGTTATTTAGGCTGATTATCTCCTTACAGGTGCAACATTTTTGGCCCATATGACATGTGGAGACAGAGAGGAAATTAACACTGAAATGAAGACAGTGTCTGTGTGTGGCACATTTTCCAAACTTGGCAGAGAGGCTAGTGTGTTATTAAGTTGGTATGAGTGGATTATGAGCGTATATACAACACATTCTTTACAGTTCTCTGAGGTCCTGTTCATTCTGAGGCAGATATATTACAGCACAGGTGGTATGTAAGTCACTGTTAATATGCTGTGTTGGGCCTTTGAATAAAACAGAAATTTCTTGAAGTTTTGCATGCATGTATTTTCTGCCCTGCAAGGAATTAGTCTGCAGCCCTTTGTTAGTGACTCTATGCTTGCTGCTTGTGACATCATCACACCCAGAGGCTGCAGATACAGCTGACAGCGCTGGATCATCGTGTTCCTTATTCGTTAATTTACTGGCAGATTCAGTGGTACAGCCTTCTTAAAAAATGTTTTTGCTGAGGCATCTTCTTATGTGTGTTGTGTGATTCATGCTGTAAGAACATTATCATTTTTGCTTTGAGGTCACCAGGCTCCAGTGAACAACATGTTTAATAATCTGCATGAGTCCATTTCGTCATCCACTTTCTCTCCCTTTCACTCCCTTTGTTATCCATTCCTAAGTGGAGTACCGCAACTCTCTTTCTACCTTCACTTGGTTCATGTGAAATACAGTTAACCAGTGAATGACCAAAGTGAAAGAATGAGGCTTTATTTGTCAGAGGTTAAGGCCTAGAGTGGCGCCTGAAGCCACAAACTGGGATTGCCATTCAACAGCTGCCAACAATGACTTTGCGAGTCTCTGTGTGTGTGCACTCTAAAATCTGACAGGTGAAATTGCTTCTTAGCTCTGATTAGGGTTCAGATCCTCTATTCAGATCCTCCCATTAATCATCTACTTCATCAACATTGCACAAAAAAAAAAACAAAAAAAAAGCTAATTTTGATATCTACTCTACTCTGACTTCTCCTCTTGTCTCTCCACTTCACCAAACACCTCTAACACTCCCAAAATTTCATTTCGCTCAGCCAGACCAGCAGAGACCCATGCAGTAAATCTGACACAGTGAGATGTATTGCTCCTGGGCAGCATAAGCAAACGCACCCCAACAGTGGGCAGCTGAAAGAAGTGTGTGTTTGACAGTTTAGCATTAAGGTTTTGTCTTACGAAGCAGAATACCATAGTGTGAAATTTTATCGTTTATTGTTTGGCCTTGTCCTGTCACTTGAAGGTTTGGTCATGTTTTTCCTTGCCTGACCACATCGATATATATTCAGTGGCTACTGACATCAGATAAACTGTACTGTGTATAAAATGGTCTTATATAACCAGTGTTTGACAGACAGTAACTGTCTTAATCACTTGACTTATTGCCGTGAGGCTAGAATTACAGGACCCAATTGTGAGTTCAAGGCTACAGTACATTATGTACAATGAAGTACACCCTTCATTATTCAAAATACTGATTTACTGTTTTGCTTATGTTGCTGCTGTTGTTTTACTACTTTTATGTACATTTTTTTATCTAAAGAGAAGTAACTCTGTTGTCAAACTAATGATATGCTACACGTGTAAGGTGAATTGTGGTTCGAGCCCTTATTTACTGAACTTTTACTTGACAAAGTCCTGCTTTTACAGTATTCCCTGTTTTGCCATTTTTAGTTAAAAAAAAAAAAGAAAAAAAATCATAATTTTCTAATTTGCCTCTGTTTATGGTGTCGATTTGCTGTTAAAGCAGTTTGCTGTTAATGCAAACTAAGCATTTTACCCATCTGTTCCATATTAAAAGCCTTACAGCGGTTCAGATGCATAAGCCCTTCTCTTTCCCAGAGGACTTTTACTGTGCTACATACATAGCAAGTGTTGAAGTTCATTAACAGGAGCTGAACATCAATTAATTAAAAGCTTTTAATCATTAAAATAACCACCAGTCATCCCTAAAATTTCTCAACACCATATGGAATGAATTTGATGTTATAAGGTTTTTAACAAATATATTGTGATCTTTGCAGATATTTGCAATCTTATTGCAGAAATGTAACAGTGTGTAAATTCAGCCTTTTACAAATCTAGTGGACCTCTGACACACCTAATCAGTGTGGACAGCTTTCACTCCCAGCTAATGCCAGGAATAGAAAAGCTTACAGACCACAAGCAGCAGCTTTATTTTGCCTTCTGCATTTCTCAGCCTGCAAACTCCCAGTTTCTAAGTTCTGCCTCCTCCCCTTTCTTTTTTTGTTTGTTTTCCTCCCACAAAGCCCTGACTATCTCTTATTAGTGCATCTGCGCTGAGGTGATACTGAATGTTTGCATTCATTTGTTGGGATGTCCTTGAGAGTAAGTGATGACACTGATGATAAAGAGGCAGCGTGACCAGACACCTGGGCTGTACATAGGATAAATGACTGTGAACAGCTGCCTCTGGCTTTTGTTTTTTTCTTGTTTGTAGCAGTAATCCTGAAATACACTGTCTGCGCTGCATTACCATCCCACAGGAGATACTGCGAAGTACTGGACACTGGGCAGTAATAGGTATTGGGGAGATGTGGTGAGATGAGGCTTCTGGCTGCTGTTAATGAGCTTCCTCTGGGGTAGACTGGACCTCTCATTTCTTGCTCATAGTCTGGGAATGCTCTTTCACAGGGAACTATACTCTTTCATCCATCCCTCAGTCCTGGAAAAAATACTATTTCGATCGCTATGTGATCCTGTACTTAGGGTATTCCTTCTTCCTTTTTTCTTCAGCTAAACAAGAAAACAGAATGAGGTACCACAGACAGATGAGGGAGTGAAAAATACCCCAAATGCCCTTTTCCATTCTCTATATTCCTAGAAAAAAATAAAGCACGGAAAGATTAAAATACACTTGTGCTCTCAAATTATGTACATTTGGCTGCACAGCCTCTAAATACAAACAACCTGAGAGCAAAGCACTCAAGTCCTTTGCTTCAGTCACGTGCCTGAAGGCATATAATCACAAAGCAGCCAGGACCAGAAATACTAATCTGCAATCACTTAACAGGTCACTGCAAAGCATTTTGGTTCAGCTCTCTGATTTTGGTCAAGCCTGCAAATATGTCCCCCAGGTTTCAGTTCTCACATTTGCAACCCCTCCAAAGTTAAACAAACATGTGCAGCAAGTGTCAAGAAAAGTTAGAGTGCGCATGGGTGTCTGAAGCGTTGACTGTAGAGGAGGTTAAAAAGAATGCCTCACTGACTACACTAATGCACATATCACAGCCTCTTTGCTTCTTATGAAATCTGCAGATGGTTTGTGGCACACCAAATCACTCTCTGGTCAGAGCTGAAAGTAGCCACAGCCTTGGACACCTTCTTAGGAATCATCAAACACAAGGCAGCAGGGACATAGTTCGGTAGCTGTGTGGGTTTGGATACCACTTACAAATTGCATATTTATCTTTGTACATATATTTATTTTTTATAAGAATATCTAGGGAAGGATGGGTTGGAAAACTGGATCATTAACTCTGTTCTAATCCTATCTAGGGCACAGAAAATAAGAAAAAAGGAGTGTGAGGAAAAAAATGGTGTTAAAGAGTTTATGAGTGTTTGTTGTTTTATGGTCTTTTTTCAATATTAAGAATTTTGCTTAGTAAGGCACACATCATGTTTTCCACGCATAACACAGGCGCTGTAGAACTCCAGTATATGCAGTGACTTCAGCTTTTAGCTACCTCACAGCCATGACAGCATTCATAAAACCAGCCTTCTACGCTGTAATAGTGCCAAGGATGAAAGGTAACTGTACCTCAAGGTCTAGATGAATGCTGTACAGGGAGGTGCAGGGAGTTAAAGGGATTTGTAAGACAAATCACCATGAACTCCAAGATGTTAGATCAGATTTATTTATTCCCATGGTGCATGGGAATTTCCTTGGTGTGTCCAAGTAACACAAAAAGAGAACAAGACATTGGCTTTGGCCTGAATTTTTCTTAGACAGCAAATTGTATCAAATGTCCACCATGCTGGAAGGAGGCATCCCATGGCCATAAATCAGATTAGGGATGCCGGCTGATGTGTGCTGGGAGACAGCTTTGATGTGATTGTGTTGCGTTCCGCAGAGTTTTGGCTTTACACTGAGAGCAGTGAGGCTGCGGATTCGTATCCTCCCTGTGTGTGTAGCTGCTTAAAATAAACGTATACATTCCCTCAACACATACTTACATGTTTTTACAAGCATTTTGAACAAAACTACAAATAGTTGCATAAAGACATAGGCACACTTTGGAACACCGCAAGCCGCAAACAGATCAAATATTCAGCACTGTGTTTTGGATTGAAAGAAACTGGAGATGCTCTTAAGGGTGTGCGTGAGTGGACTAGTCTTACTAGTATATCATTATGATGCCAGTTCCTGGCCACTGGCTTGGCACAGCAACTCTTCGACAGGAAGGAGTCAAATTCAAGTTGACTTTCAGCCAGCGCACTCTTACCAGGGGGTGATTCCATCCTTCAGTGTCTTCTTGGACAGTGCAGTTATTTTCTCACATCACAACTAACCCTTCGGGAACTATGTGCCCTTATCCGCTTGTTGATGTTGCTCAAAAACTGGGAGTCTTGGAACTTTTTTTTGCTCGCTTAGATGCTTGGCAGTGAGTGATGTTTGGCTGATTGCGTGCATTATAACATGTCGTGAAACGCTTCAAGTGACTCCGTGTAAAAGCCTAGAATTTCACATTGCAGCGTACCACACACATAGCAACGAGGTCATGACAAAGAAATGCACGGATTGGCTTAAACATGTCGGTCCATACAGCAGTGAAAAACTTGCTGCTGGTGATTGAGAATGAAATTAGATACAGCATATGGCTTAATTGCTAGCGCATGCTGTTTCACTCGTGTGGCACCAAAATTGTTTCTACAGCTTCTCCACCCTCAAACCTCGGGCACTTTACTACTTGGATACTGTTCATAATGCCTTTAGAAAAACAGTTGGCTTTTTTATATTTCTCTGTTAATTGATTTGACCTTCTTGATGACTTTTTTATGACTTTGTTCCTACTTCTTGTAAATGTCAGTCTTCACCCACAAATCTTTTATAAGGGAAAGATGAACTTGATTTGTTTAAGAAATCGTAACTGCAAATCAACATGCTTCCAACACAGCTTGTTCTGTTTTACTGACTGAAATGTGAAAAGTAACTAAGTACATCTAAGTACAACTTAGAAATATTGCTTTCATACATTTGTGAAGCAGAATAGTGTTTTTTTCTTCTTTTCTACTTCATTAACAAACCCACACTTGTTTAAATGACCTGCTGTATGAATAATGCATGAACAGAATTAAAGCTATTTCAATCTCAGACAACAGCAAGAGAGCAAATTGCTGCTTATGAATTGAAGCATCACTATAAGCAATCCAAATGTGGAATTTGTAATAATATAATAATAATAATATATTGTCAATGCATTTCTGCAGGCTATTTTGTATGTTTATTACATGTTTATTACAGTAATTACCAACAGTAATTAATTAATTAATTAATTATCAAATATAAGAAGGAGCAGTCACAGTTGTTTAAAAGAAATCTGGATATACTGTAACACTGTAATGACTGTATGAATAAAATGTTGTCTTGGTCTCTTCATGCAGCCCTGAAGAGGTCCTTTGAGGTAGAGGATGTTGACACTTCATCTCACTCTTCACCCGGCTCCCGTCGGACAACCAACTCCCCTCACCGTAACGCCATGTCTCCCACCAGCATCTACTACCGTGACCTCGGCTCCGCCGCCCCGGCCGCTAACAACAACAACCTCAACTATACCCAGCCCCGCTCCATCATGGGTGGAGGAGGTTCCAAGACTCCCGAGCCTGTGTCCCGCCGTTCTGAACTCTCCATCGACATCTCTTCCACCAGTAAGCAGGTCGAGAATGTCACCAGTCCTGCTTCCCAACGCTTTGTGAGCAACAGCGCCCTGAAACGCCCAGAAGTCCTGGGACACTCCAGGACCCCTGAGATGAGCCACAAGAGGGAGGTAACTTTTGCCAAGACACCAACTGACTCCCCAGTGATACGCCGCAGTGAGGGCAACTTGAACAACAACGGGACCAGCCGAGCCCCTGAGCAAAATCACACCCGCAAGTTTGAGCCCCCTAGTCCCGGGGATATCCGTAAACCCGATATCAACATCACCAGAGCACCTCCCGAGAACAATGGGCACCATCCAGCAGTGCACCACCCGCACCACCCGAACCCTCACCACAACACCATCGTCACCACTTTCCGCTGCTCCTCGCCTAACCATGGACGCAAATCCCCCAACCCTGACAGTAAGTCTGCTTTCACCATATCAGTCCAACCCACGCTCGTTCCACTCATATTTTTCCTTCCAGTCATATCCTGAAATTACTCAACATCTCTGCTGAACTCTTATTGAAATCGCATCTGAAACGCAGTTTCTTTGTGGTAACTGGTAACTCAATGAGATTTGTTAGGTTGTTTATTAACCTCTCATCTACGTGTATCACATACCCTTAATGCTGTTGTTCCGGTTGGATGCTATTGGGTGTTGGTTGTTGTTGATTTGGGAAATTCTCTTTGACAAGCTGCTTAGATTTGTTAACATGCTGTCTACTCATGCATTCTAACTGCTTTAGTAAAGTAGTGCTTTGGTGCAGTAATGTAGTTCACCAACTTGTGTAACTGCTTTAGCATTGAGCTATATTGATGTGGGAATGTCATCAGTGGAAAAGAGACTAAAGAGAGTATAAAAGACTGTCTTAAACTCAAATAAAACCAAATTACATTTTCTCATGTGATGAGAAAACAGCAAATTTTCACTCCTGGCTGCTAGTTTACATTTAAAAACCCCCGGGTGAAAAATGTCACATTTTCCACATTACATTTTATTTGATCTCTGATGTTATTGGACTTCCTTTTGGACTATATTTTTTCCTACATCCTTCCTTTCTGCCCTCACACTGCAATACCAAAGTGACCCTAGAATCAGATCGCTAACCAAGAAAAAAGCAGCAACAAGAGCAGCTGGTTTGATTAATCTGATGTCTGCATGTCTGTCAGAAACACAAGTATATCTTTGGAGGCCTGTCTGCTGGTAGTAACAGTAGACTGGACTGTCTGTAATTGTAGTTATCCACATCTCTTTTTAAGCTGGGGAGGGTTTTGTGATAACCTTTACAGCGTAGCTAAATAATAACTGTGTCATAGATGCAGTAAGACTATAGAGATAGAAGAATTAATTTTATCCCACAGGATATTATTATATATGTAGGTTTTTTAGAAAGCAGCTAACATGACCCATGATGATACAGAATACAATTTGTGGTTATGTTTATGTTCAGGTAAATGTGGTATTTGAAAAATAATGCTTTACCCTATCTCTGAGCTTGAGCTGTCTCCCTGTATCGAGAATGATTAACTGTCAAGCTGCATCTCAGCAGCCCTGGTAGATTTTTTTTCCAATTGTGGCTGAATTTAGAAGTACAGTTTATTGTGTATGCACAATATTTAGTCTATATAATTAGCAGTAGGTGGAACAGTGGCGCAGTGGTTCGCACTTTCTCCTCAAGAAGAACAAAAAGGTCCTGGGTTTCAAACCACTGGTCAGATGGGGCCTTTTCTGTGTGGCATTTGCATGTTCTCCCAGTGCCTGTGTGGATTCGCTCCAGGTTCTCTGGGTTCCTCTCACAGTACAAAGACATGCGTGTTAGATTAACTGGTGAATCTATATAGGTTACAGGTGTGAATTTTTGTTTCTCTGTTCAGTGATGGATATGGATATGAAGTGGATGAATGAGTAGCTGTGGGTAAAACATTACTGTCTTGTATGAAATTTAAACCTGACATTTTATTTTTATCTGCTTGGAGTATCGATTATTTGGGTCAACAAACTAATTTGCAAATAGCACAACAACATCATTAGCATTAATTTGAAAAATTTGCTATAAATCTCTGCGAACCTGAGGGGAGCTGCACAGTCAAGTGACAATTAAGTATTGTTTTTATTGTTTTCATTAAGTATTTACTCATTTCATGTCAAACTGTTTTCACATTGTTTTTTGATAAATTTTTATTATAGAAAAATTGGATTATGGCCACACTATTACCATTTCTGCTATGTTTGTTAATTTTTTGGCTGTACCTTTAGTCACGTATGCAAATTAAATGGTCATTAGCTTGCATCATCCAAAAACTAGGATAAAAGTGAAAAACTATGCTGTATTGGATAAATCAGTATATTGCTATTATCCACATTGCCAAGTATTTTGCAATTATCTTCTGATGAAACATAATGTGTGTGTTTTCCTGCTGATTTTAGCCATTTGATTTTATATTCCCCTGGTTTGAAATACTGCGTTAGCTTTACCGTGAAATGCTGCACTTTATCATTTGGCAGATGTTTTGTTGTTGAACAGTGTCCCAGTGCGCCCGTGTGCCTGTGCTGCATGTCATGTAGCACTTACAGGGTTTTTTTTTTTTTTTAATAGCATACTGTGTGCTGAAAGTTTTACATGGTTCTCTTCGAGATTATGGGAGTTGTAACCACTCATTTGTCCACAGGGAGAGGCCCAAACAGGGGTCTAAATGAAGGGTGACCTGCCTGGAGGGCCCTGTGGCTGTGAATGGGCCCACCTTCTTCTGCTCTAACTCATGCAGAAGAGAAGTGTGGCAATAAAAAAGAAAAGAAAAGCAACATTTACCAAAGCACTACTGTCACAGATTTGAAATTGATGCAGTGTACATGCCACATATTTTGAAGTCATATCAAAGGAATAAATGCATTAAGTTATATTTTTTTACATTGGCATACCAGTGAAAGATTGTATACACAGAAAAGTTATGTGCAACACTACAACCAAAGATTAATGTTTTATTTTTTTTTTACCATGTGACTTTTTGAAAGTGTTTTGGTCGAATCTGTTAAATGCCCGGCTTTCCTGCCCATTCAGTTTTTCCAGAAAAATGACATCACATGCCATTTGAGTACACACATGTACACACACACACGTGTGCACACACACGCAAACACACAGACACACACACAAATGCACGTAGTGCACGCTGTTCTTCCTTCCGTGTTCTCGCACTGTGATTGTTTCCCCTGCAGTGTGACCTCACAGCAGAGCACTTCCTCTCGCAGGGTCATGTGATCTAAGTCAGTCAGCTTACTTGACAATATCCCTCCGTGCTTTGATCTGAGCATTAAGGGGAATGAAATACGCCAGGATGTTTAGGTAAAAAGGTCAGCATGAAAAGAAATGTGGACGCACATTCACACTGTGTGACCTTCAATTGCTGAATAGAAAATACGTCATTCGAGGAGAGGGGTCAACAGAGGTCACACAATATTGTCAAATTTTATCATACAGCACCAAATCATAACAACATATGTCATCTCAAGCAACTGTACATGATGATTATGGTATTTTAGCTAGAGACTGAACTGTATCTCCTAAATTTCCCTTCAGGAAGAAAGAACCAGACTCAAGGTGGGCGACTGTCTCACTCCCAACAGACACACAAAGACTCAAATGCACTTTTGGACATGACATTAACACATGTTGCAGTTTTCTTATATTTATATGTACCAACCCAGGGTTGTTTAGTGTCATCAGTTTATTTACCCTTCATTCTATTTGGTCCCATGTGGAATGTATTATTAAGAAATACTATTGTCATAGAGTTCTAGTCAAAATTCTGCTGAAAATAACCATACTATTGAATTTTTCCATCTGGAATAATGTGGTGCCATAAAAACACGTTAATATTTTACTCAATTCTACAGAAAGAAGCAAATTTTTTAAAAAGTTAACAGCTTCGACCTGGTCTTGTAAGTGAGTTGCTAGAGCACATCTGAGAAATGTTACAACAAAGCCATTACTTCAGGCCAGAGCCATTCTGATGGGTATCTGGTCCACTCGTTATCTTGACAGTCAGGCCTGCTGTACATCAGTTCATTGCAGAAGGAGCCCTAATATTTCTAGAGAAAAAAAAATGCTTGGACCACCTGAGATCAGAAATTTCTTATCACCAACTTTCAACTTTAATACATTTTTTTCTTGCCTGCAAATCCTTTATTCCCAGTTATTTTTCATGTTGAAACCAAGAGGACAGAAGGATTAAGATTACTGTGCAAAATAAGGGACTAAATAGCTGTGCTGTTTTTGATTGAAGCATCAAAGGGCAGATTTGTTTTCATTTTAAGACCAAAGATGGTCTTCCGCCTTTCACAGTAACTAAACATTGGGGATGTCATAAGACAGAGTGGTTATCCATAAATAGCGTCTTTATATCTAGGATGATGGGACTGGTATAGGTTAGACTGGGGAGGGGGTCACATCCAGTAACCTCATTTAGTAACTTCTTTAGTATTTTATTGTGATAAAGGTGAAGAGGACATTTAGAACTTCAGGAAGTGTCTTTTCATCACCAGCTCTCTTACTGTTACTGCACTAAAAATACAAGTGGAAAGGAAACCAAGGCTATGGCTTTGAGAGTAAATGTGTATTTAATGGGTGTTACTGAGGAGCTGCTCCATGTAGTGCCATTGTGTCCTGTCTTCCTGTTGTGATGGTACGGAGCAAAAGAGATATCCTCATTTCCGCTGCACAGATCGCTTTATGCCAAACTAGAATATGCCTCTATATTGCTTTAATGAATTCTTATTATTGTTTACATTTGTTTTCGTAATTGAGATGTAGTCACTGTGGAAGAAAGACCAAGTGAAGCCATTTGTCTTTAATTTGGACTGACCTTCTGAAAGTGGGGAGGCGGAGCCCAGAGAGGGTGGAGGGTGATTTGTCTCTGCTTGTCCATAGGTCAAAAAAGGGCATGCACACACACACACACGCACACACACGCACACACATACACATACTTTCTTAATCTCAGACTTTTTTTGTCGTATTTTTGTTGTCTCTCATCAACACACACACACACACACACACACACACACACACACACAGACACACACACACACACACACACATGCACATCATGCACCCTCTGGCAGAGGCATATGCGAGGTCAATCCTCTCCCAGTGTAATTACTCTGGACTGATCCCAGACCATTATTCAGTCTGACCCTTCGGCTAATTGCCCAGGAAAAAAATGAGAGAGAGACAGGCAAAGGAAAGGGGAGGGAGGCTTTACCTACGCGCTTGTGAGGAGAAGCTGCTGCTGACTGAGAATAGCATCATAGTTAAGTTTAAGTGTTCTGTCATTTTAGGTTCTTATCAATGCCGAGAACCTTTTTGTTTGATTTTGCATTATGTAACATGTCTTAAATTGTTTTTTTTAAATGCTCTCAAAGCAAGCAGCACAAAGGTGATGATGTAGGACTTCACCTGCACAGTGAACACCTCTGTAAACTGAATGGAAGATTACTCTTAAATGTTAAAGCCCCAAGCATCGCTGTTTGAGAAACAGAATAAAAATTTAAATACAGTGCCTCTGTCAGTATATTATTGTGTGCTCAGTTGCTAATGAAGGCACAGCAGATGATCTAATACAGTTCTTGTGATTGATTTATTAATATTTTTTAACAAAATGAAATTTAGAATCAAATTGAAATCATGTATATGTCTTAAAATGACAGTCTTGCGCTGAAGGGCAGACTCTTTATGTCTGTGCCTTTGGCGCAGCTGCCAATTAATGAGCAGTTTTGCTCATGGGAAGTCAGTGAGCCTCATCTGTTTTTTCAGTTCAAAATTCCCCGCAGTGATAACTGTGACAAGTGTCAGTTCTTATTATCTTATATATGACTTTCACTGTTGCTGTGCTTCCCTAATGAGCCACCAGGAGGCAGTGTGTGATTAGTAAATTCTGAGTCTGGGTGTCAGGTAAAATAAAACTGTTTCATCCGTTTTACTGAGCATTTCATTTACAGCTGAAAAATGTTATCATACCACTGTGCTTTCTCTCATGGCTGGAGCTTAATAAAGAAATAGCTCTGGGGTCAGAGACTTGGACCCCACTGGTGTAGAAAAGAGATGTCAGGCTTTTCCAGTCATATGTTATGAAAGTTTTTAATACACCAATATATCAGTAGGATAGACATTTTTTCAATAAACTCATTTGCAGTTCTTTGAAGTGTGCAGACACTTAAAAGGCTTGACATGAAATGTTTTCATTATTTGAAATGAACATCTTACACTGGAAGGAGGTGCGACTGAATAATGGGAAAAGGACAGCACTTCTGCGCCGGATAAATAGTCACACACACACACACACACACACACACACACACACACACACACACACACACACACACACACACGCGCACACACACACACACACACACACACACACACACACACACACACACACACACACGTTTCCCCTCTCACCCAGAAAAGGCTTTCGGAAGTTGAAGTTTACACTGAGCATCTGGGGGAAGTCAAGGGTTAAAGAAGTTTCCCACCACTGCAGAAAGACCTCTGTCCTGTTAAGTCATTATGCCAAATCCCCAAACTGCTGTAAACACCCCCTCTTCATTCAATTACTCCTGCATGCTGTGAACCCAAACATATTCACATATTTCTCCTTTACTTACATTTAAAAGCATATGCATACCCAAGCACATACTATGTTGCTTCCATCTCATCAGACTGGGAAATTTACTTTTGGCAAAACGTTCACGGCTTAGCTTTAGACTTACACATGCACGCACACACACACACACACAACAAAGAACCAGCGACCTTGCCGTAAGAGAAAAGATAGATAGTAGGATATGGGCCATCAGAGTCTAATGAAGGAAACCAAGATAACATTTAGTCTGTTGACATTGTCTTCATTTATCTGGCCTTTCTGCATGTGAGTCTTCCCTTATTTATCTAGATCATGACTCCACTGTGATTCATTTGTCTAAGAAATTGATGGGAAAATCATGTCTCTTATCTTGGTCATATAATTAAAGAGGATCTTAAAATGGAATAAGACATTTCCGCTATTGTTATTTACACAGTGCCATCAGTCAAAATTTGATAAATTTAATTAACTGATCTTCAGCTAGCAATGAGAACTTATGGTCAGGCTGAAGATTAAAGGCCTTATTACTATATCAAGAATACTTGCAAACAAACCTAAAATGTAACCGGAATGACAATAAATTGCTTTAGTATCATAGTAAGTAATATTACACATATTTCATTCCAATTCTGAGGCTGACAAAAACATTTTTTTGTTTAATGTTTAATGCAACTGGTATATATTTACAGACAGAGTGGATATCAGTCAGGATAAAAGAAATTGTATAAATTGAGTGGTTAGAGTGGTTCAGAGCAGAAGAAAAGTTCATGTGTTTTTCTCCACATTCTCTACTAATGATATTTTATCCACTTGTTGGCTGAGCGAGAACATACCGGAAAAATCTATAACTGATCTCTATGTGTAAGCGAGGGCTGTTTGTGCACAGACAGACAGATGGCCTTTTGTACCACAGTCTTACCATCTGCTCAAGTGAGTAGAGCGGATGGACTGGTGTGTTAGGGTGCATGTCTGTCTGAAGTAAGCACACATGCATGGAAAATGAATATTGCATTCTCAGATCGGCTGTTCTGATCCTGTTAATTACATTTAAATAACAAATAACATAACAAAAACAGCTTCCCATGACTGGCCAGTAGGTAGCAGTGTATGGGATGATGCACAAGCATCCACTGTGTGTTTACTGATATGCAACTATAATAACAAAACACATGCATACAAGAGAACAGCTTTTGAATAACTGTCCACTGTAGTGACCGCTATGCATGAAAGGGTTAAAATTACATTTACTAACACGGAATGATGTTTAGAAAAACTACACGCCTTTTTTATGAATAATACTCATTTCTTCTTTTGCACTCTCACCTTTTTCGCCCTGCTGATTAACGTTTTAGATTATACTAGCGAGCATAGTTCAGACATGTAGCTGACTGATTGGTTTCTCAGTTCAGACAGGGCAACCATCAGTACTGATACTCAAGTCTTTACTGTCCAGTAATCAGCACAGACTCTGAAAGCAGTGATCCGGATCTTATGCTATAACTGGGATTACTTTCTTTGAAGACCCCCCCCCCCCCCCGAGAAAAAAACTTACCAGTCGAGCTTGAAGGAACTTTGGGGCAACCTTTTACCTCCAGCCTCAATGGTTTGAAGGATTTGGTGATGGTACACAGCCAACTGTAGACATGAACACAGCTGTACGGTGAAATGAAAAGTTTCTGCAGATTAATTATCCACCATCATACTGAGATTCAATATTCAGTGGAAAACCTATGTAGTATTTTTGTCCTGTTGACAAAATTCTGACACCAATTATAAAAGAAGGACGTTCCCAGAAGCTGAAGTGAATTTTCTCTCTCTATCTGCTTCTCTGTCTCTGCATATGCAAAGTTTCTGTTGTATTTAATTAGCATCATAACATAGTTAGATGTTTCTCGAAGACTTGCCGTGACCGCACAAACAGTTTAATCACAGAGCTCCTTCCGTCCTGTTTTCATATTTAGAATTGAGTCATCCCTATCCCTGGCCCCCACAGATCTAGCAAGGGGTTAGGGATTCCCCAGAAGGCCAGTCCTCTGGAGTTGTTCTATTTAGTGGTCAGCAGGGAAGGCTCAGGGGCATTATGAGAGATCACATGCTGTCTTTTATGGACTGGACAAGGCCGTTAGTTTGATTAGTTCTTGATCATCTACAGAGTTGTAGATAGTTTACCAGCAACTGGAGCAAAAAAAAAAAAAAAAAACTGGGAGGCTAGAGTTTTTCTTGTGGAAGCGGTGAAAAAGAAAAGATCTTCCAGGAGATATGGCTTCTACTTGCAGTGAGGTATACAACAACCACAGGACAGAACCCCTTTGTGAGTATCTGTTCATTTGTTGTCTTTTTGTATCTGTGGGACAGCTTGGCTGTTTTGGACTATCTCGTTACAGAGGCAGAATAACCGCCTGGTTTCCATTAAGGCCGATCACGGAGAGGATGAATGATGAATCCTATTCCCATGGGGATGTCGGAAAATTGGTGCAGAAAAAGATCGTAGTTAAGCAATTTTTTTTTCCTTTTTTCTTCATTTCACATTTTTGCAAACCTCATTGTTTTAAGATCTTATGAGACATCATTCTGCACTTCCTCTTACAATATTTGTTTCATTCGCATAAACTGTAAAAACATGTACTTACCAGAGTGTTGATGTGGTTAAATTTTAAAGGAGACGTCTTTATGGTAGAATGAATGTTATTTTTTTTAAATATGGTAGCTGAAAGTGGAAGAGGCTTCTACTTTTCTCTGTCTTTTTAACTTCTCATTGTATCAAGCAGTCCAGCTGGGAATGCTTTGGTGGCTTTAAAGAGAAACAATAAACCACAGGCAGACACTTTTCTTTAAACAGATGCTGAGACCACAAAATCACTTTATCTTCTATGGATCATCATTGTTAAAAAAAACAAAACAAAAAAACCCAGCACATTCTTTTCTAGTTTGGTACGGTAAAAAGCTAATAAAATACAAGTATAGACATAAGTTATAGTAGCCTTGAGATAAACTGTCTAAGCTGCAGGCTAAGGAAAAAAAACCTGGAGCAGTGAAGTAATTTACTGTCAATATGTGAAGTAGCTGGAGATATATTTGCAGATTGATCCAGCCGTACTGTTAATGTATGTTCAGTGATTTTTAACCAGAAGCGGAGGCTAAGTCTTGGAAGCCACATTTGGGTGTCCTCACTTATCACACATGCTGTCTCCATTTGCACCACAGGAGAGCAGAGCAACCACAGCAAAAAAAAAAAAAAAAAAACACAACAGGAAGTCTCCAACAGACCCAGCTATCTTCCCTGTAGATATCCAGGCCAAGCCAGATGTTCTTCTTCTTTCCCCTTCTCTCTCTTGTGCCTTACTTTCCCAACCACCCCCACCCGTTCCTTCTCCTGCTGCTATCTCTTTATTCTCTGGCTCCTCGTTCCCCTCCAGCCTTCCTTCCCCTCGCTTTCTGCTCCCTCCTCAGCTCCCCCCACCTCTCTAAGGGAGGATGTGTCACTGAGTCACAGAGTCGGCTGAGTCATGGAGGAGACTCTTTTAATCAGCTCAGTATGTGCTCTGCCCTGATTGGGTGGCCTTAACATATTCCCTTCTTAGGCCAATCACTTATTCCCTCGGTCATCGCTACATATTCGTATTCAGTTCAGTCTTCAGACGATGGCTTGATGTATTTGAGCTGAAATGGTCATGGTCTTTTAAAGTAAAAGAAGAAACACAACCATTTCCCCTTAATTAGAGTTTTACAGTGAAGCAGTGAACACTTGGATCAGGTCCCTGATTGAATTGTGTAATTAAAATAGGGAGGATCATTTTCATGAGTTCTTTTGGTTTTCTGAATCAGTTAATTATTGTTGTGATATGAGTGGTGGCATTTGAAGATGGGATGCATACTAGACTGTAAATATACATTCATATGTCAATATTTAAATCTATTATACACAAACACATATGTTGCAACCCCCCTGCTTTTGCTCAAATCTGCCTTTTAGGCTCTTTGCAAGACTAATAAAACACTGGACCTCTGCTTTGATCTTTGCTTCCCCCCAAGAGGAAATGGGAACTCAGACACTGGTGTGTCAGAAGGTCCATACTGACAACATTGTTTATTGTCTAGTGACAACTGGAGGGAAAATATTTTCTTTGATAAAACAGGAATTTGTCAAAAGTGTATTACCCAAAAAGGATATTCTGCAGGCATGACAGTGAAAACATTTATTTTTATTTATAAATATTTTTATTTATAAATTTATATGTATTTGTTTAAATTTATATTTATTTATTTTGTTGCAAGTTATGTTCTGACAGACCTCAGATCATTTTTTTCATCTGGGATTAAAACTAATATTTTACCACAGACCAAAGTGTGTAACATTAATGTAAACTTTGGGGGCAATTACTCAGTGTTAAGTTAGGTCCACTGTTTGATTTTGTTTGACATTTAAAAACTTGTAGCTTGTATATTCAAACTGATAAGAACAATGAATATGTTACCTGATACCTACACAGACACCATACTGCATGTTTCCTCTGGTTTCATACTCACAACGAAACCGCTGCCAAGAGTCAGATTCAGCTCCATTTTTGACAGGAAGGAAGCATTTCTGCTGAATGTTATGAAAACCTCTGTCAGACCTTCAGCCTGCATGCTGATGGAAAGAAAAAAAAAAAAAAATTTGAGCCAAGTCAACAAAGGAACAAATTAATCACACTCCTCTTCCAGTAAGTTAACTGAAAATCCACTTTATAACTGAAATCCTTCTTTTTCTTTAATCATTAAATCTATTCTTAAAAAACAGCTCCTCACACGTTGACTGCACTGGTAGTATTTCTCAGTCAGAGGGATGGATTTGATAAATGTGAATCTCTATGTTGTGGGAGAGCAGGGACACAGGAAGCAGGATCGCTGGGCCTACAGATTTTCAAGGAACATGTGGGATTTGGAAATACATTCTTCTGTTTTGCAGCCAATACTTACTTCGGTGCAGCTTCACACAAGTACAGTCTAGTTCTTACATGACGATTTCAAAAACTGAGCGGTGCTGCGTTACCACAGCAAAAATAAAAACAGCATGTCTAACAGGGGCAACATCCAGAACACACATTTTCTATTGGAAATAACAGTAGTTTGGCATCATTGGAAATAAGCATATTGGGTTTTGGGGGGTTGCAGTTTAGCTGACAAGACTTCTCTTACGTCTGTCTCTTAAATGTGCAGCTAAAACCCATTAAGGCAAAGCTAAACCCCAGCTGGCTAAGCATAACAACTGAAAACAGAAGGAAATGACCAAAGGTAACCATCCCTTGAGTCTCTATGTCAATAAACTTTGACTCCAGGAAGCCACTATACCTGGCCAACACATAACCCTCCAGAAGGCTGTTTCCAGCTTTTACAGTGTGCTAGGCTGTAAAGGGACTGGTATAGAAAACAAATAGACCCTCTTATAGCGTTTTCACAAAATATTCCATTAAATACGTTTTATTTTTATAAACTTAGAAATGTTCTGAATTAGTCATGGTTTTGGTCATGAGTCAGCTACAGCTTGAGGGAGGATGACACATGTTTGTGCATGTGCATATGTGTGTGTGTGTGTGCTGCCTATTATTTCTCAGACAGAAAGAGGAGCAATCCGTTGAGGACTGAAGGAAAGAGATGACCAAATGTTTTCAGTGCGCACACACAGATAATCTGTTACCCTCCTTCCTGTGAAACAAAGCAGTAGGGGGGGAAGAGAGCATATGGGCACACACAAGGACAGGGAAGTAGGTATTGCCTCTTTTTGTGCAAACACACAGGCAACACACACACACACCCATTGTACTTCTTTAAATTTCCCCTTTCTCATAAATACACACAACTTTATCTCTAGTAAGTTTGGCTCGACATAGCTTGCTATATCCGCAATATTCTTCATTCACTTTCTTTGAATGAGGGGTGTGACTGCCAAATGCCTTCGTAGCCACTTGGGATGGCAGTCACGTGGCCATGCGTGGGCGTGGCCAACGGAGAGGCGGCAGCCTGGCCTCACCAGCTGAAGCTGTGATTGAGAGGAAGAGAGTGAGAGAGGAAGAAAGAGAGGAGAAGGAGAGGAAAGGGTTGGGTGAGTTGTGGATTTTTATGTTTACCGTGTACTTTTCTGTCTTGCTGTAACAGTTGGGAATGGTTTTAGAGAAAGGACTAAAGGCGCAGGCTGCAAGAGGGAGGTAGCGAGAAACAAAAGGGGGGAATAAATTTGTCTTCTGGGGCTGTTTGGTGTCAGAGATAGTTTGCCAGGTGCCTCATGTGTGCTGTGCAGAAACTGAAGTTTTGAAGCTAAAAGCTGATTGAACGGTTTATTTTTTTGCAGATCTGTATATATAGCCAAATTTAGCATGAATACCTTACCTTAAGTTTTCTCATTTTTTCTCCCCTTCTTCTTCTCCTTTCCCATTGTTCAGCCATCGGGAAGAGTTTGGGGGGTCAGCACTACTACTCTTCCCCCTCCTTACTTTCCCCCTCCTCCTACCCTCTCCCTTTCTTTCTTCCTTTGCCTCCCATTGTGTCCTCAACTCTGAAGCATGCATGGGTAGTCAATCTTGCATAAAGAGGCAGAGTGTTGGCCAATCAGGATAGCCTGAATTCCTCTTTAAGTTGCATGTCTCCAGGGTTCTCTGTAGTAAGGATTTCTTCTTTAGCCTCAGCTCTCCTCACATCACAGTTTCAAGGCTCAGTTTGATCCAGTGCAGTGGATTAGCCAAGCACCGATAGACCTAAGCTGTTGTGATGTGATTTAATTTTGTCAATCCCTTGTGTCTTGTCTTTAGAGATTTTGTTGCCAAGTTCAGCTAAAGGTGAAAAGTCAAACAGGTCATATTGGGAGTTTGAGATTTGCCTTGAGACTTTCTCAGGAAAGGGCTTAGCTCTTCCTCTAACTCTTGACAGTTGCTTCAAGTGGGAAGAAAATTGTGCAAGGATGTGATTAGTCACTTAGCTTTTTTGCCCTTTAGAGCAGGATAACTGTTGAAATATACACTATATGTCATATTTTCAGTGCCTTACATGAGCTTCTCTCACCCATTTTTCAGTACAGTGGTTGAATAGTTGCTTTGTTGGATGCAGTGCACTAAAATCCTGGTCAACTCTTAGCTAAAATAGCACACAAAAAAAAGACTACAGATGGATCTTTCTGCTCCATTTGTTGTCTTGTCATGTATTATTGGAGATGTTTTTGTTAACCAACACGAACCAGCTGCATTTCATCTTAATGTCTGATAAGTATAGCGATGCATTCATCCTTGCATATTGAGTCTGCATGAATAAAATGCATTTGTCTGCTACCCTGAAGTCACTGTAGCGCCACAATACCAACAGAGCATTATTGAATTAGGAAATTAATTTAAATGTGTTTTCCCACAGCAGCCGGGTTGCTGTCAGTGCTGCGGCTTAACACACAATACATTTGATATTACTCACTCCTAATGCCTTACATTTGATTTACATAAAGCATCATTACAAAATCCTTTGGTTCAAGTCACTCATGCATTATTTACATGCTACTAATCAGATTAGCTTGCTGCTAATAAGTAATTCAGTCACAAGAGATAAACACTTCATTAGGATTGTTTGGGGCCAGCAGCACAAAATAAATGCAGAGGGTTACTTCCCCTTCTGTAATTAAGTCTTGCATTATCATGAGCTTTGGCAGATGTATCATTTTCAGCGACTCGTGTGGTGTTTTGCAGGCATGTAATGACTTCAAACCTGATCCTTCAAAGGTATAAATCCACCCATGTGGATACTTAAGCTGTTGCTGGTGTCATTTTTGACATTCAGCACACTTTTGGTATTCTTGACCAAAGAAGAAGCGCTGAGAGGAGGAGTAGTGTGAACACATTTTACTGTTAGGAAACAGGCTGAAAATATATTTTTCACACATTAGTGTGCATGTGTTTGCTGTCCTTTAGTTCATTTTGCCCACGTGTAAAAGGCTCACTTGCCTTTTTATTTCCCCAGCGTGTAGTTTTATTTATTTTTGTCTTTGTCAGTTGGTAGTAAGATACAACTTTTTGTAAAATGCACGTCAGAAATACACGACTGTGGATAGATAAACAAGACAGCTTAATATGTCTTGTTTATCTACCCACAGCTGACACTTTCTGTTCTATACATATGTCATTGCTGGGAGGAAGTCAGACATGTCATGTCCTGTCAGAGGTGACAGCTTGTAGGCCTGCCAGCACTGACTGGGTGGAGGTGAGAGGGTGGAATATGCCAGTTTGTGGTGGTCAGTCTTACAAAACTGTTTCAGTCTATAACATTAAGCTATTTTGGGACATCTGAGTGTCTTAATTTTCGATTCTCGAACGGTAATTGGAAATTTATAAAATTTGGTCTTTGGCTTGTAGACTGACACCTCATGGTTCTTTAAATTAGAATCAAATTTTAGCTTTTACAAAACCCCTCTAAGCTGTTTTACTCACTCTGAGGTCTCGATCTTTTGTAACTTCCCAGTACAATTGCAGTGAAAATAGCCAACTAATAGAGACCTGATTAGCTGGATGCTTTTCTGAACAAAAAAAGGGTGCAACTCAGAGAAAAAAAAAATGTCTTTAAGTGCAGAAGCCATTTCTGCACAGCATGCTGCTTCTCATTTCCTCTTTTTAAGTGCTGCACATTGATAAATGCAAACAAGCCAGCCCTTTTCCCACTTTATGCTTAGTGGTTGTTGGATTTATTACTCTATGGTCTTTGTTTGTCCTTTTGCCTTGTAGCAGTTCCCCTATTGCAGCTGCTGATGGCTCTGTGGTGGGACCCTCCTAGTTCCCCTTCCATGTTTCTCAGAAATGTCTGGGCTTTCGAGTTACGGCTGTGGTCTCTCAGTCTGCAGAACTGAGTACTGCCCAGAACAGTGGGCTCTCGCAGTGGTACTTAGCACCATGGTGTCTACCCTGCTGCGCTGGGCTTTGTCTTCTCATTTGGTCTGTCTCTGCTTGCAGCTATTGATTTAAACCACATTGTGTTTTTCAGCTTGTCAGTGTTATTGTAACATTTAGCTCATATTTCTTTTTTTTTCTTTACTCACCCTTTACCTGAAGGGCCCTCCATTTACAGCTCTTTCTTGTCATCCATTCTTTCAGTCTTTTTGAGGTATTTCGGTACAGGTCCTTACCAGACGTTTACGAGTGACAAGCTGTATTTTAAAACAGAGCAGCACCATCTGCTTTGCTCTACATCAGGACAGGAGTTGTGTTCTCAATGGACCATCATAAGTTAAAAGACTGAAAGATGAAGTGAGCCAGTAGCATTTTCCAGATCTTTTCTTAAGTTCTGATTTCTATTTTCTGTCAGCTGTGTTCTTCAATGACCTCAGCAAACCTCACAATTTCACACGACAATGAGAACCTTTTAAAGTGGCTCTATTAGGTTTTCCCACATTTTCCCGGTATTCCCTTTTTAAAATCTTTTGTGAGCTTTAAAAATGAGCATGAGAGCCCAGTAGTTTTCTACTGTCGGATCATTATTATGCCGCTGAGACATAATACAGCAGCCTCGTCCGCTTTCTGTTGAAACCTTAAGTTTATGAGGGGCAGCCAATGAAGAAAGAAGAAAGCAAAAGGGAGAGGAGCTAAACGAGCTTGTTTCAGGCAGAGTATGAACTGAGGGACTGCACATAGGCCCAATAGATTAAAAAAAAGATTTTGAACTAAGCAAAGCTAAAGTTCAAGAATACAAATATGGAGTTGGAAATAAGGATAATGGGTCCCCTTTAATCATTGTGTTCCTGTGGTTTTAACTTACAGATGGGGGATTAGGTTTGAGGGATTTCCTCTGTCAAGGATATACATGACAGCCCACTGAGAGCCTCCATTACCCTTCCAACTTTGTGCTGTCAACCTCACTCTGTCTCTACCTTCTGTAAACATGCCATCATGTTATCTGCATCAACCAGAACACAGAGCAGGATTAAGCTAGGGGCCTGTGCTGCTACAAGCATAGTACGCTTGACACACAAGTCAGCTTCACCAGGCAAAAGCTGTCAAATGCTTTCGTAAAGATTTAAGACTTGTGGATGGAGGGTTACATTATGGATAAGATAATATTCTAACACCTCTGGGAAGGAGACCTCAAAGGAAAAAGGAAATATGAGCTAGTGCAGTCAAGCATTCCCACAATAGTGGTCATGTTATTTAGACTAGTCAACTTTATACCTTTTGTCCGTTTAAACTTCAGACTTGTGTTTGGCCTGTGTTGTTATCATTACGGTTGTAGACCTTGACAAGAATACGTTAACACTTGTGATTCGAAGTCTTGTGGTCTATTACTTTGAAGTAGTAGTAGCAACAGCTCCTCTAATGTTGTATACAGCCTTGTAGCAGTAGTTGATTGCTAATATAGTCAGATATTAGAAGTGTACATGAGGCGTTGTATGTTTGTTTTAAAAAATGGTGTTACTGTGTCTTTGCCCGGGTTAAGATGAGGTTATACTCCGTTGCAGGCACGGACAGCTAGAGACCCAATGGCCAAGTAGTCATTCTTGTTATACTTCTTTGAAGTCTGCTGCCTGGGCAAAGTAAATACATTTTAATCATTAAAAAAAAAAAACAACTTCTGTAACTGACATGAGTGGCATTGAGTCTTAATGCAGTTGTGTCCGAAGATGAGAATCTATTCTTTATTTATTCCTTATACCTGACATTTGTCATGAAACCCAATTCATCAAATTATTAAAGAATGCACTAAATTGTGCTTATGTTAATCCTGTTTCATTGCAACACTGATGTGACTCTGTATACTTTTGTGCTATCCTCTTCTTTCTGGACTATCTGTTGAACTCCAGACAGCAGCCGGCATAAAACTTAACGATCTCTTCCTCTCAAGAGTGAGACACCAAAGGACTGGTGGAAATGTCATCTCTGGTTTAAGAAGAGAGGACAGCAGCAGAAAAACACAAACATACACATACAGGAAAGGAAAGGATTAGGGGATTTGACTCATGGGAACCATGACTTTTGAAAACATAACCAAGTATTCAGAAAGCAGATGGTGTTAAAAAGCTGTCAGTAATGGTGTGTGAGTGCAACAGCAGACCCAATATTCCTATTCCCCAGGGTTCACCTCCCCTCTCGGTGAACTGGACCGCTTTTGAACACAAGAAGGAAAACAAGTAACTTTTTTTTTTCCTTCAAACTCCAATGCACATTTACCCAAATCACATTATTAATATTAATTGAATGAAAACTGCCTTATCAGTGATTTTAAGTATGAGAGCTAATCAACAGGATTTCCCACAGATCATTTTCTTCGAGAGACACCACACGTTTTCAGAGAATACCAGCAAAAAGTTTATGAGTTTCTTTTCTTTGTATCTGTGTCCTGCATGACGCTAGCAACATTTTCCAAGGCCACGCCGGTCAATTTACTGCATGTCATTTCCCCCACACTCTATTTTCCCATCTACTCTACTGTCCTCTCAAAAATAAAGGCTAAAAAAAAAAAACCCAAAATAAATCTTTAGGAAGGAAAAATAACTATAAAATCCTCAAAATACACAGTTTGCTCATGTGTATTGTCAGTCATCGACCACACCGTTTAAACAGTTTGGCTCATTTGTGCTAATTACATGTTTTCTATGAGTTGATTCATTTTGTTCATGTCTTCTATCTCTCCTTCACCTCCAGTTTCCTTTTCCCTCTACAGCATTGTCAGGCGCTTGGCTGCAGTCGAACAATAACACAGAAAAACTTTCATGTAATTTAAAGCAGGGCTGAAAAGTGGTGATGTGGCGTCCGTGGATCGATGGAAACTGAATTTCTTTGGTTTGAGGAGGCTTCTCAAGAAGACAATAAAGGCTTTGTTTCTTGAAAAGGCCTGTTCAAGTTTCACTTGGTGAATATTAAATGTAGAGTTGGATATGATATGCCTGATGGGATTTTAATGAACGGCTTGAGAGGGAGTGTTGAGTTATGTGTGAATGTGGAATGGGAAGGGGATTCTCTGTTACAGCCAAGCAGAATATTATATCTGAGTGAAGAGTAATACTATGTGTTAGTTTTCCAGAAGGGTTGTATTACAGTGCAGTTTAAGGAAAAGGCAAAGTGGGTTTGGTGTTCCAGGATGGTGCTTATTTATCCGCCAGCTAAATGTTTACATGTTATATATGTTTTGAAATCTTAAATGTATCTATTTTTCTATTACAAGAGAACTCCCTGAAAGTGGTTTTGTGTTTCTGGTCTTCAAAAAACTGCAAGTGTTGAGAATAAACAGCAATAATTCCTGCTACGTAGTACAAAGTCTGAGTAATGCTCAATTGAGAACAGGACAGATAACTTTCAAATATATTACCAGTGGGTGAGGGGATGTGTCCTTGATAACGCACCTTCACCTAAACCACCTGCCTAAGGCGAACCGTCTGTAGCTGTGACAAAAGGAAACTGCTCAAAATAGCCCAACTTTTTTCTCTTGAAGTAGTTCTTGTTTGAAATCAATTTAAGACAGAAACACTTTCATCGTGCTGTTTATGATTACAACAAAGCCTTATTATTTAAGGTTCCTGGTTCGAATCTCCTGGTTGGCCTGTAATGTAAATCTGTGTGGAGTTTGCATGTTCTCCCTATATCTGCATTATCTTCCTCCGTGCACTCCAATTACGTCCCCCAGCCCAAAGTTATGTTTCGTCAGGTTAATTGGTGAGTCTAACTCGGCTGTGGATATAAGTTAGATGAAGTGCTTAGTGTATAGAATAAAGCACTGTATGAATATATGGTTAAATGTGACTGGTGGTTTCAGACCAGAAAAGCACAATATAAATGGCAGTCCATTTATATGAAATAGGGGTTAAAAGTAATCCTGGTAAAGTTAATTAAGAAATAATAGTTGATGAAACAAACAGTCGATTTGTTCAACAGTACATTTCCATAAAGTTGAGAGAGAGATTTAAAAAATAAATAAATAAAAGTCAGAACAGGAAAAGGTAAGGCCTACATATCTTTGCACTGTTTGCACCTACAAAACTTTGTCTGTAAGGCTAAAATAGCCCCGATGACATGACAACCCTGGGACTTGACAAAGTTCTCTTCAGAGAAATGGAGACCGTACAAGTGCTAAATAGTACTTCTTGTGGAGAATTAACTGATCCTCATGAGTACAATTTCGTGGAGTATGCCTTTAAGCTAGAAAAACCGTTTTAGTGCGGATGTAAATGCTGTGGTTTGTCTGCTGTGAGGCCCTTGGTAACAAACAGGAAACCAAAGATCTTTCAGAAACTCACAAGTGAAACTCATTTTAATAGAACAATTATTGTGTAGCATGCAACTCCTATCAAACAAACACGCATTTTACGATTAAGATAACACGAAACATATTTGAAGAAAACTTTGACTTCTTAAGATCATGAACAAAACAGCAAGATGGCATCTTGAGAAATGTACAAATGAATGTCAGCTTCCCATAAGTGCTCTCATTTGAAAATGACTAACTGGAGATTGAAGTAATCTCTTTGATGGGATCAGTCAAGTCATGCAAAGAAAAGGCTTGAACTCCTCTCCATTCATTAAACAAAGCTCTGAAATCAGCTCATCCTGAAGTGCTGTTTTTTCACATATTGAGGCAAAATATCCTCTGCTCAGTGTTTTTTATCGGAAGTAATCTCCTGTAAATTTTTTTTTTTAACATATTAATAAAGTTGTTTTCATTCTGAGAGTTTGTATTTATGGATGAAGATTTGAGGCAAGTGAAATAATTGAATGTGCTTTCTCAATAGGTGTTCAGTTTAGGTTCATTGATGCACCCGTGTAGTTCTCTGCACTTTCCAGTACATTACTTATGTCTCACTATCTGATATGTTGTTCTGCTGTGATGGATCCATTGAGTCTTTCTCATGTAAAAGCGGTCTGGATTCAACAGCTGAGGCAGCCAAGTCATGATCTGCATCAGAAGCTTAGTTTCTGTTCATTTATGAATGAGGTTTGACAATAAATGCGGTTTGCTACAGCAAGAGTTATTGAAGCTTTTCTTGTGGAACTTTAATGAACACTTTAATGAAGGTCTGATGAAGAAATGCTTTTGGCAGAATTGTCTCTTATGTACATGAGGACCATAAATAATTACTAAGTGAAGCAGATGGCTGCTAACGCTCAGCTAATCCGTAGCTCATAGATTAATAGCATTAATATCAAGAACTTTCATTTTTAATCTCTGAGCTAATTCATAGCACAGAGATTAAAAATGAAAGTCCTTGGTTCTCCTTGGACAAATGAAAGTTCTTTGTTTTCCTTGGGAAAGGAGAAGTGACTTTGAAAGCAGCAGGTTTCAGTCTGCCTGACAGCTTTCGGGCTCTCTCCTGGTATTAATACTTGTTCTCCTTTTTTCCCCAACTCTTCTCACACTTGCCTGTTCTTTCAGTTTTGCATGTTTGCCTCGACTAGAGGGTGGTTCTCTCTTATTAGAGAGCAGACGTATAATCTAGTAGGTGGCCTAGGGCTGGCATGATCGGGGTGGCCAGAAGGCAGTTTGGCCAAGGACCTGGATATCATCATTAGAGTGAATCTGCATTCTGTCATTCAAGAAGCCACTGATGCATTTAGACTTGATGTAATAGTGCATGGTTAGCCAAATGAAAATTTATGCAGCTTTTCAAACACAGGCTAATAATCCAAATACCTTATTGTATCCCGTCCAAGACACGGCAGTTATGTGTCGGCTGGGTTTCTCGAGGACAGCTGTACTGCTCCAAATGATTGGACTGTGATGCAGTATTGACAGAAGGTTTGCATTACAGCATGGATGAACTCCTGAATTGTTGTAGTGGATTTCTTTCTGAAATTGAAAGGGAAATAGCATTTTGACTTGCACAAATGATTTCTCAAGAGAAATGCCTCGTTTAGTTATCAGTTATTGACTGATGATGGATTTATAGAATTTTAGCCAAGCCACATGGACAGTCCATTCTCTAACCATTAGACTGTCAGAGCACTGAAAGTCAGAGGGCTGATGGATACCACAGAGACTACTGAAGGTGCAGTACCCTTACTTATGGTCCAAAATTGTGGCTCTTTGTCTTGCTTGGAGAAGAAATGGTCATTGAGTTCAGAGGTACTCAGTTTTGTGCAAGTGTGTAGAAGGGTGAAATTGTATAACATTATGTTAGCGGATATACGTTTCAAGTTTATGTAGATAACTCAAGCTCACTTAAGCCATCTTCTTGAGGTGCTTTTATATTATAAATTAAAGAAGGTAAAGAGATAACCAGCGATCAAATGATTCCCTGTGAGCAAGAACTTGGTGATGTGGGGAGGAAGAACTCAACTTTAACAGGAAGAAACCTCTGGCAGAACCTGGTCGGGGAGGGGCAGCCATTTGTTACACTGGTTGGTTGGTGAGGGGAAGAAACTAGGAAAAAGGAGAGCATAGAGAGACCATGAACAAACAAGACACAGCACAAACTATGTCACTAGTGGCATGCAATATTTGCATACAAATGCATGGGGAGCTGACAAAAGGAAGTGGGAAGTTCCCCAGCAGCCTATAGCAGCATAACTGAGGTGGTGATAGTTCAGAGTAACCTGATCCAACCTTAACTATAAACTTTATCAAAAAGGAAAGTTTTCAAGGTAGTCTGATAGCACTGCCTGCCATTATTTACCTTCATGTCTTTTAAATATGCCTTTAGTTTACCCAGTTTTTGTGTTATTTGTGTTATAGACATAAATATACCTGGGTTCCATTCTAACAGTGGAAATATATGCATTGTTTTCTAATCTTGCCTAAGGGAAGCATGCATGAGCTAAATGGAGAAGAAAGGAGGGGGGAAAAAGGGAAACTGATACTCTTAATAACATTATCAAAGATAGTTTTGCTGCACATAGCAAACGTCACAAAAAAAAAATAATCAAATCATAAATCAAAAAATTGTTTCCATCTTACCTATAGCCATGAAGACAAAACTCAGAGTAGAGACTCAATATCAGAAAGTTGCCATGACTGCTTCTTTTGTATTCATATTTTCAAAAGTCATAATGCTGGAAAATCATTGTATGGACAGGCTGGTGTTTTATCATGTCTGGTATAATGATATAGTCAGGATGGCTGTCTCAGATTCAGGTATATGTCTGTGGTTTGTAGTGTCTGACTGCAGACACACACATAGACAGCTGCCACAGTACAGGAAATGATGTCTCCTCCTACAGTAGGATGAGTGAGTCTTGAAGCTGCTGCAAGCACACACTAGTACGTTTGGCAGGGTTGAGTTGGTATTTATTTTGCCTGTTGCAGTGGTGCCTTGGCACACAGCCTTCACTGTCAGTTGATCCGCCTTAAAGTGAGGTAAGCTGTGATTTGTATTCAGCCGCTTCTTCCAACAAGGTCCATTTCTTTTGTCTTTCTTATTAGTTTATCTTTATAACGAAACACATCTGCATTGTTTTACTGTGGTTGCAACTTCTACATTATTACTTTCTGAAAAATTCGACACCTCTTGCATGCTGGGCAGCTGACATGAGGTGGTTGCTGGAAGGTTTATACAAGATTATGAAGCAGTTGTATTCTTGTTCTCCTATAATGTCACGGTTACAGCATAACTTGTAAAAGGGGGTTGGTACTCATAAATGTGAAGTTTGAGTCTGATATCCTGTTTCACACAGGAAGTGAGCTTCTCAGATCAGTATCGTGTATGAGCTGCACTCCTAACTTTTTAACAAGATTTTAGTAGAATTTATGTTGCCTGTTCACAAATATGCTCAATTTAATTATTTACTTTGTAGACAAAAGTGCTTAAATATTATGCTTGGAGCATAAACATCAACCAAATATCCTCAACCCCCCCACCCCCTTTGTGTCCCTTAGGGTCAGAGGTCAATCTGAGCCATAGCAACATGTCTGAATCCACCAAGCCCCAACCTCAAGCTAAGGGGGAGAAGACCCAGAGCAGCGACACCAGCTATGTGGGTATCGATAACATCCTGGAGCAAATGAGGAGGAAGGCCATGAAACAAGGCTTTGAGTTCAATGTCATGGTTGTGGGTGAGTAAGACACACAACATTGCTAAATAAAAACTTATGTTGTCAAATCTAACCCGGTCTTGTCAAATTAAATGTAGAGGTGGGGGATGCAAAATTATGGCATATAAAAAGATAATTATAGTGAGTAAAGGTGGTCGTTATCATACAAATCTGTGAAACAATGTAAAAGCCCTAATTCGGAAAGTTTTCCTCCCATTCAGGCTGACCTCACACTTAAACATTTATTATGCCTTCATGTTAGATTTGAATAAAACTGTATAACTAGTTTAAACTAGCACAGATGTGTCCAAGCGGGCCCGAAGCTGTAATTGCTCCCAAATGTGGTGTGTTTGCAACAGTTATTGTCCCAGTCCTGATTTCAGCAAAAAAAAAAGAAAAGAAAAGAAAATCACATGGGAATCATTTAAAAAATGTCAGTTTGTGCAGCAACAACACAAAATGCAGAACAAAGCAAGTAAAGAGGTGCTGTGCTTCAAGTAACACATGAGTCAGCAGAACTGGATTTTTATCATCACTCAAGAAAGGACATGCTTAGCTTGCATGTTTTTGATTTGGAAAAAAACAGTTTTTACATCTATTATGAGGCCTCCTATAAGCTTGTCTTTGATACTGCTATAAAAAGCAAACAAAATTCTGTAAGCTACAGTAAGCTAGCGTGGCCACTTCCTCAGCAAGCTCTTTTTTTTGAGCGTCCATGCTGTATCACACAAACACTCTCGCTTGAGAGGATAAACTTAGGCTTTCAGGCTGAGAAAGTGGCATGACGTGATTACTCTAAGAAGCTGAAGACCGCACTCCTGTGGGAGTTCACATGCATCCTTAGAGAGCAGTTGCACACCTCCAATTAGGAGGTACATCCGTCCATGTTTGCACCTGTGTACATGCATGTATACAGTCAATAGAAACATTTTGTCATTTTGTCGTACGAAGATGGAAATGTTATTATAAAACATAATAGTTATGTTTTATTTTTGTTGGTATCGGTCTGTTGGAAGTAACTGTAGGAATTTGATTTC